>NC_050445.1:155896952-156527750 GCF_903995425.1 Onychomys torridus
TGTGTGCTACCATATTCTGCTTTCATTAAAAACAATGTTTTGCATCTCTTCTCTGAAACCTTCATACAACACATTTTGCTCATATCTACCCACCACTGCCTCCATCCAGCTCATCCTAATGTCCAACTTCTGTCTCCCTCCAACTTCAGTTTGCTGTTACTAACAATCCTGAGTTCAGTCAGTGTTGCTCATCCACGCATGGATGTGAGCCCATGGACTGCACACATGCTCTTCACATGCCTGTTGGAGGTGGACCTCAGGCCTTCCATGCTTCTACAGCAAGTCTGTCTCCAGCTGAGCCCTCTACCTAGGCCCAGATCATGTTTTAAAATCACAGCCTTCCCTCAGTCATTTCCATGCTGTGGCTTTCATGGCTGAAAACAAACAAACTTCACAAGATCCTGCATGAGACAGTTCCTGCCTCTCCCAGCCTCCCACACAGACACAGCCCTTCTTCCCTGAACAGTCACATTGACCTGTTTGTTCCTACAGAGCCCAAGCTTTTCAGAAAACCATTTCCAGTGAGGAGACATGCATGCCACAGTGCAAGCATGGGGGTCAGAGGGCAACTTCCAGGAGTCTGTTCTCCCATCACGTCATGCAGCTTGCACAGCAAACACTTGCAGCCACAGAGCCAACTCCTGGCAAGTATTCCAAGCTTTAACCTGCTTCAGAGATGTGCTGCAGTCTGGTCTCTCTGCCCCTATGCTCGCTCTCTCCTCCATGTGTTCTCACAGAGGCAGCCTGAGTGCTCCACTCAAATTCACTTTCTTGGGAAAAGTTCTGGGATTTGCTAAGCCAATATAACTCCTCCCTTGTGTCTTCTCCTAACAGGCTGTGTGCACTCTCCACAGGACAGCCCGCGGTCCTGAGAGCTCTGAAGGCACATGGGATCCATACATCCACAAAGCCCTTGCTGCACTCCACCCACCCTGGGACAACCTGTGATGACCTTCTCAGGCTGCCATTTCCAGCAGTTAATAGTCAGCTTGGCCCTGAGTCCATTTAAACCACTGAGTGTTACTGATTGCATACCTTAACTAAACACGGAAGTAACTCCTAAAATATAAGACCAGAATGAACATTTCCAGGGGACTAAACTGATGGCTTTGGATAGGATTAAAAACATTTTTTAAAGAAACTTTAAAAACTTATCAGCATCACATAACTTCAGAAATTGGAATAATGTTTTTTAAAAAACTAGTAGCATCTGAATTTTAGATTTCTTGTCAAATGCCTTTAAGCTCTTTTGCCATTTCTAATAACTCAGGAACAAAAATGGCTGAATTTATATTATGGGTAAGAGCTACCTACCTGAGATGATTGTGTAGTGCTCTAAAAGACCTCTAGCTGATGCTAGAAAGCCTTGCAGATATCAGTGCACTGAGAAGCAAGGACACTATCAGTGGAAGAGGCACATGTTTACACTCAAGCATGTAACGTACTTTGCACCACTTCAACATTCTACTCTTCTGTGGTTTTTAAGTTTTCCAGAAAGGAGAGTGCCTTGCAAATGTCATGTGAGGAGCTGGTCGGCTTCCATTTTGCTCACTACATTGTAAGCTTTCTGATGGAGTAACCAAATCTTCTTTGCTCAACATTGTAACCTCATTAATCAATTCATAATGACAGGAATATTATGTATTGAAGAATTGACTCCTAGCAAAACTGATTTGGATGAGGAATCAATAGTTAATGAATGAATCGTAGGTTGGGCTAGAGCTGCAGCCCAAGGGTAGAGTGCTTACCTAGCATTTGGGAAACCCTGGATTCAATCCCCAGTAATAATAAATGGGGAAGTTATGATGGTCCAACTACAACATTGTTTATGTTAAACTGATTATTATTAATTTCAGATAGACTAAGACATTAGGAATAAACATGGGCACAGTTGCCCATAATCTTTTCATAATCATTTTTTGTGAGACTGTATGTGTTCTTTACCCAATAATGGAAAGATCATTTGTGTAATATAAAAAAGAAAGTTAATTTTTATTTATTTAAAATAACATTATGTAGCATAACAAGGTTTCTGCCTTTTAACTTATGAACTATATTTGAGATGACATGGTTAGCTTTCCTCAGGGAACCCAGCCATGATTACCATACCCTATAAAGACAGCTATATTCTGCAGCCTCACCCAGGCACCTCGTTTTTCCCCCTGTAATGAAAAGCAGGAACAATGCTCTATTTATTCTCTTCTTTCCAAGAAATTCAAAGCAACCAATATCTTCTGAAGAGGGCCTGTTAAATGTAAAAATGGGAACATAACTGATATGAATTTTATTAACAAAATAAAAAGATGTTAACAAGAAAACTAAGCCATCTAGACTGAAGCACAGGATGACTCTGTGATAATTCTTATAAACCACGCTGAGTTTTACCAGGAATAAAAAACTTATAAACACTTAAAATTCCAAAAAGACAGGAGAGACTTATTATGTTTATGGAAGGTTTTGTTTTTTCAGCTCCTCTATCACAGAGATGGCACAAACAAAGATCACTTCTAATTACTGCACTTAGCTGATTTACAAATTGATGAATCTCAGGGAAAAAAAAAACAAGCAATACAAGAACATTCAAAAGCATTTAGGACACGAGGCAGGATGTGGGTCATAAATTAGAGCCAGATATACAGAGGAATAATGGTGTCAGTGTGGCCCCAACCTTTTAGTCAATTATGAGGAATTGCTAAAGACAAGGAAACATTAAGTCATTATGACCCTGACTGGCACACACATCTAAACAGATGCACACACATGCTCACACACCCACGGACATACATACACTCATTCCATGGTTTTTTTTTTTTTTTAAGTACTTTAAAACATTGCAGCTATATTCCCAGACCTTCTTTTTATTTTTTTCTCCAATTTACTTCATAACACTGGAGTCCATAATGCCTTGTTTAAAAGGTTGCATTGGTTAAACCCAATATTGTCAAGCTTATCTATAATGCATTCTCTCCCCATTTAATATAGAATGTGTGCTCTGGAAATCTAGTCCCCCTCCCCAGTCTCCATGGTGGGACCAAAAGGGGGAAACACTTCTATTGGAGTGCTACCATAACTTACTTTAGCTTCAGGGGCTGGGAGATGGCACAGTTGGTAAGGTGGACCTGAGTTTGGAACTTCAGCACCCACATAAAAATAAAAGTCAGGCAGTCAGGCATGGTGGCAAAATGTGTGCCTATGATCCCAACACTGAGGAGAAGACAAGAGGATCCACAGGGCTATTGGCCAGCCAGTCTAGATTAACTGATGAACTCTAGGTTCAATGAGAGACCCCGTCTAAAAACTTAATGTGGAAGGGTGGAAGAGATGGCTTAGTGGTTAAGAGCTATTGATGCTCTTCCAGAGGACCCAGGTTCACTTCCTAGCATCCACATGGTGGCTCACAGCCACCTGTAATTCCAGTTCCAGGGGATCCAAGATCCAGTGCTCTCTTCTGACATCTGTACTAGGCATACTCATGGTGTATAAACATACATGCAGGCAAAACACCCAAACACATGATTTAAAAATGTGGATCGCAATTGAGGAAGACATAGAAAATCAACCTCTGGACTGCACACAGATGTATGCATGAACAAGAATACACACAAAAAAATTTTACAACTTTTATTTGCATTTATTGCTTGATATGTATTCTTCATTCCTTCATTATCTCGTCCCATTTAGTAATTTCTAGTTTTATACACACACACATTCTAGTTTTATACACACACACACACACACACACACACACACATACACACACACACACACACACATTTGTGTGTGTGTGTGTGTGTGTGTATGTGTGTGTGTGTGTGTGATCAAAAATACTAGAATGCCTGAGCATGTTGTTTGGTGGGTAGCTACATGAATTAAACCCTAGAAATAATTCCTAGCCAGCACAAACTAGGTGTGCTGTTGGGTGCCTTTCACCCCAGTACTCTGAAGGTAAAGATAGAGTCAAAGACAGGGTCAGAAGTTCAAGAAAATCCTCAGCTACCTAAGTATTCTGAGGCCAGCCTAGGCTACATAACATAACACCCTGGAGAGAGCAGTGACTAAGATGGCCACTGAGAGCCCTGAGCCCAGGTGTACACTTCCAGGCTGGTTATCATTTACTCACTCACTGGACAGCCAGTCTACCTCCCCTTCCAGTTCACCTTGACTCTGGCACTGCTGTCTTCCAATGAGAGGCAATCAACTTCCTTACCTCCAACTCCAACATATTTGCTTCAGACCACAAACTCTTTCTGAGGCCAGAAACCCAAAACAGTCCTAAGATTTTTATTTTATCACAGGTACAGTGCCACACATCTGGAATCCAACACTTGAGAAGCTGAGGCAGGAGGATTGTAAGTTTGAGGCTAGCCTAAGCCAAATAGTAAAACCCTGGCAAAGAGAACAAGAGCTAGGGATGTAGGACAGCAACAGAGCTCTTGCCCAACATGAGCAATGCCCTGGGTTTTCGTCACAACACAGAGATAGGAGAGTGGGGAAGAAGGAAGGAGGAAGGGAAGTCAGGGGAGGAGCAAATTGTTGGGTTTCAGTTGTTTTTAAGTCTAATTTCCAGGGAGACCTTCACATTCAATCTTCCTCTCTGTTCATTCTGTTCTCACCCTCCCAGGTAGTGTCCCCCAGAGCTCCCCAAATCTTACTGTAACAAAGCTACATCACAGATGGTCTCCTGGGGACTCAGATGGAATACCTCATCATATCTGCCATTATGTAAACTGAACTTTCTCATCTGCAATGCCCTGGATGCAATGCAACTACAGGAGCAATGCATGCACAGAAACTACAGGAGCAATGAATGCATGCACAGAAGCTACAGGAGCAATGTATGCACAGAAACTACAGGAGCAACGCACGCACATCAACTACAGGAACAATGCATGCACAGAGGCTAAAGGAGCAATGCATGCACAGAAGCTACAGGAGCAATGCATGCACAGAAGCTACAAGAGCAATGCATGCACAGAAACTAAAGAAGCAGTGCATGCATAGAAACTAAAGGAGCAATGAATGCACAGAATCTACAGGAGCAAGGCATGCACAGAAACTACAGGAGCAATGCATGCACAGAAACTACAGGAGCAATACATGCACAGAGACTAAAGGAGAATGCATGCACAGACTAAAGGAGCAATGCATGCACAGAGACTAAAGGAGCAATGTATGCACAGAAACTACAGGAGCAATGCATGCACAGAGACTAAAGGAGCAATGCATGCACAGAAACTAAAGGAGCAATGCATGCACAGACTAAAGGAGCAATGCATGCACAGAAACTAAAGAAGCAGTGCATCATAGAAACTAAAGGAGCAATGAATGCACAGAATCTACAGGAGCAAGGCATGCACAGAGACTACAGGAGCAATGCATGCACATAAGTGAATAAAGTATGTGTAAGCATGCAGACATGCTACAAACAGAAATCCCCTTGTCTCTATCTGTCACCAGATATTCAAAGGCATCCACCATTTCACCCGATGTTAGAAGCTATAGCCATCCTGTCACTGGTTCATTCACGAACAAAGGCAACTGTTTCTCAACAACATAGGATTCTCCCCACCCCATTCCCTATAAACAGGAAGTAACTGGATGGTGTGTGGAAAGGAAACTTGGTGTGACACCACCTCATCTCAGACAGTTCCATCACAGTGCCTTGGCTTTGCCAGCACCAACCCACCAGTTGTTTCACAGACACCTTGCTGTATCTCACCTCCAAGACCTTTTACAGTTGCTAATCTGCCTGCAAGAAACAGACTCCCGTTTTGTTAGAGCAACACCATCCTCCTCTTTAGCTGAACTTCTCTCCTTATTAATGGCAGGTTCCAGGGGACTGATAATCTCACATGCAAACAGTAAAGGGATATACACTCTGAAGAAAGTTTAAGAAAATAAATATCGGATTGAAAGCTGATGAATTAATTGTTGCTTGGCCCCGACAATGTGAAATTTTGCCACTAACACACTATTCTTCCACCATAGCCAACTGCTCTTGAGGTTTCCTGGCTGTCCAGGACACTGTGAGAGTGCTTAGAAACCACAAGCAACTCAAAGAAGCAAAAACAGTTCTATTCTAAAGGTCCTATCTAATATTCTTGGCAATACATAAATGTGTAGTTTCATGTTACTGGATGGAATTTTATCAGGACAACACAGGACAAAGAATGTATGGTCTGGGGGAGCAGAGGCAAGAGGCAGGAGGGCAGGGGAAAGCAGGAAATTGTCAGTGTGACACCAGGTTAAAATCCCCTGGGCGGCAGCACTGGGAGGCCAGGTGAGCGCGGCTGTCAGTAGGACAGAAAGCACTTTATCACACACACCTCAGCTTTTGGTCTTCCTCTTGCTTAAACACGCGTTCGTACAGGGTTCGACACTGAACTACTGCCAGAGGTGATTGGCAGACACTTCCCCAGCCTTTCTCTTGTGCTTTCAGATCTTTCCAGCAAGGTCTTACTCTCGGCTACTCTATCTCCCCAAAAGCTAGCAGGTACTTCTTACAGGCAACACCCAGATTTATTGATACCTGCAGCCCTGGAAACAATGATACATCAACATCACTACAAATCTGAATTCCAATAGGCAAGAGCAGCAGTGATACACACAGGTCAGACTTAAGAGAATGACTTCAACAACGGTTAAATGTCAGCTCATGGTGAAACTCACAGTCAGCCAGAGGTACCGTTTCTCCAACTGTGCACGCACTGTGTCATGGGTTCCTCACGCCTGCTTTGTGCAACAGGTGTGACCACTCCCATTCTGCAGATGTGGAATCGTAGACTGAGAGTTTAACTTCTCAGTCAGAGAGAGGTAAAGAAGGACTGGAAAGATGGCCTGAGCAGCATCACTCGAGACTTGTAACATTAGGATCTGAGTTCAAGCCCCAGAATCTGTAAACAAGACCGTCATCCTAGTGTGTGGCAGTGGAGACAGGCAGATCCTGGGACCTTGATGGCCAGCCAGCCTAACCGAAGTGGTGAGCTCTGGCCAATGAGGGAGAGCCTCTCTCAAAAAACCAAACAGCAAAAATAAATAGCTCCTTCAGAATGACACCAAGATTGCCCCCTGCTCTATACAGCCATGAATTAACACCTGCATGTACACCAAAGGAGAAGGGAGGGAAGAAGGAGGAAGGGAGAGATGGAGGGTGAGGGAGAAGAAAATTGAAGTAAAGGAAGATCCAAGAAAGAAGTACATATTAAACTACAGCGTCAGAGTCCACAGGTACAAACTCACAGTCTTCTGGAGACATGTTCACAATACAATTATGATACAGTTCAGTATGTGTGTCCCCATGTGCTTTCTGTTGCTGTGATTAAAAACCAAGACCAAAAGCAATTTGGGAGGAAAGAACTCATTTGCCTCACACACTTCCATTCCAGTCCTTCACCAAGGGAAGTCAGGGCAGAAACTCAAGGCAGGAGCTGATGCAGAAGCCGTGGAGGAACACTGCTTACTGGCTTGCTCTCACAGCTTGCACAGCCTGCTCTCTTATAGCACTCAGCCCCACCTGCCCAGGGGAAGCACTGCCTACAGTGTGCTGGTTCCTTTCATATCAATCAAGAAAATGCCCCCACAGACTTGCCTGCAGACTAACCTGATAGGGACATTTCTCAACTGAGGTTCCCCCTTCCCAGATGCCCCTAGCTTGTCTCAAGCTGGTAAAATAGACAAATAAATAAAACTGTCCAGGCAGCCAGATGTCTCTTATCATTTCTAGAATTATGGAAGTTGCTTACAATGCACTTCCTGTTTACTCAGGTAATATTATATCTTTCTGGGGTCTTTGATGGAGTTGAAGACTAGATAGTTATAGTTTTCCTTAGTCATGATAAAAGGTAAATTAGATATGAAACTTTAGACTCACAAAAATAGGATAGATGATAGACTATTTTCTTTAATTTTGCCAAATTAAAAATAGACTAGATATTGTAATTGTAATTCTTACTTGATAACTGTTTTGTTATATATAATTTTATTATGGTAAAACTAAAACCTTCCTTTTTGACTAGACAGAAAAGGGGAAGTGCTGGGATATGTCTTTCTGTATGCTGTGACTATGTGTGACTCCCATTGGATAATAAACAAAGCTGCATTGGCCTATGGCAGGGCAGGATAAGGTTAGGCAGTACATTCAAACTAAAGACAAGATGAAGAAGAGTAGAGTCGAGAGAGATGTGAGCCTGCCACCAAAGGAGTAACAAAATGTCAACAGACCGGAAATGCCACGGCCACGTGACAACACATAGATTAATAGAAATGGGTCAATTTAAGATGAAAGAGCTATCTAGCAGGAAGCTGAAGCCATAGGCCATACAGTTCAGAATTAATATAAGCCTCTGAGTAATTATTTTATAAGCAGCTGTGGGTCCACAGGTGGAAGAGATTCGTCCAGACTGCTGGGCAAGGTGGACTGGAGAAATTTCTGTCTACACCAGAATGTGTGGCAAATGCCATAAGACCATAGGAAAGAAATCTTCAGCCACTGTATTCTGTGAGGATGCTTGGGAGAGGGTAAATTTTAATTCAGAGACCAAAGGATGGGCAGGATGTTAGGTTGCTGTAAGAGAGGGATATAGAGTGAGACCAAAAATGTGAACATGAAGACACACACTCTGGTGTCAACTTTCTCTCAACCATCAGAGTCCCTGAGACCTTCCTGGCTCTGGGAACAACAGGTGGTCCCCACAGTGAAGTATGCCATTGGGTTTCTGGGGTGGGCGGACTAGTGGAAACAGGCAGACAGCCTTCCATCCATGTTTCTGAAATCAGTGGCATATCTCCACCTCTAATGGTCTGAATACCAACTTTCTCTTGTAAAAATCACTGTTATTGCTTCTTGCTAGCTTGCCCAAACCCACCCCTGCCTCTTCGATGTGGTTCACAGGAAATAGACAAAAATGATAAGAATTATTTGAGACTATTCTGTGAGTTTCTCGTCATTGTTACTCTAAAGACTAGACTTTCTAACATGCCCAGGATGCTCCCAAATCTGATAGGAGCATCTGGCTACTCCTTCTAGCCTTTCCCTCTACATCAACCATGTAGCCTGTACCATTCCTGGGAAACGCCCCTCCTCTCTTTCTTTAGAGCCCTTGAGTAAACATGCTGTGCTGTCTGCCTCCAATGCTTTTTCCTCCTCTCTGTACAGCATTAACAACTGTCTTTCACTTGTGACTTCCCACAGCAGAATTTCTCTAATTGCTGCTGTCTTCAAATATACCAACTGTCTCCCTTCTACCTGCTATAGATCCTTCTTCCAAGTGCACAATGCAAAGTTCTGAGTGATAGTCATTATCTGATTACAGTTTTTCTTCCCGATAGACTAGAAATTCCTCATGCACAGATCAGTGCCTTTCTGCATACACCTGGTTCTCCAGGAGTAACATGGCGACTACCTCACAAGAGGTGCTCAATGAAGATGTATTGGTTACTGGATGAAGACAAGGACAGAGGAAAGGTGATGAAGAGCCAAATTATGGAGTCTGGTGGATTAGAAAGTAAGGAACCCATTGATAGAAGTGTTTGAAGTAGATGGTGAAATGAGCCACTCCAGAAGAACTCCCCAAGGATTTGGGAGTCAAGAACGGCTGCTGGCCACTGTACCAGGCTGTAAAGGGCTTAGAAATGCTGTGGACAGTCTGGGAAGTCAGCTGCAAAACTGTGTGTAGCGGGGAGCCGATCAACAGCAAATTGAAGGGAAGGCTTGAAACAAGCCTGCAAAGATAGACAAGGAGGAGCCAGATTGCAGAGGCCCTTAAAAAATCACCCTAAGAAGTCTAAGATCCATCTCCATGGAGCACACAGCCCTTTGAGGTTTTGAGGAAGGGGCAACATGACCCAAATAGCACATCCGGAAGATCAGCCTGACAGCAGTAAATAGAGCACATTGCAGAGGAAAATCCTGGGCAGTCCTGTGTGACCGACGTGGGTACTGGAGGAAGGGGAGGAGCAGATGTGAGCATCCTTCTCAAGGAACCCTTTCTGGGGCTGAAGGTACATTTACTGTATCACAGTGGTTAAAGCCAGGCCTCCAGATTCAGACCGCTGTAGGTTCAAGTCCCAGCTAAACCATCATTATAGCGATGCTTTTGGCAAGCTTGGGTTCCTTGTCTGGGTAATAGAAAATTTCTGGACATCATGGAGGTCACTGGGGAGCCTCAAAAGCAGCCACTTTGTGGAATGCCTGGTGATGGTTCCTGGGAATCCAGTGTCAAGTGAAGCAGCAGCACAGGGCAATGGTGTACCAGGGAGGGATGACATTCCTTGAACCATCTTCCCGGCTCCAGAAGACAACCATCTACATCGCAAAGACTTAACTCCCCTGGCTTCTGCCTCCTGGTTTATATAACTCACTTCTGGCTTCTGCTCTGGATTCATGCCAAAGCCAATCTTTGCTGGCTCTTTCAGGTCCTTATTCTTCAGACTGCTGGAGGCTTTTCTAAACTTTTGCCTTCGACAGTTAGTTCCAGCCTACCCCCATGCTCCAGTGCCACCCCCTAAGGCAATCCTAAATACCCTGCACCCCGACAAACACTCAGTACCTAAACACACCACTTTTCCTCCTCCTAAGAGACATCAGAAAGATAACTCGACAACAAGTACAGTGTGAAACTTGGTTTTTAAGAGTTAATAGAGATTATTTTTTTTCTCTCTCCAAGGATAGGTAATAGCGTGAGATTCCGAAATTAAGCACAGCAGGAGGAAGGGGACTGCATAGATTTCACACAGTATCACAGGCCTTGGCAATAAAGCACTTTTAAAAATGCCTTGTGTTGCTAATTCCTTACACAATCTCCTTTTATTTCCAAAGCAGTGTGCAGGGCTGGAGCCACAAGATGCACGTTGATGTTAATACTATGCTGCTTGGATTAGAGCCATTTTTGTGCTGAAACTCCTGCTAGGTTTAGAATGACACGTTACCTTTCTTTTTTTTTTTCTCCTCCCCACTACATTTTCTAGATGGAATGAATGGCTTCCTCTTCTCATGGGGCTGATGTCGCTTGTGCAGGCATTACCTTGGCAAGCATTTTTCCTTAAACTCTCTGGGTTCACGTGTCACTGGGAATTCTGAGTGACTGGAGACAAGTCCTTTGGATGGGTTTCAGTTTCCCTCTGTCCCCACCACCAAACCATCCCCCTTCACTCATCTGCAGAATTCGTCATCAAATAGTTATTCAATAGTTCAATTGCACTCTGTAGAACACACATATTTGCATAATAGTAAGAGACAATGTACCACTAGCCACAGAGCAAGGCGTGGTTACAGGGAAAACCATCAGATGGAAACCTCACTACACAGGGAGGCCTCAATCCACAGATGGTCAAAGAACCAATCCACTGCCTGTACTCTATAACGATACGCCTGCTTTTCTAGTCTATGGGGAAGCCCTGCCAACTGTTCACTGAGTATTTGTTGAATGCCATGATCGCATGGAGACCCAAACAAGCAAGGCTCCCATCCTCTGGAGTTACTGCTACTCTGAAGCTAACAAGCAGGGCACCTCACAATCGATCCTGTCGCTGATGCCAACGCTTTGTTTTCTTGTTGTAAGAACCACGGTGATCTAATTAAAGTCCTGCACTCCTCTATTTCATGGTGCTGCCTTGAGGTATCCTCTTGTTCCCAGAAGACCAGCCTCTTCTTAAGCTTCAGTAACCCATGGCCAGCCAAGGTCTGAAGTAGCAGAGAACTCCAGAAGAAACCCTGAACTCTAAAACTGAAGGCCGTGCAAAGAAGCATGAAGGAATCTCACCCCACCTCAACTCCATTATGCCTTGAAGATGCTACATCATTCTGTCTACTGGACCTACTCTGTGAATGCTACCTGCCAGTGAGGCACTCAGGCAGCTTGGTTAACAGGCTGTCATAGTATCATAGAGCTTATGTTCCAACGACCCCTATGAAATTACCCAATGTTATGTCACAGTGCCTGTGTTCTTCAACCTGCTTCTTCTCATCCCAGAAAGGTGCACACACATAGTAGGGAGTCTTGAGAAAGGTTAACAGCGGTACCACCTAGGCCTGATTTACACACTAAGTTACCTCATAGTTAGGGACATATGGAAGAAAACAGAAGCAGATTTTTAGGTTCAGATCTAATACAATTTCATTCATCTAGGGGATCTTGGGCTTTATCCCCAACAGACAGAGGGGTTGGATTTACTGTAATCATAATCAAATTCTTCTAGTATTGCCCACATATCACTCTTTCATTCTCTCTGCTCTTTATTCATTTAAATGAAACTTGGACTGGTGATCGAGCCTGTGGCAGAACACTTGCACAGCATGCACAAGCCCTGAATTTTACCCAGTAATACAAAGTGAATGAACAAACAAATATTTGTAAATGTCTGTGTCCCAGAGACTGTACCAAGTGTTTGGAATACAGAGAAGTCAGCCTCTGGTTCAGAGGACTCTAGGGACTGTAGATCTGGCTGTTGGAAAGTCCCTTCAGAGCTAAAATGTGAAAATGTCACCCCCTTTGCCTGGCTCCAGGTCACCAACTCTCCATGTCAGGTTTTCCCACTTTGGTCTTCAGCCACACTAATGCTTTCTATGTGCAAAATCACTAAAGGTTCTTTCATTTTTAATTCAGAACTCAAAGACCATCAGGGAAGAGTCTTCCTAGTCCTCCAATGGCAGCCTTGCTCTGTCTCACTGATGCCACTATTCCTGGAGCACCTTACCTAAGTTCCATAAGCTACACACGCAACCTGCTACCAAACTACATCAATCAGAATGGTATTGCCTGTTCTCAAATCTTTATGTGGCAGAGAATCACAAGTCACACCTGGTAAAAACCACAGAGGATTCATGATCTGTGTGTCTGGGATGGAACACAAAAGGCTCAATTTCAAACAGATGTCCCAAATCCATTTCCAGTGGATGACTGAGTGAGCACCATGGTGATGTCCTTCTTTGGTGGCCAGTGTTTGTCCTTGCAGAATTGCTACCTAGGGTCATAAAATAGTTCTTATTGGGTGAAGCACACACAGCATGAGTCTGGGTGTTCTGTGAATATGTGGGGCTAGTGTATGGAATGGGAGATAAATAGTGATAACCAGTGTTCTGATTTCACTTCTGTCATTGCGGTAGATATTCTGGCAAAGAGCAACATAGGGAATGAAGGGCTTATTTGACTAATCGTTCATCATTTTAGGGATGTCAAGGAAGGAGCTCAAGCACCTAGTCACATCACACCCATAGTCAAAAGCAGAGAAGAAACACATTCTTGTTTGTTGTTATACACAGCTAGCTTCCTTCACACAGTGCAGTACCCAGCTCATAAAATGGTGCCACCCACAAGGTTCCTACATCAATTAAAAATTAAGACAACCCCACATAGGCATGTCCTCAGGCCAACCCAGTCTGTGCATCCCTCAGTCAGGCTCTCTTCCCAGGTGATTCTAAATTGTAGCAAATTGATGGTTAAAGCCTATCGTCCCAAATGTACAAATTACTACTCAATCCTGGCTTTCCACAGCACTTCCCATCTGATCCTCCACAATGTGGGGTTGCCAGGAAGCTATTGCTAGTACTCCTGTCTTACAGAGTTCGGGCCTCAGCAATGCCTTGGCACTGTGTTCAAATCTAATAGACAAAAATCAGGCGGTGACCCCCTTGCCAACGACAGCTGTGGGAGGCTGGCAGGTCACTTGACCACTTCACTCTGTGGCCCATATGTAGACAAGGACTGATACACAACTAACTATTACATGAGGCTATCCCTCTGAAGCACCCAGCACCAAGCCCAGGGCATGATAAACAGCCCAGAGATGTAAATCCAGCCACTTCCTAGCATGTACTTTGCCTTGGTGAGGTCCAAGACTCTGCTCTTACCGTGATTTGGTTTGTAAGGCTGTTCACTAGCCTCCTGCTCTGTGCCCTTTCTGTCTAGGCATTGTGATGGTGCCAAAAAGGTAAGCCCACCCCCAGGGGAGCTTACAGTGTCATACATTTCCCAGGCTGCCTACCAATTTGCCGTGTAGCCAAAGACATCCTTGAACTTCTGACTCTCCTGCCTCCATATCACTAGTTCTCTTATTAGAAAGGTGCACCACCATGCCTGGCAATGGTACCCAGGGCTTGGGTGTGCTGGGCAAGTGTCTAACAACTGAGCCATATCCCCAGCCCACGTGGAGGGGGTGTCTTTATTTCACCATGTAGTTCTCTCTTTCAAACCAGGCAGTGATGTGTCCACTACACCTTTCACTTCCAGTAATATTAACATGATGCCATGTGGACAGTGGCACCATGAGAATAAATACGTGGTAAGACAAAAGCTAAGAAAAGCTAGCCACACTAACGTGTAAGGCATCTGGAATTTAGTAACATCTGGGTGGCCTGAAGAAGTCTCTAGGAATAAAGAGCGGCTTCCTCATGTTTCTTTATCTACCGATAGAGATATTTATTTTCATAAAACGACCACTTAATTTCTTGGTTGAAGCAGAAAAGACACTGCGTTCTGGTGGGAGCCAAGGTTGACTAGGCTCTCCATGAAAGAGTCAAGGAAGAAAGTTCAAGATAGAATTGTACGAGATGGTATGCACTTGTTCAAAAACAGTTCCAGTAAAAGAATGAATTAATGAGACTGATCCTGCCCGACACCGTGAACAGGATGCCAGAAAGGAACACCACACATCACAAGAGCCTGCATGCAAACTTCAGGCTGCCCCCTTACTACATCAAACAACCCCGGTTCTCCACAGGCACAGAGGAGACCTTGAAAGTCTGTATCAGTTCAAAATCACAAACAGAAGAACCAGCAAAGCAGGGCATGTGCCCAGGCCCAGAGAAGAGGCAAATGGGCAGGGAGAAGTGGGTGCTGGGAGGTGGTTCAGTTGGCAAAATGCTTGCTGGACACACATGGGACCACATTTTGGAGCTCTAGTGCCCAAGTCAAAAGGCAGGCACAGTGTTTTGCATCTGTGACCCAAATGCTGAATACAGGAGGGGCCAGTCTACACAGTCAGTGAACCCAGGTTCAATAAGAGAGCCTGTCTCAAGATATAAGGAGAGAGCGATGGAGGAAAACACCCAGCCGCAATAGCTGGCCTCCATAGCATATACCCACATGTGCATGCACACTTGAACAGACATGCGCGTGCATGCGCGCACGCGCGCGCACACACACACACACAAAGAATCAGATCGGTAACATAGAAAAGATGCCATCAAAAAGCACTATTAACTTTTCTTTCCTCTTCCTCACTGAAGTCCATCTGCATTTTTAAGCAGAGCTCCCACAGTAGCCCATGCTTGCTCACTGTTGGGGAAATTGATGCCAAAATTTCAAATAAGCAGTCAGTATCCTGGGCACAGATTCCCTAGAGGAGTCTGAGGAATGTGTCAAAAATTAGCTCCTTTTCCTGCCGCCCAGCCTCCAAGGATCTTGACGCTGTCTCCATGCCAGTTTCCCACAGTACAACACAGAACCACCTAAAAATCTGGGGCAGAAAACAATACACCAGAACCATCTAAAAATCCCAGGCCAGGTGGGAGCCTGGAGTCCACAGTCTACTCCTTGGTATTCACAGCAGCATCGCTCTGGGTTACATTACTCACAGTCAGGTTAGTGGAGTCTAAATGATGTGGTCTCTGTCCCGGATCATCACCTACCACCCCACCCCCACCCCTGACAGTGACTCCCTCACCCCACCCCCACACAGCAACAACTCAATTCTCAATCCTATAAATGCCTTTTCTCAGATGTTGTTCTCCCAGTGGGAAAAAGAATGAAGTGAGGCCGGGCCACCAACTCCTCCACAGTTTCTTTTAATTTAAAGTTACAACAGGAGGGAAGAAAAGAGACTTCCTATTAAGGGACAAGTCCCTGAAGGGTCTCTTAGCTGACAATCGAAGGGCTGCTCATGGCAGTGATCAAATCTAACTCAACAAAGTGCTGGTGGCTCTATGACTCATCCCAGCAGGGGCTGGCGCTGAGGGCCACTTGAGTTCAGCACTTTGTGGTGCTTGCAAGTTGGTTTAGGATCAGTCATGCAGGGGAGCAAAGACTTCAGGAGGTGTTTGAGGCTTGAGATAAAATGCAGCCTGGAGTACATTGCTGCTCCACTGAACAGAGCCTACAGAGGTAAGGAAAGTAGAGTTCCCCCTACCTGGTGCTTTGCTGGGCAAGTTCCCAGAAGATGGTCCAGGTCAGATGGTCTGCTCCAGTGTGTGGTGTCAAGGAGTATGGACAAAAACATGGGAAGAAATAGGACAGCTTTTGGAAGGTAAGCCTGAGGACTGCTGCTTACACAACACTTCCTTCCAGGGATGGGAAATAGCCCTTGTGGAAATACATTCAGGACCATCTGATACAATGCATCCACACCTGGTGGTTGCATTTTGAATGTTTGAAAGGAGCAACATATTTTGAGCTCTCCTTCTGTGCTATGCACAGCACAGTGTCTTATGGGTGCACAACCTCGTTTAACCTTGACTAGTACCGTGTTCATTTTACAAAGGACAAAAACAAAACACCAGGGAACCCAAAGAACCTGCCATAGTTTCTGATGGTTGTGTGTTTTGTTTGCCTGTTTGTGGTTGTGCTTAACCAGACCTAGAGCTACTAATCCCTGGGCTACACTGTGTCTCACATCTGTTCTGGGAGTCTGATGGAGCCTGTTGCTGCCCTGTGGCATGGTACCACTAACCACAGGCCAGCTGTGGACTCCTCCCTGATGCTGGAGCACAGTGGGAGCTGCTGGTACAAGGCAGTCCTTGCAGACAGTGGACCCCTCTACAGATTACTTCTATTTTCCTAACCAAACCACTCATGAACTGCACCAGTCAGTTGAACTTCTTCTTGCTCAATCTCCATGTTGTCCTTGTACTCGTTCATATCTACTCTCAGGAGAGAGTCTATATAGTGACCTGCAGTTAAAGCCTAGAGTTTTTATTTGCTTTTACCTATTTATCTGGGATGGAAATGTTAATTACTGAAGGGACATTTACATGAATAAAACATAGAATTCACATCTGTACCAAATACAACATCTTTTTAATAAAACCACATTGTCACTGATCATATAGAGTTGCTAACTGGATTACTAAAGTGTTGATCTCAGCCTTAAGAGAGTGATAATTTTTTTTTCATCTTGCACTCAAATAAGTTTACAAAATGAAGCCTCAAATGTATTTATCCTGAGAAACTAGACTGGTTTGGAATGGAGAGAAAAGCAGAGACAACATTAACCGAGCAACCAGCTCATGGCAGTCACTCTGCTAGAAATGTCACGTTTTTCCTAGTGCCATCCATATACAGCCATAGAGAATATTACAGGTGCCCGAGGAAATGGTTGAGTTGATAAGGGCATGGGCAGTTCAGATCTTCAACACCCAAGTAAACGTCCAGGTGCAGTCCCATGTATCTGTAACCCTAGCACTCAGTGGGGAGAGACAAGCAAATACCAAATCTCACTGAGCAGTCAGTATAGTCCATCCTTGACTGCCAAGTTCAATGAGAGATCCTGTTCGAGGATAATATGGAAAGGAATCATGGAGACAGCCGGTGTATCTAGCCTACCTCTGGCCTCCACACACATAGCTGTACATACATGCAATGTACCAGAACACACACACACACACACACACACACACACACACACACACACATACATACCAAAAAAAAAAAAAAAAAACCACACAAGAAAGAAAGAGCATTAGAATTTCCAGCTTTAGAGGTTAGAGATGGGCACTGAGCCCTGAAGACTTCTGATCTCCAGATAAGGTTCTGCATGAATCACAGACAGACCTAAGCTGAAAAGCTCCATGGCTGATGGGGCAGCATCTCCTGCTTCTGACTCCTTCCAAATTCTCTACCTCTCTGACTTCACTTAAAACTATAGTGAGAACAAAGTTCCTTGGTTTGTCAGAGCATACCAATTAGATATCAAGCTAGAGTCCTCTAGGCCCATGACCACTGTACTACTGTCTATATGGAAAATGGTACCATCAAACCATAAAGTAGTTAAACACCAACCAAAGGCCACAGATACATGCAAGTCTTGGGGTGATTTGTTTGTGTATGTGTTTGGTTGGTTGGCTGGCTTAGGTTTTGAAACTTATGACCAACAGGAATGCATGACTCTATCCCTGGACAAATTTTACCACCAGTTCTACTCAACAAGACATCCTATTTCCATAGCTCAGTTTTCCCCACTAGTTTTATCATCATGCTGCCCCTATTCAACGATCAGTTGCTTCTAAGGTCTAATTTGAAGAGTACTGAAAACTTTGAGTTTCTCCAGATTTCCTTTATCCCTGCAATCTCCACAGCTCTTTCTCTGAGAAAATGGAAGATCATAACAAATGGGGGTATGTGTGATAATATCATCTAAGCAGAGAATTAAACCATAATGAACTATTTATACCTTTGAATTAATTAGCTTATGAGACAGAGTTTAAATGGGCCAAATGGGGCAGGAATCTTGGAAGGGCTCATCAAAGCAACCTGGATGGCTGTCAAGGGCCCTTCCTGAAACTCAAGGTTCTCATTAGGAGAGTTTTCAAAGGCACCTACCTAAGACAGCTAAAAGGGAAGGGCTTGGAGAAAACAGCTCCAAACAGACTCCCCTAATCCTAATAGTTTACATTTGACCTTAACTCAATTTTAATGCCAGTAAATTGGACTTGATGACATTTATGAAAAAGTTCTACAGAAGTGTCCCAGTGTGGCCCAACAGCAAGTCCCCAATGTACCACCAGACTGTGTGCTCTCTACCCTTAAGGGGTCTACAGCCCGAGTCACACGACAACATCCAAGTTCATTGGTTTCAGCAGAAGGTGAGGCCCTTGGTGCCAAGCATAAACTGCATTACTCTTCTTTCAATGGTAACTTCTCAGGCAAGTTAAATCTTGGTTCACCAGAGTAAGTCACTTCTACACATCCCAAACCCTCCTTATACATGGGTGCAAGTGACATTTCTGTCACACCCCGAGAGAATGAACAGCCAAGACCCCACTCACACTTCATAGTCATTAACTGTCCCAGCTCTCCCAAATGGGAAATGGAACTGCAAGACTGATCATAATTGGATTAAGACCCATAATTCTTTAATTCATTCACCAAATTGAGGCATTTGGAACAGTTTATTTACAGGGTTGTTTAGACAGTTTTGTGTGGTGTTTCTGAAGATAAACCAAAATGGCTCTCTGAAATAAGTTTCAGAGCCCAAATCATTAACATATGAGACTCAAATGTAGACAATTTACAAACGGGTGTTTTCAAACATTGTTTGGAACAAAATTGGACTTTTACTTTATTAACTATCTACAAATCTAAGTTCAGGATATAGTTTACAGTTTATGTGAAATAAACAAGCACTTTTTTCACCTCTAAAATAAGTCTACATTCCTTAAACAACAACAACTCCCTGTGTGAGAGGACACTTTCTTCAGGCCTAGACAAATAGTTTTCAGATTACTGTCAGAACTCTAACGCTATGCCATCCCCAGCCACTACAGTTGTCTGGGTCCTGGGTGAATCATGCAGGTTCTACCAATCAGTCACATCTTCTCAGGTCCAAGCCACACTTAACATCAGGATTCTCAGCTCTTTGAACTCCAGGATTTCAGGAAATCAGGACACACGAGTTTTCTCCTTCCTGTTTCCCTTCTTATATTCACTCTTACTGTACCTTGAAGACCTGGACTGTTTATCACTGGTGAAAGGATGGAGCTTTTCACAGGTAGTACATTCTTGCATGCACATGCATTACATCGTATTTCTAAGTGTGCTTTATAAAAAAACATTTCTGCAAGAGGTCAAATTCCTTTCTTTGGAAAAAGGAAAGTTTGAAATTTTTAAATTTATGCCTTACTCCAAGAAGGACCTAAAAAGGGAGGAAAATGTTGTAGCTGGCTAACAACTTCACTCTTTTCATGTACCACCTACTCTGTATGCTCTAAGAATCTCTTCAAAGAATATTCAATTGCTCTTTTACAGGACCAAGCATCAGTCTAAGCAGGATGTGTGTCTACATGTACAAAACTAAGATATGTGAGTTAACTAATGTACCTCAAGAGCCTGGTGATTTACCAACTAAGCTTAGCAGATGCTAGTCCTGCATGTAACGTGCATCCAGCCAGGACCACTTAAGTACAACAAAACTAGCTCCGCGTTTCTGTGATAAGAAGTGAAGCTCCTCTTAGTATCAGAATCTTATACTACGTCAGAGTAGATCAGCACTACCATCCAAACAGGCTCCAGAAGGAAAATACTAAATCCCAGAGCAAACAGAAAGCTCTGAGAATAGGATAAGCAGACCACTGGAAAGAAAAGAAGGAAGGAAAAAAAGAAATTCTATCCTATCTAAGATGCTGCTCTATAATTAACACAAATAACTAAATTATGCTCATTCCTTCCCACCCCCACAATTAAATGTTTTTTAAACAACTTTCGTGATGAAAGATCTACCTTTTAGGCAAACAAAAGCAATCTCTAGTGCAGTTTGAGGATTCGAGACTGGATTGCATCAGTTTTTAAGTGATGCTTGTGATTTTTATCTCCTAGAGTTCTGAGGAATAAACAGTTGATGGCATAATTTCCAAGAGAATTTTGCACGGTGCCCAGGAGAACTTTCGATGTAAGTGCTTAATGTTTTAAATCACTCTGGCTGAATTTATCTAGGCTTTGGCCTCGGAGCTATATTTAAATCAGGAAGAAGCACCCCCTAGAAACTGCTCCCTGTATCTGCTTCTGAAAACAGATTCCTCTCCTATCTGTGCAAACAGCCGTCCTCAGACAGCCGGATTCCTTTAAAATGAGACAGACCAAAATTCAGTGGTTCTGTACAGACTATGAAATTGTCCTCCTTTTAAAAGCTATAAAAGTCAAACTTGTGGCAGGAGAGAACATTTCCGTGTACTTTAAAAAAAAACATCTGGCCCTTAACCTAATCACTCCTAGAGATCAAGCCCCCAAACTGGTTTTTCTGATTGAAAACGGCCCTTGTCTACAAATCTCCCACCAGCAGCAGTTTCATTGGTGTGTGTGTGTGTGTGTGTGTGTGTGTGTGTGTGTGTGTGTGAGATAGGGGAAGCCATTATTTATGGACACCAGGAAAACAAATCACTGTTGTCTAATCTGTTTGCAGATTCCCACACTTATTACCCAAAATCCCATAGATCTTCCTCTGTCTTGCCCTCGACTGAAACTGTGCTGAGCAGAAAGGGTTCTCTGGGGAAATCTCTCCGTGCCTTTCGTAACCCCTTTGGATATCTGGATACTCTGAACATCTCAATTGGGTTTCAACAAATTTCAAAACTTTTGTGAGGCAGCAAAGCCAATAGTCACTCAGAGTATTCCGGGTGGCTAGCCCTGAAAGCGTAGGCTCTGCAGAAATGCACACTTCCTCATTTTGACCTGCTTTAGCTGATTGGGGAAGACTGGAAATGAATTCACATTCCTCACTCTCAACTTAGGCACCAAGACCAGCGCCTTCTGATATTCAGCACAGGCCAATCTGCTTATTAACATATTCACTTTGCAAGATGACTATTAAAATATGTGAACTGTGTCCCGCAGATCTGAGGCCAACAGATCAGTAACTCCAAAAACTGATTCAACTTGCTTCCAACCCGCATAACCTCTGTTCTTTACTTCTTACTACCGTGGCTGTGGAGTGGGAGCTGAGAGTGACACAGCGCGTGAGCAGTCTACACTTTGCAGCGAGTGAGGAAGGGGGTTTTAAAGCGAGAGGGAGAGACAGTAGTTGCAATAAAATGAAAGCTTCCGTCTCTGAAACGTCTCAAATCCACAAGGATGAGACTTATTTCTGAGATTCTGAAGGACTGAAGAGGAGTAGAGGGAGAGAGATTGCAGAAAGCGAAACAAAAAGAAAGGGTTGAAGGTGATAGGGTAGGCTGAGAGTGGGCTTTCTATTCTAGATAGGCACAGGGGCTTTGTCCAAGTTCGAGGGTCTGTCCCCTTGAGATACACAAGGCTAGCCCAGGGCTGATCCCCCTGCACTGATTGCCTCCTGCACCTCGCATCTCTGCTACCACTTAGAAAACAATACAGGCAACAGGACACAGGCTTTCCAACAGCAGCCCAGATAAAGTTGGCCCAGTCCCGGGGATCGCAGCCCCCTCCTTCCCGGAGGGGAGGGGGTGACAGCGCCCCCCGCAGCCTCCCCCGCAGCCGGGCCCAGCCCCCTCCCGGGACTTGAGCAAACTCCCGCGCCCCCTCCCTGGTGCTGCGCGGCTCTCCAGCTGGAGCAGGGCGCCTTGGAGGGCTGCCCGCCACCGGCACCTCCACAGCGGGACGCGCCACAAAGTTAAAACGCTGCGGTTCACGCACCTTACCGGGTCTGCTTAATCGCTCCTCTGACGCGGGATGCGCAGCGGCGGGCGGGGGCCCCGGAGGACCCTGGAGACGGGATGGGGCGGCTCGCCTTTTGCACTCTGTGTGTGTGTGTGTGTCTGTGTCGGGGTGTGTTTGTGTGGGGTGTGCGCGCGCGTGTGTGTGTGCGCGCCTGTCCCTCTCTTTCTCTCTCTCTCTTCCACCCCCCCACCCCAACCTCTGGCTCCCTCTCTTGCTCTCTCGCTCTCTCTCTCTCTCTCTCTCCCTCTCTCTCAAGGACGAAGTGAAATCCCTCGGCTGGTCATGAGGCAGCTTCGGAGACAACACAATGCTGGTGCAAATAAATAACAAAAGGCGAAAAAGACAGTGGGAACAATGGGGGAGGCGAGGGCAGCGCTCCAGCCGCCGGTGACCGTGGCCAGCGCGCGCCCCGGGGTGCGGCGGGCGGGGGCGGCACAGCGCGGGGGCCGGGATTGCTGCAGGTTGTCCCCCAGAACCTGGGGTCCACCCTGACCTCCTGCCCGCGGCCGCGCGCCTGTATCGGAAGCCCGGGAGCCCCTTACGGTCTTCCTGCTCTGCCGCAGCCCAACTGGCTTGTAAATAACGCACCGATCACCCACACCGTGCAGGAATTTTTTTCTTCCTTTAATCTGTCCTCCACTTAAAGACGAAATGTCAGGAGTGGAAGGAGGAGGGTAGGAGAGGGGAGCTCGCGTCTATTCCTGAGACATCGTGTCTGGTCAAGTCCCCTTTGTCAACTTCTTTCTCGCCCTGCGCCCACCCCCGTGTGCAAACAGGCTTTCACCGGATGGCACGGGCACGCGCGTGGGGAGTCTGTGTGTGTCCGTGGAACCTTCTAGGTGGTCAGCAGACCCTGGCTGGAGAGCCCGGAGTCTCTGGCCACTATTGCCTTCCCTGAGCCTGGCTCTGCACCCAGGTCCCCCGCTGCTGCCTTTTACAGCGCTCCTCACTCACCCACTCTTTGGGGGAGAGGGATGGAAGGAAAGTTCAGAAGCTCTCTGATCTCCACCTCTGGGGTGGCTGAAGTGGTTTGATTCTGTGTGCATTCAGCCAAGAAAAAAAAAAAATTATCACCGGATGCCCAAGAGCCAGAGGTTGATATTGAGGGCGAGATGAGGCTGGGCACTGAGTTCCGGAGCTGCGCCACTCGGGAGCGCGAGTTACATCACCCACCAGCAGAAACTCGGTGGGTGAGCCGCCCTAGGCAGAAGCTGCCGGGCTGATGGAAGCCTGTTCGCTGACAGCTCCCGCGCTGCTGCTCTGCTTAGCACTGCTGCTCTTCTTGCGTTCACTGACTTAAAACAGCTGCTAGGAGGAGGAGGCTGGGGAGGGGATCCCCAAGAAATCTCTAGTCAGGGTTGAGCAGAGATTAGCGCTCCTACAGCGACCTAGTGGAGCAGGTCATCCGGTAGCCAGGGACCAAGGGACTGGAAGGAATTGATGGCAAAGGGGGCCCCATAAAACAATTCTGACAACATGTTTGCTTGTTTGTTTGTTTCTCACTGCCTTCTCCTCTGCTTTGACTTTCGTGGGCTTGTGTGTTCTCCCTGCCCAAGTCCGTGATGCCCCTGGAAAGAGTATCTGTGGCCTGCACTGTGTCCCCAGGCACCCCCAGCGTTTCCCAGAGTGCACCACAGCTGCCCAGAGATCAATGACCCTGCTGTTTGTTCTTGTGCCCTCAGAGCAGAGCCCTTGGAGCAGCTTGGGAACCAGGCTCAGGACCTGCCAGTCAAAGGCTGGCTCTCTCTGGCTGACTTATTCCCTGACTCCTGTCTACAGCACAGTTGTTAAGAAGCAATACAGACAGTGTCTGGATGCCCAGGACACCCACAAGCTTGAAAAGGTGCTTCTCGATTTCTGCCCCTTTTATCCTTGGTAGGTGGATTGCTGATACCTTGAGAGTTTTGCACTTGTCTAGAGTGGAAAGTTTGCAGGGAGGAGATGTTTTGGCAATTGATTACTTCGTACCTGCTTTCTAAAAATGGCTAAACACCTTTCCCTTGGAAGAAAAGTGAGAAATGCAAATCTTAATAACTGGAGGCAGAAATTTCAAAGTGTAAACACAACCATTATCCACTTCCACAAAGAAAAGCATCCCCTTCAACAAATATTTGATAGCACAGAGCCCAGTAATTAAGAGAACAATCCAATAAGCCTAGAGTTTGGGCAGGGGGGGGGGGTGTCCTGAATTACCCTCGGCTAAGACTTTATAAACCAGGTGGTCATTCACTGCTAAGTGTGCATCCTTAAACACCTTCACTATAGTCCCATAAGTATTAATGAGAGAGCTGAAAATATAATAATCACGTAATAAAAATAGGAAACTCTTGGATTAATGTGGCCACCCATACTGAAAAAAACAAATCTGTGCCTGAATACAACACTTTCCATGTGTGTCCCTTTTCTCCACAGGCTCTGTCCCTCCAGCTGCTAGTCAGTCACTTGCAGGTGTGACCTACTACTTGGTGATAATTGCCTTCTACCTTCAGTCTGAGTGCAGCTTTTACTCCAAAAGGGTTCTGGGCTGGAGAGATGGCTCCGCTGTCAGGAGTGTGTTAAGAGGACCCGAGTTGGGTTGCCAGCACCCACATCAGGAAGCTCCCACTTTGACTTCAGCTGCAATAAGATATAACACCTCTGGGCACCTGTGCTCACATACACAGACACACACACACAGCTGAAAATAAAAATAAATCTTAGAAAATGAGCAGTTCTTGCCACAGGAAGGATTGTCTATTCTGATGCACAGTTGTCTTTCAAAGTTGGCTCTTTGAGGGTTACTCCTAGTTTCTCCAGGGAATGAGCAAACAGCAAATTAGAACCAATTACAAAATAATGGCCCCTCACTGTACTGATCAGAATATGTGTAACCACTGCAAAGGGATTGCCATACATACATTAATTTCCACAGGGATTTGTGCTCTCTAGAACATACCATATGAAGACAAGGGAACAAAGCAGATTCTGTCCCCATGGGTCTCTGAGGGCACCTGCTTGGCCTGAGCCAGCCACCCAGAACAAGGCCAGGGCCTCTCTTCAGATGCCTTACTTCTGCTTCTTCCATGTTCCACCTTCAGAGGCAAGCAGGTGTCCTAATGACAAGGGAACTGGGTTGTTGGAAAGGGGAGCGAGCAGCTCCTTGTTATTGAGACCACATGCTCTCCAGACTCAGCCATGATCATTATACAGCAACAGCAGAGCTGATCAAAACTTCCTGTGGGGTTCTTGTTTGTGTTAAGCTTGAAAAAGAAATCCACATTGAAGTGGGGCTATCACACTGAACATCAGTGTTTCCATTTATCAAGCATGTACTACATCCGGGTTCTTAGCCAAATGTTTTTTGAATGTGTTCCTTTCTCTCCTTCACAGCACAGACTTGCAAGAAGTGTGACATTCCTGCTCTGCAGAAGAGAGAAGGGAAGCTTGGCAAGGCCCAGGGACTCATCAAAGGCCTTGATGTATGGGAGCCACAGCACCAGGGTGCACATCGGACTTGGCCAGCTCCAAGACAGGCCATTCCACTTCCCCTTGACTCCTCCCATATCATGCCAAGGCCAGTTCACAGTGGCAAATATTAGGTCATTATATATGTACAACTTAAGATAACAAATTTAACATTGGGTTCCAGTTCATGAGTAGAGAACTTGTCATTAATAGAGCACTTGTCTAGCATGTACATGACTCTGGTCTGGGTTCCCATTGCAACAACAATAAAATAAAATACAAAAGTTACTACATAAATTCCAGACAAGAGCCTTGGTCTTTGGATAACTATGAAATTCCCAAGAAACTATATGTGTACCGTATGTGGAATATATGATTATATATCTCCAGGGTTTCAAACAATATGTATTGAATTGTCTTATTTTGTAGACTAGGTAATAATTATATATTATGTGTACACATATTTGCCCATATTTAAACCTTAAAATTCATATACTTGCATGGACACTGCTCTTTACATGATGTACAAACCCGGATGTGCTCAAACATGCCTGTCACCATAGTACTTGAGAGGCTGAAGCAGGAAGATCACAAGTTCAAAACTATCCTGGGTTACATTACAAGTTTCAAGACATCAGGACTACATAACAAGACCCTGTCTGAGAAAGAATGAATAGCTAAGGTAAGTGAACCCTCAAGGTGAGGCCATGAGTTACATAACCTTATCCTATCATTTCACAGATGGGAAGCAAACATGGAGAATTATGTAAGTTCAAGCTTTTACAGAAAGGAATAGAGCCTGGGTTCAAAGTAAGCAATGAGCGACATTGCTGTACTGTCATTCAATGTGCATATAGGCATCGCCATATATACACAGAACATACACACATATATTTATGCACATAATGTACCTACATATGTTCATGGACAGACATAAACTGCACATAGCTAGAAATCATACCAATAGCAACCAGAAACATTTACGGATGAATAAAAATTCCCCTGTGCTTAAGACATTCAAGTCAGAATGTTACGGCCATCTGAATTCTTCCAGTACAACCAGAGATATTAGAGAAGTGTTATTAAATATTAGTTATTGGCATGCAATATTAGTTCCTAACCTATGTGCACAAGGTCTGTGGGGTGGATTTGTACAGCTGTATGTGTTAAAACATCAGAGAGAAGGTACTTGTGAATCTAAAAATGAAAAGGGAGGAATACTGTCCCTATTCATTCTGTAACAATATCAGACACAGGGTAGTTTATAAAAAGAGGTTTGTGTATCTCCCAGTTTGGGAACTGCAAAGCCCAAGATGGATGGCTGTTTCTCCTCTCAGGAGGGCCTCTCACCATCAAAATGGAGGGTGAGTGCACCAGAGAGTCCTAGCTGTGGAGACATCCTAGCAGCTCATGCAGTCCTAACAGAGCCCTCTGACTCTGCTCACCAGGGCCACACCCCATGCCCTGGCACCTTCCATTCCCTTTGTTGACCCAGGAAGCTCACCCAAACTCTACATTGGGAAGTTCAGCCACAATTCAGCTCTAGGGGAGACAGACACCAGCCCACAGCCCCACAGTGGAACATAGAAAGCCCTGAGAAAAAAAGAGCAGTCACAGCAAAGCAGGACAGCAAATGCAGCCCCTTCCCAGGGATGGGGTGGCTGTTGGATTTCTTAAATTAGGGACATGTTCCCATCTCCTCCCAGTAGCAGGAGAATATTGCTAAATGTTGATGTAAGCTCAGTAATTATTGACTCAAAACCCTAACATCCCTCCAAGGGAACCTTAAAACATTTGATAAGAACTTGAGATAGAGGAATGATCTTTTTACCCCATTGCTATTCTCATCTGTCTCTCCAGAAGTGAGGTTCATGTCAGTTCTGGGCAATGAACCCCAAAATCCACAGTTTTATAAAACTGCTTCGAGTTTTTTTTTCCCTGAAGATGACCTCTGGTGTCATATAAGGGACAGTAACTAGAGACAGCTTCCAGGCATGCTTCACTGGCTCCCAGCACATTTCACAATCTCCCAGCATGCCCCACAATTTCCCAGGATGCTTTATAATCTCCCAGCATACCTCATCTTGACACACATCCTGAGTATTAACTATCCTGACTTAATGAGCCCCTTAAGGGAAACTGGAAAAAGTTGCCTATTATCCCAGCACTTGGGAGGCTGAGGCAGGAATTGCTGTGAATTCAAGGCCAGCTTGAATTACCCAGTGAACTTCAAAGTAGCCTGAGCTACAGTGTAAGATCCTGCCACTCACACAGATGCCCTTCCCAAGGTGAGATGGCCAGGAAAGCAAAAGCATGCTAAGATATGAATTTAGTGAAAAAGAGAAGCATCTTTCAGACACTGTCCCCTCACCTGTCCTTGCACACATCACATACACAACAGTAAGAATAAAATCCCAACAAAAGCTCCGAGCATGGTGGTTCATGCTGGGCACTCCAGAACTGAGAAGACTAAACCAGGGTGATTGCAGTTCAAGACCAGCTTAGCCTACATACTGAGTTCCAGGCTAGCCTGACATACATAGTGAATGTCTCAAAAGTAAATAAAAACAAAAACTGGAACCCCTGTGACTGAGATGCCACACACTACGCTCTCATTGAGGGGGAGAAAAAAAACTTTGGAAGCCGATTACAGATACATATGTTTTCATTTAGAAACTGCTATGAAATTGAGTGTTCTTCATTTAAACGTTCCCCTGTGGTGCTGCAAATTAAAGATTGGTAGTGCAGTATTAACAACCAAGAGCTGGACCAAACTGCACTGGCTAAAAAGAGTTGGTTAAACTGCTGACAATAGTTTCTGTAGCTGAAGCTGACCAAAAAGGGAGGTCACTTAAACATGTTTTTGTAAATCTACTTTTTAAAAACTTATCCACTTGGATATGAATTTTAGAAAGAACATTTTATGTCAGACACAGTTTTAAAAAGGAAATAATGTAGAAAGCCCAGATACTTTATAAACTCCAAACCACAACCACGCTGCTCTCATTAGTGAAAGGGGTTTATTACACTCACTGTTAATTTTTCCTTCCTGGGATGAGAACCAGAGGGAACGACAAAATTGGTTCTAGGCAAATGCAACAATGTGTGCTCACCACAGCTTGTCCTTAACCTACAGGGCTGTCTGTCTGTCTGTTTATTCAATTTGACTTGTCATCCTTCATTTTAAATAATGAGCATATAGAGTGATGGTATGGGAGGGTGGGCCTTAAACATTAATATTGCTTCTCTTCAGTGTAAGAGCCAAAGGATGGGGAGAAGTGCCATGCAGTGTGGGTTACCTGCCCGAGCTCAGCAGAGGTAGGGTAGAGGATCCTGAGGACCCAGCCCCACTGAGGTGCTCTTGGGAGTGGATGGTTCCTGAGGAAGGAGAATCAGTCTCTTTGGAGGATGTGGCCACTGGTAGTATTCCCACACTCCCATGGATGCCCCACCCTCATCAGAAAATTTAAAAGGAAAAAAAGTATAGAGACATGAAATTGTCTGGGGAAACATGGAAAGAGTTGGAAGGAGAAAATATGTCAGATTTCATTGTATACATAAATGGAATTTTCAGGAATAAAGAGAAACTATTTAATTGTCTTTCTTAATATATGAATTGCCCCAAGCAATTCTGTGTCCTTTACTGTTACAGTATTTTTCCTATAAATACATGCACTGATTTGTTTATAGACAAAAGAAGAAACAATTGATGTTTTAGACCTTTACAGGCACATACACATAATCCCAGCACTCAGAAGCCTGATGCAGGAGAATCAGGACTTAGAAGCCAGGCAGGATCACACAGAAAGATTGAGCCCAGCCTGGGGGTGGGGCCACAGCTCAGAGGTAGAACATTTACCCAGCATGCCTGGGGTCCCAGGTTTAATCTCCAGCACTGGCTAGGAATAGAGTTGTCTATCAAGGTCATAATTGTGTGTGCACATATGTATGTATATGGCGATGGGGAGGCGGGGTCTCAGAGGGCAGTTTGGAGAAATTGGTTCTCTCTTTCCGATGTGCAGGATTCTGGGTATCAAACACAGGTTGTCAGTCTTGCTAGTCAACATCCTTACCCTCTGAGCTATCTTGCCAGCCCAAGGTCGTGAATTATGAGTTTGAGTCCCACAAGTGTGTAAGTGTTTGAATCTATGTACAGGTGCTGACACTGGCCCCTCTTACTTCTTCAGACATGTAGTGAAGTGTTACCAATCACATCATCCACTACAGTTAGTACCAGATGATGAAATATGTTGGGCAAATTAAAGTTGGAAAAGCATTCACAACAAAGAAGGTAGTTTTAAAAATCACTAAAAATGTCTTTGTTTTAGTCTCTGCAAACTGTTTAAAGAGCACATGCAACTCGCTTCTCCATCTCAAGATATCTGGGACCTCTGGGCCCTATCTTCTCAGGGTTCTGATTGAATTATTATCTTTGCAGGGATTAGAGATATGGCTTAAGGCATGCCAGATAAGCATACTCTCACCAAGCATGCTTTTATCAGCATTTATCTGCCTGTTCGTCTGTCTGTCTATTTATTTAGACTTAGTGTGCTGGTATTGTATTCCTCAAATATTGTGCATGCTAATAAACTTATCTGGGGTCAGAGAACAGGGCAGCCACAATATTAAACATGAGGATAGTCAGTGGTAGCACACGCCTTTAATCCCAGCATTCCAGAGGCAGAAATCCATCTCTTCAAGGATACAGACAAGCATGGTGACTCACGCCTTTAATCCCAGGCAGTGATGGTAGAAAGAGAAAGGTATATAAGGCGTGAGGACCAGAAACTAGAAGCTTTTAGCTGGTTAAGCATTCAGGCTTTGGAGCAACAGTTCAGCTAAGATTCATTCTGGATGAGTACTCAGAGGAGTCCAGTCTGAGGAAACAGGATCAGCTGAGGAATTGGTAAGGTGAGGAAGCTGTGGCTTGTTCTGCTTCTCTGATCTTACAGCATTCACCCCAATACCTGGCCTCAGGTTTGATTCTATTAATAAGACCTTCTAAGGTTCCTGCTACCCAGGGCTAGCCTGGAACACACCAAGTAATCCAGGCAGGCCTGAAATTCATTCAGCATCCTGAGTGCTGGGATATACTGTCATGTTTGGCTTACATTTATAATTTAATCAACAGGTTAAATAAAACAAAAAAACACATTGATGTACTTTATACCAAGCGGTCTTCATAGCCAAAATGACTCTTTCCAGACATGCTCTGCGATAGTGTCATCAATTTGATTACTATTCTACTACTGTGCAGCTGTTTCCTCAGAATGTAAACAATCTCTCCCTGAGAGAGGGGGAAAAGGGTGTTCTCATGAGACTTCACCACCAAACTTACAAGGTTCAGGAAGTTCATAAAGTTACAAGACTCACTAGATCCCACCCTAAGGTTATATAAGTAGTAAGCATGGTTGGGGAGCAGAGACTTCCGTGGAACTGCTACCATTTGAACAGGGAGCTCCAAGGGTGTAGCTTTCACTCTGGGCAGCCATTGGTTGATGCAGCTGCCTTGAACTCATACACACTCCCATAGGTAGCACCAATAACACACTGGTTCACTAAGACAGACTTGGGTGGCATCATTCCATTGGTCTGTTTTCAGTGCCCTATCTAGGGTAGACAGGCATTTTCTGGAGTCTCCCCAGGCAAAGTCACATGAAATCTGCTTAGGAGATTTGCTTGAGAGCCATCTCCCTTACCCCACCCATCCCTTTGACTACATAATACAGCCAATAATGTTTAGCTGATTTAATTTTCAATGCATGTAATATAGGCAGCTTCTGGGCGCTGGGTACTTACCTAGGTATAGCTGGGGTCATTCATGCCCTTCTCACTTTAACAAGGAATTGTGATACATGAAGCACTGTAACAGTTTCAACCCAAAGAAACAATGAGATTGAAAACAAGTCCGGCCAAAGGGCAGACTTCAGTGCAGCATTGTTTAAAATGGGAGAATTTGCTTCCAGATGTGTCTCCAATAATATGCATAGTTAAAAGGTCCAGGGATGTGGAGTTGGCTTTCAAAGAGATGGCAAATCTTCCAGTTAGCATCGGAGAAGGGCATTTTTCCTCCTCTGGGCCTATATGGATAAAACACAAGGGGACAGGTCATTTCAAAGAGGGCTCATGGGCTGCGGAATCAAAGTGCTTTCAGGCTGTGACCAAAGATGGATATGTTCCACAAGATGACATAGTCAATGGGGCTGTGTTTTTCTAGTAAATATCTACATTTCAACATTTAAGAAATAAAACACGCAAGCAGTTCTGGATTACAGGAGAAAGGAAGTGACTCAGGTACTGGAGATAGGAGCAGAAAGCAGCAGAGGATGATAAAAGTGACTGGGTAACTGTCGGGTTTCTAAGATAAAGTTAATGACCACTCATTCTATTCTGTAAAGAATAAAATAAACTGGAACTAAATATAATACTGAACATAAAAGGAGGCGTTAGAAGGCCTGGATTTGAATATCACCTTGAATGGCCTGCCAACTACAATTTGGTTCTGACAGAGTCGTGGTATGGCTAACAGCATCCCAAATAGAGATGGTTTGTAGACCACAGACATGCCCCGTGTTGAGAATGGAAGGCCTAGCTGTAGTGCCTTTCTAGTGCTAAGAAGTGGTCCAGAGCCCATACGGTTTCAGCTCCATAGTGGAAGGACCTTCAAGTAAGTGACTGTGACATTGTTTTTGAAGATGAGTTGTGTGTCCTGCGGGGAAGGAAGCTCCAGAAGGGCCAGCAGGGCAGCCACCTGAGAGACATGACCCTCAAGCCACATGGGTGGGGGTGGGGATGGACACCACACAAGACATGTGGAACTTCACTGGCTTGTCAGTGGTCATTCTAGATGCCAGAGATGCAGTGATTAGCAAAAATTCCTGTCCTCATTGGAAGAAGGCAGGAGCAAGATGGGAGCTATGGAAGAAGCAACACCATGAAGGTCAGTGAGCAGTCAGTGTTTAAAGAGGAAAGAGTGTGGGGATTATGACTGACTTGGGATTGCATTGAAACAGGATTTTTTTTTTCCAGAAAAGCCTTTTCACAAATGGTAAGGGTTTTTCTAGTAGTTCAGGGTCAGTCAGTTTCATGTTTTCTGGACCCTACATCCAGCCAACCCTATGCATGCAAAGGGCAAGCTTTTTCTGTTTCCCTTTAGAATGAAATTTCTGGAGAGGTGAGAACCAAACCCTGCAAACACCTCAACAGGATGCATCAGGCTGTGGTATAAAATTATTCCCCAGGGGCAGAAATATGGCTGACTAGGGAGAGAGGCTTCCATGTAGATCCCACAGCCTGAGTTTGACCCTGGACCTCGAAGGTACAGGAAAGAACCAGAAGTTTCCTATGATCTCCACACACATGCACATGAATGTGCACACATATAGAATTAAGTTTTAAGAGTACTTTCAAAAATCTATTCCTAGGGGTACTGCTTCAACAACCCATAACACTATAAGAACACACAGACCCAGCTGTAGCTAAGTCTATGTTAAGCTATCCATTTACCTTGTTCACTTACTGTTATAAAGATCACAGGAGATGATAGCTACAAAAATACTCGGTAATCTTTAAAGACAATTGTATCAAACTCTACCAACTTACAAAACTTCAGTGACTGTCAAAATAGAGGTAGTATGTACTCACAAAAATGAAAAAGTCATAGAATTTGATTCTTGACTAGTTTGCTTAATTTCTTATTTACCCATTGTTTCATTTTTGAGACTGAGTAGACCAGAACATCTTTGACCTTGCTTTGTAGCCTAAGATGACCTTGAACTTCGGGTTCCTCCTGCCTCCTTCTGGGACCCCAGGGATGTGCTGTCATGTCCAGTGCTGGCCAGGTTTAGAGCCCAGAGCTTTGTGCATGCAAGCACACAATCCAGTGAGCTCCAGCCTGCCAGAGCAACCACCTTCAATGAGACTGGAAAAGATTGGGCTAGACAAACACCTGCTGTCACTCGACATGTTGCACAAACAGCAAACCAGCATTAAAGCACAGAGACTGCTCCATATCTGTGAAAGGTATCATACATTTAAGAGAAGGGAAACATCACCACAAAAAGTGAAATTGACTCAAAAAATCAAAAGCAAGAAAAACATTAGAAATTAAGATGCAAAGACGAGATCTATTCTCTCCTTCAAATACAAATGCATCAAACCAGCAAACGGGAAGTCCACACACAGACTTTTTAAGAATCAGAGCCCTTTAAAGTCGAATTTCCTTCAGTGGACCAGGATCTGCATGCGAGTTCATCATCATTCGGTGCCACGGTTTGCAGAGGAGAAAGCTCCCCTAAGGCACTGTCAGAACTGCTAGCCTTGGCCTTGCTGCAAATGGAATCTTAGAAATGAGCCTATGGTTATGCAGCTCCAAATCACGCAAGAGCTTTTTAAAATCGTTCACCCTGTCTTCCTTCTAAGCACCAATACCTCAGCAGAGCCCTAGACACTGAGAGGGGATTAATGCTGCGAAAATAACATTTAAGTAAACAAGGTGGTCTTCTACAATTCAGTGTTTCTGTCTTAAGTGACATCTGAAAGCCTTTGCCCTTCTTTTTAATTTCCATACTTTGCAAAAAAGAAAACTTTCTTTCTCCAGGGGTGGCTTTTCATGTCGGACTGATTCATGCAATTGACTATGCTGCATTATGTTTCTGGCAAGTGGGAGGAAAGGCTAGACTTCAGAGGAACTAATTTCATGACCTGTGGCCTGCACACAAGGACAGTGGTACCTTGCCTGGCCAAGTCACAGAAGCCAACCCACAGCCCCCAGACCTTAGCCACAGGCTCAGGGCAAAGAGCAGAGAATTGGAACACTGAGAATCTGGAAGTAAGAAGTGAATTTTAGAAAGTGTCTTTAAGTTGATTGTCTCTGTCTTGAGAGCAGCACGGTCAATAAAAGTGATAACAAGACCCGAACACTGCAGGTTAAAGAGATGGTTCAGTAGCTAAGAGCCCACTGCTCTGGCAGAGGACTGAGGTTCCCAGTGCCCACATCAGGTGACTCACAAATGGTTGTTAACTCTAGCTCCAAAGGATCTGACACTCCCTCTGGCCTTTATGAGCACCCAAACCCACCACCATCATACATGCATGCACATACACACACATAAAATAAAACTTAAAAAAAAAGTCTTAGGACCCTTGTGTATGTGTTTACTCTGCCAAGCTGTGATGTATATTATCTCTTTTAATCTTTATAATTATCTCTCTATTATCAACAAGGAATCTGGGGTACAGACAGGGCAAGAAACTGTTTCAAGATTACTCACCTAATATATTCTATATAGAAATGCTAGAAATGCCAAAATAATGCTAAATCCCAGGTGGTATGTATTGACCATCCAAATACCCAAGGACTAGAGAGATGGCTCAGTGGTTGCTTGCTGCTCTTCTAGAGATCCTGAGTTCATTTCCCAGTAACTCACATTGGCAGGTCATAGCCACCTGTTACCTCCAGCTCTAGGGAATCCAGTGCTGCTTTCTGCCCTCCACAGACGCTGCACCCACATGTGCATACAATCACACAGACAACCACAGAATTAAAAGTAAAATACACCCTTACAAAAATCAAGCAACATGTAAAGAAAAGTTTATATTATCTTACAGTTGTAACACCTTGTAAATTTGCAATTATAATCACTCAGAAAGAAGTCCACAGTATGAAATATAATTCCAAATGGACTTCTGGCTTCAGTTGATGCTGGGAAAGCTAAGAAGTAATCAATCACTCCAATCCTTAAAGTAAGAAAAAGCTTTAACAAAAACAAAATTAAAAGAAAAACTTAGCTAAATGAAGTGCCGGGAGTTTTCTGAGAGTCATGCAGAATTCTTGTCTCCAGGTAAAGTCAGCATAGGTGGGATGTTCAGAGTCAGCTGGTGACCACCTCCCTGAACTGGAGGACACTGGATCTGTGCATTTTTAGAGAGGACTCACTGGTGACTGGTGAATTACTGGAGTCCATGTGAGAACCACCAGGGAAGTGATGAATTCCCCTCATCTTGGTAGACTTTACATGGAGGAGCCCCACCAGGCTCTCACAGTGCAGTCTCGTTGCTCTGGCTCCAACCAACCACAGAAAACCCCTGTGCCCAGTGCCTCCTCCATAACGGAGGAAAGACTTCACCGGAGCCTCATGCCCACTGGGGGAATGGCACCCTCCATTCTGGTGCTCTTACCTTTCTTTTGTTCTCTTAGTTGGTAAACCGTAGTTAGCAGCCCTGAACGAAGACCTCGAGCCTTATAGCCAGAGAGAGGGAGCAGAGGTGGGGGGTAGGAGGAGAAGTTGTAACAGAGAAGACGACAAATCTCGAATCTAGGGTGCATTCTATCTGATCGTATGGACTTTCCCACATGTCCATCTATGCTACCACCACCATAACAGGATGTCAGTACAGAAACCTCCGATCCCAGCTAAAGAACTAAAAACATAGACTCATGGAAGAGCACCCAGAGGGGGGCCCAATTCTGAAAAGGAAATAAAATCAAGAACAATAAGTGATTTGAAGATTCTGGCAGCATTGCTACTAACAAACAAAAACTTAAATATGGACTCACTAGATCTGACTTCAGTCCACATGAGCAGTAACTTCCATGATTCCCCTGAGGAATGTTAGTTGGTTTTCTATCTATAATTTCCCAGTCTACTACAAGTAGACTAAAAAACTCCGTAGAAGTAGGGGAACTCCATCACCAGAAATGTGCCTGGGTCTCATGACTTGGAGTTAAGCAGGTACAGTATAGCACAGATGAGATAACTTTTGTCTTGGCATGCGTGTCTGTCTGTCTGCCTGCCTATGTGTGTAAACTTCCAGCCCAAAGCATGGGGACCTTGGTGACACACTCAGGACCACACTTTTGTCAGTAAGTCCTCCAGTAAATTTCATCCTATAGTACTCCAGCTAGCTACTTCTTTCCTTTGGTCTTATTTCACTCGGTGGCTGATTCTCACACACCAAGACCAGGTGATTTACAACATTTGTCTATAAGAAACTCAACTTGAGACATCAAGACTCAAGAGTAAAAGGATGAGAAACTGGAATGGCTAAGTTCAGTCCCAGAAAAACCAAGGTTAGTGGGAATCAAAAGGGACCACAAGATGAAAAAGGACCAATTCTCCAAGAGAACAGAAATCTTAAGGATGTAAACATCTAACATGAGTAGCAAAATGTACAACACAAAAACTGATAGTGAGAAAAACAGACAAATTCAAACATAATTCAAAAGCAATTTGTTCTGTTTCAGCTACATTATATAATGTATGGATTATAAATTTTTTCATATTATTCCTTTATCATCATAATCAAATTCAGACTAATTCAAGGTGATGACTTGAGACCTCTCCATCACTGTGTCAATAACCAAGAGTTCCATAGGCAGAAAATAAGCAAGGGTAGAAATGACCCAAATGGCAGTATTAGTCAACTTGATTTAATTGACATTATGGAATAGTCCATCCAAGGGCAGATACAACCATCATAAGCTCCTATGTAACATGCACCAAGACAGACACCATTTCAAGTCCAAAATGCTCAACAAATGGAAAAATCTAAAAATTACTACAAGGTATTTCTTGGACAAAATGATAAAGTCATGAATATTAGTGCTCAAAATAACATATTTATAAATACAAATAGAGATGAAAAGTATGCTTTTAAGACATGCATTGATCAAAGAAGACATTTAAGAGACATTAAAAATGACTCCAACTGACTGAAAGTGACATCACAATTTACTATAACCTAGTGCCATGCCCTGACCGACTGAGCTAACCAGGCAGTTAACGTACTAAAACTTATACCTCATGGAAAAGAAATGCTTAGAGGGAGATTTGCAAGCTCAAACACCAATAAGTTAGCTTAACTTAGAAAACTAGGAAGAGTGAAGAAAATTAAGCCTGAATCAATATGTAAATAAGAGAAATAATATTATCAGAAATTAGTGAAATTCAAAATAGTGAGTCAAAGGGAAAATAAACAAAAACAAAAGCTGGCTGTGTATTATTAATCTATTCTCTGGCCTAGCTTTCCAAGAATAATAAGAAAAGACATAAATTATTAATTTCAGAAATAAAATATAAGAAGATATTACCAATCTCATGAAACAAAAAATAGATAAATAACATGAGCCATTATAATCCATAAATTAGATAATTTGATGAAACAAATCAAGTCCATAAAAGACTCACATGCCAAAATGCACACAAGGAGATGGAATAAACTCCAATAGATTTGTCTACTAACGAGATTGGACAGATGATCAGGAACCTTCTTCCAAAGGGAAACGCCAAGCACAGACAGTTTCACTGATGAATCCTACCAAGCATTCGAGGAAGGAATACCATCTTCTCCACAATCTTCCCAAGAAAATAGACACATGGGATGGTTCAGTGGTTCAGAGTGACTGCTGCTAGTACAGAGGACCAGAGTTCAGTTCCCAGCACCCATGTTCACCACTTCTGTTTATAACTTCCTATAACTCTAGTTCCAGGAAATCTGATGCATCTGGCTTCCATTCTCCAAAGGTATCTGAATGCATGTGCACACACACACACATATACAAAATTAACAATAAAACAAGAAAGCTGAAGAAGAATGGCTACTCACCCCCCATGAATTCCATGGTGCCAGAATTACCCTTATACTAAAACCAGGCAAAAATATTACAAGACACAAAAACAGAAGGCCAGCACCTCCTGTGAACACAGGCATAAACATCCTCAACCTAATTTCCTAGTAAGATGGAGAATGAGGCGTTGCCTCCATGTGTACAGTCAAATAAAAGAGGTATAGAGACCATTTGGGTGAGAAATGCATCAAAGTGTGCAACAGATACCTGAAAGGGGGTAAAAAAAAGGAGTGAGTCCCCATCTCATAGCTCCAGCCATGTGGCTCAGAGGGAGGGGATAAAGAATCCTCATCCCATCTCTGAGTTGTACTGGGGATTAGATCACCAGGAATGCACTGCTCACTAGGAGGACTCCCAAATAACACTGGGCAAATCACAAAACAAAAACACAGGAAACATGAAAAGGTAAGACAACAAAACTCCCCTAAAGATCACACCACCTACCAGAGGAAGAATTCAAATGTTTAATTGTAAAACTAGTTGATAACGTCAGAGATTTCAAACATGCCAATGAATGAAGTAATGAGAGCAGTGTAGGACCCAGAGAAGAAAGGCATCAATAGAGGTAAGAAAGCTGACAAATCGCTGAGAAATCCAACAACATGGGTGAAAAGATCAACCAAATGCAGGACGAATCCATGGATGACATTAAGATTTGGAAAAAAAACAGAAGTGTTGAAAATTAAAAATTAATAAGTTAAATAAAGAGTAGTACAAAATATCAACAACAGACTAGACCAAGGAGAAGAAAGGAAGTGACTGAGATCAAGGAAATACTACATTAAAATATAAATAAGAAAAATATCTAAATACATGATTTAGATCACCACACATCTAAGACCTCTGGGGATGAAGAGAATCAACGTAAGAATCCATAGGTGGAGGAAGGAACTGAAATTTAAAAACACTAAAGGCAAATGGAATCCACCCAATAAAATGACATAAAAGAACTGTGTATCCAAGCACCAGTGAAACTTATAACCCTAAATAGATGTGACCACAGAAGAACTCCTTCATGCCACATTACAGCCAAGGACCCAAAGGACAAAATGAAGAAACGGTATTAACAATCAAACAATCAAAGCCATGAGAAACAAGCAATAACTCATGTACAAAGGCAACAACTTCAGAGTAACATCAGACCTCTCAACAGGAACCCTAAAAGCCAGGAAAGCACAGGGTGATATTTCAAATGCTGATAGTATAACTGTCAATCAAAATCACTATATATGAGCAGACATAATGGTGCACATCTTCAATGCCATCAATCTTGGGGCAGAAGCAGGTGGATCTCCATGAGTTTGAAGATAACATATAGAGTTCTAGGCCTGCAAGGGCTATATAATGAGATCCACCTGAGAGAGAGAGAGAGAGAGAGAGAGAGAGAGAGAGAGAGAGAGAGAGAGAGAGAGAGAGAGAGAGAGAGAATAAACTCACTCTTTTTAATTCACCACATCAACAGGCTGAAAATAATTATAGAATCATATCAATTAATATATAAACTATTCCACAGATACAAATAATTTGAAAAGAACATGATAGGGCTGGTGAGATGTCTTAGCAGGTAAAAAGTACTTACCACCAAGCCTAACAACCTGCATTTGATCCCCAAAACTCACCAGGTGGAAGGAGAGAACTGACTCCTACAGGTTGTTCTTTGACCTGCACACGCATGCACATGAACACACAGACATACACACTGAGAGATAAACAGAGAGAAACACAATAAATAAATACTTTTTAAAAATTTAAAGCACTTTTTTAAAAAGTGCATAGCAAAAAAAATAAGAATTTTTAAAATCCTAAGTTGACCAAAAGTTGATCAAAAGTGAGTAGTGTGTATTTTTTCAGTTAGCACCAAGAGCATTTGAATGAAAACAGTATTCAAAACCAAAAGAACTGTTTACTAATAAATGTTAAACCCTTAATTTCTTCTACTTTTTATTAACAGGAGATTCTACCATGCCCATTGGGAAGTACAGAGGCCCTCTAACAACCTGATAAAAGATGGCGACCTTCTTCCACCAAAACAAGAACATTCCAAAAATGGAGTCCCATTGCTACAGGGATTTCCAGCTTGATTTTACTGTTTTAGAAGACCATCAGCCTTAGTCGCATTCCCTCTCATTGTGTACCAAGTTTGCTTTGAGGAAGAAACTTTGAATATGTTACTCTTCTGTTTAATTTTTTTTAAAGAAACCATTGTTAAAATATGTAAAAAAAAAAATGCACATTTTATTGAGGATTTTATTCCATAGTTTGATCAAGGTTGAAATGCAAAACATAAAATAAAAATTTAAAAGCCTTTTTTTTTAAAAAAAAAAAAAAAAGTGATTCTTAAAGACTGGAAAGATGGCTCAAAGGTTCAGAGCACAAAATGCTCTTATAGAAAACCCAAATACAGTTCTCAGCACCCACCTGCCTGCTCGAAATCACCTGTAACTCTAGTTCCAGGAAATGCAATGCCCTGTTCTGGCATCTGAGGGTACTGCATATCTGTGATCGTACATAAACTCACAGAGCACACAGACACAGAGAAATAAACACTTTTTTAAAAAGCAATTCTGCAACAATAACTAAACCAGTTAGCTAAATTGCATTTTTGGGGGGTTTTTAGAGACAGGGTTTCTCTGTGTAGTTTTGGTGCCTGTCCTGGATCTTGCTCTGTAGACCAGGCTGGTCTTGAACTCACAGAGATTCGCCTGGCTGTGCCTCCCTAGTGCTGGGATTAAAGGCGTGTGCCACCACTAAATTGCATTTTTATATAAACAGGAAATATTATTGGGTTCTGGTCTTAAATTTATGAATGACTACCCTTCCACAAAGAGCTGTTTCTGACACTGAGCCATTTTGGAAATGCTTTGGGTGGGGTACACATAATTCTTCTGTCACTGGACAGATTACAGATCTTGCCTCAAAACCTTATTACGTATGCTCCTTTGGAGCCTGAGTCATGAATAGAAACAAGTATTTTCAAAGATCAAAGAAAATGAAGATCTGATCAATTACCAGAGATTCTAACAAACCACCAAAACAGGGAAGAGAATTCTGTGCGAGTATTGCCTTAATTAGCATTGCCTTCATGGCATCAGTGAGGAGAAAGAAAAGCGGGTTTAGGATCTAATCCGTGAAGCTGCCTGACACACTCAGATCTGAAGATGAGCGCACATCAAAAAGGAGGGAGAAGAGACTACAGGAAAAAACCACGAGTGCTTCCTACCATTCTGTAAAAATCCAAAGTCCAGAACGAGCAGCAATTCCTGGGAAGAGGAGAATCCCTGTAGCTGGCAAAACTGTTTTCAGTGACTTTGAAATTAAAAAGAGGTCTCCTGCTTCCAGAGAACTCACATAATTCCGATGGAAGAAAGCAGGCAGACAAGAATGCCATTGCCTCTCGATTTCCACCTCTGCATTGAAAAGAATTCTCTTAGAAGGGAGCAGTGTATGGACAAGGCAGCCAGCAGCCAGCAGCCAGCTGACAACCACACTGAGCAACAGCAGGCAGAGAGCACCACAGCACTGAAACAGAGCAGCTCTTTCAGTCCAGATGACTCACGTCCCAGGCACAAGAACTCATGGATGGCCTGTAAATACCAGTGGTAATCTTCAGGTGTAAATCACAGTCACATAAGTTCCCCATATGACAATCCCTAAGACATGTCATCAAGGGAAATGGGAGTGAATATGTATAATACAAACTTTGTACCTAGAGCTATATGTTTACCTACATTCAAAACATGAAAACTGACAGCCAAACCAAGAAATAATGAGGCATCCACAGCCTGGGGAGGGGGGCATGGAGAGTAGAAGAAATGGAGGTGAGAAGAAAAGTCCAGTCAGACAAATAATACAAACGATAATACATGTATGCTCTTGGGACATGGAACCACAAAGAGATGAACCACAAAACTAAAGAAAATGTGGTTCATATGTATGATGTGGTCTTATTCAACTGCGAAGCAAAATCAAATCATAGAATTTGCAGAAAAATAGGTGGAAGTCAAGATCATTATGTTAAGCAAATATTAATTGAAAAAGAGAAGGAAGAAAAGAAAAAAGAGGAGGAAGAGGAGGAGGAGAAGAAGAAGAAGAAGACTAAGAAGACTAAGAAGAAGAAGAAGAAGAAGAAGAAGAAGAAGAAGAAGAAGAAGAAGAAGAAGAAGAAGAAGAAGAAGAAGAAGAAGAAGAAGAAGAAGAAGAAAGGAGCGAGCCAGACTCAGAGTCGGAAGGACAGATATTACACGTTTTCCTCTCTGTGCAGAATCTAGATCTAAGTGTGTATGGTGACTGGGGAAGGGCATGAAGCAGAAGAGGAAGAAGAAGGAGGAGGAGGTCTAAAAGAGGGTGAGTGCAAGGAAGAGGAGAGAAGTGGAAAGTATGTGATATGGAAGGAAGAACTTTCTGAGAGGAGGGTGGGGCAGGTTGGGGAGGGGTGGGGAGGAATAAGGTCACAGTAAATAATCTATACACTTGAAAATCCCATGATGAAACCCATCATTTGTGTGCTATCAAATCAATAAACAACACACACACACACACACACACACACACACACACACACACACACACACACGCACGGATAGTCTCCATCATGGATATGTGGAATTCAATAGAAAACTACATGTACTTTGTTCAAAATCATAAAAGAGTACATATTCTTTTCCTTTCCAGTTTTGTTATTATTGCTGCTTGCTTGCTCGTTTTTAAACCACTTCCTACTTTTTTCATTCACTTATGTGTCTGTATTTATGTGTGTGTGCATGTGTGTTCATGTACAATTTATTGCCATAGCATGATTGCAGACGTCAGAAGATAACCTAAAGAGTTGGTTCTCTCTTTCCACCATGTGGGTCCCAGGAATCAAGCTTGAGTGGTCAGGCCTGGCAGCAAGTGTCTTTACCCACTGAGCAATCTTGCTAGACTCATAAAAAGTATTAAGATTTTTTTAAAAAAATATTTTAAGTGTGTGTCATGTACGTGCACATCAGGTTCCCTGGAACTGGAGTTGCAGGCAGTTTTCAGCTGTCATGTGGGTACTGAGAACTGCACCTGGGTCCTCTGCAAGAGTTAGGAGGGGGCAAGTACTCCTCACCTCTGAGCGTTCTCTCCAGCACCCTGTTAAAAATTGTAATACTGGGGCTGGAGAGATGGTTCAGTGGTTAAGAGCACTGACTGCTTTTCCAGAGGTCCTTAGTTCAATTCCCAGCAATCACATGGTGGCTCACAATCACCTGTAATGAGATCTGGTGCCCTCTTCTGTCCTGCAAGGACACATACATACAGAGCACTGTACACATAATAAATAAATAAATCTTTAAAAATTGTAATACTGAAATGTTAGAGCACTTAATGGAATGTGGAGCTTTCTAAGCAGAGACTCCTATAATGCTGTCCAAGTTGTACATGCATCACAGGCCTGATATCCACAGCCCTTTGTATTACATGTATTGCATATACATGTATGTATTCACAGGCACATATATCTCCTGGGTGCAAGCACGCCTGCAAAGGGGCTCCATCCTTGAATACAATAACAATGGTGATGTAATTCCCATGCCCCATCACTGACTCACAGTGTATCACTCACTCCTCCCAACGCTCTAATCTGGGACACCTTTTTCCTTCCTATGTGTCATCTTTTGAGAATTGTCCCCCTTTCCACACCATTCCCTTTATGTTTTAATAGTGTACATCAGAAGCAATGATTAATAACAGTCTAAGTTAATTAATGGGGTGTAAATTATATGAGGGGTATATTATAAAATCGCAACCAAGACTTAGGTGTGGACTCTCCCTCCTCTGCATATTCCCAAGGAAGCATTAATACTCAGGAGAATAAAACCCTTCTTGACACTTAATATACCCTCTCCATGCTACAGTCCTCATCAACAGAGTGTGACAAGGTTCAAAGGCATCTGTGGAGCTTCTGTATCCTGCTGGGTGGTCATTAATTAATTAATCAAAGGTCACAGTCTGGCACAGCAGAACATGTTAAAATAAGACCCACAGAAGAAAACTGTCCACATGAGGCGTAACTTCTTGTCATACATGCTTCCCAATTGCCAGGTTTGGAAGGGGCCTAAATCTTAAATAATGAAGGTGTTTGCACAGTTTCTTATTATTGCCCGTGACACTGAGCTCATTTCTATTATTTTAGAAATAAAGGCATTTGAACAACGCAGAAATATATTTTTTCCATTTTATCAGACTATCGGATGCAACTTGTTTGACTTTAGAGGGAGTAAGTTACCTGCCTGTGTCCTACGAGTGAGACGGGTTAGGTTTCCCAGCCTATCCCTGAATTTCTCCAGCTAGGAAAGATCTCTTAAAAAGGTGACTCCAAGTTCAGACAACAGGTATTTCTTTATATTGAATATCTAGCACCTTGGAACATCCATTCGTCCCATCTGGCTCGGCCTTTCATGAGAATAGGTTGGGTTTCCAACCATCTTGCAAATGCATGATACATACTGTGAAGTTAATTCTCATGGCCCAAGGACCATCTCTTCTCTAGAATATTTCAAATGCAGCACATGGGCAATGGGTTTGAATTTCCTCACACAAACACGAATGCAATCTTATTGGTCTGTTTCACAGATTTTCAGAGCAGAACAGAACATACCAGGCCTGTTCCAACCAGTTCCTGGAGCAGGACAATCGCTTCCTGCATTCAAACCATTTCAGGCCTATTACTGGGTACCCTCACTTCCTCCTCAGCAATGCTGTACTGCTGGTATTGATTGAAATAAAACCCATAAGTCCTTCTTGCACAAGTACCAGTGAGGCAAGCTCCCTCAGCCTACAGGAATACAGCTTTTTGTGTGCCTGAGACAGACAGGGGACAGAGTCAGCAAGACACAGGGTTCTAAATGGCAACTTCCAAATGTATCCATGTTATTTCTCTTTTGTATTTACATGCCAGCATACATGATGTCCTCTCACCTCCCCAAATAGAAATTTGATAAGCATTCAATTTATATATATCAAAGTCTGACAAAATAATAGTGACCCTGACAAGATAGAATCTGCCAGCCAGCCTCAGGAGCCCAGCTTATACTCTGGCATCCGGCAGCCTCAGGAGCCCAGCTTCTGCACTGGCATGTGTCCTCCGTACATTTTACTTCTTCATCCTAAGTTTGATGAGCGGCAAGCAGGAGACAGAAAGAACATCTTCCTGAAAATGGACCCATGAACTTTCCAGGAGTGCTTTGAGCAGCCTCTCCTGGGAAAGCACATTGGCCCTTTCTGAGACTGAACTGAGAACAAGCTTGGACCATCATGTCAGGTTTTCTTTGCTACTCATTAACTCTTCAAAACAAAAACTTTCTTCAGTATGCCTTTCCTACACACACACACACACACACACACACACACACACACACACACACACACACACACACACACACACACACACAAACACACCCAGCCCTGGACAGGTGAATTGAGGTCATGAGGAGGTTTCTTTTCAGTATATTCACAAGTGAGTTTTCAATCCAGCCCATTTATGTGTGTGAGTGGCCTCTACTGAAGTAGGTAAGGAAATGGACCCAAGAGTCCTGCTCCTGGCTCACAGAGCAGTCTGTGCAGAAGCAGCCTGCCATGTCGTCCGAAGACCACAGGACTGCTGGGTGAACTGATAGGTTAGGTATCTGTGCCTGGCTCCTGTCTGATGTTCTGCTTACACGCAGCTGGTAGGGGACCTGCTTAGTATGTTAGTTCCTTGTCTTATTGCTGTGACAAAAATACCTGACAAGGAGCTGGCTCACAGCTGAGGAGATGGCAGAGATGTCATGGGTCAGGAAGTGGCTGGCCACAGGAAGCAGAACCTAATCAATGCCCCATTTCTCCATTTTATTCCGTCTACAACCCTGGCTGTGACATAGTCCCACCCACATTTAGAGTAGATCTTCCTCCCTCAGCCAACCTAACAAAGGCAGTCCTCCAGAGGCATGCACCAAGACTAACCTAACTAACACAACCTCTGGAGATGGCAAAGGCTTTTCTAGATGATTCTACATCTTGCCAAGTTGACAATACTAACCATCACATCTACCATGTAGGAAGTCCTAGGTTTCATTCACAAAACAGCACGGGCACACACCTGAGACCCAGCACTCAGGAGTCAGAGGCAAGAGAATTGGAAGTTCAAGGCCAGACTCAGCTACAAAAGCAAGTTTGAGGCCAGTTGGGGTTACATGAGACCGTGTAACAATAACATAAAAAGAAAAGAGGGGGAAGGGAAAAAAGACAGAAATAAAAAAGAAAGAACAAAGTCTCCAAGTCACATAACAACCCATGCCTTCAATATTTCTGGCTAGTTTGGGAAGAAAAAAAGTTACCAAAAATAATTCAAAAAGAACTAATGGACAGCTTAACACGAGATACTGCTGTGAACTTTTAAAGTCTTCCATACATGTTACAGTTGTCATGATCTACAAAACCAAACCATTTTTGCTAAAGTTCACCATCCTTACATATTCCTAACTGGAATTTTTCTTTGCTATGTTGTCTGAGAAGTCATTGGTGGGGAGTTTGCACAGGTGGCCTTGATACTCTGGTCGCTACTGGTCAGCTTTTGCTGCTGTGCTCCCAGGAGAGGGGGGATGGTCACTGCTCAGTCCCTGGGACCCTCAGCTTCTTGGCTCTCACTTCCCTAGTCTCTCCCTCTCTTTTCTCCCTTTGTCACTCCCTCTGTACTGGGGACCAAAGCCAAGGCCTCCGAATGCTACCCAGTGCCCTGCTAAACTCAGAGGCCTCTTCAAACTTCAGTCCTGAGACAAAATCATAGCGAATGGCCCAGGCTAGCCTTGAACTCACGCTGTAGCAGAGGCAGATCTCTAAGCTGCTGGGATGGCAGGCTCATGCCTCCAGACCCAGTTTTGTCTCTGACACTCTTGATTTTTATTCTTGCTCTTTTCTTTCCACCTTTTAATATTTTCAATCCACATTCACACATATGTGTGTGTGTATGTGTGAGCATATGTGAGTGTGTGTGTGTATGTGTGTGTGTGAGTATGTGTGTGTGAATGTGTGTATGTGTATATGAGAGTATGTGTATGTGTGTGTGGGTATATGTATGTGAGTGTATGGGTATATGAGTGTGTGTATGAGTGTGTGTGTGGGTATATGAGTGTGTTTATATTGTGTGAATGTGTGGGTGTATGAGTGTATATATGTATGAGTGTGTAAATGTGTGAATATGTGTGCATGTGAATGTGTGGGTGTATAAGTGTGTGCATAGTGTGCATGTATATATGTATGTGAATGTGTGGGTGTATGAGTGTGTGTATATGTGAGTGTATGGGTGTATGAGTGTGTGTATATGTGAGTGTGTGGGTATATGAGTGTGTGTATATGTGAGTGTGTGGGTATATGAACATATGAGTGTATGTCCTTCCACTTTCTCATCCTTCCCTCTGTGGACACTCCTGGCTCACATACACTCATCCGTTTGCTACTGGGTCCCTGATATTCATTTGCTCACCTGTCTCTGCTACTTCGATTTACAAATGTCTTTTCTCTTCCATTCTTATTTTAAACAGTTTACAAATCCAGCAAAGAACCAATTCCCTAACAATAGAGTGAGATTTTTTATTTTGTATTTTCGTAGGGAGTTTTTGTTGTTTATGTTGTCCTGTGAAAAGCCTGGAAGGAAAATTCAGAACATTGAAAACTGACAGAGCCATAAAAGATCACCACCCAGAGTTACCAAACTTACTTCAACAAACAAACAAACCAAAACCAATTACACACTGGTGTGGCAGCAGATGCTTGGGATCCCAGTACTGAGGAGGCTGGAGCAAGAGAATCAGAATTCAAGGCCAGCCTGGAGTACATAACAAGAGCCTATCTAAAATAAAATCAAATCCTCCCTCTTTAAGTTTCAATTTCAGGAGAAGCATGCCCCACCAGTACTTTTTATACTAAAAGTTTGTTTCAGCCTGATATGGTGGCTTGGCCAGGACTGCAGGGTGAAACTATCTCAAAAGCAAAACAAAACAAAACCCACTAGAATAAAAATTTTAAACACTTTTTTTTATTATTTTATTTGCCTGAAATTCAAATTTAACAAGGTTTTTGTTGTTGTTTGGTTTGGGTTTTGTATTTGACCACCACTACCACATTTGGTCACTTTCTCACAGAATATGCATAAAGCATCTGAACTGCATACGTGACAGTGTGAGACACTGTGGATGCCTAAAATCGGTGCCTTCCCTGAAGTAACCCACGGTGCAGTGACTAAGGATTTTTTAAAAACACCTGGGAAATCATGTAAAACAGCACAGACTTCAACTTTACAGACCCACTCAGGAAGCTTTGGACGTTCAGGCACAGATCTAGCCCATAGCTCAGGAGTTGCTTCGCAGGTGGAGGCTGCACTGTAGCTGGGGTGCATGCTCCAAAGCTGGGACTCCTTAGTCCGAGGAGCCCAGCAGACTTGCCTGCTTCTGCCTCCTAATGCTGTCCCTGGCCTAGAAGCAAGGAACCCTGGAATACATTGCTTTTTCACTTAGCTTTTCTTACCCTTAATTTAAAAATGAATTATTCTAGTTGGATTCCATTATGACCTTTTCAGACATACACATCATAATACTTGGCTCAGGGTTTCCCTGTGTCCTCCTCTGTACCACCTCTCCCCATCCATTCCTTTCTGCTAAAAATGCCCTTTAACTTCATATTCATATGATGTTTGAATGTATTGTGCAGATTCTGTAAGGATTTGTTTAAAAAACCAAATACAGTATTGGCAGAATTGTCAAATAAAATATAAACACCTTGTTAAATTTATATATTTACACATATATGTTAAATGAGAGAGGACTCAGTCTTCGTCATTTTTTGTTTTTGTTTTTGTGGTTTTTGTTTTTTTTTTTTTTAGCTGAGGATCGAACCCAGGGCCATTGCGCTTGCTAGGCGAACGCTCTACCACTGAGCCAAATCCCAACCCCTCCTTGTCACTTTTATTCCATCCCAATTACAAGTTTCAGTTTTCTACCTTCAGATCCTTCCTGCCTCTGTGTGCATGCTTGTGCATGTGTGTGTGTGTGCGTGGGAATGTGTGTGTGCATGTGTGTGTTCTAGATTTTCCACACGAGAAAACACATTTATTCTTTCTCCCCCCATTTTTTCATGTCTCCCCTCCTCTGTGCCCTCACCGGCATCCCCGTAGAGTCCCATTTCTACGTCCACTTCTGACTGAATGTATACGTTCAGGAGCTGGATTCTGCCTCGGGGGCAAACCCGACACTAGTCTTGTTGAGCATGAAGCTACTCAGAGCCATCCAGTCTCTGGCAGATGACATTTCTTCCTCTCAGGCTGAATACAGCATCACTGTGTACAGCTCCACACTTTTCTTTAGCCATTCTTCCATTGATGGACATTCTGGATAGCCCCACTTCCGCTCACCACCATCACTAGGCAGCAATAAACACAGATGTGCAGGTTTGCAGAGGAAATGAGCCCCAGGTACCTGCGCAGGAAAGCTGCAGCAGGGCCACAGGAAGTTGCTTTTTCGGTGTTTTGAGGAGCCCCACGCTAATTTCCACAGTGGCTGCCCTAGTCCATAGTCCACAGCAGTGACCAGCTGCTGTCTGTCCCCACCCTAACCCGCACCGCAGTCATGTGCTCTCTTCATGGTGTCCCCACTCTGACTGGGGTGAGAGGGAATCTCAACGCGGTTTTAATTTGCATTTCACTGGGGTTTAAGCATGGTGAAAACTTCTCAAATATTTATTACCTATCTGTATTTCTTCTCTCGCAACTCTGTTTGATGCACTTGTGGTTGATTGATGATTGACTTACTTGTTTAGTGTTATTTTTGGTATTTAATTTCTTGAGCTCTTTATATATACTGGTGAATCATCACCTCTTGAATGTATGATTTTCTCTCCTTCTGACAGCTGCCTCTCCACTCTGCTTTTTAACTTTTGGGATTATTTCTTGAACTGTCAGAGTCCTTTTATGTCCTTGCCTATATTTTGAGTGTTTCCCCTTAGAAGTTTGAGAACTTCAGGCCATACCTTAAGGTCTCGGATCCATTTAAATTGATATTGTACAGGAGAAGGGCAGGGTCTAGTTTCTTCTACACGTGGGAATCCGGTTTTCTCAGCTGTCTCTATCCTACACATGCTTTCTTACAGTGCTGTTAATGTTTAGCTGTCCGCGTCTGTGTGGGTTTGTTTTGGAGTCCCTGCTTCTGTGTACCTGGTTTTGAAGAAGTACCATGGAGTTAGTGTTGCCGTGGCTCTGTAGTGTGTTCTGAAGCCAGGTCTTGTGCTAACTCTACCACTGATCTTTCTGCTTGGGAGTATTTGGTTTTCTGGGCTATTTTGTGCCTCCATTGGAAGTTTGGGACTGTCTTTCCTAGTTCTGTGAAGAGTATTTTTGGAATTTTGATGCAGATTGTGTTGCATCTGTAGACCACTTTAAGTAATGCACCCATTTCATACCATTAATGCTGCCAGGAGCAGCAGAGGTCTGTTTCTCTTCCTGTGTCTTCAGCAGTTTCTCTCTTCAGCACCATGAAGTTTCCATCATGGACATCTTTCACTCCTCCATTAGGTTTGCTTCTGGGGTATTTTTTATGATTGGGATTCCTTCTACCCCCAGTTCCTTCCTCAGCAAGTTTGGTGTTGGCACCTGCACTTTGACACCATGCCAGGCCTCTTCTCTCTCTTCTTTAAGTCCTGAGATGTCATCCTTTTCTGCCTAAGTGGACTAGAATGCCCCTGCTATTCTGGCTAATTTTATATAACCCTTTGAGCCACCTACTCTTTGGGAAAAAATATTATGTCTGCAGAGTAAACATGTAAAATTTGGTGGAATTAATGAAATAACTAATTCTAGCTTTATTTCTGAGTTTTCAATGATTGTCTGTTTTCCTCTTTTTTGTTTTTAATACACACACTTTGCCAGTGTCCATATGTATTTGTCTATAGCACATACACACACACACACACACACACACACACACACACACACTCCACTAAGTTTCTTATAGGCAGAACAGAATACACTACTCCATGTTATTTGATGTGCAAGTTCCTTCCGCTAGCCTGTAAACTAAGCCTTGCTGTCCTTTGCAGTCAGAGTTTCTTCTGTGTTGAAAACCGAGTGAAAAATACTCTGAGAAGAGAAAAGTGGCTTGTTTGTGTGTTACATTGTTCTTATATTGCTTAAACAATGTATTGTAAGCTAACAACTGTGATGTGCAGAAGATCCTACTTATAGTAAGATAAATTATACATGACACACATTTGGTTGTAAGCATCTAATTTGTGTGCATATAACTCAATTCCTTGATGATTATAAAAACCCCATTGGAGATGTGACCTTTAATTTGTCCTAATGTATAGAGGAAGCAAATATGTTGCTGGGATTTAAATGACTGCATTTGCATGGTAATATGTTTATGAGAACATGATGGTTATTTATAGGGCTTTGGTCTATTTGGCATTATTGTTTGTAAATATTTGTTTTGTCTATAGCAAAAATTTTTTCCATGAGGCTGTAAGTCCTTTCTACAAGCCTTTGTGAGCTGCATTTGGAAGATCTCCAGGCAGCGAAAATTACTGAGAAACAATGCAGGGCTCAAAGGCATGTTTGTTTGCACTGTGATATGGAACTCATGCTCAAGCTTAGGTGGTCGAGGGCTTCACTTCCACTCACACAATAGAAGGCTTTCCTGTAAAAAGTTGCAATTATTCACTATCCTTTCCTTCTTCTGCCCCCAACAACTATACAACATTCTGCCTTCCAGGGGTCAAAATCAAAAAGGGAATTCTCCTCAGGTACGACTAACTCCTTGGGGAATGCAGCCTAGCTGGTCAATGAGAGATGCAGATTAGTCAATGCTAAGATCTTTGAAAGCATACATCCCCATGCTATGACCTTACCCCAGCCTTCTGACTCAGCATTCCTGCAGGCATTCTGAGCATCAAGGTCTTCAGTGCTTAGACTGGAAGCCGGGTGCTCACCCACCTTGTCAAACCCCTATGGTAGCTGTTCAAGGGGGAATCACATCTTACTGAAGATAATGATCTGAATTATGAACAATACAGTGGACACCATAGACTTGTTTTTTACAAGTGACAACCTTTCCTCTTCTACTGATCATTCTGCATTTTGATCAGGCTTCTTTTTATTCATAGAAATAAATAAAGAAACTGACCTACTAGTTAATTATGATTATGCCATCTCATTAGCATTGTACCTGGTTGTCTCTAATTATTCTGATCATCTTCTAACAAGCAGAATGTGGTTAGCTATTCTGTAATTCAAACTGCTTTTTGGAAAGTTTGAAGAAGGAAAATGCTTGTTTTATTGACTTGAAATTTATTAAAGTCAAATCCCTACTCTGACAAAGAGTGACAGGGATGCATCTATATGTAAGAAAATGTTTCTGTACTTGTGGTAACAACTTCAAGAGTCTCAGAGCTTGTATCATTACCCAACTGTGTCATATTAGATGTAATCACTTATGTATGATACCTATTATGCACAACTATAAATCTACTTAATTCTCCCACGATATCTTAAATGGATCTTTAAGGAGATAAGGGGGCAATTTGTCTCTTCACTGAACAAACCAGACAACTTATCATCAACTCTAATAAACTGAAATTAATCGCATAAAAAAGTGCACAGTTCTTTATGGAATGGCTCTAAAGAGTATGACTTTATGTAAATTATCCTCTCCCTGCTAAAACAAAATGACTCATCTTTTCACAACTGCAGATTAAGGACAATAAACACTTGTCTTTGTGTCACCGATATTTTCAAAGTGATTTTCAGTGATGGTTTTGGCATCCAATGCACTCTGTTATTTAATTAACCTGGTTCCAAAATAAACAAAGGCACCGTGTGTGCATTTAAATCCATTCCCTTTGGATAATTCCATGGCCTTTATGACGGAGGAGCATCACCCCCTCTAGTGGATAAAGTTAAAACACAGGAAAGTCACCAGTTTAAAGGGCCCACTGGGTTTCCTTAAGCCATCAGGCTCTCTTAAGTGGCTGATGGGTTCATTTCCTTCCATCACAGTTCACTGCGAGCATATTGTCTTGGAGTGAGGACTGTGTCCCACACTTTTGTTATATTAAGATGTAAAACAGAGCTTGGAAATTAACACAATGCAATAAAGGAAACAGTCCCGGACAAACTTCCTGTTTCACACTGAAAATAGTAGAGGGCTGTGGACACCATACCAATTGGTCACCTCCAGTGAGAACCTTACCAGAGTCACACTGTGTGTGTGTGTGTGTGTGTGTGTGCGCGAATCAAATCCCCACTTTCTACACCAGGAATTTGTAATCATTAGGTATGCTAAAGTATATTTTGTTGTCGTTGAATTAAATGAGCTGGCCATTAGCTGCTAGACTCTTCATTTATGTAGAGTTGTTAAGAGGCATCATTTATAGTTTCCTACAAAATAAACATTATTTTTAGTTGGATAACATAATCTCTCTCTCTCTCTCTCTCTCTCTCTCTCTCTCTCTCTCTCTCACATGCACACACACACACACACACACACACACACACACACACACACACAAATGGGGAGCTGGCTTATTATCTGGGATTCATCTATCAGCAAATGGTCCATTAGCTTCTGCTCAGCTGTGGAGATTTAAGGTCAGTCAACTCACAGGATGGCTGGCTCTAACTTCTGATCAGCAGAGTAAACAAACACCCGCTGAAGTATAAACTAGCTGTACTTTCTCTGTTTTAGCTTGTAAAAGCTAAGCTCTCATTGCCAGCATCCCATGAGGGTCCTTCATTACCTCGTCCACTCTCCTTATCACCAAGGAGGTGGTGGAGTTTGCTGATAAACGTGTTAAAGGATGCTGAAGATGGTCCTGAATAGCCCTTGATATTTTCCCTTTCATGGGAGGGGTTTGATTGACCTACTTAAATAGAGTAGAGGGCTGGAGAAGGCACAGAATTACGAGTGTACACTGCTTTTGCAGCACACCTGAGTTCATTCCTAGCACTCACGTCTGATTATATGCATTTAAAAATAAAAATAAATCTCTAAATATATTTTGAAATAAAGAAAAACAGGGAAAATCTACATGCATAAACTACAAATCCTGAGGCAGCTCACAAAATGAAGTCCCCCTTCCTCCCTGTGACAGTTCTTCCTGTTATTTATTTTCATGTCTATTCAATAGACAAACATAGAGGGGGGGGTTAAAATATGCTTAGGAAAAGGAAAATTGTCAATTGACTATCACAAAACTTGCAACATCCACATAAATCTGAAAACACAAAGCAATGAAGACCTTTACCAGAGGTCATGAAAGGGACTATTAGAAAGCCATCCCCATCGTGTCTACCTTAGGAGCACTTAAGATGTGGTTGGTGAGAATGACATGATTGCCTGAAACGGAAGAGTGAGTGGCAAGCATGGACAGACAGCATTGTAATCCCTATCATTGCTGCTCAATACATTTTCTTCTATCATTAGTTTGGTTTTGGTTGGTTTGTTGATAAAGGATTTAATTCTGTAGTTTGGGCTTACCCAGTACCTGCTGTATCCAGGCTGGTCTTCAACTCACAGCAATCCTTCTTCTTTAACCTCCCCAGTGTTAAGATTGTGAACATGTGGCACTATGCCTGGCTTTGCTTGTTTGTTTATCTGCAAAACAACAGTGCGCCTTTATTCCATCATAAAATTGCCAAAATTGAAGTGGCCACAAACACCAATTCCTTGGTCCTCAAGACAGCCCTACAGAGATGGGAAGTTACATACTATAAATCTTCAAATTAAAGTGGGAAGTTAGCCTCAGAAAAGTTCCAAGAATGTTGAGAAACAATGTCAAGGCTGAACCCCCGGCTCTGTATGTGGATAAAGCCATTATGCACAGACATATGGAAGCAGATGACGGAGCGTAACTAAGGGAAGTGGGTGAGCCATCCGCACTGAAACAAGCCTTAAATGAGTGCCTACAAATAAGGAAGCAATAAGAAGTAGAGTACAAATTCAGCAGCAAGAGATGGAGCTCAGACTTCATGTGAGGTGCAGTGAGGTCAACAATCTGCCACACACATGATAAAACTGGTTCACTATTGGAGTCTCTACACTACAGATGAGCATCATGATCAGAAGGGTGCTATTGTGATGATTTTTTGGATGGTTAGAAGAGAAGGAGGAAAGGGGATGTGCTGTTAATGTGTGAGCTCAGATGGCATACAACTTAGATGAAGGGAGGGTTCAAAATCAAGAAGAAGCATGGCTGACCATGTAATGTGGGGAAGAGGACAGCATAAAGTCAAAGGGGGTGCTGAGCTTCCTAGCCTGGCATCAAGTACCATTTATACAGTAGAGTGTGGCTTGACGGAAAAGATGAGGAGCTCAGTTTTGGGTTTGTTGAGCATATGCATGTTCATCTTGCTATGGTGAGGTGGACAGCCTCTCAGAGAGACACTGGCTCCTGCCATGAAAGCATTTCCTTGACGGCACTTTTTCAAATATTAAGGGAAATTTTTGCTTGGCCATTTCATCAGCTCTAGGCAACCCTGAGTTTCCAGAGTCCACTTCCCCTTTTCAAGGCAGCTTTTGCACACAATTACCAGCTGTGGTTGAAGCCAGACACTCGTGGGCACCATCAGTGCTAGTTTTAGGCAGAGCTGTGAGATGCCAGAGTAGGCAGTGACAAACTCTTCTCCCTTTTTGGTATGTGGGTTCCTGCTCTGGGCCCCACCACTGCATCAGCATTCTGTCCACTCCAGCCAGGGAGAGCTGCTCAGGATCTCCATCAGTTCCTATCGCTGGGGGAGAACTGTGGCATGCTGGTAGGCCCTCTGTAAACCCTAGGTGTGGCACTAAAAAGTGAGTGAGTGAGTGAGTGGGGAAGGACTTGAAGACTGAGTGTAGTATCTGGCCAACTTATGGACTCTAAGCATTTGGGGTTCCCCAGAACACACTGGCTAGATAGATTATCTGAATCCTAGAGCTCCAGCTTCAAGTGAGAGACCCTGCCACAATATATAATGTGATTGAAGAAACAATCCAATGTTAACCTCTGGCCTCACATGCATGTGCACACACATGTCCATCATATATATGTAAATAAGCACACACACACACACACACACACACACAAATTAGCCATCTTAACACTATAAGACTAAGTTTGCCAGGCAGTGGTGGCACACGCCTTTAATCCCAGCACTCGGGAGACAGAGCCAGGTGGATCTCTGTGAGTTCGAGGCCAGCCGGGTCTACAGAGTGAGTTCCAGGAAAGGCTCAGAGCTACACAGACACACCCTGTCTCAAAAAACAAAACAAAGAACAAACAAACAAAACTATAGTTCAGTGGTGGAGCACTTTTCTCTAATGTGCAAGGCCCTGGAGTTTCACTTCTCAGTACTACAGAGATAGATAGATAGATAGATAGATAGATAGATAGATAGATAGAGGACTATGTATGAAAATGGCATGCACCACATTAATGGAAGAAATTATTATTGGTATATTTCATACCACAGCAGGATTTTGAGAACAAGGGCCATAACTTAGCACTTTATTTTTTTTCTTATTTTTTTCTTCTTCTTATTATTATGTGATTTAATTTTATACATCAGCCATGGGTTCCCCTGTCCTCCCCCTCCCGCCCCCACCCTCTCCTTCCCCCCAGCCCCTCCCCTCCATTCCCATGTCCTCCAGGACCAAGACACCCCTGGGGATTCATTTAAACCTGGTGGATTCAGTACAGGCAGGTCCTGTCCCCTCCTTCCAGGCTGAGCATGTGTCCCTGTGTAAACTTAGCACTTTAAATAAAATTATATCACACAAGCAATCATCCTTTCATGAGACTGGCTGATTTGGGGAGTGGTTCACATTTTGGTTGATATACCCTCACTCCTATTAATTAGCCATGTTGGATGAAAAGAAATAACATTATTCAAACATAAATTTCTGTGTGGAGACTTGCAAGAGTTCAGTATTTCTATGTTGGCCTAAACCATGCATGAATTCTCAAGAACTCTCTTCATAATCTGCAACCTGAACATTGATGGCCTGTTGTAAACATCAGACTAATATTTGCTTCAGGCATGCTAGGAAGTTCCATGTGCCAGAAAGACCAGAACTTACAGCAGGGATCGTCAATACCACAAGTTCATTTGGACTTCTGTTTGAGCTAATCATTAAAAAAAGTCTGTGTGTACATGTGTTTGCAAGTTCACATGTTTTGGTACACATATGTTGGTGTGAGCACATGTGCACATACATGCACATCTATACAGACACTTTCCTCTTTATGGAATCAATTGCTCAGTAGATTATATGTGAACCTCCTTAGTGTGAGGCTCACCTATGAAAGTGGTCCATGTTTAGGACAGGCATGGTGTCATATACCTTTAATCTCAGCACTCAGGAGGCTACACAGTGAGCTCAGGCTAGCCAGAGCTATATATGGAGACCCTGTCTCAAAACAAAACAAAATAAATAAACAAGCAAAAAAAACTTTTTAAAGAGCCTAAAATAACAGATAACAATATAACAAAACACAAAAGCTAACACATATAACAAGCATCAACATGCTTGAAAGGAGAGGAGGAAGGGAGGGAGGGGGAGAGGGAAGGAGGGAGAGAGGGAAGAAAGGAGGGAGAGAGGGAGGGAGGAGTGGGGAGAGACTGAATTACAAGTGGAGAGTTTGAATGTTATCAGTCCTGTGCTGCCCAGACCAGCCAGCTCTGAGAGAGCCCAGGCTAAAGCAGCTCAGAGTGGAAGCTCCTTCCCCTTGTCATTGGGACACATCACTACTCAAGTGAATGAAAGAAGGAATTAAAGAAAAAATGAATGAGACCAAAAACGACAGTCCGCTCTTTGGTCTAGAAGTGCAAATACAGCTATACCAACCAGAAACTGTTGGTCTTTATCAGCCATAAGCCGCCTAAGGCAGAGGAAGATCTAAGTTACTCCTCCCTGTCTGTCCGCTGTGGTGCCCCTGAAGTATGGTGGTTTGGGTTCTCCACTGGGTCATGAAACCCTCCATCTTCTTCTCTGGGGCCACCATACTTGTTAGGGGAGTGCTCATGTGGGCTGTCACCAGTCACAGGAGGAGATGGCTCTGCACAATCGCTGGCCCACATCTGGCCTCCCAGATACCAATGTCATCCTTACCGCTACGTTTGTGAAGGTGCTATGGAAGAGGCTCTCCCAGGGAGCTATGGAAATAGCCGAGAAAAGCTGAGACGGAGACATTTCTTTAAAAGACACCAGGGCTGCACCCTCCACAGTCTTCAGAATTAGTTTGAATTAGCATCACCTACTTCCTAATTTGCTAGCTGCCTGTTTTGTATTTTACTGTGGCAGATATTTTTAACCCGGGCGCTATTTAAAGCATTGAGATAGACTAAGGGTGGAAAATCACTACCAGAACGCTGGTTGTTAAACAACAGCATAAACATTTACATCTGTTCTCTTTCTTCTTCCTTCCTTCAGGGGTCATACAGCTTTTCAGCAATGTTGACAATGTCCCTGCTAGATGAGGACATATGGGGAGTAGTCACCCTTCCCAGATCATCAGACTAAGAAACAGCTCATGGCTTCTCATAGACTGTATGTCTTCTTCAGAAATAGAGTGGAAGAAGTCTCTTTGGATGGGCATAAAGACAGAAAAACAATTTCTCACCCCATGAGTCATGACCAACAAGCTCTGACTAAAGAGTGGTCACTCATTTTGGATTCAGGTCCTTTGCCAACACTGTTTCAAACAGTCTAGAATGTCCCACCTTCCTGCTCAGTGTGAAGAGTTGTATTTTCATAACATACTCAACACACCCAACACCTTAACTTTAATAACCCTAAACATTCTTTGGGGGCATCAATGACATGGCTAGCCTGAGCTAGCCCATGAGTGCTTTTTTACTAATTCTGTTTTGAGTTCCCAGGTTGGCTGACGTAACTCTCCACTGATTGCATTCCCACCTGTGCTGCATCATTCACTAGATGTTTCACACAGTTAGATTCTGGGTCCTGCCATCAAGCTTCACCTCTTGAAAACAGGTTGACATGGTAAGGTCCTACAGCTGAGCTATGGAATCCCATAGAGAGATCTGGATGGGCAGGGGAACCGCCAGGCTCACGTTACCCTGTGTTCCTGTTCTTTTCCTTTCTCTCAGTTAGTTCTTCATCTGTTTCCTTAATTGTCTTGTTACCACCTGAAATAGGACCATCAATAAAGAAAAGTGGGCTAAGCCTTGGCCTGGCCAAGATGGAGGAGTTTCTGCAGGCCTCATTTGTTACTGTTGCTTTTTTTGTATTTTAGCTGCTCCCACTGGCACTAATTCAGCATTGTATTTAGGTTTTGTGAGCACTGGATGGAGAGGTTTAATTAAAAACAGTCTCGGGAACAGCCTTCCTTGCAGCAGACCCCAGAACTTGCACGCCTCTTCTCTCCGGCCACTCCTCACTCTGGCCCTTTTATCACTTCATTATCACAAGTCCAATGCTGACTGGGTCGATTTCCTGTTTGAGTACGAGCCAATCCCTTGAAGTTATTTCAGTATTGAAGTCAGGACAGCACAAGGCTCCCCTGTAACATTTCCACCATTTAACACTTCCCCATTGTTTCTTTTTCCTAATGACAAGCACAGTGAGGTATGTCAAGCAGGCACTTAATAACCCGTGTGTTTTTTATGCCACTGGCCAGCACTGATAGTAACAGATCTGCAGAAGCGTTCAGACATTCTGTGCACACACAGGTACCTCAGAGGAATTTTTATAGGAAAATGTCATTTAAGGAGCTGCCTTCTCTCCTGTATTTGTGTGCTCAATTTTTCCATCCATCTCAGCTCTGTCTTGAAATACTGTCTGTCCAATCCCCTGTCATGAATGGGGGATTTCTGATAAAATGGAGCCAAAATGGTTGATTAAGTATCCTTCAGGAATAGAGATTCTGGATGTGAAGACAGCTAAACACTTCTGTAATTTGGGAGTGGTAAAGAGTGTTCATTTTCTTCAGTCTCCTTATTTTCTATCTGAGAAAACTGGGGGTCAGACAGGCTACGTAATCTGTCTGGAATTGCCCATTTAGTGAGAGGTGTCATTTCTAAGGGGACATCCACCTTGTTATTTTCAAGAGTTTATTTTTATTTTCAATTCTGTGGATGGGATGTAAGCACATGAGGGTGAACGCAGAGGCCAGAAGAAGATGCTGGATCCAGGGGAGCTGGAGTTAAAGACAGTTGTGAGCTCTTAACTACTTGTTTTTGAGGCATGGTTCCTGGACTAGGCTAAGCTGGCCAGAGAGTTCCATGCACCGGCCTCCCTAGCGTGGGATTTCAGATGCAGCCTACAACGTCTGATTTTTATGTGGGTGCTCATGCTTTTGTGGCAAGCATTTTCCCTACTAAGCTACTGTCCTTGGCCTCTTTAAGTTCTAAGCCTCAGATTTTATTTTATGTGCATCCTTTGACAAATTTGAAGCGTTGGCTGAAATACACACTTTTCATCATTCCCAAACACTTCTCCCATGGCCCTCTGCAGGCACCCCCCTCTCTACCCTGGCCCAGGATGCTGCCATCCATTTTCTTCCACTAGTTTGCCTTTTCCACACATTGGTGGATGTGATGTCTCATGGCTTTTCCTTCGGGTTTGACATTTTTAAACTTATCCTGTATGTATCAGTACTGATTAACAACAGTGACCTGGGATCTTAGATGCCAGACACTCACATTCATCAAAGACTGACTTGATACAGAAGCTCCAAGCTTGCTGTGGACTCGTGGGAGTAAGCAAAGTAAAAGTAGGCTTAGAAAGAATTACTAAAAAATGAAAAAAGGGGGAAAGTAGAAAATTAGAGAAATTTCCAAGCGTGAGGAAGTGTGTCCTAGAGGAGAAAAAGTCAGTGAACTTTCTTTATTTGGGATTTTATACAGTTTGGGTTGAGTAATCTCTGTCAACTGGATTACTCTGGACTGTCATGGCCGAGCCAATGGAGGGCCCACATGCTCCATGCATGACCCCGCCCACCCAACCAGAGGTGCCTTGTGCTGTCCATGTACTGCCCATCACTTAGGGAGAGAGTTGAAGCCCTCCACTCCCCCACCCCGCTGACTTGACTTTGCTAGCTGGAGACCTCAGGTATCTGCAGACCTTGCTAGCCGGAGGCCACAGTTGTGGGCAGCTGTTAGTCACAAGCTGACCTTGGCGGAGTCTATCTCAGTGCAGTTAATTCTACTAAGCCCCCAAAGCCTGAGAAGTGGTAGTTGTGTCTGTGGTGATTATCCTAGCCCATGTAGTGGGATGATCCAGGGACTGTTTCCTGAAATGTGGCAGGCTCCTTAGAAGCCATCATGACTTATAACTTATTCCATTCTAATTAGCTTTATTAGAAGCAACATATGAAGAGTGAACCTATGACTAAGCAGCAGTGCCTGGAACATGTTTCTTAATGGGGAAGGAGCTCACTGGAATCGGCAGCCCAGACTGGCTTTGCCTCTCAGAGCTGGTCTGTCTGTCTCCGCTCAGGTCTGATTGGCTATGTCACTCCCAGCTTCAGGTCTTGTCTCTCACCCTTGATGCTCCTGGCTTCACTGTTTTAACCCTTTCATTTCCTTTCCCCAACATCAATTCCTACTGCAGCATATGTGACCCTTGGACACACTGCTTACTGTGAGCTGACGCCTGCCTCAATATTTTGTTCCTTTTGGTTGTTTCTTTTTAATTAAAAAATTAGCATATCATTACATGTGTGTATGAGGGTGTGCATGTGCATATATGCACACACACACACACACACACACACACACACACACACACACACATTGGCTCTCTTCTTCCACCATGTGGTCCTGGGAGTCAGATTCAGGGCACCAGGTTCATAGTGGGTGTCTTTATCTGCTGAGCTATCTCACCAGCTCCTTTTTTGTTACATTTATTTAGTGTGTGTGTGTGTGTGTGTGTGTGTGTGTGTGTGTGTGTGTGTGTCTGTTTATGTGTGCGGGCACATGTACCATGTATGGAAAATGTCAGTTCTCTCCTCCTACATGGGAGTCCATGGGATTGGACTCAGGCCCCACGTGTGGCAGCAATTGCCTTTATTAACTGATCCTTTCAGCAGCTCTGCTTCATGTTCCTGAGCAATATCTCATTTTATAAATGCACTTTGTTGATTCACTCCACTGCCTGTTTCCTGTTCCTGCTCAGCATGAACACAGGTGTCATGAACATCTTTATGAGGCCATGGGCTTCCAGTTTTCTTCAATGAAAACTTAGATGAGGAATAACTGGGTCATTAGATCAAGGTGCTGCTCATCTTCATGAGAAATGGCCTCACTGCTTTTCAAATTTATTTGAACCCTCCATTCAAATTCTTCCATTCTTCAATTTTTTTGTAGTCTGAGGCTCTACATTTATGCCCATGTTTTGTATGAGGAGTACTATTCTGCGTACTTTGAAATGGCTCACTGCCACTGGGTTCTCAAATCTAAGAGAATCCATTACATGTGTCCTGTTGCAAAACTGGTTGCATTAAAAAAAACCTAAGAAAACCTGGTAAATCTTCAGAGCTAGAACTCTGTGTGGACATTGCTAGCATACTAGTGTGCCAAACAGAAACAGGTGAAGCAACCTCCAGAGTCTTTGGTCTCCTACAAAAGGCACCCCACTGAAAAATGGGTCCTTCTCTAGTCTAATTCAACTGTCTCTTCCAACACATTGAAAATGTTTGATAAATATCACTGACCTCCCTTGAGGTGGAAAGATTATAAACATAGATCAGTAGTGGAGAACTGGTCCTCAGCTTTCATATTCATCTATCACTATCTTCCCATCAGAACTGTTTAAATACAGGCAATACAGCCTAGAAAAAATGGCTGCTTCTAAAGCCAGATGCCAATCCAATTCTCCTTCTAGAATGTTCCAGCTCTGCTGCCCAGGGAAGGAGACATCTTGGCCATGTGCTTGATGGAAATGAGAGTTCTCGTCCTCACTGTCCATTGGCTGACATTAGAAACTCAGGTAAAATTGTATTCCATCTTTCACACTCAGTTTTTTGTTTGTTTGTTTGTTTGTTTATTTTTTGGGTTTTTTTTTTTGTCAAGGAGAAACGACATTGTTCTAGGTTTATTAGCACTTTTTCTATTAAAATTACCAAAATGATGAGAATAATTATCACAATTTACAGACAGTACCACAGACAGCAATACCAGATTTATATAGGTGTGTGTGTGTGTGTGTGTGTGTGTGTGTGTGTGTGTACATGATCACCATCTCAAAAAAATACTATCAGTGAACTCAACATAAAGTCTTTGAGTGTTAGAGTCAGCAGAGAGAACTAGGCTAGTGGCTTGATGAGTGAAGATGAGGCTGTGAGTTCAGTCCCCAGCACTCATGTTAAAAAGCCAAGGGCACTGGCAATCCAGTGGTGGCAATCCCACCAGAGCTGGGAGAGACAGGAGGATCCATGGGCCTTGCTGGCTAGTCAGTGGGGCTGAATGAGTAATCTCCAAGTCCAGTGAGAAGCCCTGCATCAAAAATGGAATGAGAATAAAGAGGAAAACCAAAGTTGACTTCTGGCTTCTATACATACACATATATGCACATATAACACAAACACACCCACATATGTGTGCACATACACAGATGAACACACACATGTGTGCTGTGTAATAAGCCTTTTGTACACTGTGAAGATTGGTCTCTGTGATTGGTTTAATAAAGAAGCTGACTGGCCAGTAGCTAAACAGGACAAAGTTAGGCTGGGGTGCTGTGGATATCACTCTGTATAAATAAAATGCTGTTTGGCCAGTAGCCAGGCAAGAAGTATAGGCGGGACAAGAGAGAAGAGAATTCTGGGAGGTGAAAGGCTGGGGCAGAGAGACACCGTCACCATGACAAGAAAGATGCAAGGTACAGGTAAGCCACGAGCCAACTGACAAAGTATAGATTAATAAAAATGGGTTAATTTAAGATAGAAGAAGTAGATAACAAGAAGCCTGCCATGGCCATACAGTTTATAAGTAATATAGCATCTGAGTGATTATTTTATACGTGGGTTGTGGGACCACGGGGGCTTGGTGGCACCTGGAGAGAAGCTCTCCAGCTACACTGGGGAGTCAGAGTAGGAGAAGGTTGGGAGGAAGAAGGGTGGAGTCAGAGGACTCCAGGCCAGGCCACCACTGAGGAGTAGGACATGTAGAAGATGAGGTAACAAGCCATGAGCCATGTGACAAAGCATAGTTAAGAAATATGGGTTAATTTAAGTGTAAGAGTTAGCTAGTAACAAGTCTGAGCTATTGGTTGAGCATTTGTAATTAATATTAAGCCTCTGAATGATTATTTGAGAGTGGCCGAGGGACAGAAAACCTCTGCCTACACATAATGTGCACATACACCCATGAACACACACATATCTAGCAGCTGAGAACTACTGAGTTCGATGGCTATGACATCTCCAGGACTTGTTCAGTACTGTTGCTTCATGTTAAGCTGCAAAAGACAGAGGGACTAATGAAGACCTTTATTAGACAAGCACCGAGCATGAATTAAAAGCCTCAACAAGGTCCTTGGGGACACTTAGTTGAAGGTCAGGCGGCCATTACTCACTTTCACTGTAAACTAACTAGACTGTGGTGAGCTGCTGGGTTTCCTTTCTCTTCCCTCCAGCTTCCCCAAGGAGTGTCTCAATTCAAAGAAAGACCAAGAGAAGCAGGCCACTTGCTGTGAATAATTGGAAAGAATCTATAAGTTCAAAAGCAACTGAAATTCCTAGAAGAGATTGAATGTTAGGAGGATAAACAGGTTAGTATTTTAAAGACAAAACCACCTTTGTTTAATATCAAGTGCATATTGGCTGCAAGTCCACAGTGGCTCTCATTAGTTACAGTGCCATCTCCATAGCTCTATTTCAGGAAGCCAAGTCTACATATTCATAATCCAAGCTCAGTTAAGGCAAAGGAGGTTGCTTTTCTTCAGGTCTCTCTTCTCTCTCTCTCTCTCTCTCTCTCTCTCTCTCTCTCTCTCTCTCTCTCTTGAAGATAACAGTAACAGGGGTCTATAAGTGATAGTTTTGGGGATGCCTCAGTGAGGTGGAGTACACAGGACATTTTCATAGGACACTTGAACAAATCCAATCTATAGCTCAGAGTGAAACAGTGCATCTATGGGGATGTGTTTCTTAATGCAAAGGTGGAAGTGGTAGACGGGTCAGAAGGAGGGGAAAGAAAAAAATGAATTGTTTTCTATAGAGTACATCAAATGTATAAGGGTTTTCTTTTTCAATTATTTTTTATGTGCATTGGTGTTTTGTTTGCATGTATATCTGTGTGAGGGTGTTAGAGCCCCCAGAACTGAGTTATAGACAGTTATGAACCACCATGTAGGTGCTGAGAATTGAACCAATGTCCTTTGGAAGAGCAGCCAGTGCTCTTAACCACTGAGCTGTCTCTAGGCGCACAACAAAATGTATTAGTTTTTTAAGAGGGTGATAACCCCCCGCTGGGCCTCAGTTCTATCTGTACTAATAAAGAAAACAAACATATGTTTTAAATAGCTTCTTAAAACTCAAGCTACAGGGACAGCACCACAGTTTTACCCTCATGACAACTAACTTCTCTGGATGCAGGGCCTCATCAGAAGAAAGAAAGGATAGAAAATACCAAATTCTAGATTTGTCCCAAAACTTATAGGGTAGAAACTCATAAACAGATAACGCAGAGATTTTTAAAAAAGTGTAAGTGGTAGTCAAATCAGAGCAAACTGTCAAGTTCAAGTCGCTCCCATGCGGTATATTAGAGATCTTTTCAAGCTGTATTATGAATCTGAAGGGGAAAAGAACTGAGGTGAGAGAAAGGATGTGGGGTCCTGCTGTGACTTCTCAAAACTGTGCTTTCATTGTGTGCATTTATTAGTCAAACGTCATTGTGTCTAGCAGGGCATGTTGTAGACAGAGAATTAACCAAGGTGCTATCAAAGGATAAACAGTTCCAGGACAGACCAGTTGTCAAGAGGAGGTCATGACAAACACTATCAAGAAAGACCCTGTTGGAAGAAGTCTCTGGCTCTCTAGAAGTAAGTGGAGAGGGTAATTCAGGTTCACTCATTTTGTGACGGAAGTTCACAGTCCCCAGCTATTGTTTGGTGTACAGTGGTCACCAGGTGTCTCAGCTCCTCCACGAGGGATATCAGAAGGATATGAAGGCCACCTCATCACACACTGTGAGTAATCCCCAGGCTCTGGACCTTCTGATTATGACCTACAGGGTAAAGTGACACTCATGGTGACCACAACCCAAATGCATACAGAACTGTCCCCATGTTAGCTTTGTGTGCATGTGGGTTTGCTTTTCTTTGGGCAAGAATGAATTCTGGAGGACTGAGAAGATGGTTTGCCACGTTGGTGAAGTGTCTGCTGAGCAAGCATGAGGATCTGAACTCAGGTCCCCAGAACCCAAGAAAAGGAAAGAGGCAGGCATGGTCTGCACATCTGTAACCCTAACTCAGGATGGAGCAGAAATGACAGGATCCCTTGGCATTCACTGACCACCAAATTTAGCCAGTCAATGAGCACTGGATTCAGCAAGACACTGTCTCAAAAAATAAAGTGGAGAACAGTATGATGATACATGGTGCTGACCACTGGTTACACATATATGTACACTATACATAAGGCATGCATGCTTGTACACACACACACATACACACACATACACAAGCACACATACATGAACACATAAACTCATGCAGGCACACATACACATACATGTACAAGCATAAATTTTTGTAAGGGATCCTAACTTGCATTAAATAACATTAATTTTACTACTTGTTTATATCTAAAAGTTCTGTCTAAAAGATCAGCAATAAGAGTATAATGAATGAACTACCCACCTTACACCCCATGCCTAATGAAAACTTTGATGGGAGACATTGCTTTTGGAGAGCCCCTTGTGTGACAATCCATTAAGTTACCCCTCAGAAATTCTGGAAGGCCCTCTATAGTAGAAGTTTTCCTGTGTCCTGCCTGGCCAGCAGTCTGGACAAATCTCTCCCACTCGTGTCCCCCAAGTAAACACACAGAGGATTATATTAATTATAACTGCTTGGCCAGTAGCTCAAGCTTATTACTAACCAGCTCTTATGCTTAAATTAACCCATAATTCTTATCTATGTTTATCCATGTGGCTTGGTACCTTTTCTCGATTCTGCCTTGTCATCTTGCTTCCTCTGTGTCTGCCTGGTGACTCCTGACTCAGCCTTCCTCTTCCCAGAATTCTCCTTGTCTGCTTATCCTGCCTATGCTTCCTACCTGGCTAACTGGCCAATCAGTGTTTTATTAAACCAGTGTACAAAAGCATTATCCCACAGCAGCCGTCAGTTCAATATTGCCAACACATGATCATGTGTTTACATCCCACCACCTTTGCTCTCAGTAAAATGTCCAGTTGTGTGCAATGTTCTGCTCCAGGGCTGTTGACTTTCAGTGATGGCTACTTACACTATGGTGTGCATGGTGGGCTGTGTCTCCATGCAGGGGACATTTGTCTGTTCACTCAAAGTTGCTCTCTTTATTGATCTTTACTAGGAGCACACACCTTTATCACAAGTGCAGTGGTTGGGAGACAAAGGCACTTGGTGCACAAGGATCTTTTTTGTCCCTTTTTGGATTATTTGAGAACCGAATGGTCCCAGGGAAGGCAACTGTGAAATTTTCCTAGTTTCAGCCCTGTGGTGAATCATTAGGGAACTTTAAGCAAACTATGTAATTCTCTGCCTCAAGCTATTTCTTGACAAAAATATTTGAAGAAGTTTCCAAACTGTTCATTGAAAAACTTGCAAAACAAAATTATAAAGAAAAATTTCTATAATGATTGGTCTGCGAAACTGTCAGTTTCCCTCTACCACAGTGGGCTACCCTGGGCTAATGTTTACGTGTGTGTGTGTGTGTGTGTGTGTGTGTGTGTGTGTGTGTGTGTGTGTGTACTCCTGAATGTCACAGTGAACATGGGGAAGCCAGAGAACACTTGGGGGAATCATTTCTCTTTTATCATGTGAGTCCAGAAATTAAACTCAGGTCACCAGATTTGGTGACAAGCACCTTTACCCTCTGTGCCATCTTACCAGCCTTTAATTTTACTTTTTCAGAAAATAAACTACCATTTGGGAGTCTGAGTTAGGAGGATCCCTAGGAGTTTATGGCCAGCCTAAGATACATAAGAAGACCTTGAGCAAAGGAGGAGGAGGGGGGAAGAAAGAAGGGAAGTTCAAATCTCAAAAAACTCAAGTAAACACTATGTGCATTTAGCAGCTTGCCTATAATTCCAGCCTCAGAAGACAGAGACAGGGCCCCCCTGATCAAGCTGGCCAGTTAGATTAGCTGAATTTATGGAGCTCTGAATCTGATTGAGAGATTCTGCCTCATTGAATAAGGTGGAGGTGTCTTCTCAGGCCTTCACATATACCTAGGTGCACCCCCGTGCACATATGCCCAGACACAGATACATACAACACACACCAAAAAAGTGGAAAAAGAAAGATTGAGATATGACTCTCCGACATTAGATGCTGTCTGTCCTGGCTGCCCCCAAGAAGTATGTTCTCTTTTTTAATTACTTCTGTTAACCAATAGAGTTACACTTTCAGTTGCCCCATAGGCCAATATTTGAAAAACAACTTTGTTACATCTTGGGATGTTTATCACACCCCAGTTAGAGCAAAAGCAAATCCACTCCAAACCAAATCAGGAAGTTCCCATAACCTTAGTAAGTTCACCCCTCTTGCAATTTTGGAAAACACATGACCTTTCTCTGATCCGATGTCTGCATTTAATTTAGGGAGGTGAGAAGGTTAAAAAAATCTAGGTCAGATACCATAGCTGCTGATGTTACTGCTTTTTTGTGCTAAATGATACACAGCCCTTCTAACTTAGCTTTCCAGGCTACCTATCTCCCCACCCAGAGGTTCTCTCAGGGCTTCTCCTCACCACACACCTGTGCTCCATGCTCTATACACACTCTTTTCTGTGTGCGTCTTTTCTCACATTTTCTTGTCTGTTCTCCTTGTAATGCAGCCATGTGTGGGTAACAAAGTACACATATATGCCTTCTAATGTATGTGTATGTGTCTGCAAATCTTTAGATGACAGATAGATAGATAGATAGATAGATAGATAGATAGATAGATAGATAGATAGATAGATAGATGATAGACAGACAGATAGATGATAGATAGACAGACAGTCATGAATGTGTGTGGTAGAGTATGGGGTATAGGGTGTAGGTGTTGGGCTTCATTAGAATGATAGAAAACAGAATAACTGTAGCCATGATCAGAATCCACCATAGGTTTAAAATGTGGACTTTGATGGATGATCTCAAGTCCTAACTGTCTGCTTCCCACTTCCCCAACTCTTTCTTAGGTTTGTTTGTATGATTTTATGTCTATGTCTTTTGCCTGCATGTATATATGGTGCCCAAATAGTCCAGAAGAGTGATTTATAACCCTGGAATTCTAGTTACAGATGGTTGCAAACTGCCATGTGGGTATTGGGAACCTAACCCAGGTCCTCTGCAAGAGCAGCAAATGCTCCTTGCAGGGTAAAAGGGCCAGCCTAAGAAACATACCCTGACCCTGAAACCAGAGCCAAAAGGTTAAAAGGGGCCAGTGAAATAAACACACTTTGGCCCTGAAACTAGAGCCAAAGAAAAATACCCTGCCCCTGACCAACTCATCACAAAAACCAACTAATCCCTGTGCACAAAAACCAACCAATCCCTGAGCATGAACTCCAGCCAATATCTAAGCTTGTCCAAGCTCAGGAATTGAAATCCAACCAATTCCCACCCTGAAAATCTTCACCCTGGAAAAACTCCACCCCTAAGAAACCCTATATAAGCCCCTGCACCTGTTCATTTTGAAGCTGCCTTTTTCCACCCTGGCAGAGGCAGCCACTCTCCTGGATTGCCCCCTACCAATAAATCTTTTGAATGAGGTTTGGGTGATAACCTTCTTTAACCAGAGTGGAGCCTATAATTAACAGCTTCCCCTGCAGCAAAGAAGAACTGCTACATTCCTGCAGGGAAACCATCCCCGACTGGGACAGAGCTGTAGGTATCACCTGGCTTCTGATGGCCAGAATACCTTTCCCTTCAAGGCTGTGACACCTACAGGTATTACCTGGCTTCCAAAGGCCAGGATGCCTTTCCCTCCATAGCTGAAACACGTATACTCCTAACCACCCATGGAGTTCCTTCCAGCCCCTCCCACTGCTTTCTAAAGGCAGAAGACAGAATCTCCAGCATGCAAACCATTGGCAGAAAACTGAAGCATCCCGGCCACACTCACACACAGCTTCTCATCAGGGCATTGTGTAATCTTCCTCCTAGTCAACAACTTTAAGAACAGGATCAATGGCTGACCACAATCTATTTACTATAAAAAGAAGTAGCTCATTTACATATTCCCACAGGTTGTACTATCCTGGTGACATAACTACTCCAGGTTTATCATCCTCTATGGGTTCAGGGACGACATGGAAAGAATTCTTCAAGGCTTAACAGGGAAAGGTTTCCACTGTTTGAAATGATCTTGGGTGAGTGGTAAAGGTTTTGACCATGTGCTGAAACTATTCCTAAACGGCTTCTAAGAATCGTTATTTCTATAACTACTTTGATAATTCTATTAAGATGTATATGATTTTCTAAAGATTTATTTATTTTTACTTCATGTGTATGGATGCTCTGTCTGCATGTATGTCTGTGCTCCACGTGTACACAGTGCCCTGGGAAGCCAGAAGAAGATGTCAGATCCTCTGACACTGATGTTACAGATGGTTGTGAGCTACCATATGGGTGCTAGAAACTGAACCCAGATCCTCTGGAATGCTCTTGGCTGCTGAGCTTTCTTTCCAGCTCTGGGATCTATACAATTTTTACAGAATGTTTTTAATTTTCAGTAAGAAAGGATAAAGCTTCTGTGGATACTATGAACACTGATGAATAAAGAACGCAAAAATACATGAGAATTTGTTACAGTACTCAACACATTAATACCAAAATTCATGAAGAAACTGTTCAAAGGTGGCCAAGAAACTTTAAAGGGACTGGAGACATAGCTCAACATTAACAGCACTGGCTGCTCTCCTAGAGAACTGTGTTTGATTCCCAGGACCCACATGGCAGCTCACAACCATCTGTAACTCCAGTTCCAGGGGATCCAGTGCCCTCTTGTGGCCTCTCCAGGCTCTGTATGCATGTGGTACACAGACAAATATTCAGGCAAATACCTATGCACGTAAAATAAAAATTTTAAATTACTAAAAATTAAATTCACTTCTCGAATGTGCCTATTATATTCTATATTTACCTCTGTGAGTATAGAAAAATTTAATGAATTTGGGTAAGTACTGGTAGTATTTTTTAAATCTAAGTATTTTATTTTAAAAATTATTGTACAAAAAAGTACATATATTTGTACTCAGATATGAATGTATAAAAGTAGTCATTTCAACATAAAAACAAGCTCTTGATAGTGACAAACAGCAAACCAACCACAATTATTCATATTAAGAAGAACGATCAAACAGATGGCGGCACATTTATGGTGAGAAATGCAACACACCAGTTTGGTTTCCCTATTGTATCGGAAAAGAAGATCTGTATGTGCTGACATTTAACGAACTCCTGGTGGAAAAAAACCAAACTGCAGAACGGTATTACCATATTTATGAGAAAGACGATCTTTATTTAAATATCTGTGTATATGCACATATACACACACATGTACCATGGAAAGGGTATGCCCACAGTGTCAGCCATGGTTCCCCTGAGGAAGAGAAGTGAGGACAGGGGTCGAGAGAGGATGAGGTGGTTGGGTGTGGGAGTGACAGAATGCTTTTTTAGTCTAAACATTCCTGTGTATTTTAATTTCTTCTAACATGCACATGTTTTCATCCCGTATTTAAATTTAAACCATACATCGGTTGCCAACATCTGAAATCCGATGCACAGTCTTCTTGCTGTCACATTTTATCCATTGCTTTTGCTCCAAACTCTACTAGAAAAGTCACATTCACATGGAAGTAGCTTCAACAAATACTGTAACTGGCGTGGCGGGGATGGGGACATCCAGGAGATACTAATGTTGCCTCCCTTTGGCTATCAGACTATTATTGAAACAATGGACCCCCAAAACTGGAATTCCCTCAGGAATCTCATGCTGGGAAAACAGAATGCCTAAAGCCTGGGCCAGCTGGAGGGAAACTTTGATCTGGGGGAAGAATTATAACTTGTAGGATCATCTTACAGAAGAAACAATAACCTGGGGCTGCTTAGATATGCATAACTGTGGCCTTTTACCTTCATCCCAGTCAGAACCCCTGAGGTAGACTTGGGGCCTCACTGGATCTCACTCAGAACCCCCAAGGTGGACTTGGGGCCTCTCTGGATCCCACTCAGAATCCCTGAGTAGGCTTGGGACCTCTCTGGATCTCACTCAGAACCCCCAAAGTGGACTTGGGGCCTCACTGGATCTCACTCAGAACCCCCAAAGTGGGCTTGGGGCCTCTCTGGATCTCTGACCTTCTTCTGCATGTGGCCACACTGGATGTATCTCCTTTGCTCTTTCTTGTTAACTTGGCTGTTTGAATCAGCTTATGGAGGACAAGTGGCCAGCCTGGCTTGTTGGGACACAGGCTGTGACCCTAAGTCCAGTGACAATACTAAAGAGCTTTGTAAACTAGGCCCAGTTAGAGCACCAAGTCTCAAGTATTTCCATCATCAGACCTTGGAGTATTGGTGAAATTATTAAGGCCACTCCACGTAGTTAAAAGGGAGGTTTATTTTGTGGGGTAACTTACAAATGAAGGGGTAGGTTGCAGGGTCTGGCAAAGGTATAGGGCAGTCCGGCAGTGTTCTCTGGAGAACTCTGCTCGGTCCACCTCCAGCGTCCGGTGTCCCGGAACCAAGAGAGCCACCTCCTCCTCCTCCTCGGTCTTCCGCTCCCTCCTCTGCCCTGCCTCGTGGGCGTGATCATTACTGAAGCCTCAATGGAGGTTGGAACTTCCAGGCCAATGCTGGGATGGCTATCCACTACATTGGAGTGTCCTTAGAAACAATGTCTGATGTCATTTTCCAGCTTCCAAGAAGACGTCATTAACATCCAGTGGCCTTCATTTATGTGGCTAAGAACTGCTCAACTGTTTTACTCAAGAGGCTGTTGCTTATAAAAATTATGATTGGATTTCTATGAGTTTATTCTGTCTTCACCTAATAAATTTTAAATTGTCTCCATTATTAACTGAACTGGTGTGATTTCTGGTGATATATGGCTCATTTGCCCAACTTTTAAAAAGTGAGAAAAGGAAGAGGAAAGCACATGCAGAACATGTGTTCTTATGACAATCAATGCAACACCTAATGGATGAACTAAAGGCCTCCATGTTCCATTGTCTAAGGATCCCCAAGCAAGTACACCTGGAATGTACAGAATTTTGAAGTTCAACATTCCATATCTTGTCCTGAAATACTGATACTCAGAGTATTGAATGCTTTATGTCACCATGGGTAGTCATTGCTGCCAATGACTGATAAACTGGGTCAACCTAACTCTAATCTCAGGAATGACATGGACTTCATATCTAAGGATAGTTAATAAATTACATCCCTCCCTCAAAAGCCTCTTTACTTCTGGACACATATTTGTAATTTACATGCCTGGCGCCTACAGTGCAGCCCCTGTCTGCTTAAACAGCAGGAGCTTTACTCAGAGTCAGAACCAAGCCTTGAGCATCTCGGTGAAATCTCCCCCAGTTCAAACTCAATTTGGATGCTCTCCACAGCTGGGCTCTGCTACCAGTTTCAGCTCAGTATGGGAGCCAAGGGCTTCTTCATCTGCAGCCACTTATTGTGTCTCAGAGTGGCGTGAGGGTCCCAAAGAGCTGACCCAGAATCAAGTTCTGGGGAGGCACAGAACTCCACAGAAACCTGAAAGCAGTTTTCATCATTAAAGCTGGAGGTGTGACAATGGGATCCCCGCTTCTTTTAAGAGCCGCCCCCGGAACACCCACTGGCAGTGAACGTCGGGTATTGAAGGTTTGTCTCCCTTTTAACAAAGGTCACCTCCTTTATCCAGCTGCCTTTTTGTTGGTAAGACAAAACTCAACTCAGCTCACATGAGATTTCCTTTATGTTTCTCTTGAATAACAGAGTTTAATGCCCACGACCACTACCAGGACAAATGACTGTGGATTTTGAGGCTGTTCTGGCTTCACCAACAGGAAGTAGAAGATAGAAGGCTTTGCACATTATGGTGTATTTCACCAAGAGCTGACAAGTTCACTTTTATGGTTGTAAGACTTGGGCTTTTTACAACCACACAGTGATTGTCAATATGTACTAACTTGGTAAGTACACGCTGAGGTCTGGAGATTAAGCATACTTTCTGATAGCAAATGAGAGCAGCTGGACATTTGCAAAGAAAGCTCTGTTCTGGTGTCTTTAGTCCACAGTGATGAGTGAGTTGTGGGGGTGGGGGAGTACAATGACAAAACAGTAGAGATCCAGTTAAGGGAAAGACACTTCCTTCACAGGCTGACAAACCCACAGGATCTGCCACTACTAAGGCGTACACAACTGCTTGCTGCAAAGGGCCACAGAGAAGACTTCTGTGAGTGGGAGACTGGCAAAATTAATTTTCCTAAATACTCATCTGGCCTGGATTTATGTTGTACAAGCCAGGAGCACTTGACCTCGGTGAGTTTATTCAGAGAACTCTCAGTTCTGCTGTGGGTAGCATGTTCCAATAACATTTTCTCAGCTAATTAGTAAACCAACAATAACACCCAATTTCACCCTCAACCTTTACATGAAGACTGTGTCTTATAGTTAGACACTAAGAAACACATGGTCACCACTTGCCCGAGTTAGCTTTTTTGTTGCCGTGATAAAACATGAACCAAAACCAACTTGGGGAGGTAAGGGTTTATTTCATCCTCAGGTTACAGACCATCACCGAGGGAAGCCAAGGTGGGAGCTGAAAGCAGATGCTACAGAGGAATGCTGCTCATTAGCTTGCTCAGCTACCTTTCTTATACAGCCCAGGCCCACCTGCCTAAGGATGACACCACCCACAGCGAGCCGGACACTCTATATCAATTAGCCATCAAGCAAATGGGCCAGTCTGATGGAAGCAGTTCCTCAGCTGAGGGTCTGTCTCCCCAGGCGACTTTAGTCAAGTTGACAGTGGACACTATGACAGCACTCTGATACCTTAAGGTTAGAGTGGGAATCTAGACTCCCTTCCAGGAGTAACACCACCATCTCCCTTCCCAGCTGATGGTAAACTTGCTCAGCCTGGCTTTCATGGTCTCTTCTAACCTCAGAGAGACGTGCTAGTTTGCTATAGTGATGTTAAATGCTTTAAATATGAAAAAACTGAGATCCCCAAAGTTTCAGATTCCTTAGGATTTGAACCCACTCACACCAGATCTTAATGCCTATGCTCCTATCCTCTCACTATAGACCAAGATTTAAGCAGCTCCTGCCTCTTAACTCAGAAACTCTACTGCTGAGACTCTAGAAGTCAGTAGCAATTGTGAAGGGGTGAAATGGCTTCGTTCTGAAGGATTTGTAGGTCCGTCCCCCCCACACCCTGTTGTAAAGACACTTCTGGCATTGGCAAGGCAGCCTCAGCCCAGCTTCTGAGATGAGTCTCCTTCCGAGAGACTGCCAATGCTATCCAGAACCTGAGCAGAGAAGAGACGCAGCTGGAGGCTGGCAAAAAAAGAGAGACTGACACTGAGCAAAAGCAGTGTGTCTGCTAGGCCAGGAGAGTTTGGGGACACCTGAAAATACAGTGTTTGTGCCAAAGGAACTGGAGAGTGTTTGGTGTTTGAGAACAGAGGAGAGAATAAACCATGATGAAAAATACGAGCCAGTCCTTCATGTTGTTTATATGTACATGTGAGTGTGTGTAGACATGTGCATGCATGCATGTGTGTGTGTGCATGTACATGCGTGTGTGTGTGTGTGTGTGTGTGTGTGTGTGTGTGTGTGTGTGTGTGTGGTGTATATGCACATATACCCATACAGGTAGAGGTCAAAGCAAGGAGTGGGGGTATCCTGGTCTATCACTGTCCACCTTATTCCATTGAGACAGGGTCTCTCACTAATCCTGGAGGTCCACTGGCAGCCAGCAAGCCCCAGAAATTCTCCTGTCTCTTCAACCTCCCACTCTCAGGATAGGCACAGCTGGCCATATGCACATGTGGCCAGAGATTTGAACTCAGATCCTCAAGTTTGCCTAGCAAGTTTATCTTATCTGATGAACCATCTCTGAGTTGTCTAGATCAGTCCTTTTAGGTGACTACAAAGAGCATGATTCTTTAGTTTGTTTCATTTGGTCTTGGATTTGTTGTTGTTGTTGTTGTTGTGGTTGGTGGTGGTGGTGGTGGTGGTGGTGATGGTGGGTTTTTAACATAATTCAAGAGCATGATTCTTAGGGTATCAGTATCAAGATGGCAAGATGCTAGGGCCCAGCTGCTTTCCAGACCTACTCAACATGAGTCTTGGAGGAGGAACAGCTGTCAGGACTGCAGCAGGTCTGTGTAGGCTTACATTTGAGAAGCACTACCTCTATGGACATGGACAAAGATTGGAATGGCTTTCTGGTAGATTCTGCCATGTGCAGCATCTGTGGATTTGGACTCTCACTGTGCACAGCTGTAGAACCACACCACCTGACAGATAGGTGGAGAGTGTTATAGTCCCAGCCCTTCCCATAAGTGCATCCCATCACCAGTTAGAAACCAAACTACCCAACTGAGCATGTCTGTGGTAGTTTGAAAGAAAATGGCCCCCATAGGTCCATAGGGAGTGTTACTATTATGGCCTTGTTGGAGGAAGTGTGTCACTGTGGAGTGGGCTTTGTGGTCTCATATATGCTCAAGCCATATCCAGTGTCTCATTTCACTTCCTGTTGCCTACAGGTCAAGATGTAGGACTCTCAGCTCCTTCTTCATTACCATGCCTGCCTGCTTGGCTGCCATGTTCCCTGTCATGATAATAGACTAAACATCTGAAACTGTGAGCAGCCACCTCGATTTAATGTTTTCCTTTATAAGAGTTGCCGTGGTCATGGTGTCTCTTCACAGCAATAAAACCCTGACCAAGTCAGTGTGGATGGTTGAGCAGGTGGTGTGATACCTACTGAATGAAATATAATAGAACCATTAAAATGGGTTTGATCACATTCTAAGAGAAAAGAGTGAAAAAAATCCTATTTACATCTCATTACATTCATTTATAGGCTATGGAAACAGCAGAGCAAAAGGCCCCAGCTAAACATTTTGAAACAACTACATTTGTCCTTATATAGCTATAGACACTGTGTTTCTCTACTTGTGTTTTTTCCTTGTATTTATTCCTAGGTTTCTTATATTTTGTATAATGAGCACCCACTAATTTTTCATTAATTGAATCCAGTCTTTGACAGTTTCACATGTGTATGTAGTATGTTCCCATCACTGTCACTTGACTCTCTTAGTTTTTCCCATCCTCATCAATCCCCTTCTCCCTACATGTCCCTTACCTACACTTGTGATTTTTTGTTTTATGACCCACTGAATTTAATCATGAACACTGGTTTAGAACTATCCAGTAGAGTCTGGTAGGCTTAATAATGGGCACACAGATGAAAACAAGGACTCCTCTGCTCCCAAAATGCACCCATAGTTCATAGTTCAGCAGTAAGAAGTGTGGGCCCCACCTGTCCTGCCCACATCTATGACTGACTGTTGACTGGGCCAATCTTGTGCAAGCCCAGAGGTAACATTTATACTAATTCAATTAAAATACAAAGTAACTTTGTTTCTATCAGGAAGAGTTACACCCTTTCCTCATGATCAGTTCAAAGCAGGGCCTGGAAAGCTCTGACAGGATGAAAGCAAGCTGTGGCTGCAGGGTTGCTGGGGATTTCCCAGGAGCTGGACGCTGGCTCTGCTCTTCTGCTCCTAGAATTTCCTTATAATCATGAGGCCATATTGCATCATCAGGATGAAGCTCACTATACAGAATGCAAACTTCAATAGCAGTGATTGTACAAACTGTGAGTGTGTATTGCTCTCATGGGCTAATAAAAAGCTAACGGGCCAGTAGCTGGGCAGGAAGTGTAGGTGGGACAGCCAGACACAGAGGACTCTGGGAAGAAAGAAGAACAGTGGAGTCAAGAGATGTCAGCCAGCCACTGAGGAAGCATGACATACAGGAAATGAGGTAACAATCTATGAGCAACATGGTGAAACATAGATAAGAAATATGGGTTAATTTTTAAGTGTAAGAGTTAGCTAGTAATAAGTCTGAGCTATTGGCCAAGTATTTATAACTATTAAGCCTCTGTGTCTATTATTTGGGAGCAGACAGTCAGGACAGGAAAACTCCACCTACAACCAAGCTTCATGCACTCAGCACCCAGTTACAGCAGACCACTTCAAAATACAGCTTTACTTGCCAGCCTAGAGAGAGGGCTGTCAGTCAAGTGCTCAGTATATGAAAGCACAGGCCTGCCAGAGCCTACTAAAAGAGTTGCCATGAAAATGTGTGCCTCTAATCCAACATGGGAGGCAGAGACAGAAGGCCACCTGGGTTTACTGACCAGTCAGTTGAAATGAGTTCTTGAGTTCCAGGCTCACCTAGAGACCCCATTTTAAAAAAATAAGCACTTCTTTTAAGATTGATTTTTATTATGTTTATGAGTGTGGGTGTCTGTACGTGGGTATATGAACCTGCTTGCAGGTACCCACAGAGGCCAGAAGAGGGCATCATATACCTGGGAGTTGGAGCAACAGGCAGTTGTGAACTTTTGTCTGGGTGCTGAGAACTGAATTCAGATTCTCTACAAGAGCAGTAACCACTCTTGACCACTGTGCCATCTCTCTACCCCCATTAATAAAATAAATTTTAAAAATGAATCTTTCAATTCCAAGTTGTAAGTCTTCATCTTAAGTAGGTTCATGACAGGAAGTGACAAAAGGCAGGACCAATCTAAAGCTCAGGGGGCCCTTTCCCGAGGGCCTCGGCCCCTGAGCACTGCATATGAAGTAGCTAAGTTCACTACAGAACTTGGGTTTTTAGGATAACTTTTAGAAATTTCCATATTTCCCTGAAACTTCTCTAGGACTTTCAAAGGGTCATGACCCCAATTTTGGATTAAACGACTTTAGTCATTATTCCAAATAGAACCCTGGTGGCCCATCTTCACCTAGTCAGAACTTCAATTATAAAGATTAAACCGCAAAGAAGAAATCCACGTGGAACAATGGACATGGCAGCACTTATCACTTTTCTGAGACGATACCATCGCCTCGCTAGAGTGAAACATAAAGGCTAGTGTTGAAGCATCTTCCCGGAAGGAAAAATAGAAATAAGTTCAATGAAAATTCTAAAATATTTCCCAGACAACATTTAGAATGTCACCAAAAACAAGAAGGGATTCAATAACTGAAGAAGATACATGGGATTTTCTAATGGATTAAGAAAATAATTTGTGTGTCTTGTGTGGTCAAGGAGATAAAATGAATAAATGTTGAACATGGATAAAAGTGGTATCCATAGCTTGAAATTATGTGAAACTAATCATTTTGTGAATTTTAGGAATTTCAATTGTCCTGATATCATCAAATGATTTCAAGACATTGTGCCAAGAATCAGCAAAGAGGCAAATGGCACTGTGGCCAGGGCATCTGCCTGTGCAGGGGGTCACCCTGATCATTGCCTTAATGCACCTTCCACCTTAAAACAGTCTGGGACAGGCATGGTTGGAGAGATGGCATGGGTAAGACCGTGCACTGCTCCTTCAGGGGACCAGGTTTTGATTCCCAGCACCCACGTCAGGGAGGCTCAAAGACACTCTTGTCTCCAGCTCCAGGAGATCCAATGCTCCTTCTGGCCTCCTCAAGTACACACACACACACACACACACACACACACACACACACACAATTTAAATATGATATATCATATATGATGGTATGTATTTAAGCCCCAGGGTGTGGAAAAATGATTCTGAGTAAAGCACTTGCCACACAACTATAAATACTGAAGTCTGTTTCCAAAGAAGCTGTGGAAAGACCAGAGGATGGACATGGTAGGCCTCTAATAACAAATGAACATGGTAGGCCTGTAACACCAGATGACATGGTAGGCCCCATAATACCAGTGCTGAGGAGGCAGAGACACAGGATCCCCAAGCAAGCTAACCAGGCAGAGTAGCCCATTCAGGTAGCTCTGGGTTCAATAAACTGAAAAGCAATAGAGGACAACGTGTCTGTGTCTTTTGTCTCCACACCCATATGCATCCAAATCTGCATACCTGTGCACCCACACATACGCAAACATATTTACATATGCACACCAACCACACTCACTAGACAAAACCAAATAAACAACTGACTCCAGCAAAGGATTCCTACCACTTTTCTTGGCATACCATGCTGGTGTTGAATCTTGAGGCTTGTCTGAAGGTAAAGTGAGCTTCCCTGTTATCACAGATGTAGCTGTGCAAGCCAGGTCTGTGCAGCTGTAGAAGGGAAAAGTTTGTGCCATCAGGTTAGGTAGACCACTCTTGGTCTAGACATTAAAATCACAATTCATAAGAAGAACAAATCAATAACTGGAATTACACCAAAGTTTAAATCTTTGCTAATTGAAAAGTGTGTTAACCAGGTGAGAAGGAAAGGCAGGAACTAAGAGGAACATTTACAGAACACAAAATCGTTACATCCAGGGCCAGGGAGCTGGCATGTGGATGAGAGCTCTTCCAAAAGATGTTTCCTCACAACCACCAGCTGTAGGGGATCTGACACCCTCTTCTGGCCTCCATGGGTACTGCACTCACAGGCATATACCCATACACAGAGATACACATATGTGAACATAATTAAACATAATTTTAAATGAGTTTTAAAACATAAAAAATGTTTACATGCAGAATGCATAAAGAGTTGGTATACTAAAAATAAGAAAATAAAAGTAACAGAAATAAATGCCAAAAAATCAGTTGCTCACAACACAAAAAACATGATATACAGACAGCAAAGGAGTAAAAGAAAGATGCTTCAGTCATTATTTATTAGAGGAATGCACAAGGAGCAATGAAACACCATCACATTCTCATTCTGAGGGGATCAGAAAGACTGACCACACCAAGTGCTGAAGACAGCAGAACCCCACCTCAGATGCTGTAGAAATGTAAGTCCCATGAACCCTCTGGAAAAAGTTGCATTTTTTTAAATGTGTGTATATCTGTGTGTAGGTATGTGCATGTGAGTGCAACTGGCCCCAAAGAACAAAGAGGGTGTTGGATCCTTGGGAGCTGAAATTAGAGGCTGTTGTGAACTAACTGATATGGGTGCTGGGATCTTAATTTGGGTCCTCTGGAAGAACAGTGTGTACTCTTAGCTACTGAGCCAGCTCTCCAACCTATTCACAGTGTTTTAACAAATTCACCCAGTCATTCTGCTCCTAGAAATCTGTCCAAGACAAATGCAAGCACACATGCAAACAAAAGTGTGTACATCATGTGCATAGCACGTTTTACTTATAGCCAAAATGACCCAGGCATTCATGAACAGGTAAATAATAAACTGATAAACAGTCATTTGATAAAATACCACTCTGCAATAAAAATGAACTACAGAAACCGGCTATCATGTGAACCAACTGTCAATCGATTATGCAGAGTGAGTAGATTCTGGAGGGGAGGAATTCATGGGAGTTATGGAAAACAAAAGCTAATTTGTAGTGGCAGTAAGCTATTTGGTGGTTGCCTAGAGATGGGAACAGGGTGGGAGGGGCAGACACAGTGATCATGGAGCTCAGGAGAAATGTGGTGATGGCCAAGGCATTAGTTTCCTTGGGAATGGTGATGCTTTCACAGATGTGTAGGTATGTTGACTGGAGCAAACGTGTCAAGGCACACATTCATGATGTGGTGTCACTATAACAGCCATTGAGAGACACAGGCAACTTTCTTCTTGCTTTATGCCTCTACTAGTTTATATTTTTTCAGTATTTATTGATATTCAATCTTACACAGGTTTTCTTTTTCTTTTTCTTTTCTTCTTCTCTCATCTTAACTGCAGTTTCCCCTCTCCACTCCTCCCAGTCTCTACCCCACCTCACTCTCCCCCAGATCCACTCCTCCCTTCAGAAAACAGAGCAGGCATCCCAGGAATATCCACAGAACAGGGCATAACAAGTTATCATAAGAACAGGCACAAACGCTCAAGTCAAGGCTGAACTGCAACCCAGTAGGAGGAAAAGGTTCCAAGCATAGGTAAAAGAGTCAGAGACACTCCTCCCTCTGCTACACAACCATAAGGTATATGCAGAAGGCCTAGCTCAGACCCAGACAGGGTCCACATTTGTTGCTTCACTCTCTGTGAGCCCCTGTCAGCCTTACATCGTTGATTCTGTGGCCTGTGTTCTTGTTGCACAGGTTTTCAATATTAAATTATCAGCACTCTGGTCTCTCTTCAGGTCATATCTTTTCCCCCCTTTTAAAAGTTACTGTATGTTTTTCAAAGTTAACTTATTCTTTAAAAAAAATGCCCAGGTATTTAAATTTTTAAATGTATTTTTCTTTCACAGATATGGGTGTTTTGCCTACATGTGTGTATATGCATCACATGTATGTCTGGTGCCTGCAGAGCTCAGAGGACATCAGATCCTCAGAACCAGAGTTACAGATGGCTGGGAGCACCAGTGGGTGCTGGGAATAGAACCTGGGTCCTCTATAAGAGCAGCCAGTGCTCTTAACCACCGAGTCATCTCTTCAGCCCCAAGAATTCCAATTTTTACATGATGTCCCTTGAATTGGCTCTACCATCCAAATGAGAATTGGTTCATCCTTTCTCCATGACCTTAAGGCAATTTGATTCTGTTCCTCTCCTATGAAATGAAAGAAACTGCCTTTTACACAGGCCTCTGAGGATTAAATGAGATTTTTTTAAATGCTAATGTATTATGCAAATGAGAAATTCTATTATCATGACTACAGCTAATGGTCACCAGTGTGACTATTATCCTCTCAAGCTTCTAGAGAGCCATGGGCTTTCTACAATCAACAGCAACAGTGCAATAAAATCTGCAGGAACTGGGCTAGCAAGACGGCTCAGGTGGGTAAGGGTGCTTGTTGCCAAATCTGACCACCTGAGTTTGATCGCCAAAATGCACAAGATGGAAGGAGAAAACTGACCCTACAGGTTTTTCTCTGGCACACACTCACAATAAATAAATAAATCTCCCTGCAGAATTATACTTTTATTGCTCTCTTTGATAATTCTCAGTACATAATAAAGAATCAATGAATTCCTGAGTCATTAATGTTTTCTCCTCTTACTATACATAAGTGAAAATATTGCAGGACACAATAGAAGACTTAATTATTACAATTTTAATTTTTTGCCCTGGAAAAAAATCTACTAAAATACTGCATAAAGCTTAAGAATACTAGGGTGGCGATCATACCTGGATTGTTACTCTGACACTGAACTTGGTGGCATTTCATGGGATCTTGCTATGCAGTTTGAATCTCAAATCTGTGACCTGAAAGAGTTCAGTCCGCTGAACTCAACGCACGTTTGCCATCGACGCAAACACTGGTGGAGAGGACGGCTGGAGTGCTAGTTTATGACCATTTTCCCCTGCTTAGTTCCACCAAATTCCATATTCATAGGGTGCTAGCAGAAGTGGAATTCTCAAAGTAAGAAAAAAAGTAAATACATTTTGGAAAGATTTTTATAGCATATATATATATATGTGTGTGTGTGTGTGTGTGTGTGTGTGTGTGTGTATTAATTAAAGATTCAGACACATATCACAGGGAAAAGAGTAAGTTTCCCTTCCTTTGTGTTGTTTCATTTGTTTTATTTTAATCTAACACTTTCAAAACCTCTAGAATGTGGATCTGAGAAGAGGGTCACTTTAAACCTTATGACTCCTGGGCCCTTTGTAGTCTTGACTGGAAGACCATTTACAGACAAGAACTATCCTGTGAAAGCAGCAAGTGAGCTATCTGTGCAGACATGCTGAACAGTTATTACTGGCTCTGAGAGCAGGCAGACCTCTCTCCTACTGTAACTGCCTGCTGGGTGCAGCATTAATCATATCAGAATACTCCTGGATTGTTTTCTACTAAGATTGGCAAGTATAAAACAGCCTTATGCAAAAGTCTCAATATAACAATAACAAAAAAGTTTAAATTAATTGGCATAACAATAAGCCTCCAGGCGTGGGTTGGAGATGTAGATCAATGGTAGAGAATGAGCCTGGAATGTTCCAGACTCTGAGTTCAAGTCCTAGAAACACACACACAAAAAATATGACCCAACATTTCAGGCTTGGCAAAGACCCAGCTATGCAGATTTGAAGAGCCTTATGACTTCATTTGCTACTTTAAACACTTCTAGACTGCAGCTCAGTCGATATTCATGAAACACTTAATATGGGCTGAGAATTATGGGTACAGAAATGAATGCTGAATATACAGAAAAGAACGTCAAATAAAGGTAATAGAACCTAATGGAAGCCATGATCTCACATGGCCGTGTGTGTGTGTGTGTGTGTGTGTGTGTGTGTGTGTGTGTGTGTGTGTGTACATGTTGCCATATCTAAACATGCATGTGCATGTGTACGTGTGTGGAAGCCAGAGGTCAATGTCTATTGTCTCACTCTCTAGTTCAATTTTTTGAGATAGGGTTTCTCTCGAAATCCCGAGCTTACCAACTGACTAGTCTAGCTGGCTACCAAGACCCTGGCACCCTCCTGTCTCCCCTCCCTCCCCAGTGCTGGGGTCACAGGCAGGAGCCATCACACCAGGTTTTTTATGTGGTAATGGAGATTCAAATGCAGGGCACATGCTCACATGGCAAGCACCTCACAGACCGAACCACCTTCTCAGCCCCACAAACCATCCTTCTAAAGTAAATTAGCATGTATGTCCCCAAATCTAAGATGAGGAATATCCCTTCAAAAGTCCCCGTGCTCACCCATCTGCTTTGCCCACTGTTGCTCTCCCACCCTTCCTCCCAACTCTGGGAACATTTTCCTCCTTTCCTGGGTTTCTGCACTAGAACCCAACTCTATGTATTCACTTCAAAACATCCTTGTCACCTGGTTCTGTAACAAGCCCATCTAAGAAAATGTATGCAGCCAGGAAAGCAACACATGTGGGGGGACCGGCCCCCACATTTATTCACCCCAGGGACTCTTGAGGAGTGAGGGATAAGAGACTTAGTTAGAAATAGAGAGGGAGAAACAGAGAGAAAACACAGGGTAGAGTCGGGTGGGCCCAGAACTTTATTCCAAACATCTATTTCTAACAATGCCAAGGGGTGGCACAAAAGACCTCCCCCTTGCTAGTCAGACCCTTACAAACACCTGGTACCCAGGCCCGTGGTCCAGTCAACCTCTTATGCAGTCCTGCTGGGTACAGCCATGGAAACCTAGCGGTCTACAACACACATGTAGCCAGGATGGTCTTCTCTTCAGCAGCCAGACATGGGGGAACCCCTGGGATTACCTTCCTGCTCTCTGTCTTCTTTCAGGTGCTGGGGACTGAACCCAGATACTGTCACACACACAAGACAAGCATCTCCCACTAAGCGCCAAGACCGAGGTAACTCTCACCTGACCCAGCAGTCCCAGGTGAAGTAAGAGCACCCATGGAGAGGGGCACCAGAGGGAACAGAGAGACTATTCCATGAAACCCAGGCCCCTCGGGTGTTGATTGGACGTAAGTTTCTAAGGCAGGTGAGGAAGGCTAAAAATCTCTGGGGCACAGGAGGCCTAATTTCATGTGTGTGAATCTTTGGAGTTAGGTAAACTAGGAAGAATGAATAAATAAAAGACCTCGGCAGCAACACACTTCTTCCAGTGGGAAGTTCCCTTCCTGCGAAGAAGGGCTGGGAGAGAAAGCGTCAGGGAGAAGTGAGGCATTTTCTTCCACACAAAGCGTGGTGATGCGAAGGGGTTTTGAACATAACAGGATGAAAACAAAAAACATGAAACACTAAAGCTCTCTCTAATTTCCATGTTATTTTCATTTCTGTGATTCCAAATGTCATTTTCATGCACATCGCTGCTGGGGAGATCAAATGCTGTGGTACTGAGACGCTTCAATTATCTCGGGAGCTCCCGGGAAAATCACCCTGTTAAAAGTGGGATGCTGGATAAATTCCTGGCCTGCCTGCTGACAGTGTCATTTTGCAGAGACTGGGGGTAGTAACAGAGGGAGTTGTGTCTCCAAAACTAATTCTGAACACGAGGGAAGACTGTCCTGGTCAGCTGAGAAACAGGGCAACCTCTAAGAAAGGATTGTAACACATCTATATCCTCAGTAAAAAGAATGAAAACAAGCACCTACTGAGTGCTCTACTTATGAACTAGGAGAGAGAGAGAGAGAGAGAGGAAAGTGGACAGAGAAAAACACACAGAATAAAAAGTCAAACTACAGGAAAAACAAGCTTCATAGATTGCTTTATCAAGAACACTGAATAAGTTTGGTTTTTAAAAAAAAAAAAAAGCAAAAATTGAGTAGAAAAACTTTTTGAACTACCTGGGAGTGAAGGGAAAAAGAAAAATAAGTGAAGTGTTTGATTTTCCTCTTATTATGCTAAATAAGATTACAGGAAAAAAAAAAAAAGAACCACTCAACTCCTAATTTGCTTCTATTTTCTCGATCTAGGCAAATGATCTTCAAACTGAAGAAGTGGAGCAAACATGGCTAAGAGGGAAATAAACTCCAGTTGGTGAAGAGGAGAGGAGAGCTCCTAGCTGCTTCGAGTGAGTTCAAGTCCCCAGATTAAGGGAGATTGCTCCCAGGGAGACAGTGAGATAGCACAGGTGTCTGTCAGCAGCAGCCACCAAGTGGAATGAGGGTGGGCTGGGGTGGCAGAGCAGGGGTGGGGGCTTGAGCTCATGGCGCTGTCAAGGAGCACACCAGGAAAACAGCTAAATGTTGTGTTTGGCATCCACCTGTAGTAGAAAAAACATCAGAGAATTGTGCTAAATCGCCGTTTTGAAAGTTACACAGGAAGAAAAAAACTCAATCCTTGAGAATCCTCCTGCAGCCGCTGAGACCAGAGTGAACCAAGATGACATTCAGACATTGTCAAGATGAGGGGACAACAGCATGGATGGATGGACTAACTGATTCACTAACTGAAAGAAACAACCTGTTTGAAAAGATGGGATAGCTGTGGGAAGACCGGACTGGTGTATGCCTCTATGTTTTATATATCTGCTTGCTAAAGGCAGAGTTGGAATTAAGAGCTGGGAAAAAATAATAAAAAGTAAGAATAAAAAGGAACTCTGAAGCAAGCAGCCAGGTCTCGGGATGGAAGAGAAGCAGGATAACATTAGCAACAATAGACACAAGAATGGCTCACACATGCCTGGAAGCAGTGGGTCTGTGTGTTGACCAGTAGAGTGGAAGGATGGACTGAGGCGTGCACGCTCCCCACGGTCATCACCGTGTGCTGATGATGAGGAAGGGTGCACATTTTCTTTATTGGGAAGAGGCAGTGATTAATGACACCAGAGCAAAAAATTGTCTCCTCCCACAATGTTTGTGCTAAAGGAATCTTTGCACCCCACAAAGTAGCAAGACCTGACTGGTCCCCAGGAAGAGCCACAGGCTGCACATTAAGCTCAGTCTAGTTTGGTATGCTTGTCTAGTGAGGTGCAGCTGTTGCTGGAACTGTATTTCAAGAGGCCATTTAACAGATTTCTCATGCTGACCATTTATAAAATGTCATTTTTCTGGGTCTCCTGTGTGTCACGCACTGTAGTGGCCCTTAGAGCTAGCCACTCTAATTCCTGCAGGAGCTCTAGGAAGAGAGGCTGTCCTCAAATGACAGATAATGAAAACAAGCATCTAGGAAGCCACATCATTTGCTGCCATTTCCAGCTATAAGCAGTGGAGGGGGGCTTTTAATCAGATCTGCCTGTGTTAAAGCTTCTCCTATGAGCCACATCTGTGCGTTTACATTAGGAGGTTGCTACCATGTCAATACATTCTCTAGACAACCACAGGTTAGCCAAAGGTAAAGGCTTTGGGGGTGCTCTGGGGAGGACTGTGCTCATGTGAGCGGTTAGGTGTGGGTCAGACACACCTGGAGCCTATGAGTTATATGCATGTGTCTGTGGTGGTATTGTGTTCCCCCAAATATTGTGCACCCTAATAAACTTATCCGGGGTCAGAGAACAGAACAGCCACTAGATATAGAGGCCAGAAAAGCCACACTGGAAACAGCCAGGCGTGGTGACTCACACCTTTAATCCCAGGAAGTGATGGCAGGAAGCAGAAAGGTATATAAGGCATGAGGACCAGGAACTAGGCCTGTTTAAGCTTTTAGGCTTTTGATCAACAGTTCAGCTGAGATTCATTCTGGATGAGAACTCAGAGGCTTCCAGTCTGAGGAAACAGGATCAGCTGAGGAACTGGCAAGGTGAGGTAGCTGTGGCTTGTTCTGCTTCTCTGATCTTCCAGCATTCACCCCAACACCCAACTCCGGGTTTGTTTTTATTAATTAGACCCTTTAAGATTCATGCTACATGTGTCATCTTGACTGTCCTGCCTTCAGCCTGGGGACAGCACAGCACAGAGTCCCCTGCCCAACACTAGCACCTAGATAGTGGACTTCCCAGTCTCCAAAACTATAAGAAAGAATCATTTCTTTATAAATTAGTTTGTCTGTTCAGTTAAGCAGCACAAAACAGACCACAAAGATTTCTAAACAAATGATTATACTAAAAGAGCTTTGACAAATTTCACACATTAAAAAACAAAAAACAAAAAAAAACAAGGCCAGTGTTCTTGAGTCCATTCAGTATCATTGCCAAGGACTTGGATAAAAAGCATGCAGCATGAAGTCATAATATAAATGCTTCAAGTAAAAAACTAATCCATGTTTTAAAATGTGTACAGGGTACAACAATGGACCTCAGACTGGCTATGGAAAATTAAATAGGGATTAAGCAGTAAATCCTCCATTTAGAGTAAATAATTATGATTTTTTTCAATATATCATGAAAATATTTTAGTCTCTAGAAATATATTTGAAAAACTAAGGCCTTCTGGGTTGAAGTATACATACTACTCTTGCAGAAAAACTAAGTCTGGTTCCCAGCACCCACACCAGAAGGCTCACAGTCATCTGCAGAAGAACTGAGCCTAGTTCCCAGCACTCACACCAGAGGGCTCACAGTCCTCTGCAGAAGAACTGAGTCTGGTTCCCAGCACTCACACCAGAAGGCTCACAGTCCTCTGCAACGCCAGCTCCAAAGGATCTGATGCCCTATTTTGGAAGCTGAGCTTTGCACTCACAAGTACACATACCCACATACAGACACACATATATACATGTAACGAAATAAAATAAATCTTGAAAAAAAAAAAAGGATTTTAATCAACTACACTTCAATAGCAACAGCCAGTGGCCTGTGACTTAAAATTTTAAGGTTACATTAATAACTATTCTTAGGATTTATTGTGTACTAATAAAAAATTAATTATATTCTTAATGCCATGCCTGCCATATGAATGGCAATGTTAGATGTTGAACAGTTTAAAATCAACTCTTCGACATTTTGAATGTGATTAAGGATGGATATGTCTTGGAGAAAGGATGACAGAAGGGGTGGAAAACAGGTCCACTAGGAACAAAACACATGAATTCAGAATGTTGAGCTAGAAAACTCAGGTATCTGAAGGGAACAGATTCCATTAACTGGGTTATTCATTCTGAATTCATTCATTCAATGTAACTACAGCTTTGACTTCTGGCTTATGCTAGGCTTATGCTAGGTTCACCTTAGCACTGAGAAGAAAAAAAAACATTAAAGACTTGGATCTACTTCCACTTTGAAAGATATTTTAGCCTAGTGAGGGGCAGACAAAAATAACTAGGCATCTGACCCTGTGGTGTTAGAATTGTCTTGAGACCCATGTAGATCAACAGGAAGCTTTCTCCCTGCAAGCTTGTTTTCATGGTACCAGAATGAGTTATGCAAGTTGATGTGGGTTAAGAACTCATCAACAGTCTTACCCAGCTGTGAACTCTGTGAACTCTAGTAACAGATGTGGTAAGCTATACCCAATGGTGTAATAGTGGCATGAATATTATGGGGGTAACCAATCACCTTTTGACTAAATTTAATGCCCATCCCACAAGAAGAAAGGCATATATGCCTGGTACTCTGAATCTGGCCAAGAACCCATGGTTGGGGAGCTCACAGGGCCCAGAAATGAGCCTACTACTACTGTTTTGTTAAATTGATGTATTATCAAAATACCCTCTAAATCTCAATCTATGAATCCATTCACTAGTGTAGAGTCATGATGATTTGAGTCTTCCCTGAAAGGCTCCATCTTCCATGACACCCAATGAGGCTTAAGAGCCACTGTGACTTAGAGAAGGAACACAGTCACACTGCAATGGAGACAATGTGGTGTCTTGTTCACCATAAGGGAGAGAGCAGGAAGAACAGACTAGGATCAAACTAAAAAGATGAGCTTGAGAAACCATCAGCTTGAGAGACTTATCTTTAAAAAAAAAAAAAAAAAAAAAAAGACATACAAGCACAGAACTGAACCACCAGGCTCAGCTCTTGGAGTACTCCAAGTTAGAGTCAAAGGATTGGGAATATTTTACTTATATGATACATATGGGACATGTATCTGCATGGAGAAACCATGTGACCAAAAAAGGAGACAGAAATGTACTTGATGGACAAATTAAGAGAAAGAAGACAAAAAGGGAAAATTGACAGGAGTAACAATTGATGCATAGAAGCTGAAAGGAGGTAGAGTTCTTCTTAAAAAAAAATTTTATTGTATTTTGAGACAGGGTCTCACTATATGTACCAGGCTAGTCTTAAGCTTTCAGCAATCTTCCTACCCTTGCCTCCAGAGTGCTGGGAAAACACCACTCAACCCAACTGAGAGAAGACACAATTCTCAGGGGAAAGTTTTTGGCATGATAAACAAGTTACAGGAAGGTTACATTAAACAAAGGACAGCAGAGGTCGTGGAGGTGAGAGGCACTTTTCTCTACAAGGGGAATCACCTAATGGTGTGAGCAGAAACAGAGCAGGGTTTCCTTACAGGATGATGCATACCACATCGTGGGATATACAGGTGCCTGGGGACTTTCACTCATCTATAACCAATCCTAAGACAACGTGGGGAACAGAAGAGGTGGAGCAGAGCTTAGGCTGAAGGTCCTCCTGAAGGATTCGATATTCCACTCAGATTTCCTGAAGACATCCTCAGGGTTCATGGGTGTGGCAGACAAACTGGATGCTGTGATGGTCAAAGAGGAAATGAGGTCAGGATGCTAGAACTTCCTTGGTACAGTGTAGAATGAGAGGTGAGACAGTTCAAGATGGTGTGGGTTGTTTGAACGGCATAAGATGTAAGTCCTGAGATGTACCTCACATCTTGGCTATGCACCTGAAACTAGCCAGGGTATAGGACAGTGTGTGAAGATCTCACATGCAAGCAGTAGGCAGCAAGGTCCCTTGACCTAACACTGGATCCTCTCCTCTGCATCCCTCTGCACATGCCTAATTTCCTATATCTGTAAATATACTTGACTGTAAAGTAGCAGCAGTGAATGTCTCCCTTCTGGAGAGTCCAGACCATAGTAGTTTTATTATATGTATATTCTCAAGGGAAAAAAATCCTTTCTTAGGATCCATAGGTATAAAAGAATTATCCTGTACCAATGTCTCATCCCATGCCCTCGTACGATTTCCTTTGACTGTTATTCATGGTGCCCAGTTAGAAAATAACTTTTCACTTGACTCCTGTCTCACCCCCATGGGCATTTTCAGAGGATGTGTTAGTATTCTTGTTGGTCTTATCCAGAAAGTTCCAAATTGAGCCTTGAGTTGATTTCCTGGCATTACTGCCTGCACCCTGGGATCTTTTGTGACATATCTCTTCCTTAACTGGAGTTTGCAGTGCATTCCAATTTTGCATTGTCTGACAACTAAATAAATGTGAGCGAGGTTGAACTCAAACAGCTGTGTGTATTTAACTACAAGGTCGGATGCCCAATTCGGGCACTGCTCAGGCAACCACCAGGAGAATTCTGAAAGGAAAATCTGCGAAGCTTCCAGCATATTTTATTAATGACCAGCCAGACATCATAACCCACACCAGGGAAATGAGGACCTAATTAATTAGGCAGAATACTATTTAGCACTTAGCATTTTCAATAAATATTACTACATGAATGAAAGAATCCTCAAAAGACTCCTGGGAAGCAGGAAATGTTAATCCTCTTCTACAGCCAGGGAAACAGAAACAGAGCAGTTCCCAGCCTTTCTCAGAGCCACGGAGTGCTGGTAGCATCAGTTTCCAAGCTGGCTTTCTGGAGCTGGCTCCCCATGGGATATTTAGAATACAGTCAAAGCGCAGGAGAAGGCCTGGGATGTGGTTCAGTTGGGAGAGTTCTAGCATGGTATTCATGGGACCTGGGTTTGATCCCCAGCACTGCATCTATCAGATTCAGGGGCAGACTCCTGTGATCCCAGTCAGCAAAAGATGTATTCCAAGGCTGCATAATGAGTCCAAGGCCAGCCTAGGATAAATGACATTCTGTCACACACACACACACACACACACACACACACACACACACACAGACAGAGCACTGTACTAGATGTTAGAGAATTCATATGGAAGCCTCACACTTGCCTCTACTATTTCCTTTGAGGGCAGGTGATATGTATCACCTATACATGCTAGCTAGGAAATGTTTCTCTATCCATACTTTAAACAAAACATTTATCAAATCCCTGCTGTATTGTAGGTATGTCTACTTGCTCTTGTGATAAGAGACTAGTGACAAAGAACATATGATAAACCAATAACTAAAATGTGTAGACCAATAATTATAAATAGACTAACAGTGATAAAAGCTAGGATTTAAATAGACTAACAGTGATAAAAGCTAGCAAGAGGGGTGTAAGCCATGGAGCCATCAAGAACAGGGGACTAAGCTGGGTGGGAGCATTGACACCTGTCACCCCGGAACTTGGGAGAGAAAGCTGAGATAGGAGCACTGAGGTCATGTTGGATACATAGGGAGTTCTAGGACAGTGTGGTCTGCAGAGCAAGATCCTGCCTCGGGAGACACAAACAAAACAGGATACTTCAGCTAGAAGGGACATCATGTACAAGCTCCTCAGTCAGGAGAGTCGGCAGCTCAGCGCAAGAAGAACAGGAGAGTGGTCCCAGGGAGTGGGAGGGTGTGGAGGAAGGCACAGCTGGAGGACCTTCTGCCCTAAGCCCTGCAGGTGTGTGCACCACTGATACAAGCTTTCCTGCTTCACAACTAGGAGGCTGGAGAGTACCACAGAGTGCTATGGCCTCTGGGGAGTGGCTTACATTTTAATGAAATCATTCTTGCCACAGAGCTAGCAAGTGTGAGACAGGAAAGTTGGGAAATTATTTCAATAGTTTTGAGCAATGGTGGTGATTTACTTCAGAACCATGGTGATGGAGCCTGGTCCCAAATGTATTTCTAAGGTGTATGTAAAATGGGATTTGATTTAATGAATTAGACAGACTCCCTGGTTGAGAAGAGGGGTGGGAGGAGTCAAGGTGTCTTCATTTTTTAGTCTTTATGTAAGACAGAGGTTACCTTTCTGGGTCAGTTCTCTCCTTCCACTATGTGGGTTCTGGAAATCAAACTCAGGTGACAATTGAGCCACCTCAGTAACCCATCAAGCTTTCTTCTAAAGTTTTATCCGGGAAAAGCATGAAGAATTTGCTTCTATCTACTAAGATGAAAAAAAAAAAAAAAAAAAAAAACTCAAGGAAGAGATCAGTGCGGGTTGCAATGTGTTGAGTTTGAAAAGTGTTTACACTGTCTGGTAGAGACACTGAATGGAGGAAGGCATGTCCTGGATAAAGGAAACCATCTCAGAGAAGGAAAGGGATCTGTAGGGCCTAAAGTTCCTGACAGGAAGGAGGCAATGGGGGAGGGGATTTGAACATGGGATTCAGAAACCAGAAAGGTGTTACTACTGCTGAAGACAATGAGAGTGCTGGTGTGAACCTACCTTAGTTCCCTTTCCATTGCTAAGCACCTGAGGCATTGACTTATAAAAAGGTTGTATGGGGCTCTCTCAGCTCCCATATTCCTCCTAGCCAAGCATTGTGCTGAAGCTGCCATCAAAGATGTTTACCTTCCTTCCGTTCTTGTTCCCACCCCTGTTGTATGACAGAATGTCTGTAAGAACTTTCATCTTTTTCTTGTTCTCTTTATTATTGTCGTTTTGGAAAATATTCCTTAAGACCTCCGGCAAAATGAGAAGTAGGAACAGGTGGCAGGGTGGCTTTCCTGCTGAACAAGGCTGTCTCTAGCTCCTCCTGTTTAAAGATGCTAGGCAACCCTGCTGTGTCGCAGAGCAGAGGGTCCCCTCTTTCCTCTTTGGCACATTTGGTGATTCTTGCCCTCTAAAGTGCTGTGGTTACAATGAGGCTCAGTGCTGAACAACTGACTCCCATTTGGGGATGCTGTTTGGAAAGGCTGTGCAAACTTTTGGGGTGACATGTGGCTGGAGGAAGTGGACCACTGGGGGCGGCTTTGAGGTGTGGTGGTATTGTGTTCCCCGAAATATTGTGCACCCTAATAGACTTACCTGGGGTCAGAGACAGAACAGTCACAATATTAAACATAGAAGGTAGGCAGTGGTAGCACATGCCTTTAATCCTATCATTCCAGAGGCAGAAATCCATCTGTTCAAGGACACAGCCAAGCATGGTTACTCACGCCTTTAATCCCAGAAAAACAAGCTTTTAATCCCAGGGAGTGATGGCAGAATGCAGAAAGATATATAAGGTGTGAAGACCAGGAACTAGAAGCATTTGACTGGATAAAATTTTGGTTGGTTAAGCTTTTAGGCTCTGAGCAACAGTTCAGCTGAGACCCATTCAGATGAGGACTCAGAGGCTTCCAGCCTGAGGAAACAGGATCAGCTAAGGAATTGGCGAGGTGAGGTAGCTGTGGCTTGTTCTGCTTCTCTGATCTTCCAGCATTCACCCCAATATCTGGCTTCAGGTTTGATTTTATTAATAAGAACTTTTAAGATTCCTGCTACATTGAAGTTCAATAGGCTGATCCACTTTCTGCTCACTCTCTGCTTCCTGACTGCAGACATAATGTGACTAGCTGCCTCAAGTCCCTGATGCCATGAATTTCTCACCATGATACCCATTGTCCCCTCAAACAGTAAGCCAGCATAAAGCTGTCCTCACTCAAGTGTCTTCTTGTCTGGTGTTTGTCATAGCAAGGAGAAAATTAATGAATATAAAGAGTCAAAGACATTGCCTTAGCTTGCTGATAGAGACTAATTTTAAATACCTAAACATCTCACCAAGAAGTGCTACTGTCCCAACCTGGGATGGATGAGAGCCTGGAGATTGGCAACTCAGTTGTTTCTCTTGCTTTGCCTGGATTTGTTCTTGTTTTCTCTGTCCCATGGTCCATCCTTGGCAGAAAACTCAAGCCTTAGAAATCTCAGTCTATTCATAAATGTACTGTGTTCAGTTACTATGGTAATGTTGAAGGAATCCGTCATGGCCAAACAGGATCACAAAAGGATCATTTTTATTTTTATTCTCAGTGTTTCCAGCAACAAACAAATAAATAAAGGCAGCCAGCAGCCAGAGTCACATTTGCTACTTGGGAAACAACTCACGTGGGCTGAGTCCATACTTCTTTTTTTTGGGCTTTGTTTCCTCTTTTCATGGAGTTCTTATTTTCCCAGATATTTCCTTAGAAAAGACCACTTCAAGTGGCATTTTCTGAATCCTGATGATCTTTTTTTCTTTTATCTCTTCACTGTTAATAAAGCAGCTTAAGTTGCAATGACTTTGAAGCAGTCTAGATTCCCCAGATAAGGTGCTGAGGATTCATTCAATAAACACACACCTAAATCATCCTCAGAAGCAAGGCTAACTCTCCCCCAGAAAGCTGCTGTGTTGTCTACACCTCTGCCTCACCTCTGTGCTTCAGTGACATAGGGAATAAAGGAATTCCTCAGTGTAAGCTACTGAAATGAGATGGTCACCCTGCCTCATCCCTCAGGTACAAGTGACATCTCAGTTGACATCAAGGCTGACAGATGAGCCCTTAGCCACTTTTCAAGTCATGGCTTCTGCACAGAGTCTGCCCAGCAACACATTTGCTCTGAACAACCTCCAATCTATCAACTTCCATAGCAGCTTCCAAGACAAGGACAGGTTCTTGATCTTTAGGGGCTATACAATGCTTTACAGGTTGCAAAACAAAGAGAAGCCATTTGAACCCAGTATGGGGGACCCCAGATTATCAGAAAGAGGTTGTGGAATGATGGCATGGCCTGCCTACATTTGTAGCTGTAAAAGGAAGACCCTACTTGACAGAAGAGGAGAAGAAGGTTCCCATTGAGACCAATTGGGTGTCCTGGGGTTTGATCTTCTACTGATCATACCATGCTTGCCCAACTGTACACACAAATATGGTGGTCCTAGAACAAAAGAAAAGAGTAAGACATTGAAAACGAACTTGGTCTATCCTTGCTCCTAATAGTCACTCATCACCCTCCTCTGTGACTTAACATCCTTGTAACTGTGAAGAAAACCCCTTGGAATGTTTGAAGAAACCTCCATCTTCCACTCACACAAACACTGAGATGCCATCTGGCGGCCTCTGATGCCTAGAGCAGAGACTTGCCCTGCTTGCTATAACCACCTACCTGATCTGAGAAGTATCTTTATTTATTGTTGTCTTTGTTACTATAAAAACCTCATGAAACTGTTACCACATTTACATAGTGTTTGGGGCAACCTGAATCTGTGTCCCTGAGTCTTGGTCACTCATATATGACTATGGAAAAACTCTTTTACTCTCTCAAAAAAATAATGGTGATACTAAATGAGATATGGTTGTGCCTGAATCTTCCTTATCTGTCACTTTGAACATGATGCTACTTAATATCTGCAATCTTGTGTTATTATCCCAGGGAGAAGGGCTAATAATAACACCTGCAGGAAAGGGAGGCTGCTGACATTGTGCTGGGAAAGGCATACAATGTCCTTAGCATGGTGCAGTCTCAACAACCTTGAGTTCTAAATAAATACTGATGATTATTAGGTTTGTTACTATAATTTTCAACAGAAGAATGCATACTCAAGCCTCTTTTTACACATATATTTTATATTTATTTTTTATTATATAGATACATTTATTTATATTTTAGCAATTCTTATGGTGCTCTGGATTATTGTGAAAATACAGAAAGCTGTTCTTTCCTTCACCCTACATGGTGCCTTGGAAGTAGCTCCTTACCCCTCCCATTGTGTGGACATACTAAACAAAAGGCAGCCTGCTCCCTACCCACTCCCATGACATGGATATACTGGACAGGATGTAGATTGCTCATTTTACACATCAGAGAATTGGTACTAAAGCTGAGTCCACTTAACTAAATCTAGAAATATGAATGAAAACATCCCCAATAACATTTTTATCAATCAAATAGCACCATGGGGGAATACCAGGAGCTGGTAGAATATGCATTCATTCTACCCTTCTTTTATTCATGTGGCAGGTACATACCTCAAGTTTATTCTGCACCCGGTGCTGGGGCCAGTGTCCATGATGAAAATGTGAGCAAAGTCACATTTGTTTTCTGCAATCACAGGTCAGGAAAGGTTTGCAGCTGGATGGAAACTCACAAACACTGTGAGAAAGCTAATAGTGCACGGGCAAGAATCAGGATATGGTGCTATTAATATTAATTCCATTGTGCCCTATGACTCAGGTTGTGCATGAGGGAAGTAACTTCAACTTGCAACTTTCAGTGTCATTTCAACTTCCACATAGATCAGCTTTAGTACACTATATTAGATCAGCTTTAGTACACTATATACGAGCACCAAGAAGCAGCTAGAAATCAGGTGCTCAAATTCAACTACATCATTTTCTGCACATCTGTGTGGATAGTATGTGTGTTTTTATGCATATGCACGTGGGTACACATGTGCACAGGTACGTGCACATGTGGTGTCTCCTTGACTGCTCTCCATTTACTGAGGCAGGCTCTTTCACTGAACTCAGAGCTTGTCTATTTCACTGGTCTTGCTAGCCAGCTTGCCTAAAGTCACCAGTTCCCCAGCACTGATATTACAGGCAGGCCACCAAACCCACCTGGTTTGTATGTGGTTGCTAGGGGCCCAGACTCTGTTCCTCATACTTGCACAGAAAGCCTCTGGTGGTTTGAAGGAGAATGGCCCCTATAATTGGTCCCCAGATGGTGGAACTGTTTGGGAAAGATTCCGAGGTGTAGTGCTGTTGGAGAAGGTGTGTCTGTATCTCTGGGATGGGATTTGAAGTTTTAAAAGCCTATGCCATTTGCTCTCTCTCTCTCTCTCTCTCTCTCTCTCTCTCTCTCTCTCACACACACACACACACACACACACACACACACACACACACACACACACCATTGCCACCTCATACCTATAGATCAGACATAAGCTCTCAGCTGCTTCTCCAGGGCCAAGCCAGCCTTCCTTCTGCCATGTTCCCCAACAAGATGGCCATGGACTCTCTCTAAAGATGTAACAAGCCCCCAGTTAAATGCTTTCTTCTATAAATTGTCTTGGTCATGGTCACAGCTATCAACCAGTAACTAAGACAAAGTACTTTATCTACTGAGCTACCTCCCTGCACCAGTGACAAGCATATGTTTCACACAATGAAAAGCAACAAATGATGGGAACAGCCAATTTCAGAGCTCTGTGCCAAGTTCACTTAGTTCAGTTGTGCTGTTCATGCTCAATGCTCCGTGCATTCTCTATAAAAATTTTATTTTGAAGTTACTTTTTATATTTAAGGGGGAAAATAGTGGAAAGTTGACATTTATCTAAGTAAAAATGTGAAGCACAATGAGTCCGTGGCACCCTAATCTGCCATCTGGGATTTTGAGTTAATCTGTTGACTTTAGAAATAAGATAACATGAACAGCTCTTTGTGGAGAGGGGGGCATGTCTGAGGGCTCACTTGTGAGCAGGGGACAATCTGCAGCCACCTCTCTGTTCCCAGGTCAGAGAGAAAAGCTGGAATCACACACACATAGGCCCAGGTGTGCTTTCCAAAGTGGGAGTTTTATCCCAGCTGTCACCAGGCAGACCCACCAATATCATTTGGAAATGTCACAATGTGGGTTTCTGTAGGAGAGAGTCATAAAGGCACAGACCAAGATACCAGTTGATTTGTCCTAAACTGCTCTGAAGCTCTGGTACTGTTCACATGTTCTCACTGGCTCTATGCAGCTTTATTTGCCCACCCCCACCCCTCATGAAACCTTAAGAACTGTGTAAGATCAGAACTCAGAACATTTGGTTCTAGTTTAAGAATTTGCACACACATTTATGAATGTGCACAAACACTGCTATGTACCAGGGAGATTTAGACCAGTTTATTGAGGGTTCAGGCAAAGGCTGAAGAGAAGATTCCTGGGTAGAGATAAGACTAGCTAAAGCCTACAAGCCCGGCTGCTCTGCCAGACCAACCACCCCAATGACTTCTTCCTCTTCCCATGCACAGCCTTGGAGACAGAGGACATTGAGATACATATTAGAGAAAGGGGGTTCACAGATATAGAGTCCCTTTAATCAGTAATGTGCGTACAGCTTTGGATGGGAAAAAATGGGTGTTGTTAGGTCCTTGGTAAATACTGAAGCCAACAATGCCATACATAGGAAGCACGTTTACTCCTTCTGAAGCAGGAGATCACAATTCTAACAACTCAGATCTCATATGCTAATGAAGGTCTTTTGTCTACTTTGTGTTCAGCACTTCGGCAGAGATGTATGGAATCTGGGTTGCGGTTGTATAATTCCATGCAGGGTTGGTGACTGTGTAGGCACCACCTGCTCTTCAAGAACGCTGTGACTGACATGGGCTTCGTCTCCATCTGGTGATAACATCTTTGATCACTATGTGTCTTCTTACATTTTAATGGTGACTTGACTTAACATAGTTTGAAGTTTGTTTCCTTACCACTTCCTATAACTAAACAGTATTGTTGATGTATTTTGAGTCAACGCTAATTTTTTTTTTTTTTTAAGAAACTAGCTGCAGAACATTAGCACTAAAGGCCTGAATGAGTCATTTTTCAGCTGTGAGTAAAAATCAAGAATAGAATCAATATGAGCACCTCTGTAATTGAAAACCAGTGGGTGATAATTCTGCACCGAAAACAAGATAATAAGAATAAAGATGAGCTGTTGGTGGGAGAAAATAAGATTAGAGATGTGATCTCAATTAAATATCAACCACTACTAACATTGAAAAAAACAACTTCCACTTCTCATTTGTCCTGATTTTTCATTTTTTTGGAGTGTAAAGTATTATGAAAGTATATAAAAACATTTAAGCAAATCAGAGTTGAATCAATTTCATTTATTACTATTTCTCCTAATTTAATATTTAACACATCATTAATATTCAAATATTTTGGTAAGCAGAAATCGTTGGGTTTCTTTGGTGTGTCAAGATTGATTTCACTCTTTTTCTGGTTTGTTACTCGGTGAGCAGGATCTCAACAACCAAAGACAGTGTAAAGCACCTGCCATTGAGAGTCACAACAGAAGAAAAAGGTTGTTTCTCTTACCTCCAACCCTGACTGTGGTTTTCTTTTTTCTGTTGGCTAAAAAGCTACATGTTTGTGTATTTAAAAGAAAAATCACTCATAAGAAAGTAAGCACATTCCTGTTTCTGGTAAGTCTCCATTTTTCTTAGTCACAAACTGCCTAATTAACATCCAGCCATTGCTTTGATGCTGAGAAACTCAGAGATAACTGTTCCCTGCCCTTGGTTTTGAGGAACTCTGGTGCACATTCTTAGTGTCTTTAGTTTCCTGAATTTATCCTACCAAACTGCAAATTCGTTTCCTACTCAAATCCACAAGTTTTTGACATACTGTTTAGGTGAAGAGCCTATAAGAATCATCAAGCTTGGGCAGCAGAAACAAAGACCTTGCTGTGTTGGTACTTGTGTTGGGAAATGAACACTAAGGGGCTTGATTTCACAAGAAAATGTGTGTATTCATAAATAGTAATGGATGTGAGTTATGTCTTGTAGCTGGAGTTTTCTCCAGTCCTGCCTGGCCCAGGGTCAGGACAAATCTCTCTCACTCACCAGTCCCGAAGCTGCTCAGACCCAACCAAGTAAACACACAGAGACTTATATTATTTACAAACTCTATGGCAGTGGCAGGCTTCTTGCTAACTGTTCTTATATCTTAAATTAACCCATTTCTATTAATCTGTAAGTTGCCACATGGCTCATGGCTTACCAGTATCTTAACATCTGCTTCTCATCATGGTGGCTGGCAGCATCTCTCTGTCTCAGCCTTCCACTTCCCAGAATTCTTTTCTCTGCTTGTCCCGCCTATACTTCCTGCCTGGCTACTGGCCAATCAGTGTTTTATTTATTAACCAATCAGAGCAACACATTTAACATACAGAACATCCCACAGCAGGGTCTTCCTTACCTGATATGACTAAATGTATTAACTAACTGGTAATTCAGGACAACAGATCTTAAAATAAACCAGAGCACACAGTCCTGCTCAAACCTATTTAATTCCCAAGGGACTCTATAACTCTATTGATTAGTCCCAATTTGTGTTTGCATTAAATAATATGCATTCTAGTTTTTAACTTTTGGCATACTCAGAAATGCAGAATGTTTAGCTTCTTACTACAGATTCTTTTTTTTTCAAGACAGGGTTTTTCCATACAGTTTTGGTGCCTGTCCTGGATCTTGCTCTGTAGACCAGGCTGGCCTCAAACTCACAGAGATCTGCCTGGCTCTGCCTCCTGAGTGCTGAGATTAGAGGTGTGTACCAGACTTTACTACAGATACTTATAGGTGGCTATCTGAAAAAAATATGTTGTGACCACCTACTGGGTAGATTTGGTTGTATCTGGCATGGGTGGCCAAGGAGACAGTCAATATGACCATAGTGGCAGCTTTGTAAAGAAAGCTTCCATGTAAATCCATTTGGTTACGTTCTGGCCAAACACACACAGTGACACCTACAATGATGCTTGCATCAGTCCCATGACTCTCACATAGAAATGGACACTTCCTGATATGCCAAGAAGAATCATTTTCAAACCAGTACCCTGTGGAGGCACTAGCAGGAAAGCAGAGACACGCCATGCAAAATTTCATCAGGGATTTCCCAAATTTCAGTTCTTTACATAGTGAGCTTAATCTTCACCCCAATCACAGAACAAAATTACATCACATCTTTTTTATAAACATTTCCCATGTATAGATTAAGTACTTTAACTTGAGATGATAGTTCATGTTAGTAGACTAAGCAGAAAATTAAGATTTTTACAAGTTACAGAACAGGTGTGTATTAATGAAGAGGAAAGCATCTTATATAAAAGGCATATAGAAATGAACTGTTACAGTTCTGTGGAAGTCATATAATGAAACAAGTAAGCAGCTGTGACTATATTTTGGCTGCCTGTCCAACACAGTGGTAGCTTGATGCAGCTGTGCTCACCTTGTTAAGAGGGACAACCAGACAGCAAAGCTGACTTGTCCCAGTACAGAGAGAACAGAAACAGCAACCATGCTGATGGAGCCACATCGTTCATGTCTGTGTCTAATAACTTTGGTGATCTCAGAAAAATGTGTTTCACATATTGGAAAACTACATATGATAAATCGAGTTATAGGGAGGTTTTTAATGTGTCAAAGATTATGCACAGACCAATCACACTACACCTGGCTCACAGATTCATCCACTGGACACACGTTGCCTGAGTCAATATTCAAGCAAACTCAGGGTGAAGAATACTGACTCTGACATTTTTTTTCTGTATTCATACATAAAACCAACTTGGATTATTCAATAAATGGTTCTGAGAAGTTGGTGAGAAATTCAAGGAAAGCATCATAGTTTTTCTGTGGGAGAAACATCATTCCTTGCACAAATCCAAATTTCTGCTGGGTGTACTAGTCTCAGAGTGAAGCCCTAAAACAGCTCACACCAACAGCAGCAAACTCGAGACAGTTCAGCTCTGCCAGGTAATAATTCCCCTGGGTTTGCCTAAAAGCTTGTATGCCAACAGTTTCCCAACTCACAGGAAATGTGCTAAGACCAGGCCAAGAGATAAGGAATGGAGGGGAAACAAGGGAGCAGCAACTGTGTTCTGAGCACCTTTGCAGCAACTGTGTTCTGAGTACCTTGTACAGCAACTGTGTTCTGAGCACCTTCTCAGCAACAGTGTTCTGGACACCTTCTCAGCAACTGTGTTCTAAGCACCTTCTCAGCAACTGTGTTCTGAGCACCTTCTCAGCAACTGTGTTCTGAGCACCTTCTCAGCAACTGTGTTCTGAGCACCTTCTCAGCAACTGTGTTCTGAGCACCTTCTCAGCAACTGTGTTCTGAGCACCTTCTCAGCAACAGTGTTCTGGACACCTTCTCAGCAACTGTGTTCTGAGCACCTTGTGCAGCAACTGTGTTCTGGGCACCTTGTGCAGCAACTGTGTTCTGGGCACCTTCTCAGCAACTGTGTTCTGAGCACCTTCTCAGCAACTGTGTTCTGAGCACCTTCTCAGCAACTGTGTTCTGAGCACCTTCTCAGCAACTGTGTTCTGAGCACCTTCTCAGCAACAGTGTTCTGGACACCTTCTCAGCAACTGTGTTCTGAGCACCTTGTGCAGCAACTGTGTTCTGGGCACCTTGTGCAGCAACTGTGTTCTGGGCACCTTGTGCAGCAACTGTGTTCTGGGCACCTTCTCAGCAACTGTGTTCTGAGCACCTTCTCAGCAACTGTGTTCTGAGCACCTTGTGCAGCAACTGTCTTGTGAGCACCTCACGTTCTTTTATTTTACCTCACGTTCTTAATATTGGTACTTGTAAACAGCAAGAAGGAACTGATGGGCAAGCATCTTTGTGCCCTCCTTTCTCTTCAGCCTCCTGAAGTTTCTAAACTCAATCCAAATATTACCTGTCATTAGGCTCCTATGGAACAACCAATTGGCTCCTTTCCTTTTTCTTGACTCCATTGTATTTTATAAAGAATTCACTCATCATTTTCCCCATCTGCTCAAGTCAGTGGCTCATTTCATCTCTCTGACATGATGTCATATATGAATTGTCACATGTAAGAGGATGCTCAACACTAAATTCCAAACTAGAAAATCTTTACAGAAGGAATGAGTGGACTGGATGGATATAATATTGGTAATAGCACAGAAACTGCTGATCTGAGAGCTGTAGACATGTCTGGGTGCTGTGGAGACCCTAGTTCAGTTCCCAGCACCCACACCAGGCAGCTGCACCTCCAAGTGACCCAACACCTGCTGCTGGAATCTGTGGGCACCTGCACTCACACCTGTGCTCACACTTGTGCTCACACCTGCACTCACACCTGGGCTCACACTTGTGCTCACACCTGCACTCACACCTGGGCTCACACTTGTGCTCACACTTGCACTCATACCGTGCTTGCACCTGCACTCATATCTATACACACATATAATTAAAAACGAACCCTAACAACTTTTTAAAATTCTATTGGTCTGATAATAGTTTGATTATGGCACTGGGACTGGTGGTGCTTGTCTGTAATCCTAATACTTAAAAGGTAGAGGCAGAAAGATCAGTAACTGAAAGTCAGCCTCAGCTATATCATGAATTTGAGAACAGCTGAACTGCATGAGACTCTGTCTCCAAAAAAGAGGGGCAGGAGAGAGAGAGAGAGAGAGAGAGAGAGAGAGAGAGAGAGAGAGAGAAAGGGAGAGAGAGAAAGGGAAAGAGAGAAAGGGAGGGAGGGAGGGAGGGAAGGAAGGAAGGAAGGAAGGAAGAAGGATGTGGGAAGGAGGGTGAGGAAGGAAGGAATTTATTTTGTGGCTCAAGTATGTTAGTTCTCTTGGGGTCTAAAGGACATGTCACATTATTTGTAGGAGGCTGTGTAACTCCCCTAATATTTTACGTGAACTTCCTGGCACATTTTCAGGAGGGTTTTAAGAAGGTGAGTTTTGTCTCATTAATTATGAAAATGAAGCCCAGCACCTTCCCTTCAGAACATAGCTGCCAGACCTCATTGCGTCCTGTGCGTTCCCACCCTCATCTGGAAGAAAATGTGTGTTGAGTTCTGTTCACGCCTCGGTCTTCTTAATAGTAACAAGTCTCTCCGCCAACATAACTGTTTCCTTTCTTTTTAACAATGGCATATGGTTCACATGCTTGCAATAAATCCCTTTTAAAAAACACACTTTTCATTTTTATAGGAAGGTTGGGTTACGAACTTTTAATCTGTACCTCACTTCCTACACACAAAGCCAATGTCCTTGGCGCTGAGCAGGCTATGGATACCTTCGGAGGAGAAACAGATGGAAATTTATTGCAATGAATTTGCTGCAAGCACACTGGTTGGTTTTTTGTTTTTTGGTTTTTTTTTTTTAAATTGGTAGGTTTTTAAATTGGTATTGGTAAGTGTTAAATGCCTAATTATCTTCATATAAATGACACCATATCGTCTGGAAGAGCTGTATTTTGTGCCCTGCACTGTTTATTATCTTACATTACGATTATCATGCAAAACAGAGAAGGTGACTTTAACCAGCTCCTTTAAAGTGCTTTTTTCCTTAAGTGTAAAATCTTGGGGAGGTTGCTTACATAGTTGTTTATCATTGGATATTAAAAAATCAGCCCAATTATAAGAACACAAAAGTTTGTATCATGGTCTTAATTTTGAAATGTAAATGGGCACTGTACAATGCCAGCTGAAAGTTTAATTTGTGTGTTAGCAAGCCATCCTGCATGGAGATTAATTATAGAGACACAGAGATGTTCAAAGGGAACAGACCTGTGAGGCAGAATCACCTGAAGGTGTAGCACGATCTTCTTTGAGTTGGACATGAGAGACAGAGTAAGAAAGCGCTGCTTGCCACCCAAGCCACTAACGACACTGTGCAGACGACATGCTTCTGCTTCCCATGGCATTCTGTTGCCATGGCTATGATGGTCTTAATGCTGCGTGCTCACAGCAAGGTTGCAATTAGTATTTGGATTTAGAAGAGACACATAATGATCTCATATTGAAAAAACACTTGTTTAATACTATTTGGATCTAGGCGTCCTTTCAAGTCACTGACAAAAAGCTTTGTTGGTGATGATAAAAAAATCCTTCAGCCATTTTGTGCCTGTTCCCTCCCTCTCTTCCAAACAAGCTTCACTGGGATAGAAAGTGCTGCTGCTTGTCCCCCCATGAGACTTCAAAACACTCCTCAGACTTTTAGCACCACCCTGGGACTTGCATGCAGCTTCCCAGCTAAGATCATTGAGGAAGGGCCGTGGCCTTGACAAACAATTGAATACACACTGGGTGCCCTTGAAAGTGCAATCAAGGTGTGGATCTGGAGGGTTTGGTATCTGCATAGTTCATCTCATGAAATGCAGCTGGAGGGGCAGCCAAGAGTTTCCTTTAGTGGTCAGTGATCATATACTATGGGTTCTTTACTCTGTTAGCCACTTCAGGCCACTTTGATTTCACATCACACACTTAGAAGTGGAAGAGGTGGGACCTAGAATGGAGGGACCAGGAAGGAGCAAGGAGTATAGTGTGAGGCAGGGGCATCATGCTCATGGATTATCAGAAGGACTTGAATGAGGGAGGTGGTCCCGGGTTCTCTACCTACGGTCTACAGGCATCCAGTCAGAGTCATGATTCCAGGACTGTAGCCACAGAGAATGAAACCAAGAGATGAAACCAAGAGTGAGGAGAGACAGATCAGAGGAAAGTGGGTAGAAGTTTCTATTGTCACAGCTCAAATACTGGACATTTTTTAAAAGGGGATATCGGTTTGTTACAGAAGAAAGGGTTTTGTGTTTTTGCTCTTTAAAAATAAGTTATTATATTTTTACTTATTTATTTTGGAGAGTACAGGTGCATTCATGCCACAGTGCATGTGTGGAGGTCAGAGGACACCTTGCAGTAGTTATTCCTCCACTGCGCAGGTCACAGGGATTGAACTCAGGTTGTCAGGTGTGACAACAAACATTGTTACAAGTACTGAGCCACTTCACCAGCCCTGGTTTGCTTGTTTGTAAAACATAGATTGGCTCAAGATGTGGCTTGACAATAACACACAGAAAAGGTAAAGTAGTCCCCATGTTTTGTATGGTAGTATTATAAATACCTCTGAGACATTTAACCTATGCCATTGTGAAAGACTATAAACCCTCCCATCTCACCTATGTGCTAACTTCCTTAGAATCACACTACTGGGACCAAAGGCCACTGGTGGGAATCCGCTTGCAGATAAACTCTGGTGAGCTGCAGAGGCTCCTGCATTCTCCTGGGATCTAAACTGTTGAGTTCCAAAGAGGGTTTGGGGGTAAAGTGAGGAATAGGCCTACAGAACAAAATCAGAAGGAGACACCATGGGGCAGGTTATAACTGATGACTTAGCAGCAAGAAGTGGACAGGAATCACTGAGCTGCAGGAAAATGAGAGCAAAGCCTTGGAGAAAACCCAAAGGGACAAAGAGGGGGAACAGAAGCCAGCAAGGGTGTGTGACTGCAAAACAGGAGAAGGACAAACCAATAACATCACAACTACATGCTGATGATTCTACCAACCATGTCCAAGCTTGTGTGTAACACTTTCTTTAACCTCATTTTAAAACATTTTAATTTCAATACTTTTAGCTATGCGAACATGCCAGGGGGATGCATGCAGATGTGTGCAGATGCTCTTGGAAGCAGTTGCTGGAGCCTCCTGGGACTTGAGTTCCAGGCAATGATGAGCTGCCCAACATGGGTGCTGGGGACAGAATTCAAGCCCTCTGCAGGAGCAGCCAGTGGTGCTCTTACCCACTGAGGCTTTTTCCTTAACCTCTCACTGTGAACTTCCCATAGTTGAGTGGATACTGAGAAGGACCCTCTTTAGATTTCTGTTATTGGCTCTCTTCACCGTAGCCTCCACCTTCCCTAAACGTCCAACCTCAGTGTCTCAACAGATGATCTCGCCTCTCAAAAACACAAAGGGAAATAGTTAAGAAACGAGAATTCCCTAAAACCAAACCTAGAAATCTGTGTCCACAGCTCTCCCCCTGCTTCTTATCAGTTCCTGAGAAAGAAACAGGATCACTGAAATGTCTTCCCATGGCTTATTTATTTATTATATCACATCAGGCTTTTCCCGTCTCTTCCCTCAGAGATCCACCTACTACTACTTCCAGGATTTCCCACCCGCCCTGAGGACTACCTATCAATTCCATTGATTGTTCCTTCTGTTTTTATCCCAGGTCTCAACTCCACCACCCTGAATCACATGGGAGGTAGAGAGATCACTTGAAAATACAAATCTTACTGGACAAGTCCCAAATCTTAGTGGATTTTTCATTGTCCTTAGGATAAATCCAAACTTGCCAGCATTTTAAAAATCCTTCATCGTCAGTGTGAGTTCTCAACATGACAGGTCTGAAATCACCATATACAATCGTGTCAAATGTGAGCCAGTGTCTCGGGTAATGATCGCTGATGTTGCATGGCGTGACAGCATGCACAGTGCAAACCATTCGGAACCATGGCTGGGCTGCAGTGACTCTGCTCCATACGTGAACAGGTGCTGCCAGAGCTGCCCTGGAGCCACCCAGCACTTGACTTCAAATTCAGTTTTGAAAATTCTACATTTAAAAATCTCTTACAGTTTCTAATTTCTTATGACCACTCCCCTATTCCTTCTCATAAGCAGGCTAAAGGTCACAACCTGCTGCTGAAGAAACTGGGAACCAAAGAAACTGCAAGTGAATACAGGGGCTCTTAAATTGCTTGGCAGATCTCCCAAAATAAACCATTTTCAATAGTGCAAAATTTTTCACCAAGATGAAAAGATGAAAATCTAAACTTTCATATAGAGTAAGATGGTCCTGAGTGCATTTCCGAGAACTCCCACTCCGTTGTAGAATTCTCCTTGAGAAATGACACTTCTTAGCTGAAAAAAAAAAAAAAGACAAAAACACTAACACTCATTAAGAATTTCCCACATGCCAGATAGTGGACACTAAATAATACAGTTTTATGGGGAAACTGAGGCACGGAGGGGACGATTTGCACTGCTAAGAGCTGATGTCCCATGAGTTGAACCTTGGAAGTAGAGAGTCAGAACACTCAGTGTTCCTTGAACTATAGCTGTGGCTACAAAGCTCAGACTGTGTGTGACTGGTCTATTCCCTAAAGCATTCTCCTAAAGCAGTAAACATTCTAAATGAGTAGAAGGCTAGAGGATCACCTGTGTTTCTTCATCTGTTTGTCTGTCCAATGTTTTCCTTTATTCACAGTAGTGACTTGATACAGAAAAAGGTATCCGACAACACTCTCAAAGTTTTGTATCCACATGCACAACAAGGGGAGTATTCTGCTGTCTGTAATATAGTCAAATGACTCTGTGGTTCATGTGTAAATAGCCTCAGTTATTCCTAGTTTATTATAATCCTCCCTTCCCACCAACTGGAACCTCCCATAAAGAAATTTTCTATCTGTTCCAAGCCCAGTCCAGCCTCGCACATCTTGCACCAAGGTCCAACCTGATAAGTGCAGGTCTCACCCCTCATCAAAAAAAACTTCCCTTTGCAGCAAACAGGGACTGTTACAGAAAACCACAACTGGTCAAATTGCAAAAAACAACTGATCTGGGGTGCCAGCCCCAGTGACTACATCTACAGTACAACTCTGCACTTAAGACTTGAGAACATCATGAAAGAGGGGCATTAGGATTGTAAGAGCCAGAGGACCAGGAAGTCTGCTGCAAGGTTGTATCTTCTAGAAATGACAGGGAAGCATCACCCATGATAGCACAACAACATGGCTGCCTACAAAAGACCAACAAACAGAGTAACATGAAAGGGGGAATTCTCACAGGATCCCACCACAGATGAAGAACTACAAGCAACTAGTGACTGCTGAAGAGGGAGAATTAGTCTCTCCCAGGGAAGAGCCCCTAACCATTATAAAATACAAAGTAGTCAGCCCTGAAATTATATCCATACAAGTAACACTGAATGAACTCAGCAGGTTAGTTATGTATTTAGGCATACATATGTAATATATGTATTATATATTAATTGTATATATGTTATATATATATATATATATATATGAAACAATTATACATAGAAAAGGATCATAAATCTGAAAGGGAGTGGTGGGGACTTGGGAGTAGTTGAAGGGAGGAAAAGTAAAGGGGAAATTATGTAATCCTATTTTAATTTCAAATTATTTTAAAGAAACTCTGTGTTCATCTTGTCTAACCTATTAGTTTCTTTTTGTGTTATGCAAAATATCTGAGAAAAGCAACTTAAGAAATGGAGGGCTATTTTTGCTCACATTTGGGGGTCCAGCTTCATGGTGTAGAAGCTACTCACACTGCAGCAGCATCAGAAGCAGAGAGAGATGGATGCTGGGACTCAGCTCACTTCCTCCTTTGTATTCAGGACCCCAGCCCCCCACCCAGCATGGTATCACCCACATTCAGAGTGAGTCATTCCATCTCAGTTAATCCCATCCAGAAACATCCCCCCATACAACTTTGGATGTGATAAATAATGAAAACCTTCTGATAGGCAATGCCAAGCACCAGGCTAGAGGCCTATGATCTCCATTGTTTAATACAGAATGAACTGTCCCAAAGGAAGCTTAGATTCCAAGTTTAGTGAGCTACACCTGTAGCACCAGTTTGATCCAACACCTTGAGAACATTGCCTCTCAGTGCAGGTCTGAGGAGCGCCGAGAGAACACAATGTAAAAGCATTTTTCTCCAAAGCCTGATAAACAAGTCATATAAAAGAAGCCCTTCTGATGACTATCACCATCATTGTCTGAAGCAGGGACAAGGGGATACACTATGAAGCCAGATGACTCGATATTTATCAGTCAGAAATGTCTTTAAAAATACAGCTTGATTAGCGAATTGCAGTATGTTCAGCAATTAATTAAGAGTTTGATTTGTAAAAACAAAGCATGATATCTCCCACACACACCATGTGTCCCCCGAGCAAATGAAGACAGAGCTGAGTGCTGAGGCCCCAGTTCAGCTAAGCAGTCACAGATGTGCCTGGAATTAGACGAATGAACTTGGAATAGCAATAACACCCTTCAATTTAGCATGTAGTCTCTGAAATTTCTCCTGGAAAAGCAGGGGGCTCAGTCAAGGTCCAGGATGGTGAGCCTGATTTTCTTCAAAAGCTGTATTTTGGATGATCCTCAGCTGGGCCACATTGCATGGGAACCTTCATGGAAGTGAAAACACGTTCTGTCAAGTAGGACCAATAGCTTGAGAACTCTGTAAAGGCTAGTCTATTATTCAGAGGGAGAAAACTGCCCATCTTCTTCCAGGGAACTGTATGGATTTGTGTATCTGTCTGCCCGTCTGTCTGTCTTTGGGTGTATAATGTTAGCAGCATAGAAAGGAACAGTTTGAAAACTGACTTGAAAATAGATCCTGCTACAAGAGGTCACTTTTAGGAGTGGAAGAATCATAATTTCGCTTGGTTTTTATTTTTCCTATATGCCTATCCAACTTTTTTTAAAAAGTGTGTGTGCATGTACACAACAAGCATGTGGGTATGTTCACATGACTGCAGGTGCCTGTGGAGGCCAGAGCCATGAGATGCTCCTGGAGCTTGAATTAAAGGTGGTTGTGAGTCTCCCAGTGTGGGTGCTGAGAACCTAACTCAGGTCTTTGGCAACAGCAACGTGTGCTCCAATGCTGAGTCATCATCAGCTCCTATTGAGCTTCTAAAAGTATACACACATTTCATTTTGACAGGTATGTATATATATGGACTGAGTGTGTATATGTGTTCACATGTGTTCAGTTGAACATGTGAATCTGGCTGCATGTGTGCATGTGTGTAGAGATTCATGTTGGATATCTTCTTTGATCACTCACCCTTTGTTAAGGTAGCATCATCTCTTGCTGAACCCAGAGCTCACAGGCTCAACTAGTCTGGCTAGCTGGCTTGCTCAGGAGATTCTCTGTTCATTCCCTTTTCCCTGGGATTGCTAGCAGGTGACCACACCAAGAGCTGGAGTTCCAAACGTCATGCTGGCACAGCAAAGACTCTTACCCACCAAGCCTCCTGCTCAGCTCCGCATCTACTTTCTTACCAAGACAAGTGCCATGTACATGTTAGACACCCAGCAAACAAATTTCTCATCCAGAAGCACATTCTTCTTTATGACAGCCATGTTGCTTTCTCGTATGATGAGTTAAGGGACAGGGTACCCTGACTCAAGTCTGTCTCCTGCTACCTATTACTCACATCACTCAGGTTCATCTCAGATTTGCTCTTGGCCATATACTCTTTCTTCCCCAACCCTCTCTCTCAATCTTGCCTCTGTTATGTTTTTGTCCTGCCTCTGATGAGGGCCATTCTGCCCATGACCCTTCCTTGCTTGCCACTTTTCAGCCATTCTCCTTGTATCAGCTGAAAGACTGGCAAAGCTCACTTCTGACTAGTCCATCGGGTAGATGTAATGCTCCTGTGGCATGGCCAGGCCATTCCTCTACTGTGGGAATGGTCTTTGTGTCTTCACTTCTATGTCCTCAGTTGGGATCAAGATGGCATTTTGTGAAGAAAAGGAAATCCACAGACTCCTGAAGTTTGTAAATAGATTTTGGAGGGGGGAGCTCAAATGTGCCTTTGAATTTTCAGTGGTATGAAACACATTTGAAAATTCAAGACAAAAGTCCAACAGACAGTTGCATTCTATCCTCTGAAGTTGAAAGCACTGAACACTCCCCACAGCAGGAAAAATGCATCCTCCAGAGCTTGCTATAATTTGCTTTTTTGACAGGCACAGACATACCTCTCATGGCACTTGCTTTTATCATTTCACAGCCCCAAAATGTCTGAGTCAGTCTGGGGGACTTATGCCTACAGCTATGAAGTTCAAGGACATGGTCTGACTCAAGGATCATCTAGAAGTATTGTCTTTCAGCAAATAGCAACAAATGGGTACCTGGGGAAAGAAGGGAGTTGCTTTGGGGGTGGAGTGGGAGGGAAGGAGAGAGAGATACAGAATGGGGAGTAAGTTTGTGTGCATGTGCATGCATGTGAAAGCTAGCTGACCATCTTCAATAACATTCCTCATATGCCATCCACCTTTTGTCTTCTTTCATTTTTATTGAAATAGCATCTCTTACTGTCCCAGAACTCATCAAGTAGACTACACTGGCAGGCTCCCCCTGACTCTGCCTTCCTAGAGCTGGGGTAACAAGTACACACTAATCCACTTGACATTTTATTTTATGGACATGGGTTCTGGGATTGAACTCATATCCTCATGCTTAGAAAGCAAGCATGGTAGAAGCTAAGCCACCTCCCAGCCCCATTTTACTTTGCAAGAATGAGCTAAAGGTTAGCCTGCAGCCTTGCTCTCTAGACCTTGGACCTTTGGTGGGAGCTTACTGCCTTGGAATCCCCCAGATGTCTTTGGGTTGGTTTTAGTTGGCAAGCCTCCATCTTAGTCATCAAATCTCATTCTAACTTGTTTTTAATGACAGAGAGGAGCTGGTTGCCTGTGTATGAGTTCTCCATTAGGCCAAGGAAATTAAGAGACAATCTACTCTCTGTCTTTAGTCATTTAAAAATGAGTTTCCTTTTTTTCCTGCCCCAGATGAGCTCTGCATTGTTTTAATGAATGTATTTACAGTGTGCAGGCACATAGCACTGAAGAGACCTCAAGTGCTTTCACATGCAGACACTGACAGAGCACGTGGGGGATCTTCAAAGCCTCCCTACTTTACCACTTCATCTTTCCAGAGTTAGTTTTAGGCTGTCATGCTGCCACCACCCCTTTCCTTTTTGAACAATAACACACACAGGCACATACAAACACAAACACACACAAACAAACAAACGCACACACACAAAATTAAAGAAGTTAAAAGCCAAGCAAATGATGTGAACTATATGTACTGTTTAGAAAACACATCAATAGTGTATAACTGATGGGGTCCTGGCAAAAAGATTTGCCTCATTTGTGAAGTGACAGGAAAGAGTAATTGAAGTGACCAAACTGTGAGCACTCTTCCCTCCCTCTGAAGCAGGAGACGCCTATTTTAGATGTACAGTACTATCTACAGATGCGCCACTCTACCTTTTGGCAGGTTTCTGAGCCCTTGATAAGCCCCTAAGACAAATGCTGGAATAGGCCGTTCTTTGCACACATTGCCAAGCCAGACTCTCCCACTCAACAGAAATGTGGTTAAGTACTTCTTGCACAGCTGGAATCACAATGGTCAGTGAAGCTCAGTGCCTGTCTCAAGACACGCATGGGATCCTGGGTTCCAAATACAGTGACCCATTGTGCGTGCACCCCACTTTCTTGGAAAAGCAAAAAATAGCCTCTCTCTCTCTCTCTCTCTCTCTCTCTCTCTCTCTCTCTCTCTCTCTCTCTCTCAGAATAACATGGACCTCTGTGCCCAGTTACTACTGGTTATTACTCAATGAATCCTCACCGAACAAATTTATTGAGCGAATAATAGCATTTGAGTTAACTAAATGGGAGACTGAGTAAAATAATGGATAATATACCGAGTGAATGAATCTAGTCTAAGGAGAATAGTAGACTCAATACAACAGCTTAAAATAAATATCACCCTTCTGAGCTGTTAGGCAAGCTTCTGTATAGTAAAATAGTAACAATAATAATAATAAATGTTCTTGCTTGTCAGTTCCCCTGGGCCAAGCAGCAGTCATAATCTGCAGAGGAAATTCTATCTTCTCTGAAACCATAGACCATGAGAAGTACCCAGCTCCAATGGATGAGCAGCATGTGGTTTGAAATAAGGGAAAGGATGTTTAATGATGCTTCTTTTAGATGCCCAAGCCTTCTTACCCTCAGCTAGTAACCTATATCCTCAGAGTGTCTAATAACAGCAAAGTAAGCCAGTAGCCTGCACAGGTTAAGTTGAGAGCACATATATCTCTTCTGTTTCCTTCCCATAGTTTGGGATCTGCCTGGATCTCCTTCTGTTTTAATGACACCACCCAGCAAGTTGTCCCAGCAACTATGATTGGCCAAAGGTCAGTAAGGAGATTTGTGTCTCCAGAGAGCTTAGCAGAATGTCCATGAGAACACTGAATGGCAGCTTGGGGAAACTTCCAGGATTTTACATTGTCCAATAGCTGCTCTGCCCAGATAAACAGTGCCTCAACTCTTCTGCAAAGACCTTGTATCACTTTTCAAAATTCTACTAGGCTAAAAGACGCATTTTTACTAGAATTATCCTTCAGTTCACTCACTTTGGAAACTAAAATCATAGATGACTAAAATAATACTAGATATAAACTTACCAGACCCAGTAAATGACTCTTAATGCAACTGAATTCCTTTTCGGTGGAGGATAGTTACATGTTACAAAGAGTATTCAAGGTGGGGGGTGGCCAAATACCCTAGCTGTCATGCTGGAACTCTCATCCAATAACTGATGGAAGTGGATGCAGAGATCCTCAGCCAAGTCCCAGGTGGAGCTCCAGGAGTCCAATTGTCGAGAAAGAGGAGGGACTGTAAGAGTGTGAATTGTTGAGACCAAGATTGGAAAAGCACAGGAACAAATAGTAAGTGAGACAATTGAACAGCTTGAACTGTTTGGGAGGTACCCAGGCAGTGGGACCTGGACCTATCCTTAGTGCATGAGCTGGCTGTTTGGAACCTTGAGCTTACACAGGGACACTGCTCAGCCTGGAAGGAGGGGACTGGACCTGCCTGTACTGAATCCACCAGGTTGAATTGAATCCCCAGGGGAGTCTTGGCCCTAGAGGAGATGGGAATGGAGGGGAGGAGCTGGGGGGAAGGTGGGGGCGGGGGCGGGTAGGGGGAGGACAGGGGAACCCATAGCTGGTGTGTAAAATTAAAACACAAATATAATAAATAAAAACAAAGAAAGAAAACCCGAAATCGGAATGGGCTGGCTCTTTTGGTTCCTGGACCATGGACACTGGAGGTAGAACAACCAGAGTTCTCCAGAGAACACCACTGGACTGCGCTACACCTTTCCCAGACCTGTAACCTATCCCTTCACTTGTAAGTTGCCACAAAATAAACCTCCCTTTTAACAACAAAAAAAATTACCAAAATATCTAATAAATATAAAGATATTATATATACCATATATGTTATCTGTCTTCCAATAGAGTTCTAAGAGAGCAATTTGAAGTTTAAGTGGACACTTCCCCTAAATAGGACCAAGAAACATATCAAGGGCAGACTGACTATCAAATACTTGTCCCAAAAGAGAAAATCTAAAACTTCAGAGTATCTATCTTCCACATTCTTCAAAGAGAAATGACAATTGATTACTCATTGGTATTAACTGAAAAACACTTCACTAAAAGTGAAGATACAGGGACATTTAAAAGAAAGACCATTCAAGATGTGCATCAAAATTCAAATCAATCAAAACAATTTGAAAACATCTTCCACTATGTGTAAATATGAACTTAGAGTAGACCAAAGACTACTGTTTACAAGGTTAAAAGGATGAAACTCTTAGAAGAATACATAGCCACACAGACATTACTCACTGCCTCATACAGACAATGACTCCTTAGTTAAGACACCAGAATCACGGACGATGAAAGAAAAAAAGACAAATTGGATTTCTCCAAAATTGAATTTTTTTCTCTGCTTTATAATTCCACATTACAGTTCATCTCTAAAGCATCAGGATTTTAGTAGAACTGGTCACAATACGCTCCCAGTCAAGAGCAGAGAGCACAAACAGATCAGTGCATGCATGTGCTCAGCTCAACTTCTCCACTCTTTCACGGTTTCCCTGACTAGGGAATGGTGCCATTCATGGTGGGCAGATCTTCCCACCTCAGTTACCATAATCAGGATGCTCTCTCACAGACACGCCCACAGGCCAGCCTGATCCAGACAGTCTTTCCCTGGGACTCCCTTCTCCAGTGATTCTAGATTGTGTCTAGTTGACAATTAAAACTAACCACAGCCAAAGCTAAAAGTGAGCATGTGTGCATATACAAAGCAGTGCATAAATGTTCATAATAGTGCCATGCATAGTGATAACAACCCAATAGCCATCACCAGAGTAGTGGAGAAACACAGCGGCAAATCCATACCATGTGATATATTTCGTCCTTAAAATCAAATACAAGTTCCAACATGGTGACCATGAACATGCTATGCTAAGTGAGCAAAGGCAGACATGTTGTAAGATTTTGTTTATCTGAAAAGCTAGTAGGTAAAACAATAGAGAGAAGGGTAAATTGTAGTTTCCAGGAGCCAGGAGGAGGAAGAGAGAATGAGCAAGAATGGGTATGCACTTTCCTTTTCCATTGAGAGTGGGGAAGGCTGTAAATACACCGTCTGTAGTATACAAAGCAGAAGAATGCTAACTGCATTTTATAAGATGTAAATTTATGAGCCCGTGAGATGAGTCTGTGGGTACAGGTGCCTGCTACTAAGCCTGATCCTCGTGACCTACATGGTAGAAGGAGAGAATTGACTCCTGAGAGTTGTCATCCAACCTCCACACTCACACCATGGCATGGGTGTAAGTACACACACACACACACACACACACACATGTGCATACATATGCATACACACCTGCATGTGCATACACACTCAATAAATAAGTGTAATTTTAAATTTTTAAAGAGGTGACTACTCTCGTGTGCTATTCCTTTCTTTTCAGTTCCATGGATCAAAGCCAGGGCTTTACACATGTTAATTATATCTCAATTTTTTAAATGCTTGAGATGACATTTTAGCCTTTCTTAAACAAGCATACTAGACAAGAGGCTCACTTTTCCGAAAAATCTGATTATCAGCCAGACACTGCTCATTTGTGGCACTGTTCCCATGGTGTCTGACCCCACTGCATCCTATTTTCTACACTCTGGGGTCATGGCAGGGAGCTATCCTTAGTGAGAGAAGGACGCCTGATTCTTCCTGTTGTTGATGGTTTTTAAATAATTACAGTAATGTATAATTGTGGTGAGCAATGTCTGAACATGCTGGAAGAAATGTGTAATGTCATGCATGCAATGAGACTTTTTGGACAGTCACAGGCTAGCTCTCCCATCGTGAGAAACTATGGATGTGTTTCATGGAGCAACTGTTTTCAGATCAGACTCTGGACAACAGGTATGCTAGGACTACAGCACTTGAAAGAAAAGGGTCAGGCAAGATGAGACATTTTCAAAACAAAGTGCAAAACCCCAGAACTTGACAAGCAGAAGCAGGAGGATCAAAGTGAGTTCAAAGCCAGCCTGTACATAAAGTGTCAGGCTATCCTCAAATACAGTGAGAGGCTGTCTTCTCTCTCTCTCTCTCTCTCTCTCTCTCTCTCTCTCTCTCTCTCTCTCCACACACACACACACACACACACACACACACACACACACACACACACACACAGTAGCAGAACTTCAAAAGAGTATTTATATGTCTAAGAGAAGTAGGTAGAAAACATTTGGGGAAAGAATGCCCTAAACCTTTTCCAGTTCAAAGATTTGGAAGTTCCCTCAAGTCTCCAACATTATAAACACCTGGGAAAACAAAACCACAGCACATCAAAATCAAGCTGCTAAAATCTAGGATTAAAGAAAAAAAAATGGCTGGTGTCTTCTGACCTAAGGGATCTGCAATAAATGAGCAAGGACTGAAGATGGAGCTGACCATGGTTTTCTGGGCAGAGCTTTGTAGCCAGATGACAATGGAAAAGCGTCTTTAAAGTGTTGAAGGAGAACAAAGGCAACAAAAGCTGAAAGGTCCCAGAATGCCCAGAATGCTGTGTCCGTGAAATGTTCTTCAAGAAACAAAGGTCCAATAAAAGATTCAGAACAGCAAAACTTGAGAGAATTTTTCATCGTAGAACTGCATTACAAGAGATCTTGGAGGCTGCTTACATGGCATGGAAATGACACAAGGAAATGGATCTACACAGAGTTGTAATACCTTCCCAGACATGGGATTGCCTGGGTTTCTTAATGGTGTTGAAGTTCACGTGAGTACAGATGTTTGGATTAAGAACAAAGAGTACTATACAGAAGGTTCTGCTGTCAGAGTGCACAGTGATACTGCAAAAGACCTGAGTTTGGCTCCCAGCTCACACAGCAGGCAGCTTACAATAGGCAGTAACTACACCTGTAGTGGAGTCTGATGCCTCTGGCCTCCATGAGCTCCTGTGCGTGCGTGCATGCGTGCATGCGTGCGTGCACACGTGCATGCACATACACACACAATTAAAAGGAAAATAAAAGTTAAAAAATAATAAAATGGGTGCATCTTTGTATATGTTCCACTGTAGTCTTCTAGTGTTTTGCTTTGATTTGTAGCTGATTCTTTGGGGTGTTTTGTTTGGTTTTATTTTGGTTTTTTTTTGAGACAGGCTGTCTCATGAAGCCTAGGCTGGACTTAAACTTTCTATGTAATTGAGGATACCTTAAACTTCCTGCTACCACCTACCCAGTATTGGGATTACCAGTATGTACCACCAGGTCCAGTTTATATAGTACTGGAGATCAAGTTCAGGGCCTCATGCATGCTATCAGAGTACTCTACTGACCCACGTCCAGTCTGAGATCCCCTTATGAATGGACTTGCTCTAGAGCACTCTACTGACCCACATGTGTAGCATGAATCTTACAGGTATTATTAATAAAATCAAATCTGAGGCCAGTTATTTGGGTGAATGCTGGAAGATCAGAGACACAGAACAATTCACAGCTACCTCACCTTGCCAGTTCCTCAGCTGGTCTTGTTTCAGACTGGAAGCTTCTGAGTCCTCATCCCAATGGTTCTCAGTTGAACTGTTCTGCTCCAAAGCCTAAAAGCTTAACCAGCCAAATGCTTAACCAGCCAAATGCTTCTAGTTTCTGGTCTTCACACCTTCACTTTCTGCTGTCACTCCCTGGTATTAAAGGCTGGATTTCTGTGTCACCATGCCTGGCTGTTTCTAATGTGGCCTTGAACTCACAGAGATCCACAGAGATTTCTGTCTCTGGAATGCTAGGATTAAAGGTGTGTGCTACCACTACCTATCCTGTTTAATATTGTGGCCGTCCTGTTCTCTGACCCCAGATAAGTTTATTTCGGGGAACACACAATATTTCAGGGAACACAATACCACCACAAGCCTGTCCAGTCTGAGATCCCCTCATGAATGGACTTGCTCTAGAGCACTCTACTGACCTACATGTCCAGTCCAAGATCCCCTAATGAATAGATTTGCCCTCTGTACATGTAACATCAAGAGTACTCTGAAGTTTCTTCAGACTACCTCATAGTGTTTACACTTAAGTTTAGGAATCTAAAGCTGGGAGGTTTTCCTTTTTACCCTTTTTATTTCCTGAGGTATTTCACTGGCTTAAAACCTGGAAACAAAACATCTGGGGAAGAGAAAGATGGAGTATTGACTTCCTCCCTCCATAGTCCATAAATTTTGGAGTCAAACTGACCCTTGATGCATTTTATTTTTGAGTGACAACAAAGAAAACCTGAGAAGGGTGAAGCCACACCTACACCCTCCTCAAGTTTCCTGTCTTGAAACACTTCGTTAAGTGTTCAAGCTAAAGGGCCTGACAATGTCATTCACAGCTGTGACAAGGCAGTGGGGAGTGGCTTTCTGTGGCCAAGTTTCCTCTTAATGGTGCTCTAACAGTGCTCTCCCATGCTGGGGCTACACCCAAGGCCCTCATCCTCAGGTCATGAATTCCTTCCCTGCTACAAAGTCACAGTGACAGCCAAGGAAAACAGACTTCACTCTGATTAGATGAGAAGAACAGAATGGCCGCCAACTGGGAAGGGCTGTGGTAAGATAGTTGTGGGTTTTTTGTGGGGTTTTGTTTTGTTTTGGGGTTTTTTTTTTGTTTTTTGTTTTTTGTTTTTTGTTTTTTGTTTTTTGTTTTTTGTTTTTCCAAAAGAAATAGACAGAACTTTCCAGGAAGGCATACACCTGCATGAAAATTCATGAAGTGCTGGGATGTGGTGACCATTTGGGTAATGATGAAGACAGCTGTGAGTGATATTGTCCTGGACACAAGTCTCCCACTAAATGGCTGGAGAGAGAAGATGCTTAAGGACTCATGAATGTCATCAGTGATTCTGGCCCAGATGGGATCCAGGAGAGCAGGAGAATGCAGGCCTTTAGCTAGATGGACCCACTGAGCTTGCTGAGTTCTCTGGCTTGAGAGCTCTAAGGAAGAAGGAAGGGGACTGAGACTCTATTATGAATTTCAGGGAAGAATTAACTAAAGGCTGATTGACAGGGACGGGAAACTATGTGCTGGCTGCTCCTGCATTGTGGAGATATGTAAAAATGAGGGATGCCAGCCCCAGAAATGATCAGAAGGATGCCCGACTTCCAGAAAACAGATTTCAAAGACAGTTGTTCACTTTTAGTGGTACAATGTCTCTAGAGAGAGGGTGTATCCTAAAGCTGAATGGGGAAGAACATTTCACTACATGGCTGTGACTCTTCACTCAGGAATTGTAGCTTGTGTGTGTGTGTGTGTGTGTGTGTGTGTGTGTGTGTTATTTTATTTTATGTTTTGTGGGTATTCTTTAGATTTTTTTTTTTTAAAGACAGAGGCTCATGTAGCCTATGCTGGCCCATAGCTCACTATTCATAACAAAGAATGACCTGGAAACTCTGATCCTATTGTTCCTTGAGTACTGCAGTTAATGGCATGTGTCACCACACCCAGGGTATGCAGTGGTGGAAAGGGAACCTGCAGCTTTCTGGAAATTGGCACCCTACCAACTGAACTGCATCCCCAGCCCCAACTTCAAATTTTAAAGAAAGGAAAAGTATTGTGTTTATTACATAATGAATTTCCCATCACTGGAAATCAAAATTCTATAGAGTAGCCATTAGGTAATGGAATCCAAGATGGATAGTGTGTATTCCATGACTAACCTCCTCTTTAAAGCCATTGGCCAAAGACCCCACATTATGAATGGACTGATTCTGGGCCTTTCCACTCTGGAGAAGCTCCTACATCTCTTCTCCTAGTAATGATTTTAAATGGACTCAGCTACAAAAGAAACCTATTATATTGAAACAGTGTTATCAAAATTTAGGGAGCAAATTCATATTATAATAACACATGTGCTTTTATTAATGTGTTAAATAATGAAATGGAACACTATGCCTAAACCTGTTATAACCTTGAGTAGTAATCAGTAGAAATTATTTTTAAAGATATTTGAAGTAAATTTGATATGATGTGATAGTATCTCAGCCACTACTTATACTTGTTACCTACATTCAGATTTTAGGAGCCATCACAGTGTAGTCAGACATTCGAATAAATAAATATGTAAGTCTTTTCCATGCATGGAAAACTAGATACCATGAGTTTTATGCAGGGAACTGTGATAAGCTGGGAAAGTGGGAACATTTAAAGTGACATGAGATTTTTATTGCCTGCAGATGTAAGCCCAACCTTAGTCCAGCAGCATGAGATGCCCTTACTATGAGATTTGAAATACAGGGCTCAGGAGCCAGTTTCCCTGGGTTCAAATCCAAATGTGGACACCTAATAGCTGTGTGACCCCAAGACAAAAAGTTTAAAATTTCAATGTCTCAGTTTCTTACAGATATAGGAATGAATTGATGGATGAGTGGGTAGATTCATGGATGAGTGATGGATGGGTACAAGGATGGATTGTAGTGGATAGGCATCCCAGCATTGGCCTGGAAGTTCCAACCCCTGTTGAGGCTTTAGTAATGGTCACGCCCACAAGGCAGGGCGGAGAAGGAAAGGGAAGACGGAGGATGGAGAGGAGGTCGTGCACTTGGTTCTGGGACCCTGGACGCTGGAGGTAGACCGAGCAGAGTTCTCCAGAGAACACCACCGGACTGCACTATACCTTTGCCAGACCCTGCAACCTACCCCTTCATTGTAAGTTACCCCACAAAATAAACCTCCCTTTTAACTACGTGGAGTGGCCTAAATAATTTCACCATTAATGGATGGATACTTAAAAGAAGGGGTGAATAGATGTGTGAATGGAAGGGTAGATTGGTTGATTGATACATGCATGAAAGATACTTGCATGGATGGATACTTAGAAGAATGATAATGGATATATGGAAAGATATGTAAATAGATTGTGCTTGGATAAATGAGTGGGTGAATAGGCACTGCTGTGAAATATTCCTTTACACTGTGTGACTATATGTTGCTGTGATTGGTTTAATAAAGAAGCTGACTGACTAATAGCTGACCAGAATAAAGTTAGACAGGAGAGCAAGACTAGGAGAATGCTGGAAGGAAGAATGGCAGAGTCTGGAGATGCCAGCCAGCCAGAGAACAAGTCAGAAACACAAAATGGGATAGAGGTAAAAGCCATGAGCCTCAAGGCAGCACATAGATTAATAGAAATGGATTAAGTTGTAAGAGATAGTTAGTAACAAGCCTGAGCTATTAGCTAAGCATTTACAATTTATATTAAATCTCTAAGCCGGTTATTTGGGAAGCAGCTGCTGGTTATTCAGGAGCAGGCAGTTGGGACAGAAAAACTCTGCCTACAGGGCATAGATGGAAGACTTTGTAGATAAATACATAAATGAATGCTATACTGCTATAAGGGTGTCAAGCATTCTTACATATGAAGACAGAGATCAAACTAACTATGCTGACTGAAAACAAAGCAAAAGTGATTGGATTCTCAAGGTATGGATGCTGTTACAACTCTAATCTCTAGTCAGTGTGTATCATGAATTACTATTTAGGTATAGGGAGTAATGAAGTCCTGAATGAATGAATGTATATTGTTGACATGAATATAGCCATGCCAAGGACCCCAGTGACTCACCCCCATGGGAGTGGCAAACTCTTCCCCAGGAGAGGCTCAGAGGGACAGCAAGTCATCCTCTGGTCTGAGTGTAAGTCACTTTTCCTGTCATACTTTGCCCCATGGTGCCTGTCTGGTTAGTGTTTCACAGCTTTCCTCTGAATTGGAAAATATTTCCATTTCATAGGCTTTCAGGTGCCACCTGGCCTTGGTGACTCATAGAAGAGGAAGTGGAAATGACTACCTTTTCCTGGACAGAGTTACACCTGAGGATACCTTTGAAGCCATGTGTACTGGGTTCAAATCTTGAATTGGATTCAAAGCCTGAGTTGATCCCTCTCAGCCTTGCTTTTGTGGTCACAGTTGTCTGCTCACTTCTCATTTCTCTCTAGACTTGTCATCACCTGTCATCACCAACTGACACAGGGCATCACTTTTCCCTTTTGAAACACAGTCATGTCTTGGCTTCTGGAGATTCCACTTTCCTACTTCTGCAGCTACTTTATCAACCCCTCCCTTTAATGCCTCCACTGGGACCTTTCCTTCTAACCTTCAATTACTAGAGTGACTTGGGACTCAGGCCAGCCTCTCTGGTCTTCTTCTACTACATCTCTGGATATAATGTATCATTCAATTCTAAGACTTCAGCTACTGTAGTGGGTAGCCATCCCAGCCTTGGCCTGGAAGTTCCAACCCCCATTGAGGCTTTGGTAATGATCACGCCCACAAGGTGGGGCTGAGGGAGGAAGCTGAAGACCCAGGATCGAGAGGAGAGGTCTCTCTTGGTTCTGGGACCCTGGACACTGGAGGTAGATCGAGCAGAGTTCTCCAGAGAACACTGCCGGACTGTGCCATACCTTTGCCAGACCCTACAACCTGTCCCTTCATTTGTAAGTTACCCCACAAAATAAACCTCCCTTTTAACTACATGGAGTGGCCTTAATAATTTCACCAATATCTGGTGCCCAACGTGGGGCACAAACCTACGACCCTGAGATTAAGAGTCTCATGCTCTACCAACAGATCTTCCTATTTAAGATCATTTGTATATTTCTTATAATGTACACATATTTTTACTCTTATTTGAAATATTTGTATATTGATACAAATGTAAATTTATATCTGTCATACTGTATGTATGTTCTACTTCTGTTTAAGATATTCTGTATACTGATATATATTTAGGATTATTATTATATTGCATATTGCACTATACATTCCTACCTCTGTTAAAGGTATTTTGTGTATTGTCACAATTAAAGTCATTGTCCTTTTATTGTACATTTGCTTACAGACTGTTTGCCTTATTTATAAGAAGCCTTAGTCCTTAGGTTGTTTAGGTAGATAAGACTTATAGATTTATTGTCACCTATGCTTGTCACCTCTATAATTATGTTAGTTAGGTTATCCAGATTTATAAATACATAGGTCAGATGGACAGGTAATCTTCAAACACTTCATGGACCTAGAGAATATGGCATTTAAATAACTTAGAATTCTGTTGATGCAAGACACAATTGCTCCTGGCAGCACCAATTTGATCCCAAGAGAATGTAGGGCTTCTAAGACATTTCCATTTGGAAGTTTGTCTTCTTGGCACAAAATGGCCTACTGGGCAAAGAACTGCCCTTGCCTCAACTGCTGACAGTACAAATGCTGTCCTTTCTGGACAAACAGGAAAAAAAAAGCAACCACTTTATTTTGCCAAGACAGGGTAAGATGGTCTTTCAGAATTCCTGCTTCTGAAAATGGTCTGTCAGATACTCTAGGCCTGTACCCAATTTGAATGCACCAACGATGCTGAGAAACATTAGGTGACTGTCCAGGCTGCCAACTGTCTCTGTCTACTCTTGCAAGACTCCCAAAAGTTGCTTGCATCCTTCTCCCATTTCTCAGGTATTATTATATTCCTTCTCAGGTCTTTGATGAGGTTGAAGACTAGCAGTTATAGTTACAACTTAGTATATATACATATATGAAATCTTAGATAGAATATATTAAGTATTAGACTCAGGTTCTTTAGGATAGGACACCTTTTGGAATGATCTTTGTAACATGCCACCTACCCACCCTCTAGACTTCCCTGGATTTTAGTATGTGTTTTTTGCTTGATATTGTTTGCATTTATTGTAATTCCAACTTATCTAGGTCATTATCCCTCATTACTCCTGGACAATATTTGATAACAATTTCTTTGTATATAGTCTTGTATTAGGTTAGAACCTTCTTATTTAGACAAAAGGGGGAGATGTAGTGGGTAGCCATCCCAGCCTTGGCCTGAAAGTTCCAACCCCCATTGAGGCTTCTGTAATGGTCACGCCCACAAGGTGGGGCTGAGGGAGGAAGCTGAAGACCCAGGATTGAGAGGAGAGGGCTCTCTTGGTTCTGGGACCCTGGATGCTGGAGGTGGACCAAGCAGAGTTCTCCAGAGAACACTGCCGGACTGTGCCATACCTTTGCCAGACCCTACAACCTATCCCTTCATTTGTAAGTTACCACAAAATAAACCTCCCTTTTAACTACATGGAGTGGCCTTAATAATTTCACCAATAAGCTACTACCACAAACAAAAATGATAATAATGTCCATATGTGCGCCTCCCTCTCTGGGTGTTTGTTGCACACGTCCAACAGGATATCTTTAAGGAAAGCCTAAAAAACAAAACTCTAAATTTCCCCTGACCAATACCTACCTAAAAAAAAACCCACTTTCCCCAACTCCACTTGCCCTCTTTATTATGACATGGCTTAATTTGTCACACTAAGAACAGAATCAACCTTCATTGCCCCCTAGTCACCATCACCCACATCACCTCCAATTCCTAAAAGTTTTGCACACCAAAAGCCCCCTGCAAGTGTTCTGAATACTGAAATATTTCTGTTTTTATTTGTAATGGTCTAAGCTGTCATGAGCTTCCTCCTGAGCTATTCAATGGTCATGTTAATATGCATTGTGTGACTGTAACACACTATATATTACTGTAACAACTTGCATCAGCCAATCAACTTATAGAGAGAAAAACATCACTCACAGTTTTAGAAGATCCAGTTCATGATTGACAGGTCCTGGTGCCCTGAGGCCATATGGTGCTGAGGCAGCATAGTGAAGGGAAACTGTTCATAGCATGGCTGGAAATTGAAGGACAGGGCACTGAGGTCCCACAATCCCCTTTAAGGCTATACCTACATGACCCAAATTGCCACTGATAGGCCCCCACATCCTAAAGGCTCAACCAACACCTAACAGCACCATGGGCTGGAGATCCAAATGTTTAGCACATGGGCCATCTGGAGAGACATTTATCCAAACCATGACAATAGTACTATAATCAATTAATAATCCAGGATGCCTACAGTTCATTCTCTACAGTGACCTTTCAAATTATAGATAGAATAGGCCACTCCTCCATTGTGATCCTCAGGGTATAATCTTAAACCCACTCCTATTACCCATAAGGTATTGCAATCCCTCAGACATCACCCTGACCTAACATTATGCCCTTTGCTGTGCTCTAGACATTGGCTTCCTTCATCTTTCTGTTAATTTATCAATAACCCTAAAACTACTATGATTACTGTTCTCTTCTTCTAGAATTTTTTTCTCCTAGATATTTTTATGCCTGGCTTCTTCTTATTGTTTAGGTTATCATTTTTCTTATCATTTAGACCTCAAAGATGTCTTCCCTGATTATTTTGTTTATTGTCAGTCTTTCTGAAACTAGCCTGATTAATGATTCTTGTGCCACTCTTTGCTGCCTCAAATGACCCCATGGATGTTCCTGTCAATCATATGTTTCCTTAGCTATACTTCAAGGTCTGTCACACCTGCCTCTTATTCAACAATGTGTTCTCTTGGCCTGGATTACCATGTCACATATAGAAGACACCAGGGGGATATTCATAGAATGATTGACTGAAAGGACACAGCTGGATTCTGTCATGATGTGAGGTAGTTAGGAGAATTTAACGAGATGATGTGTGTAACTTGTCCAACCCATGACTTGGTGCATAAACAGTCCATGATACTCAGTAATGGTTTAATCTATGTTAGTTCTTGTTTCTACGTGTGTGTGTGTGTGTGTGTGTGTGTGTGTGTGTGTGTGTGTGTGCGTGTGCTTGTATGCAGGTGTGTACAAGTGCATGTGGAGGCTGGGGACTACCTTGGGAATCGTTCCTGGGGCACTTTCTGAAGCAGAATCTCTCATTACCCCACAACTCATTAATTTGGCTAGCCTGACAAACCCAGCACACGGGTCACATGTCTGCCTCCCAGCTGCTGGGATGACAAGACCTGCTACTGTTCCTAGATTTTTTACAAGTTCTGAAGCTCAAACTCAGGTGGTCAGGTTTATGCATCAAGTACTTTACTAACTGATAGGTCTCCCTGGCCCCTACAGTTAGTTTTTTGCCAGGTATCTTCCTAGAAAGCATGAAAACATAAGTTATTTACTTAAGAATGGGTAAGTATCATATTGGAGGGAGGGGGAGAAGCCCAGTTGTGTTGACAAGCTCGAGTGGTGGAAACACTGGTCTAAGAGATCAACTCTAGGGTAAAATGATGTCTATATAAAGTCAAGTTAATTATTGATCCAACCCTCCATTTATGACTACAAGAAAGGCCTTCACTCATAGAAATATCTCTGTGCTGGTGGGACGGGGATGGGGCAGGATGAGGACCCACAGGAGGGGCTTGTCTCTGTTTGATGCTATCAGATTCAGTGCTCCACTTTGGAAGTCGCCTTTAAGTCACCTTGAAGGACATTATGCAAATGGCTTGGCCAGATTTGCTGCTGAGCTTAAAATTCTGGGCATTGGGCAGGACACTATTCTGGGGTGTCCCTCAAACATCTTTGAGAATAGGGGAAGCAATGTGGAATTGATGACCACCACACATGGGAGACACAGTCAAATAAGGACATGAGAGGTGTGACAAGAGAAGATGTATTTCTTAGAGGTGACAGTGAGTCACCAGGAGAGCTGGTCTAACGTCCAGTGTCACGTTCATGTTGGAAATCTTGGTCACAGTTGGTAGTGTTATTTTTCAAGACTGAGGAATCTTTAGGAGGTGAAGTCTCACTGAAGGAGGTGGGTCACCAGGAGTGGGCCATGATGCTCACAGCTGGGACTCACTTCCTGTTCCTGCTGTGTTTACTCATTAGCCCAGGTATGGGTGAGCGAGAGCCACTCCCTCAGCCACACTTTCTCCACCATGGGAGACTGAGCCCTCAAACCATGAGCCAAATTCCCCTCTCTCACGTGGCTCCTTGTAAACATTTGGTCACAGAAACAAGGAAGCTCACCAGTCAATATGGTACAGCTTGAAGGAAAACAAAATTCATATAGCCATCTATGGAGCCTAGATTTATCACACAAAACAGTAGTTTTAGACCAACAAGATACCTCAGCTCATAGAGGAGCTTACCACCAAGACTGACTTCGTGAGTTCAATCCCCAGGATACATTTGGTAGAAGGAGAGAACCGATTCTCACACATGGCCCTTTGACTTTTATATGTATACCATGGTGGATGCATGCGCGCATACACACACATACATAAATAAACCAGAAAAACCTAGTTACTACGTTCATCTCATAATCTCTCTATTGAAGTTCAGGCCACAGTGACAATATGACCCAGTGACCAGTGACCCATCTTGCTGTGGAGAGAACCGAATGGAAGACTGTATTTGACTCTGTACATCTCTGACTACCCTGACTCTAGAATTCTGGTATCTGGAGGTGCTGTATGAACCTGTCAGTCACACTTGGCCACACAATGTCCTCCCAAAGCTCAATGGATTTGAGGATTTGCTGCTAATGAAAATATGGTCTATTGACCCCAGGGTGGGGGTTCATCTCTGCTGACTGGGAACAAATGCATGGTACATCAGAGAAAATGATCTGAACTTGGGTGACTCTACCAAGAAAACCAGGATACAAGGACATCTGCCCTGACCTAATGTCGTGAGCATTAAAGACAAGCTTGTTGGACTCCTGAATACAGACCGGTAAGTTGTATCTCCTGGGCTCTGCCTTCATCCCCAGCATTTGTTTCCTTGTGGCCACCTCCACTATTGGATTCCTGGGTACTGCCAGACTCGAAACATCCACCTGCCATATGAACTATGTCATCTAGTCTTGATGACTCTTAGGATAGAGAGCCTGTGTCACGCATTTGTACCCTTCTTTTTAGGGTCTGCAGGACATTCTTTCTGATCTCATTGGAAAAAAGATTTGAGACAGGATCTCACTATGTATCTCTGTCTTTCCTAAACTCACTATGTAGACCAGGCTGGCCTTCAACTCATAGAGATCTACCTGCCTCTGTCTCCTGGGTACCAAAACAACCTGTGCACCACTATGACTCAGTTCATTGGTAAATATTTTAAGGGCTTCCTGTATTTATATGTAGACTGGCTGTGGCTAGGTATGTAAGGATTTAATTGCCTGTTTAGTATGTTCAGGTACATAGGAAATAAATGCTTCATGTCTCTCCTTAATTTACCAGTTTCTCTAAATAGCATTTCATCTGACACTATTCCTGGATCTTTACAACATAAGAAACTGGGGCCACTGGCATTCTAGAGAAAGTGCACAGTCCGGGTGGAGAAAGAGCTCCGTGATGAATAGCACACACTCCTCTTGCTGAGGACCTTGTTGAAATGTGAACCCCAACCTCGCCCATGTCACACCAGAGAGGACATCGCCTTCCTGCCCACAGCTAGCATTAAGTGGCATTTGGCTGCATCTTTTGCCTTCTGAAAATAAGTACATTCCTCTTGGTGGCCCATAGAGTAAGGTCCCAGTTCCTAAGATCTCTGCCTAGGATCTGTCCCTGCCCTCCTTTCCACGTCCCTCTCTAGCCACACCCCCTCTCTGCCCTATGCTCCAGATCAAGGTGCACTTAATGAGTCTCCCCACTTAGTGAGTCTCCCTTCTAGCCTCTGCCTGTCCACAAGCTCTCTGTTGGCCTGCATCTCTTCCACCCTGACCTCCCACCTGCTCACCTGAGGATGTGCTTCCTGGGAAAATTATTTAGTGACAGTACTCCTCACCTTGTCTCTGCCATCCCCCACCTCCACTCGCCCACAGAGTATAATTCCCTAATTTTGTTTATTCAACTGTGTACACCAGCAACAAAGCAACTCTGGGTCACAGGGAGCTTGCTCTTATCACATTGATAGCACCAGTGTACTTCAGTGACTGAGGAGCTGACACATTCTCTTTACCCTGACAATTCTGGGAAGCCAGACTGTTAGCCACCCTAGTATTGGCCTCCAGATGTAAAAGACAATGGAGGTTCCCCGCTGGAGATCAGAGAACAGAACTATCTGAAGATGCCAGCCTGACATGCACTGTGGGTCCCTCTCTCAGAAGGTGGCTCCTCTTGCAAGGCCTGCTCTGCTCCCCCGCTTCCCTTTCTCAGTTGCTGGAAGTACCTTTTCTAACTCCAGCTCCTGCTAAGGAGTTGCAGAGATTCCTGCTGTTGCAAAAACCAGAGTTCATAGCACATCTGACATTGCCCCAAACTTCACAGATTCCTTCCGTTAATTAAACTCTAAGTCAATCCCAACACTTCATTGTCCTGATTTCTGTCCTGGACTTCAATGATCACCTTGAGTGGAAGGAGAGAGAACACCTTGGAGGCCCAGGCCGGGTCCTGTGTGCCTCTGACATAGGTCACTCACTGTGTACCATCTGCATTCTCCAGTAATACCTGTGAAGATGGCACTGTGGCCTCCAAGAAGAAAGGAAAGAAAAGAAAAAAGATGCCTAACACTTCAAGTCCATACTCTGGTCAGGGGACAGGAAGCAACAATCATGAGAAAAAACAAGGCCAGCTGGGAATGCTGGGAAAGACCCAGGGCCACAGCTCTGGGGGAAGGGTGAGAAGAGTCCACAGCACGGGGTGACTCGGGGCTCAGCCTGGCATGGCAAAGCAGGCTGCGTGGAGAGCATGGGCTCTGGGTCAGCCTGGGCTTCACAGAGCAAGTCCAGGCCAGCCTGGGCTATGTAGCAAAACAGAGGAGGGGGAGGGGGAGGAGAAGAAGGGGAGAGAGAAGGGAATGGGAAAGAAATAAAAACCAAAGAAGAAAACAAGTCCAGTGCTGAGGAGAGCTGGTAGAGTTAAGCACAGACCAAGATAAATCAATGTAAAATAGTTGCCATGATTCCTGCTCAACTGTCCTGAAGGTTTCTGCCATGGGAAGATTCTTCAACTCAGAGCCCTCTAAGGGATGACACCCCAGAGTCCCTCAGCAGCCAATCAATGTAGGCTTTAGCCACAAGAGTCCGACCTTCCTGGGGTTCCAGGATCCCAGACAATGGAGGCAGTCTGGGTGAAGCCTGGAGACTCTGAGGGCAAATGCTTTTTAAGCTGCTTCCACACCCAGGCTTTTCCATTTGAACCCATCATTTGGGCTGGGGCTAGGCCTAGTGGTAGAGCCTGGCAGAGGACCTTGGTTCTGACTCCCCACCCCAGGGCCACAAGAGGAAAAGCAAACAAACAAAAAGTAAGAATTAAATTTTCAGCTCAGGGCATCACCATCCCTTCCCCCAAATACCCCCTGTTCCTGAACTTTATCCATAGAAAGGTGATTTGCACAAGCATCAGACGTGCTGCCCGGGTTTGTTGTTGTTGTTGTTGTTGTTCGTTTGTTTTTTCACCACTGAATGATTGATTTGTGTCTTCATCAAATCTCTGTCTCCATTCTGCTACAATGGAGTTTTCTAAAACACCTGTCCTGTGATCCCAACCCTTCTGTGCTCAAACATGGTGGAAACCTACACACTGACAGCATGAAAGAGGCCCGGCGCCTGGATCCAAGTGGGATTTGGAATCCTAATCCCTTGAGAAGTGTTTACACCACCCTCTCCTGACTAGAAAGCGTCAGAAGGGAATTCACGCTGCACAGTTTTTCTGATTCAGAAAGGGGGTCCTGGATCGCTTTGCAGGGTGTCCATGCTTATTGGCAGGTGTGTGTGCCAGCCTGTGGCTCTAGCACGCCCGCGTCACACCAGCATCAAGAGCCACCCAGGTGGCTCAGGTGGTCCTGAGTACCTCTTTGCTTAGGGTTTTAGGCATCCGTCCACATCTCTATGGCTTGGCAGCCAGCAGCAGCTGCGTGTCTGTGGTGGGAGGCCTTCAAGTAGAACTGTCTTCTGAAGCATGGAGAGGAATCAGTTAATCAGGGCATGGTGTGCCCTCTTCAGAACACCTGTACTTTCCCTCTCTGCCCTCTATCACTAGGTCCTGTCTGTCATCCCTTCTGAAAAGAGTTATACAAACGTGTGTAATTGTGGCCAGGAAGGGTTCTGCGGGAAAACCAAGAAAGATTAAGGAGTAGAGCCTCACTCACTCTAGAACAACAGGGCCCCTCACAGTGGAGGGGAACCAGGCTTCCATTCCTGTATGGCACTACTGGAGAGCCCCATTTCCTTACACTAATGCCTTCACTGATTACTATAATGAGTTAGTTTACACTGCTGTTCTTATGAGCCAAACAAAAGAATCCAGGGTGATACTTCTCCATAAATAATGCTCTCATCACTGAGTCAAAACCTGGGGCCAGCAGCTCAACATGGTGTCAGTGACAAAAGTGGGGTTGGGTATGTGTACAGGAGATCAGATGCCACATTCAGCCCTGTCCATCCAAGCTTCTGAAGGACAGAGGCCCTGGCTTCAGCATAAGAAAATTGGCAGAGTCTGGCTTCTGTACACTGAGTCTGGGGACACAAAACAGGCTGAGTTTTAATCCTGAGGTGGAAAAAGAAGGAATTCCCCCCCCCCCATGCCTGAGACACAGACGTGGAGCATGAGATAGTTTGTCTTCAACATCTATTAACACATTTTAAAATACTTTACTCTGGACCTGGTAGTGCAAGCCTGTAATCCCAGTACTTGGGAGGTAGAAGCAGGGGATTAAGAGTTCAAAGCCAGTCTCAACTACATAGTGAGTCCGAGGCCAGCCTGAGCTTCATTAAGACTTGGCTCAAAATAGAAAAAGGGAAAAAAGTTTTAACTCTGATATACTTAAGTTCAAAGAAATGTTTTTCAGCCTAAAGTAACTTTACAAACTTGGACATAGTTGACCTTCAAAGTTGTCTGCATAAGAGATCAAAGTGTTCAAACTGTTTATATATATATATATATATATACTACCCTATCTCTTTTCTTTATAACCTGAGAAACAGGTAAGACAGATAATATTCTGTTGAAGGTCATGTACTTTCCTCAAGGTCACACACTAATTAGTAGTTGAACTATTTTGAGAGAGCGCATCTCTCTGTAACTTGTTGGTGGTCCCCGGGCAGGTCACCTATTGATCAGATTGCTGATGGCACTTCAGGGTGACTGCTGAGAATCCTGGGGCAGGTTTCTATATTTAGATTGCTGGTGGGTACACTCTCTGTGTAAACACTCTTGAGCTTCTCGGTGAGGAGTGAAGTTAGTTTTGCACAACTGACAGAGAATAAGTGGGTAAGAGAAGACACGGAAAGTTTAGTTTAGTTTAGTTTAGTTTGGAAACCATTAAATATAATCATCTGAGGGGGGAGTGTGTGTGTGTGTGTGTGTGTGTAAGGAAGTGAGAGAGACTTGAGAGATGGAAAAATAACACATTCCAGCCTATAATATGCTGCTGTAGCTCTCTGTGTCACACAATCCATGAAGAGCAGTGAGACACCATAGGTCAATCAAAGCCAGGAAGGCTGAAATGTGTGTTAAAGTGTAGGGATTAGAATATTATGCCTGACACTGTATAATGCATGGTGGGAAAAAAACTTTGCGAGTATAAATTAGCTTTACTGTTGAGTGTAAAAGCCTTCCTTTTGGTTATTTATGAAGCTTCATTTTGAAGATTGCCTTCCCTGCCTAACAAGCAAATCAGAATTTGTCATGTGCAAATCTTGTAAAGATTGCAAGGCCAGTACATAATTAGCCTCAGAAGAGTGTGACCAAATTGGGTGAAAAATAAAAACACTATGTAAAGGAGCAAGGCTGGGAAAGGAGGCCAGGGTGTGGCCAGGCGGTGGAGACCTCTCCAGTTTGAGTTTTCCTGACATGGTGATATATGTTCAAAGTCTGCAGAGAAAGTGAAATTATGTAACAAGCATTTCTCTTCTGCTATTCAGACGGCTGCTATTGTTCCTAGATCAAAGAATTGGGTGATGAAGCGCTTATGATGCTTGGAGGGGGAAAAATATTCAAATTGGGAAGAACAGAGTGAGCTGGCAGAGGAAGAAAAGAAGGGGAGTGGGGAGGGAAAGCGGGCAAGTGACTCCCCCAGGGTGAATACCCACAGAAATGCATGCCTAAGGCTATAGGGGCTTCCTCCCTCAGACTGGAGCAAGCCCACCTTCCTCGTGACAACCTCACCTAACTTCCAGTTGTATTTCTGCTCTAAAAATCAGAGGCGAGGTCCCAGTGCCACACATGTGCCCTTCTGGTTAATGCAGTATGTAATGTTCTGAAGTCATGTTTGAGTTTCCTGTAAGGCGCCAACCGCCCTTCCTTGTCAGAGAAAGTCTTGTTTCGAGGTCACATGGTTCTTGCCAATGACACTGAGAACATTCCCGGCTAACTGCTGTTGTGTCTTTCTCCATCTCGAGGGATGGGAGCCTGGTGCCCACAGGGACCATTACATAGCAGTCTGTCCAGGCCTTAGCGTAGGAGCCCTGTTGAGATCATCCTCTGGCAGGGTGGGGTACAGGCCAAGCTTGGGTGTGAAGGTTTTGAGGGGGAAAACCCAGGAAGTGGTCAGATGACTCAGTGGTGGTGCTTTGTTGAGTCAGACCCGAGATGGCTTCAGCACAGGGCAGACACCCAGCTTGCAGAGAGACTTGTGTCCTCCTCATTGTCATGTAGATAGATGCTCCTTAGATCTCAGGACCTCTTTCCTCAATGCTAGGTGACTGTACCTATATACTTATGTGCCTTCAAAGTCACTGTTCTGTCCCAGCCAGGGTACCTGGAGAAGTGAGCTGAAGTGTTGCTAAGAATATACTTGTTGTCTGTATATGTCCAGTTAGTGCCACAAACGTCTGCTCTGGAATTTGCTCTGCAGTTACACAGAGCCACCCACAGCCCACATTCTCCTGAAAATGCCTTCTGAATCAGTTGCCCCTCTTTATCACTGTGACAAAAGAAGCCAGTTAAAAAGAGGAACGGCTCTTTGGGCCTCATGGTTTGAAAGGGTCAGAGGGAAAGACACAGAGTTCACAGCTGAGAGAGTGAAGGGTATGCCTGGGACTCTTCATCTCTCCACTGACCAGCAGGCAGGAAGTGGGGTCAGGCCATAAACCTTAAGGCTGGCCCCACCAGTAACCCACTTCCTCCAGATAAGCTTCAGTGCCTGAAGGCTCCACAACCTTCCCCAACAGTACTGCCAGCTGGGAACAGGTGTTCAGATGCACGAGCCTGTGGGGACATTTCACATCCAAACCATAACACACTCCTTAATTAAGTTGTGTCTGTCCTCTGAGCAGCACTGCTGAACCAATGTCTTAATCTTGTCACTTGAGCAGAGTGGTTGTGATACAATTCATACAGAAAAGACATCTCATAGAGACAGCAAGTCCTTCACAGAGCAAACTGAGGGGGGTCTTTCAGAACTGACCAGGCAAAAGCATAGAAGGCAGCAGGGAGGGTGGGGGAAAAGAATAGCTGTGCTCTACCCATGCATCCAGATAGCACATTGCTAAAAAAGAAAGAGTCAGTTTCCCTATAGCTATACCCTTTCTTGGTGTGATTGTAGAACTTTTTTGTGGTCTCTCTATACTGTAAATCTGGATGTGATAAAGCTTTTTAAACATTTCTACTTCAGTAAAAATATTCTTTTAATGAAAAACCATAGCCCAGAAGTCAGAAGGCCTAAATTCAGTGGGTTCCAGTAATGATCCCTAAAAATACCCTGAGAGCAGTTTCTTAGACAGATTGATGACCCCCCAGTGAAGTTGACACCAAAGTTAGCAAAAGTTCTTACTTCTTAGGAATTTTGCAGGTGGGACTACGTTTTAAAAGATGGAGACAATGTGCATTGTTAGCTGAAAGGGCCCACTGCAATCCTAACATCTGTATAAGATAGAGGCAAGACGGTCAGAAAAATGGAGAGGGGATAAGTGAATTCAAGGTTGGAATGATATGTTTTGTATGACAGAAGAAGGAGCCACTAGCCAAGGAGATAACTAATAACTAAACTAGAAAAGACCAGGAAGGGTATTCTCTCTTGAAGCATGCAGAGGGACTGTAAGCCTCCTGGCACTGTGGTCCAGGAAAGCTCAGAGGCCCCATTCCTACAGGTGCAGTTTTCATGGCCAAACTTGCAGAGACTTCTGCCTCACCCCTGAGAAGTCCGAGCAACAGATGTGACAGAGAGAGGTCATAGGAGCCCGGGCTCACCTGCTGTGTTTTCTCCTGGGCTTACCCAGGGAAGACAGGGTGCAGCCCTGGCTTGAATGTCAGGACAGAAAGTGTGCTCTGGGCAGCTTCCTACCATTGTGCCAACCCAGGAAAGCCAGGACAAAGGAAAAAGGATGTGTTATGGCTGGACAGATTCGGGTATCTCAGGCCATGGTCACTTGGCTCCGTAGCTCTGACCTGTGATGGAACAAACAAATGTCAGGATAGATAGAGGTGGAAAGACAAGCTGCTTCTTCATGCAGACAAGAGTAGAGAGAGGAGAAAGGAGAGGAGGGAAGGCAGGAGAGAAGCAGAGGAGGGAGGGAGGGAGGGAGGGAGGGAGGGAGGATGGAGACTATTGAAAGTCACTGTTTTCTATAGACCATTACATTTCTATAAGAGAGAAAGCCTTGGGCTTTCAATAAAAACACTGAGGTGAGGGTGAAGGTGAGGCTGGAGGGATGGTTAAGAGCACTGGCTCCTCTGGCAGAGGATGTAGGTTTGATTCCCAGCACCTACACAGTGGCTTGCAATCACCTGTAACTCCTGTTCCAGGGGATCTATCTGGTACACTCTTCTATCCTCCACAGGGACCAGACACATATATGGCAAACAAATGTACATGGAGGTAAAACTTTCAAACAATAAAGATAAAGAGATAAAATTAAAAAAATAAAAATAATAAAGTAAAAACACTGTAATTCATAACATGTAGTAGTCTGGAATCTGAGTTGTGTTCTAGGCAGAGTGGTGCTCATTGGCACTGCATGGCAGGGTGGCACATGCAGGGCAAGTACACCTGTTCTGCATTTAGAAGCAAGGCTCCCATGAGGTCAAGAAGCAAGGCTCCCATGAGGTCAAGAAGCAAGGCTCCTATGAGGTCAAGAAGCAAGGCTCCCATGAGTTCAAGAAGCAAGGCTCCCATGAGGTCAAGAAGCAAGGCTTCCATGAGGTCAAGAAGCAAGGCTTCCATGAGGTCAAGAAGCAAGGCTCCCAAGAGGTCAGGAAGTAAGGCTCCCATGAGGTCATGCGCTGTATCACAGGCAACTGTCTAGGAACACCTGTCAATTGGTTGCATATTTGATCTTGAAATAAACTGTGGTCGCTACCCATTCTGCAGCCTCTTACTACTGCCACTGTACGTGTGGCACTCCCCTTCACTTGGGCGACCCTAATGGCCTCAGTTTAAGAACTGCTTTAGCAGAGATGGGGACTTAACTCTGGTAGAGCAGTTCCTCACAAGCACAAGGCCCTGAGTTTGCTCCTCTGCTACAGAAAAGCAAAGCAAAGGAATTGCCCTATGAGCTGGGGAGATGGCAGAGCACCCAGGTGGCTGTTCACAACTCCCTGTGTCCAGTTTCAGGGAATCTGACACCCTCTCTGACCTCTGGCCTGTGGCACACAGACTTACACCCACACATACAATTGTACATGAAATAAATATTTAGATTTAAAAAAACACTTCAGTACTCTAGTTGGCCCACTGAAGTTGGGCAGAAACCTCTGCCCATCCTATACTTCTTCCCCAAATATGCTCTGACATTCTCAGACTGTGAACAAAACAATGTCCTTAAGAGGTGGTGGCTGAAATTCAGAAGGAAATAAACAGAACAGAAGTGATTAATCATTCAGGGCAAAGAGGAAGACCTGTGGAGATGGCAGGCATTCTGACTCTCCTGAGAAAGAAAACAGAAATTAATATTCCAGAGACTAAGTCTAATAGTTTTGTCATAAACATGGTACTTTTGAAAAAAATGTGCCCTTTGAAATCAAAACACAGTTTAAACTGAAAACAGAAGCATGCCCTTGATTCAATATATGTGTGTATATGCATAACGAGACTTAAAGCCCCCATCTTGCCTGTTTTTTAAGAGATGGCTACCAGGCAATGTGACTATAGGAACTAATACATCTATTCATTTAGAGCCTAAGTGTTTATTGTTTAAGCTGTCAAATTCTATTTTCTACAAAATAACCAAGAGACATTTTCCCATCCTCTTTCTTATCTGACCCACTAAAGCTTTAAAATCTAGAAAAGCCTGGCATGACTTTACCCCCAGCACTTAGAAGACAAGCTTGTGGATCTCTGTCAGTTTGAGGCCAACCTGGTCTATATAGCAAGTTTTGTTCTAGCCAGAGCTACACAGTGAGACTCTGTCTCAAAATAAATAGGCAAACTAACAAGCTAATTTTAAAAGGCTATCAGATACAACCATTTGACCCTTCCCCATGGTGAACCCTTCATCAGAGATTTAAAATGCCCACTGTGGCAGTCTCAGATTTCTGAAACTGCCTGCATTCCAAAGTAGACATTGTATCCTGAGGACCCATCACAAGAAGTCTGATCTAGAAAATACAGATGCCCAAAACTTTGACTATCTCTACTTTTGGATGCCCCAAAATCAAAATGTCATAATCCCCATAGGAAGTGTGCTGGTCAGCCTCTCTGGATGCTACAACAGGTGCCTGGAAAACTGTAAAGGAGAAAGGATGTGCTTGGCTCCTGGCCCCAGGGTGTTCAGCCCATTAAGGTGGGGAGGATGAGGCAGAGCAGGACCGCTAGTACCAAGCCAGTCAGAAAGTAGAGAAAGCCTGTGTTCAGTGGTTTTCAGACTCCCAGCCCGTGGAGCAGAGCTTTGCCCTCCTTGTTCATGTTCTCTGGAATGCCAGAAGTTTACTCTACAGATCTCCTAGATGATTTCTAAACAATCAGTCTGACAATGGAGACTAACTGTCCCAGGAAGAAACAGATTTATTTGGAAGACAGATCCACATTACAAATTACTATTAGCCCATACACACACTATCAGCTCATTTCCTTTTGTGATTTGTATCAAGACTCTGAACTCTCTTCCTCCCCTCAGTTATTCTGGTAAAACCACTGCGTTCCAGTCTGAGGCTGGATAGAGTGTTTGCCAGGCACGTATGGCATCCTGAGTTTGATCTCCAGCACAATAAGGAAGAGAGAGACAGACAGAGAGAGAGAGAGAGAGAGAGAGAGAGAGAGAGAGAGAGAGAGAGAAAGGAGGAAATAGAAAGAAAAATCACTGTTTTCCTATAATGTGGATGCCAAACACTCAGCACACTGGTGTGGGTCTCCAAGGCCTCTTCCCTTATTGCTTGACATGGGATACACTGTGACACCTCTGCGGCTCTGCTCCAGCACTTCTACATAAAAGGGGCCCCTTTCTCCTTAGTTGGCACTAGGTAAAATTCTCCCCCTTGCCAAATCCTCCCCAGCTTCCCATGAGGAGTGCCGTTCTCCCTTTCGCAGTGCTCCCCTAAGACTCTGCCCCAACACATAAAAAGAACACCGCGGTCTCATGCTGGGGCTCCTGTGCTTCCTTCCCACCCTTGCTCTCAATGCTCCCCACATAGCACGCTGTTCACAGAACATTCACAGCCACCACAGACCCTCATCTGACAAACGCTTTCTTTCATTACCCTAAACACAGCTATCCTCACCACTAATCCTCTCCACAGCTTCCAAGCATCTTCTCTCCACTCTGCCTTACTTCTCTTTTCCTTAAGATTCATTTTACTAGCTGGGCGGTGGTGGCACACACCTTTAATCCCAACACTCGGGAGGCAGAGGCAGGCAGATCTCTGTGAGTTCCAGGTCAGCCTGGTCTCCAAAGCGAGTTCCAGGAAAAGGCACAAAGCCACACAGAGAAACCCTGTCTCAAAAAACAACAAAAAGATTCATTTTATTTTTTAATTATATGTGTATGTGTGGGTATGTGCACATGAGTACAGGTGACTGTGGGGGACAGAAGAGGGCATTAGATTCCCCTGGAGCTAGAGTTACAGATGGCTGTGAGACACCTAATGTGGGTGCTGGGAACAGAACTTGAGTTTCTCACAAGAGAGGTGTGTACTCTTAGTCACTGGGCATCATCACTCTGCTGTGTTTCTCATCGTGTGTCATTTCAAGTATTCCATGTCTCCATTCATCTTATTTATCCGGTTTATTTTTTGTGTCTGTTGGAGCATAAGAGTATTTTGGGATTTTATTCACCATCTATAGTCGGCAAACAGTAAACACTTGCCATACATTTGAAAAGCATGTGGACATCATGCTGCTGTTCTCACATACGTCTGTTCCCTCTTTCCCCTCCTGATTCTTTCATTACCTGGCACAATGTTGGGTACAAAGACAGAAATCACAGATACTTTCTGAAATGAGAGACTATACTGATGAGGAGGAGAGTTAGCCGTGCCTTTCCTAGCACTGACATGAGAAGGAAGCTGCATCTTATTCACGGTGGATTTTGTGATTCCATAAGTCACATCTTTCCAGATGTTCTAGTCCCATTGCTTGGCTGCAAGAGAGGAAGATAAAACCAGAAAGCCAAATTCAGACCTCGAATAAAGGAGTCAAATCAAAAATGACAGAAGATGAAGCAGAAATGACTGCAAAACAGTTGAGCAAGAACGCCATGCCACCTTGTGGGGTCTGGGAGTATTTTACAGCCCTCAGGACTGAACTCTACAGAGTGGCCAGAATAAGGGAAACCCTGCACCACTTCTGTGTGTTTTGGGTTAAGCACGTGGTACCTGGTTTTAATATTTAGAACTGACAAAAGGCATTCTTAGAAATATAACAAATTTTAACTGTTCTGCTCAAAGAATGAAGCAGGGTGCTATGAGGGTGTAATTTTTAAATAAAAAGTTATCTTCCTTATCATGCACTCTGCCCTTCTTGTATGTCTAAATTAAAGGTGTAGATAGATGCTCAAGGGGGGGATGCATTCTAATAATAAGGGAAACCAATAACAACTATTCTGATGAGGTAGCCTTAAGAATAATCCAATGTTCCAATGTCTATGCAAACTTGTGCCAACCCAGAGCTTAAAACTCAATTCATCCAAATGTCCTACATGATTTTTTAAAATGGGGTGGGAGAATGGCTCAGCACATACTGCTCTTGCAGAGGGTCCAAGTTTGTTTCCTAACACAGTGTCTAATGTCTCATAACCACCAATAACTCCAGCTCCAGGAAATCTGATGCCCCCTTCTGGCCTCCTCAGGCACTTGCATTCATGTGTGAACATGCACATGCACACACACACACACACACACACACACACACACACACACACGCTTTAATTTTTTAATCTTAAAAAAATAAAAGCATGATTTTTCCCAAAAAAAAATTCTCAATAATACCCAAGAGGTTTCAACGCCTCCATTCTGTATAAATGAGTTTTTCTGTATTCCAACAAGAATTTAGAGGGGAATATGACAAACTAAACATTTGCGCATGTTCCTAGACATATGAAGTAATATAGGGCCTTTTAGAAGGTTATAAAATACAATTCACTTTCCTTACTGGAAGAACTGTCTATGGTCCCAAATTAGAATCTTAGAACCATAAACTCTAATACTGGAAAGTACCTTTAGCTGAGGCGGAGGGTGTGATGACTCATTCCATGAATTCTTATGCTCTTAGATTATTTCATGTCCTGTTAATCATTGTCTAAGAAGTCACCAAACATCAACACCGAAAACCTCTCTCATTGACAAACATTAAATAAATAAATAAATAAATAAATAAATAAATAAATAAATAAATAGAAATAAAGTATAGTGGGAAACGGTCTTACAGATCATTTGAGTTCAAGAATCCCAGCAGGCGTTTGTGGTATTCTGTTCCCAAGGGATGGTAAGGTATAATCCCCAGAGGATATTAGGGGAAACACCACCCTCAAGTTAGGCTGGACTCTGTGACCACATGTCCTTTCACAGACTTTAATATACAGATCTGCACTTGGAGGGAGAGATAACTGCATTTCTTGCTTTTCTTTATCCCAAAAGTAATTCTTGTCTCCCAGACAATTTCACAGTCCCGAGGCACACATCTGAGGAGCTCTAGTCTAAACCTGCTTCTTACATTGTCAAGAAGGATGATACCAATTCAGTACATAACTTGCCCAACCCAACAAAACTAAAATCCAACAGCACCACAGAGCCAGGCTTCAATTATTACTGATCCCTCAATTCTGTAACTTTCTTTTCATGATGTCATGTGGCATTCATTCTTTCCAAATTGCCATGATTCAAAGTGAAAAACAAAATGTTCACTCAAAAAGCAATATTAAAAACCATTTTTACGTTGGGTTTTATATGATCAGTGACTATGAAAAGACCCAACACCCCCAGATCAGCTCCACCCCTAAAGCTGAGACTTCTCCAGTGACATCTTTGTGGTTTCCTCAAAGTGAGACCACTCAGTAAGAATAGCAATACAAATGAGTTTGATAAACTATAGCATTTCTGCCTCTCTGGGGCTTGAACCCAGCTGTGCAGTCAAATGAGTTGGCTCTAGAATGTTCATTTTGAGAAAGTATCCTTGACTACAGATGAAATGATTCAAATATTTAGAGAGAACTCTTCATGGTTACTCAGTGATGTGGAAAACCATGGCATTTACCAAAAATACAATGGCCTGGCTCTGGCTTTCATGAGAAACAGTGGAGTAGGGGGAGGAGGAGGGCTGAGGGGTTGCCTGCAGTCAGTGTAAGGGGATCCAGACCATGGAAGAAAAGGGTAGGTGAGTGCCCGATGGCATCTATAGAACCTTAGTCACAGAGGTACTGGCCTGGAGACCCAGAGCCAACTTACAGATGATTCTGGATGCCTCTTCAGAAAGCAAGGGCTGTAAACTTGATAACTAGAACCAGAGCCTCAGTATAAAACCTTCATGGACCCTGTCTCTGCATTCAAGATGGTAGGTGCCTATTGAGGTCATGTGTCCCCTGAGAAAGCTTTATGTGGTGCTCTTGTTTTCTGTGAAGCAAGGGAACTCAAGATTATTCTTAACATTCCTAAAGCCTTTTTTGTTTTTTAATGCAAAGGCAACATTTTTAATGAGTGTTTTTAATGCAAAAGAGGGCTGAGCTGTGGGCTCAGACAGTAAAGCACCTCTGGCCAAGACTGATGACCAGAGTTCCACTCTGGAATTCAGATGCTGGAAGGAGAGGGCCAACTCCCACAAGTTGTCTTCTGACATCCACACATGTAGTGCCATGTGTGTACCCACATAACACACACACCATGAATAAAATGTAAAATCATAACAATAACAATAAAAGCAAAATGGCTGACAATTTGAGCCCTGAAGCCTGCTGTAAGAAATGTGTTAACATTTTATTGTGTTTTGTTTATCTGTTAGTTTATCATTATACACATTGTGTGCATTAGGTGTGTACCATTTCTCTCAGAAGCTGCTTGCTTTTTCTTTCATGAGACAGAGTCTGGAGTCCCAGGCATCTGCCTTTCTCTGCCTCACTGAGTCTGGGATTGCAATCACATGCCACCACCTCTGGATTTGGGCTTTGTTCTGTGAATTCTGGGGTTTGTACTCAGGCAAGCACTTCACCCCAAGCCAACTCCTAAACACTTACTGCATTTTAAGCTGGTTCAAATTCTTATCTTAATCAAATGCTTCAACTGCACAATTGCCCAGTTTTCAAGGGAGACTTCTCCAGTTTCTGTCAACCCAACTCTAATCAAAGAAACACCAAAAAACAGGGGGAAAGATACTCTAGATATTAAATCTTTTCAGCCCTCTGATTCTCTTAATATATAAGATATTTAAAGGCTTTGAGCACATATAAAATTTCATGGCTGTCTTAATATACATACAGGCTTGAGACAGATGAAAGCTCCCATCTGAGTGATATAGACCCCTGCGCCCACACACCGTCCTCAGACAAAACACTCGAGACTAAGTTTAACTTTCCAAATTAAAAAAGAGAGAGCGGGAGAGAAGCTAATTCAGTCCTGCCAGGATCTGAAGCTGAGATTCTGAGCAGTTTTCAGTTTTGCAAATCTGTTCTCAAGCTTCTGAATACACTCGCCTCTGTCGGCAGTTCTCACATGGAATCATGTCCCAGCCCTATTATGCTGCAGACATAAAGAGTTGTCACTAGTCAAAGATGCGTCCCTGGAGGCTGTGATGGCCAATAGAAGGACAAATAGGTAGACAGGGAGGCTCATGGTCCACATTAAGAAGATCAGGTTAGGGTGGATCTGGAGAGATGGCTCAGGGGTTAAGAGCAGTCGATGCTCTTAGAACAGAGGACCTCAGTTCCATTCCCAGCACCCACATGGAGGCTCACAACTGCCTATAGCTCCAATTCCAGGAGATCCATGCCCTCTTCTGGCCTTGACATGGTTCACATACATGCAGGCAAAATAAATACACTGAAAATAAAAATAGATATATTGGCTCCGAGGAAGAAGCAGGGTCCTAACCAGTGCCACAATGGACTGAGTGGGACAATAAAGCCCACACACAGCAGGGAGCCTTGAGTTCTGAGGAGAAAACATGGGCCCGCCCATAGACTGGCACTATTATGGTGAGCAAATGTATGGTGTGGTATGGAACAGACAGAATGGTTCATGTCTTGTGGACAGAAGCATATCTGAAGAGGTTTTTAAAAGCAGTGAGGAGTGGGCTGATGTCATGGTAATGTCTGGGCCTGGGCTGCCGGGGCCCATGTCTGGGTTCATGGCCCTGGATCTGTATTGATACCAAGCCCCTGATACCACTGAAGGCCAAGAAGATAGGGCTGTACAGAGTTGGCCCTGCCCCTCACTGGCTGCAACACTAGGGAGAACTAGCCCTGGCCCTCACTGACTAATGCCCTCAGGAGAAAGGTCCTACACCTGGCCTGCACATCACAATAGAGCTGACTCTGTTTGAGGTGGCGTGGGTGAGCTGGCCCTGAAGGTATAAGAATGGGAGAGCAGGTCGAGCCTGCCTTGTGGTGATTGAAAGATGCCTCCCCTTGATCCTCACCACCTGCAGCAGGTGGGAGACCTGACCTGACCCAACCCTTCACCAGCTGCAGCATTCAGGAGAATGAGACCTGCGCCTCACCTGGGCACCAAGGTAGAGTTGACCCTATGGACAGGGGCAAGGGTGAACCAGCCCTGAGGGCATGAGAGGGGCATAGCTGGTACTGCCCCCTTGTCTGGAGTGTAGTGGTGGGGACAAGGGAAAGATTGGTGGAGGTGTGGGTGAGTGAGCTCTGAAGTTGTAAGTGTGGGAGAGCTGTCCCCACTCCTCATCTGTTCATCTGTCATGTGGAGGCATGAGTGAGGATGGCCCTCACCCCTCACTGTCTGCAACAGAGGAGGGAGCTGACCCTCCCCCTTACCAGCTGCAGTACTCAGGAAAGCAGCCTGGGCAGCACAGTAGAGCTGACCCTTTCGACAGGGGTGCAGGTGAACTGGCCCTGACAACAGAGCCTGGGACACAAGTAAACACACAGAGGCAACTGCTCAGCCATTAGCTCAGGCTGACGCCTGACTAGCTCTTACACTTTTACTCAGCCCATTTCTGTTCATCTATATGTAGGCATGTGTTACATGGCTTTACCTGTGTGCCATTACATGCTGCTCCCTGGAGGGCAGGCTGGTGTCTCCTGACTCATCCTTCCCCTCCCAGAATTCTCCTCTCTGCTTATCCCACCTGTACTTCCTGCCTGGCTACTGGCCAATCAGCATTTTATTTATCAACCAATCAGAGCAACACATTCACAGCATACAGAGTGATATCAACAGATATGACATATGGTGGTATGGAAGGGGGAGAGACCCTCCCCTTCACTGCCTGTGGTGGGTGGGAGAACTGGCCCTAAGGTCATGAGAGTGGGAGAGCTATCCTTGCTCCTCACCAACTGCAGCACTTGGGAGAGGCCCCTGTACCTTGCCTGGACACAGTCGAGCTGGCCCTAAAGGTGTAAGTATGGGAAAGCCAACCCTGAGGGTGTGAAAGCAGGAGAACTGGCCCCATCCCTTGCTCATTACTGCAAGGGTGAACTAGCCAGGGAAATGCTGGAGAGCTCACCCTGGTGGTGAGGACAAAGGAGAGCAACAACAGGATATCCAAGAGCAGTTCCAGTGAGGGTTGAGCATCCATAGTTTAGCAGAAACAAGAGTTCTTGAACCAGACTAATGACTCTTTGCAATAAGCACTTACAAGTAAGCATAGATGGATAAACGGATATACTGCGTGACTCACTGTATCACACTACAACTTCCATGATGAGATTGATTTTTCCTCCTTTTTTTTTCTTTTTTCTCTTAAATTTTCTTTTATTTTAGTGGGGAGGTTGCAAGGGCAGGGGGCAGATACAAAGGGACAGGGAAATAAATGGGTTTGAGATGCATGATGTGAAAGACACAAAGAATAAATTTTATAATATATATATATATATATATATATACATATATATTAATAAAAGAGGGTATCTCTATGTATTCCTGGCTGTCCAAGAACTCATTGTATAGATCATTCTGGCCTTGAAGTCACAGAGATTTCTAACTCTGGAATGCTGGGACTGAAGTCATGTGCCATCATTCCCAGGAATAAATAGAAAAAAAGTCTGTGTTTCAGGGAGAATTAATTCATTTTCTTCCTTCCTTCTATTTTTGTTTTTTTTTTCTTTTGTTTATTTGCTTGTCTGTAAGCCTGTCTTTCTGTAGTCTGTTCATGACAGGGTCCTGTTATGTAACTATGGGTGATCCAGAATGCACTATGCAAAATAGGCTGACCTCAAATTGATGGTCATTCTCCTGCATCAGCCTCTCAAGCAGTTACAGACATTTGTCACCACTTGTGGCTGAGAATTATTTCCTGGTTTTGAGCCTCTGAGAAATCTGAACTAAAGGAAAGTGTGGCCAGAAAGAGTGGGAACTTCTCCCTGAAACTTGTCTGCCACAGGGGCAAGAAGACAAATATATCACTAGACACCTCACTTTATCTCAATATTGATCATAAGTTTGCTACAAGTGACTTTTCATCCTGCCCTTTAGGGAGCAAGAACAAAGGCTCACTGGTGCAGCGGCACATGCCCAGAGTTCCAGCTCTTGGGATCAACAATTGTAGGTCAGTATATTATTACATTAAGTTAGGTAGCCCGACTCAGAAAGACAAACACTGCATTCCCCCTCACAGGCAGACCTGGACTTGTGGGTGTGGGTTCAGATCTCAATTCCTGTGAGTTGGGCCAGGACTTCTGGCTAAATGCTACTTTCCTGCTACCTGTGAAGTAGGGGCTGCCGACAATATGTCTCATCTCTTCTAGGCACCTCTCCTCTTAATGTAACACTGGATAAACAGCTGAACACACAGCTCACTGAACTTCACTTTCTACCAGTCAGAAAACAAAATTCAGGCTGAGCAGATGGCCCAGTCAGTAAAACACTTCCTGTGAAGCATAAGGACCCAAATGTGACATAGGACCTGAGTGTGATCCCCAGGACACACACAAAATATCTGGGTGTGTGGAGTGCCATCATCCCAGTGATGGGGAGGCAGACACAGGTGGATCTTTGGGTCCCGCTGGCCAGATAGTCTAAGAAAATCATTGAGCTCCAGGTCCAGTGAGATGTTGACTAAAAGAAAATGCAGATAGCTTCTGAGGAATGGTACTCAAGTCTGACCTCTGGCAGCATTGTTCAAAGGGAGCCATGCTGCCAGCCTCCAGCTAGCAAGCTTGTTCCTTGCTTCGAGATTCTGTCCCTGTATTCAAAGACTTCAAAAACTTCCATGGAAAGATACACACATGGGGGGCCGGAGAGATTAAGAGCACTGACTGCTCTTCCAGAGGTCCTGAGTTCAATTCCAGCACCCACATGGTGGCTCATAACCATCTGTAAAGAGATCTGACGCCCTGTCTGTGTACATAATAAATAAATAAATTTAAAAAAAGATACACACATGCACAGACACATGCACATGCACACATGTACACACACACACACACACACACACACACACACACACGTTCCCAAAGTTTAGGATTTCTGTGTTGTTTCAACTGGACCCTCACAATCATGAAATGAGAGCCACCTTGAGGTCTAAGGAAATATCCTCCATGCTCTGTTATACTTCTATCTGTGGTGGTATTGTGTTCCCTGAAATATTGTGTGTTCCCTGAAATAAACTTATCTGGGGTCAGAGAGCAGGATGGCCATAATATTAAACATGAAGATAGGCAGTGGTAGCACATGCCTTTAATCCTAGCATTCCGGAGACAGAAATACCTCTGGATCTCTGAGTTCAAGACCACATTAGAAACAGCCAGGCGTGGCGACACACGCCTTTAATCCCAGAAATCCAGCCTTTAATCCTAGGGAGTGACGGCAGAAGGTAGAAAGATATATAAGGTCTGAAGACCAGAAACTAGAAGCATTTGGCTGGTTAAGCTTTAGGCTTTGAGCAGCACAGCTCAGCTGAGATTTATTCTGAATGAAGACACAGAAGCTTCCAGTCTGAGGAAAACAGGGTCAGTGGACAAAGTGGTGAGGTGAGGTAGCTGTGGTTTGTTCTGCTTCTCTGATCTTCCAGCAGTCACCCCAATAACTGGCCTCAGGTTTTATTTTATTAATAAGAACTTTCAAGATTCCTGCTACATCTATCCTTAAACCATTGGCCTTTGTTCTAGACCATCTTTCCAGGAAGTTTGTGGCACTTTGCATACAGAGATTGTCCCTCAGAGCACACATAAGTTTGCCAGCTGGAGGCTGCCGACAGCATCTGCCTCTGGACAAATAGCAGGTATGCTTCTGGATACTTCATAACACTTTAGTCTCCAAAATACTGACTCCTCCTCCACAACATGGTGCTGTCTGGAGTCACTTGGTGCTCACCAGTCACCCTATGGAGAGCAAAGCTTCATGAAGCATCTCGAAGATGCCAAACCTGGGACTCCATGTACTTGGTGAATAATAAGTTGCTTCTTTTCGGTGACCCGGGAGTCTGGTGTCTTCTAGTTGCATCTAGGAAACCAGCAGTGAAGGAAAATAAATTCTCAGACCCTTCCTGACTCCTTAATATCAGACAAAGTGTGACTTCTCCAAGGATTTAAGAAGGGAGGGATGTATGTGTCTTCCACTATTTTCATTACAGCTATTGAAATGGGTATAAGATAGGGGGAAAAAATCATGGGAATGAGTATACTAGAGAGGGAGGAAATGCAATAATGATTATTTCAGAATTAGACTCAGAGCCTTTCCAGTGTTTAACTCATGGCACCCATGTGAGGAAACACATAGTCATCTATAGCTCCAGATCCAGGGGGATCCTATGCTCTGGCCTCCATGGGCACCTGCACATACATGCACATCCCCACACACAGCTGATGGCTGCAGGAGAAGAGACAGTTTTTTCTAAAAGAATGGCTCCTGGTAGATCAACACCCCTCGTCTAGGAGTCTATAGGTAACACAACTTTGAGTAGGCAGGTTATTAAAAGGGGGGCATGAAGAAGGGGGCTGAGAGTAGAGTAGTTCTTGAAGGAGTTAGAGAGTAAATATGCTCAAAATACACTGCATAAAATTCTCAAAGAATTAATACAAACTTTTTCAAAACTCAGTGTGAAGGACCCATGTCTGGACAAAACTGAGATGGCTCAAACTTTATGAAATTTAAAATATTTGTTAAAATTGCTAAATGAAATATTTAAGTTGTATCCAGCTGGGTAGAAATACTCAGGCAAGAAGTGTTGCTTGAGACTCTGAAAATATTGATGGAGAGAAAAACAGGTTTACGGATCTCTCATATAATCTTTTTTTTTCTTTAACTGAGTGGGACAAAATATATTTCTTTTCGATAATCAAAAAGGACAATCTGTAAAACTGCTTTGCAAGCCTATTTACTCCCCCACCCAGAGATGAAAAAATTACTTGTACACAGTGGGCTTTGTCAATATTGTCAATTCCAATTAAATTTAACTTTATAAGGAGGGGCATGTAGCAGTTAACTCTGTGTTCAATTCTCTTTAAACACATGCTTTCTTTTAGTATTCCCTTTACTAAAATGGAGCAGGATAAGGTTCTTGATCTGTGGCTTCTTGGGCTGTACCCATTATATTTTGTCATCTGAACATCACTTTCCTTTTGGGCAGAGGACAGTGCCTCATACATGCGAGGCAAGCTGACCTCTATTCCCAGCCCAAGCCTGCTTCTCAAAGACAAATGATGAACATCTACAGGAAACGTCTTGTAGTATTCCATAGACCAGGGCTGTATTATCCATTATGGCAAAATGATCTAGTTTAAGAATCCAAAAATTAGGAGAAGACTAGACATAATCAACCACAGCCCTGGAAGCTCTTTTGAGTCCATTGTCTGGTTATTGTTTCTCCTCTCTGACAGCCTGTAGCTCTAAGCTTTCACCAAGCACTGTAGCATCATTAGCTAAGATGGAAAAACACTGGGGAAAGGAACAGTATTTGGGGTTGGCACGTGTTTGTGTGCATGTGTGTTTATCCTAAGGAAATCCAAGGAATACCTATATCTATAGCTGCACTTAGCCTTCTGGGAGTATGATTTCCAGTGGTGAGATCTCATACAAATACTACTCAGTAACCCCAGCAGTGGTGGCACTTGCCTTTAATCCCAGCACTTGGGTAGCAAAGGTAGGCAGACCTCTGAGTTCGAAGCCAGCCTGGTCTACAGAATGAGTTCCAGGGGAGCCAGCACTACACAGAAAATCCCTATCTTGGAAAAAAAAAAACATTATCCAGTATATAATTTATTGTAGGATGATAGAAAGAATAATAGATGATAGGTGATACATAAATGATAGGTAGGTAGATGAGTAGACAAAGAGAGAGATGATATAGAGATAGGCAAACCATAGATGAATAGATATAGGATAAATGATAGACAGATAAAAAATAGATAGATAATAGATAGGTAGATGATAGTTAGATAATGATAGACAAATAATAGATTGATAGACAGAAGATAGGTAGATAGATAAATGATAAACAGATGATAGGCAAATGACAGATGACATATGGATACATGACAGAAGACGAAGACGATGCATGATAAACAAATGACAGTTGAAAGAGATGACAGCTAAATGACAGAGAGATAATTATATAGAAAATATGAGAAGATACAGGGTGTCAAAACTGACCCGGGCCTTGCGAACAGCTGCAGAATACTACACTATACACAGGGAACTTCTCAGCATCAGGCTGCCCTAGAACTGTGCAGTGAAGGATGACCTGAAACTTGTGATCCTCCTGCCTCCCCTTTAGTGCTGGGATCAAAGGTATGTGCCACCACACTCAGCCCTGTGAATGTTTACTTTTTAAGATATGACAGTTTGTTGAATGTGGTGGTGTCTGCCTTTAGTCCCAGCACTGAGGAAGCAGAGGCAAGCAGATCTCTCTAGTTGTATGACATCCAGGGCTACAGAGAGAGGCCCTGTCTCAAACAGATAAATGATAGTTTGGAGGATGTGAGTTGCTCTCACTACGGAAGTCACTGAAGCTTAAGGGGTGTCATTGGCTCATCACATAATCAAGTAGGAAGTGGTTGAGAATAGCCCAGGCTTTCTCTTTCCTGACCATTTCCTCTGTGGTGGGCTAGCCCAGATCTCCACAGTGCATTTCAGCTCCTGCAGTCTGAAGCTTCTCATGTGGTAAAATGGGAAAGTCAACCCAAGTGCCTGTATTTATACAAAACAAATCTAAGTTAGCCAGGTCTGAGGTTATGCCCACTGTCATCTACTCAGCAGGAAGGGGACTGTTTTAGTCGAACTGTAGACTTGCTGCCCCAGAACAGTCCAAAGGGCAGTGGGGAGGTGGGGGTCAACTAAAACAAACAAACAAAAAAAGCAACAAAGCAAATTTCTTAAAAACCTGCATCTTAGATGCTGGAGTCTCAGAATCTTCCTGACAACAAGGTATGTCCCCAGTAAATCCAACTGGGGCAGCTCTGCACTACTGAGCACCATTTCCTCTGGGCTCTTCCCTAGGGAAGCTTTCAAACTTCAGCCCTGGGGGGAGGGGTGCTGTAATCATAAAAGAACTGTAGTATGTTGAGGTTTGAACCAACCTCCTCTTTTCTTCTTTGTACAAACAGAAAAACTGAGGCTCACAGACTGACTTCTGGCTCCCTTCATCTGCACAGATTCCAGTCACGTTGGCCACTACGTTATCATCTCTTAAAGGTGATTGCCTTAGAAAATAAGTGCTTGCCACAGCAACCTGAGGTGCTGAGAATATGTGAAAGTTGAGTCCAACCCAAACAAACTGTTGTTCTCACCTTCCCCAAGGCGCAGAGAACACTGTAGAGGGTGGTGCACAGATGATGTAAGAGCCGGGTGATCAGGAGAAGGGCTGCAGATGTCATCTGCTAGACATGACACAGCCTGTGAAATCACAAACTCACAGCAGGACAACAGTTACTGGCACTGGGCCTGCACAAGTCTGGCCCTGTCGATGGTCAATCATGTGTCTGCTGGCTACCAACTCCGGGGACTGGGACAAGTCTTTGATCCTGTCTTCAGTGTGTACCCACCAGTGAACTCAGCAGGCCCCAGTGGATGGGCCCAAACCTGTGGTCGGTCACACAGACAGCACTGGTCAAGGTCACATAGCAAAACCAAAAGATGTGACTATAAGAAAGAGATTTTTAGGGTGAGAGGAGATTAGCAAGGGTCAGAGAGAGATAAGAGGATGAGGTAAGAGTAGTCAGAATATATGTGTGCATGTGTGTGTGTGTGTGTGTATCCGTGTGTGTGTGTGTGTGTGTGTGTGTGTGTGTCCGTGTGTGTGTCCGTGTGTGTGTGTGTGTGTGTGTGTGTGTGTCCGTGTGCGTGTGTGTGTGTGTCCGTGTGCGTGTGTGTGTGTGTGTGTGTCCATGTGTGTGTCCATGTGTCCTTGTGTGTGTGTGTCCGTGTGTCCTTGTGTGTGTATATGTGTGTGTCCCTGTGTGTCCGTGGGTGTGTCCGTGTGTGTCTGTGTGTGTGTCCATGTGTCTCTGTGTGTGTGTGTCCATGTGCATGTGTGTCCGTGTGTGTCCGTGTGTGTGTGTGTGTGTGTGTGTGTGTGTGTGTGTGTGTGTGTGTGTGTGTGTGTGTGTGTGTGTGTGTATGAAAGTGTCAAGGAACAGATTTAAGTAATTAAAAAAAGAAAATATTAAGAGCCATGTGTGACTTAATATTGGAGTCCAACCTACCAAAACTATCTCAAAAGAAAAAACAAATTGTCATTTCCATAAAGACTGGAAATGATGTGCTCTAGCAAAAGAGGGAGATGCGGGCAGAGGGAACACCATTGAAAAGAGAGAGGGGATTTCTCTTTTTTGGTGGTTTGCCATTCTCTGGTCTGAGAGCATGGGAAATGTAGTATCAGACTCTATGAAAATAAACCATAACAAACTTAAAAAAAAAAAAAAAAAACCCTAAAAGAGCACTTTGTTCTTTTTCTCTGAAGCGAGTCCAAAACCAACAATAGTGAAGACAAAGGCACTGAAGGGCACAAAGTCTTCATCTGGGTCAGTTTGGACACTGAGTGACTCAATTTAATTTAACGAAATGAACTCTGATGTAGTGTGTGCTATGGGGAGGGCATCCACTTTTCTGTCCCGGGCTTATCTCTGCACGTCAGAAGGGAGTTGAGCAGGTGACGGGGTACTCAGAAGTCAGATTATACTTGACCTGGACTAGTTGGCATCGGATGGAGGTATGATGCTGGAGGGGAAATAGCAGCCCAGCGTCAACATTGTGACTTCCATTTATACTTTACTTAACATTTACTGAGTTCATGAGTCCTGGCCCCTTGGTGTTGGGAGTGGGTCTAACAAGAATTTGAGTGTATATGTATGTGTGTCTCTTGATTACTTCAGCACCACACTCAAAAGCCATCTCTCAATTACTTCAATAATTATTAAGTAAGATATAACACTTCCTACTTAAATACACAGGACAATCCTCCAAGGGACTCAGTGGAAATGCCCCCAACTTTAACAGCAGTGTTGTAAAGCACCTCATCTGACAGGTAGGAGCACCAAGTTTCTGAAGGACATTTAGACCTCCAGGTGCCTAAGACAGTTTACAATCACTATAGTTTGGATTCATAGACATAAATGAAACAGATAAGACTTGCAAACAGGATAGTTCTTTTAGTTTTGAATTCACAAAGTTGATACCAACTGCCTATGCAAGTATATATTCATTAACATGTTTCTTTTATTTTTTAAGATTTATCTCTATATGTGTGTTCTCTGGTGTATCTATGGTACCATGTATGCCCAGATACCAGAGGAGGTCAAATGGGGGTACCTGGGTCCCTTAGAACTAAAGCTACAGGTGTTTGTAGGCCATAATGTGGTTTCTGGGAACCAAACCCTGCTCCTATACAAGAGAAGTAAATGCTCTTAATTGTTGAGCCAGCCAGCCAGTCTGTGCGTGCGTGCGTGCGAGTGTGTGTGTGTTTGTGTGTGTGTGTGTGTGTGTGTGTGTGTGTGTGTGTGTGTGTGAGGTGAGAGGCTCTTGGGCTTGATAGTCAGCCAGTTTAGCCAATCAGGAGGCTCCAGAACCAAGATAGAGAGCAGTTGAGGAAATATTCTACATGAACCTCTGGCCATTATGCAGGCGCACACATACACAAACAAATACATAAAAACAAGTTATTGTCATAGGAGCTTTTGCTTAATCGGCTGTCTTGCTACTTGAATGAGATGTTATATTCATTTAGCACTTTGCTCCCCTATGACAGCAAGACTTTACAGATATTAACTAAGGACAATTCAGTCCCTGAAGTGCAAGATGACAGTGTGGCCCTCATCAAAGGATGGAAGAAAGGACTCCAATACTGAGAACCAATAGCTACAATAAACAGATGGCACAGTTCAGAGTTGCATAGGACCAACAGGTGGGAGTACAAGCTCCTACCTTAGGACACGGGCACCGTAGTTCACCTGTCACCATCCTCAGAACATCATCACAAGTTCAAGGACTTACACTGGGATATTATTGGTAGCACTTGTCTGTAATCCCACTCAGAGGGTCCAGGCAGGAGGATTTCCAAGAAGTCTGAGCTACATGAATACCAGGAAAGACTTCACCATAGACTGAAACTCTGTTCAAAGGGGAAAAAGGAAAAATACATATTGTAAGTGTAAGGAAGAATGGTATCCATGGTATACACACATGCACACACACACATCTTATCAGTATATTCTTTTCTAGTCCAAAAAATGGAAGAAGACTTCTTCCTCTCACCTCATCAGTAGTCTCAAGTAATCAACACAGAGTGCCAAGGAGCTACAGTCCCTCAGATATGGGTGTCTAGTCTTGACAGCCTTAAAAAAAAAAAAAAAAGACTTTATTTGCCCCTTGTTCATTCTAAAGTATTAATACCATGAAGAACAAGCTGGGGTCTGTAGCTGGAAGTTTCTCCAGTCCTGCCTTGCCCCTCAGTTAGGATGTGTCCTGCAGCTGCTTGGTCCCAAGTAAACACACAGAAGCTTGTATTACTTACAAACTGTATGACCCATGGGTCCGACTTCTTGCTAGCTAGCTCTTATAACTTAACACAGCCCATTTCTATTAATCTATATGTTGCCACGTGTCAAGGTATTACCAGTCTGTGGGAATCTTGTTGCTCCTTGGGCAGTGGGCTGGCATCTCACCCACTCTATCCTTCTAGCCTCCAGTTTGACAGAAAGACATCCCACAGCAGGGGTCATGTAAGCATGCCATCTGGGCCTGCATACCATGCACAAAGCCCTGAATTCAACACCAAGCGCTATACAAACTGGGCATGGTACTACACAACACTCAGGAGATGGAGGCAGGAGAATAAAAAAGGGTGGGAGAGCTGCCCCTGCCTGCAATTTTCCACAATGAACCATGGCAATGCCTAACAATGACTTTGAAGTCTCCAAAAAGATGATGGAACCCCACAAAGATAATTCCATCAGGACAATGATAATGCCACCAAGCTGACAAACACCACCCAGAGATCAGCTTTGGACTACAAACTGCTCAGAACAATATTGAGATGGCTAGCTGAGGTGATACAGCCAACAGACTACTCTAGCCAGGACTTGAGACAAGTCCTGCACTTTTCCATTATGCAGAGACTGGACAACAAATGATACAGCTACCACTCCAGAACTTGACAGTTAACCCCAGATTTTTCTTTTCGGGATCCCCTGAAGATGCCTTCACCCCCAGACAGCAGGAAGTAATTTTAAGAACATGATGCCCATATTCCCAAGAGGTGTGGTGAGTGGTTTTAGGCCTTTCAATGGGTTATGGGTAATTGTCATTGTTTAGGATGGTTGGTTACAAGTTGTTAATTGATAATGGTCAGGGAAAAGGCTAAAAAAAAAAGAGATTAGATTCAGTAGGGCACATGTTTGAAAAGAAAAGAAAAGATATAGATATGATAAGATAAAAGGTAGATTATTGAATCTACTTTTAAAAAGCAACTACTAGTTTTAAATATTTTGCATTGGATTGGATTTTTGTATATTGTATACAAATTTTATATATTAACACAAATTTGTGATTATTTTGTTAGAACATACATTTCTAGTCTTGTTCAAGGTATTGTACCTGTACAGCTCATTTAACAATGTAATACAAATTGCTGGTCCTTAAAAGTTATTATTACCAACTAATTAGGATATAAAGAAATGAAAGTTAGTAATATGTTATTACAGTCGAGTTTGTGGTCCAATTAGGTGTTTTCAAGGTCAAACAGATATATTTTGGATAGATAGGTCATCTTCAAACACTTCAGAGATCTACAGAATATGGCATTTAAGATGTTTTGATAACACAGATTCTTTTTTTTTTTTTTTTTTTTTTTTAATGACAATGAGGCATGTCTGTTCCTGGCAGCACCAATCTGCTGGGCACTGAAGAAAACTCATATAAAGTTTACTATCTTTGTGGCAAGTTAGCCACTGGGCAAGAAAATGCTCTTGCCTCAACATTAACTATGCTGTCCAAATGGACAATCAGGACACAAAAGAAAGGACTGTCAAACTTTGCCAAGACATTGTAGGAGAGCCCTTCAGAAAATCTTGCTTCATAGATGAGTCTGTCAGATATGCTAGGCCTGTAGGCTGAAGATGGATGCCCCAACATTGCAGAGGAACCTTGGATGACTGCCTAGGCAGCCAACCATTTCTGTCATTTCTCACAGTTTTTGCTTGCTTGTTTGCACTTCCTGCTTACTTGGATAATGTTATTTCCTTCTTGGGTCTCTGAGGGAGTTGAAGACTAGACAGCCATGTAGTTTTCCTTGTTAACAAATTCAGAAAAGAAACTCACTGAAGAGGTGTAAAGTGTGTAAGTTCAAAAGACAGCAAAAGACAGTTTTTTGTTGGTAATATAAGTTAGGATAGAAAGTGAATTAGGTACCACACTTTGGACTCACCAAAATAGGATAAATAATGGAATATTTTCTCTGAATCTGTCAAATGTTAATGGACTAGACATTGTTAATGTAATTCTTTACTCTCTCTTATATATATACATATATATATATATATATATAGTATATACTGATTGTATTTATTGTATATAGTTCTTCTTATACTAATTATAACTTTCTTTTATTATTTTAGACAAAAAAAAACAGGGAAATGTGGTGATATATTGTATACCCTAATAAAACATGCCTGAAAATCAGAGGACAAAACAAACCACTAGATTAAACATAAAGGACAGGCAGTGGTGGCACACACCTTTAATCCTAGCATTCAGGAGACAGAGATCTGTCTGGATCTCTGTGAGTCCAAAGCCACCCTGGATTACATGAGATTGACTCAGTCTAGGAGAGAAACAGAGCCAGAAAGTGGTGGCACACACCTTTAATCCCAATACTTGGGAGTCATTCACCTTTAATCCCAGCACTAGGATAGTAGAGACAGGAAATGATATGGGTTAGTGAAGAAAGGTATATAAAGCATGAGGAGACAGGAACTAAAGTCTTCCAGCTGAGAAAAGCTTTTCAGGCTGAGAAGTCCTAGAGGTAAGAAGTGGCTTGTTCCTTGTCTCTATGATCTTTCAGCATTCACCCCAATATCAGGTTCTGGGTTTTTTTATTAAAAGACCATTTAGAAATTCGTGTTACAAAGTGACTCACTGTGACACACTACAGCTTCCATGATGAGATCTTTGTTTCTTTTTTTTTTTTTTTCTTTTCTTTTTCTCTTAATTTTTATTGGGGGGGGTTGGAGGGAGGGTACACAGGGACAGGAAATGAATGGGATGGAGATGCATGATGTGAAAGATACAAAGAATAAATAAAAAGTAAGTTAAAAAATTCAAAGTCATCCTCAGCTACATGGAGTGTTCGAGGTCAGCCTGGGCTACATGAGACTGTTTGTTTTTTGTTTTGGTTTTGTTTTTGTTTTTTTTTAATTTTTTAAAATGCTATGAAGAGCTTTGAAAGCAGCTTTGTTGGCCTAACCAATTGAGAGGTTGTCCTTAAGCAAGTGTGGTTGGAAGACAAGGAAACTTAACACTAGCCAGGACTGACAAGATGTCAAGTCACAGGATGTCTCTCAGAGATGCAGTGTTCAGGAGGAATCCTAGGTCTGTCCCAGAGGGCTCCAAACAAGGAAATGTGATTTGTCACAACGCCACAGCCCGCAGGCCCTGGGCCTAGGCTCCTGTGTCTGACTCTACGTCTTCCAGTACCTTCCTTTATGCAGGACTCCACTGCCCAGAAATAAAATGCTCCCAAATTCTGTTTGTTTGTTTTTCCTTGCCTCTTGCCAGAGCTAAAATAAAACCCAATTATGGATGAAAACAAGAGGGAGCACCAAGAAAGAAACAAACCTTTAATTTTTATTTCTCAACTGACACACAAATCTCAATCGTCTAGTTCTTACAGCGGTTAGAGAGACTTAAACACTACAGAGGGAGCGTAGAATTCCTAGGCTGGTAACAAGAAATGTGTACTCCTCACAAAAGATTCCTTAGGAAGGTGAAAAACAATTTTGAACTATCTCAAATGCTATTAACATGATTCTGACTGCAAAGTATCCAACTTGGAAACAAGCAACCACCTGCAAAAGATTATCTTCAGGATGACACAGACTCCAAGTGAGTTGTCAAAGGCTTCGTTCCTTCTACTCTGACTTCATCTTCCACTCCATGTCTCCTTTTCCCCCTTTTCTGTTTGGTCAAAACAGGGTCTCTCTGTAGCCAATGTTGTCCTGGAACTCACTGTCCAGCCCAGGGTGATTTCAATTCCATAATTCTGCTGCTGCCGCCTCCAGGTGTTGGCTTTACAGCATCCCGGCTTATATCTCAATGTTCTGAGTTACCTCTGATTTATTATTTGTTTTATGGGAAGGGGGCTGTTGTTTGGGTGTTTGTTTTGTTATTGTTTTTGCATTTTTTTCCAACGAAGCCACTTAGGTCTGACTCAAACAAGTTTCCCAGGTTAATTTTGAAAGTTTTAAATTCAGTTTACAGTTAAGAAATAACAATAAAGTCGAGGACAGACTGGCTTTAAGCAAATCTTGCAAGTTCTTCTGGTTTGAGAGTGAACGGTGTGGCCTGACTGTATCTCGGCTTCAGAGGCTGGGAGGTGGTGTGAGTGGTTTCATGCATGCCTTGTAGGAAAGGGGGGACGGAAAGGTGGCCATGTGTGAAGAGCAGGGGAAGTGCCCAGCCCTTTGAACTTCACCCTGAAGTCTCTCTAACAGGGCTTCCTTAGCCACCCTGACACATGAGTTCCTGACAGTTGAACCAAGAGGACATGGGAGCTGGTAGGGAGAAAGTAGGTACAGCCAACCTCAATTGGAAGTCAATTTCTTCTCTTTCTAAGCCCACTCCACCTTGCCCCAAGCAAGTCTTCTGAGAGCAACATAGTTTCTACTACCCGGAAGAGCTTTCTCCCCCTTTATCTCTTCCCAGGCTAAATTTAACATCAATGTTACATCTCAGACTCCCGTCTTTTGAAGGGAAGTCTTTGTGTTAAATGTCTTTATGTCTCCTCATGGTTTTCCTTTGCAATAATTTTAGCTACATAAACATTTATCTGTTTATTCTTCTGGGTTGTTGTATCGTGTTTGCATTGCTATAACAACATACCTGAGAGACACTAACTTTATAAAGAAAAATGTTTATTTAATATACAACTTTGAAGGCTGATAGTTCAAATGGCACAACACGAGCTCTAGGGAGGGCTTGCATCCTAACATATTGAGGGTGCAAGTGTATTTCTATGCATGTTCTCTCTCCATTTCCTCCTAAACCCACCAGAATTCAGTTCCATCATGGAGGATCACCCCAAAAGAACTCCTCAAATCCAATCACTTCCCAGGGGCCTGCATAGAACAACAGTGGTCACATTAAGTTTCTGTTTTCTTATTACCACTGATGTAAGACTTTGGGAAGTCCTGCCTTCCTTAGGGATGGACAGACCACATCTGCCCATTGCTAGACCATTTCCTCCCTGGAGGGAAGCAAAATGAGCGTTATTGGATCCTTGAGTCCCAGCTCCAGCCAGAGGGTGGATGTTAGAACAGCAGGAGCCCAATCAATGACTGTGGTATGCACAACTCTCCACTTGCAAATATCAGTCACATCAACCAATTGTTTTTCCCATTCTTGTAATCTGCATACCTTTGGATGGGTTATACATCTAGAAGGCAACAGAAATAAGGCTCTGGAGGGGACTTTTAGAGAAATGGCTCAGTGGCTAAGAACATGTACTGCTCTTCTGTATGACCTGAGTTCAGATCACAGCACCCACACTGAGTGACTCACAACTACCCCGGGGGAATCCCACATCTCTGTCCTCCACATGAACTTGTGTGTTGTCTGCATGAGCTGGTGTGTGTGCATACACATGTGTGCACATACCAGAGAGAGACACAGAGAGTGAGACACACACACACACACACAGAGACAGAGAGAGAGAGAGAGAGAGAGAGAGAGAGAGAGAAGCAATGCTCAGTCAGGAAAGAGCTTACCGCCTGAGTTCAGTCCCTCGAACTCCTATAAAAAACTGAGTGTATCTGCAAATACACTCCTGTAAATATCTCCTGTAAAAAAAAAAAAAGTACATCTGCAAATCTACCACTGTAGAGGAAGAGATGGGGTGACAAGGTGACTGCCAGCCCAGACAATTGATGAGCTCCTGGTTCAGTAAGAGACCTTGTCTCAAAAATATAAGGTGCAGAGCAATTGAAGAAGACATCCAACACAGAAAAGACCTCTTACCTCCACAGCAGACACAACCCCCACCCCACACACAGTAACACTGTATTTACTGGGGTCTCAATAACTGAGATCTTCCTGATGGACAGGACTAAATGACATTATAAAAATGATTTAATGTAATTACCTTACCACTGTGAAGTATATAACATTATTATTATTTGTGCATTATTGGAGAAGCAATCAAGGCTAGAACATACCTAGGGGTGAAGATCTTGGTGTAGAGAAAGGGGGGCTGGTGAGCAGGGTGGAGGGAACAGTGGACAGTGAAGGGGGTATTGACCAGCATTCCCCCTGTATAATCCCACCTCAGTCTGCCTGTCCAGACCATTCAACAGCACTGTGCATCTCCTACATGCTGCGGCTACATTCCACAGCTGAGTCCCCTGAGAGCCAAAGAAAGAGATGGGCGGGAAGAGCCAGAAGAGTTTGTGGTGATATATTGTTTATAATCTAGAAAATAAAGCCTGCCTGAAGATCAGAGGAAAGAGCCAACCACAGAGTTAGTCATAGAGGGCATGCAGTGGTGGCACACACCTTTAATACTAGCACTGGAAAGCAGAGGCAGAGAGATCTGTCTGGATTTCTGTGAGTTCAAGGCCACACTGGGCTACTCAAGATTAATCCAGTCTAAAAGAGAAACAGAGCCGGGCAGAGGAGACTTGATTTACACCTTTAATTCCAGCACTTGGGATCACACACCTTTAATCCCAGCACTAGGAAGGTTGAGACAGGAAGTGATACGGCTGAACAGAGAAAGGAATATAAGGAGGGAGGAGACAGGAACTTGGGCTCTTCCAGGCTGAGGAGTTGGTGAGGTCAGAGGTGGTGGTTCTGTTTCCATTTCCAATGCCCATACAGGTTATCTCATAAGGAATTTTTTTAATGCCATCAAGATAAGATTTGGTGAGTAAAGAGCTAATGTGGTGCTCTGAAGTGACAAAGTTCTCCTAGTTTCTACTTTCCATCCTTGAAGCAGTGAAGAGACAAGATTTGCTCAGGGAGATTCCCTGGGGTTTGTCTGTAGCACTTGAACCTTGTGGCGCCAAGGGAACTCACGTGAAGAGGCTGCTCTCTCCCCTGTAAACTGCACCAATGATCTGGGTGTGGGTGCTCCTGACTGTAAGCATGTCACTGCAGTCACTGCAAGTTTATGGAAGCATGGACTACACAGTGAGTTCAAGACCAGCCTGTACTACAGAGTGAGCATCTTTAAAAGGAAAAAAAATGAGGAGAGAGATAGCTCAGCAGTTAACACCACATATTGCTCTTACAGAGGAGCTAAATTTGGTCCCAGCACCATCAGGCAGCACACAGCAGCCCATAACTCCAGCTTCAGGAGATCTGATGACCTCTTTTGGCCTCTGTAGTCACTGCACCAACATGTGCACACAGATACATACAACTAAAGACAAAAAAAAAAAAAAAAGCAATAAATTTTAAAACTCTGCTTATGTTAAGTTGGACAGCAACATTTTGTTCTAGTGCAACTCTTTAAGAGTCACTGGATGTTTTTAATTAACAGGGCTAATTATTTTGGTGTAACATGAAATTAATGGATGAGAAATGTATTCGAGGCATAAAGATGTTTGAAAAAAACAAGAAATTTGTGGAGGGAGAGAGATATTCTCATTATTTTGAGTTTTATGGGGTTTTTGTTTGTTTTTCTTCTACAAGTGTTTTTTGGGGATGTTTTGTTTTGTTTTGTTTATGTGTCTGGCAATTTTGCCTGCATGCATGTCTGTATACCTCTTGAGCTCCTGGTGCCTGAGGCCAGAAGATATCAAATCCCCTGAATCTGGAGTTATAGATGATTTGAATGGCTGTATGTGTGCTGGGAACCAAACTCCGATTCTCTGCAAGAGTAGCCAGTGTTCCTAACCACTGAGCCATCTCTCCAGCCCCAAAATGTATTAGTTTTTTTAAGCTCATATGGACTAGTAGGTTTTATTATGGGATGTTCATACATTACCAATGGAGTTTTTTTAGTCAACAATAATAGTGTTTTTGTATTAAAACAATAAGAAAATTCTGTGTTTTTATAACTGTCTATTATTTTAACTGAGTTTTATGAGACAGAGTCTGACTAGGCAGTGCACTCTAGCCTGGACTTCTGTATTATAAACACCTGGATAGCCTTGGACTTAAGGTCCTCCTACCCCAGACTTCACAGTACTAGGACAATGGTCTGATGCCAGAACCTCCACTCCTGTCCTGGAAATACCCATAATATCTGAAATTTCCAACTGAGTGGGAAGAAAATTAATGCAAAAGTTAATTGGTTTAGATAAAGATATGCTTCCATGAAGGAAAACAGATCCTGTGCTCATGGCTTCATCATTTGATGGTTTTGTTGCTCGTCACCACTGAAAGTCCAAGAAAGCATTGAGCACCCAGAGCCAAGGGCAAACTCTCACCTCTTATTTTGTACTGTTTTTCTCCTCATAAACTTTTCTTTTTGAGACAGGGTCACCCTAGAACTGACTATGTAGACCAGGCTGCATGATGATATTTTGTTTGTGCTCTAACAAGTAAAGCTTGCCTGGGGATCAGAGGACAAAGCTAGTCATTATATTTAACATAGAGGTCAGCCAGTGGTAGCAGGTGCCTTTAATCTTAGCATTCAGGAGGCAGAGATTCATCCAGATCTCTGTGAGTTCAAGGCCACACCAGGCACAGAGCCAGACCTGGTGGCACATGCCTTTAATCCCAGCACTAGTTAACCATGGAGGTCCAGAAGTCTGTACAGACAGACAGGAAGTGATAGAGCTGGGCAGAAAGAGGAAATGAGATGGCAGGGCACAGAAAGGCATATAAGGTGTGAGTATACATGGAGTAGCTCTCTCATGGGCTGAGGATTTCCTAGCAGCATGAACTTGTGGCTGTGGCTTCTATTCCTCTGATCTTTCAGCTTTCAACCCAATATCTGGCTCTGGGTTTTTATTAATAAGACCATTTAGCAATTTGTGTTACAAGGCTGGCCACAAACTCACACATATCTGCCTGCCTCTGCCTTCTAAGTGTTATAATTAAAGATCCTAAGGGATCTTAGAGGATTTTTAATCCTCTCTGTCCTTCATAACCAGCTAACTTCTTACTACTGAAAAGAGCATATCTTAGGAATGAGAATGAAGCTTGTTTGGTAGAATGCTTGCCTACAATGCTGGAAGCCCTGGATTTGATGACCCAGTATAAACCAGGCATGGTGACACATGCCTGTGATCCCAGCATTTGGGGGGGAAGGACAACTGATTCAAAAGTTCAAGGTTCTCAGACACAGAGCAACTTGGAAACTGGTCTGCTCTACATGAGACCATGTGTCAAATAAATAAGTGTTTTAGCGAAAGAAGGAAAATAAAAGAAATGGCAGTGGTACAGGTATATTACATCATTACATCTGATTTGTACAAGAGTTTTTAAGAAGAAAAGTCCATCAGTATACCAAAATAAAAGACTGATAAACAAAGCACTTCCATTTGGCCTATATGATGGCTTGCAAGTTCACAAACACACACACACACCCATATACAGATTTGCTTAAAATGTAAAAACAATCAGTTTTAGAAAGGAAAATGATGTGCAACACATTCACAATGTTAAATTCAGTAACAGGAATTGAACATGCCACAGTTTAAGCTTGAGTGAGTCTCTTTAAATACTTTTATTGCATTATGATTTCATCATAGAGTAATAGTACCAGCACAGATTCCTCTTCTCAGAGCTTCCACGGCCCCGGCACTGAGGTTGTGTGTCTGGCAGGAGAACAGCTCGTGTCTACATTAAAGCTGGCATCTTAGAAGTGACATAAACAGGCCTTTCTCTATAAAGATAAAAGGCTAAACTTTAAAGGGCTTTATATTTATAGATAAATGTTTCCACAGTAATCAGTATGATAAAACTTGCTGGTGTCAGCACTCCTTTGCATACAGAAAAATGACTTATTAAAATAAGCCCGATTCAATGAGTCAAACATAAGTTAATCTGCCTTAAAAAAATGTTTTGGCTGTGAGAAAATCAGAAATCTTTGAGTTTTGTTGGAAAGCATATCACTTTTGGTCACAGGCACCTTGTACTCCCAGGAACACACAATAGACAATGGTCTGACCTTTGAAGACCATGAGGCCCCTAAGGGAGAGCAGCTCATCTTAGCACAGTCTAGAGCACACCCCCTGCCCCTGAGCCCAGAGCTCTGCATTTCATCTCCTCCTTCAGTCAGTGTGCCTTTAGGAAGAACATTAATTCAGAAACCAAAAAAAGAATGTTCAGAAGAAATCAAGACCAAATAGAAAGCAACACAATAGTGTAGCTGTTACAGCAGAGTCGCTACGTTTATTGCAGTAAGCAGGTAAGAAATCTGTTTATAAGAAATCTGTTTATACTTGTGGCTATTCAGCCTACATGGGTCTCCACTAGAAGCAAGTGCAGAAATGTCTAGTAATCCCCACTGAAAGCCACATGAGAGTCCATCCATAACAGAAGGGGCCATCAGATAAGGCCCATTTATGAGACAAAACATCACAAAGTGAAAGCAAATAAACTATAGTCCTATGCAAACACACAGACACAGTGTTGAGACAAGGAAAGTAGACACACAAATCAGAAGACCGCTCAGGACTGGATACAAAGTTTGAGGTCGAGATAATGATAACCTGGGATATAGACAGCAATGGAGTGTGGAGGGAGACATGTGAGGGTGCTGGGGCCCTACTGATGTTTCCTCACTCATCTACTGAGCACAGTGGTATCTAAGTTGTGTGGGAAGTTTTCAAGTTGCTCACCCATGCTTGTGGCAAGGCTTGCATCTGTCACGCTTTACTAACAATGGAAAAGCACAATTCTGAGGCTGACTGACCTCTTCCCAGTGCATATGCATAAACGCCCCCACTGGAAGCAGTTGAGCTGTCTGTCCATGACACCTCCTCCTTCTGCCTCTGTTGGCTAGTGACTAGCTGACATTCAGAGATCACTGATATAATGCAAAGTGTGTTGGGGTGTGCATGCCCACTCCTACCCCAGGTGCCCACAGTTTTTATATTTCTGGAGACATCTGTTCAGTTGTTTGGCCATCCAAAGTCTGCAGATTCTTCTTGGGGAAAAAAAAAGCAATAAAAAGGGTGAGTGTGTGTGCGCCTTATATGTACTGATGTACATAAATGTGGGCATGTTCTTATGTGCACACATACGTGTGGAGGACATCAGGTGTCTTCCTTAATCAATTTCCATCTTGTCTTTTGAGACGGTCTCTCACCAAAACTGGAGCTCACTGAAGCTGCAGACTGGCTGCCCAGAGCCCTCAGGACCCTGCTGTCTCTGTCTTCCCAGGAATAAGTTTGCAGCTCCACACTGCCACATCCAGTTCCTAATGTAGGTGCCAGGGCTCTGAAGTCCGGTCTTTAGGTTTGCACAGCAATGCACCAACTGGACCATCTTCTCAGCCTTCAAAGAACAGGTTCACACTTTACAAGAGGTCAAGGACAGACAAGCGAGGTCACTACAGCTGCAAAAAAAACCCGGAAACTTGCCACCGACCACCCTCAGGCTGCGAGGGGAACACAGGGGGCTCTGAGGGACCAGCAGGTAGAATGTGCAACGGCGTCCTTGCCCCCCCACCCCAGGTCTTATTTAGTTTGACATTCTCATGACTTCCCATGTGGTACTCCAGTATTTGATAAATGGGAAATTAAACCGAAACTGTTCAAAACATTTCAGGAAATTTTCCTGCTGTCTGTTTGCATGTTTGCTTGTCTGTTTTCCCATCCTTCAGTGTGAGAAACAGCTGGATGTGTAGAGGAGATGGTGAGGCTGATGGCACAGCAGTAAAGAAGCACCTTGAGAGTCCCAGGCATCTGTGTAACCTCTGGCACAATTCTTCATCTCCACCTCCAAGACCCTTAGTTAGCTTCCTCATGGTGAAGCAAGGGCCACCCTGGAGTGCTCTCAAGGGACCTGAGTGAGGATGATCTGACAAGAGAGGGGAGTAAGAGGGTCACTCCATCCACATGCATCATTACTGCTCATCCATTATAGGTCTTAAAACACTGTTCAGCATCTGCATGTGTCCACTACATCGGGCTCATAAAACATGGATTCCTCGCTGCCCACATCAGAAGGCCACCAAACACTTTGCATTGCTTTCAAGAAACCACGGGTGCACCTGCAACTATTTTTACTTCTGGAAGTTGGACACTGGGGCACAGAACCCCTGTGACAGGAGTGTGTGTAGGGAGCTCCAAACGACCAGAAGAAAGAAGTCTCCAGAATCAATGCTCCCTTTGATCTGTCTTATCACCCCACCTGCTTACTTTAAGACATTGAAATATGTTTTCGAGGTGAGACTCGAGAGGCTAGGATTGAAAGAAGGCGTGAAGGGAGGCTGCAATAGAGGGCGGTGATTGGCAGGATCCAGCTCGCTCACAAAATGCCTTTTGGTGGTCTCCAGAGAAGGGCTGCATGGCAATTTTCTGCCTGTATTCAAATATATTTAATAGTCCTCATTGCCTTCCTAATCACGCTGCTCACAAGGGAATTCCTATCCTGAGATATGACAGAGGCTCAGCAAACACGAGGAATAAATACTGGCAAAACAGAGAGCTCAGACGCTTCACCCACAACACTCCTTGCAAAAGTAAACCGGAAATGAAAGCCAGGACACAGCCGAATGTTTCCTAAGGATCCAAGAAAATATCCGTCTGACTAGCGCTTGGGCTAGGATTTCTTTTCCCTTCTTTCTTCCTCAAGCAAAATGAACGCGGAGCTCTTTGGACAGACAGATAGTCCTTCATTCTGTTAGCTCCCCATCCATGGTCAGCAGAGCGGGAACTCAGGACCAGGAACGAGGTACACTAAGACCTGGGCTCTTCAGCTTTGTGCCATAAGAATTCTGGGTAAAGGATAAACCTCCCATAGAGCATGATGGGAGAAACACAGACCAGAAGGAATGAGGAGCAGCGCTTTTTTCACGGCCACTCTGCGCCACACTCGGGCCCAGCAAGGTGTAATCAATCTTTTTTTTTTTTTTTTTTACAGTGCTGGGGATTGTAGCCAGAACTCTGCATGTGAGACACATGCTCTGTGACTGAACTACTTGAAATATCTTGTTTTCTTTCCCATGAGAATATAGATTTAATCATACATACAATTATATTTTATATGTGCTTACACACATGTGTATAGGACATGCCCGCATAGGGGAGTGTGGACGACGGAGGGGGAGCTGAAAGCAAGAGAAGGAGGTAAGGGTGCAAATATAAGCAAATACAATGACACACAGGTAGGATGCTTTTCACAGTGCGACCCATTATTCTGTACACTAACTGAAAAATTAATTCAAACAAATTTAGGGCTGGAGAGATGGCCCAGTGGTTTAAGAGGTTTGGCTGCTCTTCCAGAGGACCCAGGTTTAATTCACAGCACCCACAAGGCAGCTCACAACCATCTGTAGCTCCAGGCCCAGGGAACCCAATGCTGTCTTCTGTTCTCCACAGGGTCCTGCACATGTGTGTGCATACACACACACACACACACACACACACACACACACACACACGTAAACATAAAAAAAATTAAGAAATCTGTATAAATCAAATCCATATATGTGAATGCTAACAAATTGTAAGGGAAGGGTCAGGATCTGGCTATGCATTTAATTATTTAGCAAACACTGCCACCATACCACAATGCTAGACATAACTTCCAAGTACATGTACTAAGGCCACAGCTGGTGGGTTCCTCATTAGGAAGTGGTGTGGGTGATGAGCTCAATAGCTTTGCAAGCCCCGACCAATGGCAGTGACCCCACACACAAACCTTAACACCGGAGTGAACTTTGCCCTAAGCCAAACTATATTACCAATAAGATGTCACCACCTGGCTGTATAAAAAAAAAAACAAAAAAAAAAAAACTTGTTAAGTTTTAAGTAAAGAAGAACAAGAGAGTATAAGATGAAAACAAGTCTTCCAATTCACCAACGTGCAGATGGAGTTGGAAAGGAAGCTTCACTGGGAAGCAACCTCTTCTGAATATAGATAAATTGTGTAAAAGGAAACTACACAACCAAGTTTTTAAGATTTATTTTTATGTGTATGAATGATTTGCAGTATGATTTTATGTGTGCAGTACCCAAAATGGCCAGAAGAGAAAATAGAGGCCCTGAACTGTACTCAGTCAGGCGCTCTGGAAGAGTAGGAAACACTCCTAGCTACCTTGCTGTCTCTCCAGCTACATAACCAATTTGAACAAGACAAAGTAGAGAAAGCTGAGGACTGTCTACAAATAAACAGAGCCACGCTTCTTGGGGCAGTTGCACATGGTTGCCTGTAGACCAGAACAACATGGGTTGGACAACATGGAGCAGATAAGTTGTATCTTGTCATTTCTTCCATTTTCCAACATGGAAACCATTATACTACCCTCTATCTTCTCCATGCACCTTCTCAGTGCCAGGAAAGAAACAAAAAAACTCAGCCCTTGACTTTGGAGAGTTTCAACAGTTTGGATTGAAGCTGACAGCTGGGTGATTCTGTGACTATCTCAAAAAACCAGGAACCATGCCTGAGCATGGGGGTTGTGGGGTATGCAGATCACATTTCATTAAAGTTCCCTTTTAGGAGCTATAAGGTTTAGGTCGGGCCAGCCACAGGTTTAGAAGAGGAAACGAAGTACATAATACAACAAATACTCTCCCCTTCCGACAAGACAGGAACATGGAGCTCCAGGCATTAAAGGCTCTTCCGGTGATTCAGGGAGGTGACCTAACGCAGCCCAGTGGCATCTACTGCAGCCTAGGTCTTAGTAGAATGCTTCCCAGGTACCTAGAGGTTCTCAGAGGAGGCACAGAAGGCCCTGGGACCAACATGGACAGCTGGCAGGAGCAATCCCGGGAATGGATGACAGTAGATTGGGAGGAAAAGACTCCTCATAGGCTCCAGCCCAGAAGCCGCACCATGCCATCTTCCCTCTGCCACATCTTGGTGTTTCCTAAAAACAATCCTAAGGCAGATAAAGGAAGGTTTGTGTAAGTTTTCACCCTGTGTCCAAATGTAGGATTAAATTCAAGTTTTGAAAAATGAGAAAATACTTTCAATGATAAGATGGATGGAGTCAAGGGAGGGAAATTATATCTATAGAAGGGCTGTTTTAAAATCAGCACAGGAAATTACGACAGCCTGGTGTCTTGAATGGTACAAGCCATTGTATTATACATAGTATAATGTAGCAGACCAATTTTTATAAAGGGTGGAGAGAGTTCCTGCCATCCACACCTCTTGAGGCAGATCAACAGACATCTCACACTCAAAAGGGAGAGCCAAGAAATTAAGTGGACACTGACATTTTCTTTTAAGAAATATTATGGTTTGAATTACTTGCTCAGTAAAGACCTCTCCCTCCCTGAAAGGTTACCCACCAATGACTTTAAGCACCTCATGGGTTTAAGTATTCCATTAAACCTTGAACAATGTGCTCAGACTGGCTTAGAGTCCAAGAGGGAAAGCGTATTATAATACTCGTTATCTGCTTTTCCATGAGTCATATCATAAACCGCCTTGCAGTGCAACCATGTGGATTCCACTCCAACTTCTCCACTAGCTTAAGAATTGCTGGTTGGGTTGGCGATATGGTTCAGAGGGTGAAGGTTCCTGCCACCAAGGCTGACAACCTAAATTCCATCCCTGGAACCCGCATCATAGGAAGACAGGACAGACTCCTGTGGGTTGTCCCATGACCTCCACACACAGGCTGTGGCATGGGTACACACACACACACACACACACACACACACACACACACACCCCCACAGTTAATTGTTGCTTTCTTATGCATCCAAATGCAATGGTAGCAGGAACTATATACCTTGGTTTGTAACATTATAAACAGTACCAATTCAGCTGTGATGACATGTCTTTACACCCAGAATTTGGGTGGCAGAAGTGGGCAACTCCCTGAGTTCAAGGCCAGCCTGATCTACGTAGTAAGTTCAACCAGCAGGAACTACATAGTGAGGCCCTGACATGAATAAATATAATAAAATCACATATCTTTCCTTCTGTTGCCCATGTTTCTCCTCTTCTTCATATATGAATTGCTCCAAAGAAAAATTTGTATACATTGCTCTCTGCTTCCTTGAGTTCTGTTGGTGCACTGTATTTTCTGCTTTGCATATTTATATGAGATGTTCTACAAACATTTTTAACATAGTAAATCCAAAAAGAAAGCCCGGGTTTGGCCCTGGGGATTGTTCCCACATCCTAGGGAAGTCTTCTTCACAGCAGACACCATCAGCTTCCCAGCTGCTCATATAGATGTCACCCTGAGTTTTATACTTCCTTAGGCCTCCCATCTGTTCAACAGCCTGCGTTATCAAAGCTATTTCTGAATAAATCTTATCTAGATATGTTGGGTTTCATTGTATCTCTTTGTCCACATCCTTAGACAAGCCCCTCTTCATCTCATTTCATGGACTCTCTTCAGTTGAGTCCATCACTCCTGTTACCTGTTACCCTGTTCAAGCCATGTTCAGCCAGCAGTGATAATGACCTCATCCAATTCTCACCCTCGTCTGGTATCATTCCACTGCCCTGTCTTCTTGTAGATCATTGAGGAGGAGACTCCAAAGCTCTTGTGATTATTTTTAGGTCTCAGCTCATAGCATCCCTGGTCTGTGTCTGTCTTTATGGATTCCTGCAGTGTTTGCAGGGCATTGGAGGCCAGAAGCGGGCATCAGATCCCTCGGAGCTGAAGCTACAGGTGGTTCTAAGTTGCCCAACATGGGTGCTAGGAACCAAATTTGGGTCCTCGGAAGAGCAGCAAGCACTCCTAACCATGAGCCATCTCTCCAATGGTTTTTAATGAACCAAGTTTTCATCCTATGCCACAAAGGGCTTCAGGTAGCTCTCTCCTCTGTCAGAATCTCTTCACGAATTGGCCCTAAGGGCTAAATATCAACACCTCAGCAATTTCCTTTCTGACCTCTCTATTTAAAGGAGGGCTCTGTGTCTTCTCTAAGCCTTTTGGTGCTACACAGAGAAACCCTGTCTCAAAAAACAGCAACAAACAAACAAACAAAAATTTACATACAAGGTAAAGCATGACCACTATATGATATTCCTAGAAGTTATCACAAAGGGTGCATAGAAACTAAATGCATACACATATTCACATACATATGTGTGTATATTATATATGTAGATGTGGGTGGGACTGGAGAGATAACTCATGGGTTAATAGCACTTGCTGCTCTTGCAGAAGACCCAATTTGGTTCCCGGTACCCACATTGGGTGGCTCACAACCACCTGTAACTCTAGCTGCAGGGGATCTGACACCCTCTTCCTGCATCAGAGGATACCAATACACACATGACATATACTCAACCAAATAGGCATATATATATATATACAACTAAGAACTAGCTATTGATAGTAAGTATCAGTCAAGATCATACCCTGTGCATTATATGTACATATAAGGGAGAGAGAGAAAGTTCACCAGCTGCAGTTAGCCTCACTTGTGCAAAACAGTGGCCATAGCCTCGGATTCTTCTCACGTCTAAACAATCCAGAGAGAATTCACATACAGCAACACCACATTCTCCATCTGTGAGATTTGCACCCAACACAATCCCTGCTCTTAGTTTCTATCTTCCACGCAAAGAAAGTGTGCAAAACTCTACCCTCCTCACCAAGGGGAATAACTAAGCTGGAAGTGGCAATGGACTCCATGATAATAGGAACTAAATAGGGTTTTTGTTTGGGGACTTTGTCTTGAGTAGTTTTGTTTTGAGTATTTTTATTTTGTTTTGTTTTGTTTTGTTTTTAAACAGTCTCATTTAGCCCAGGCTGGCATTGAGCTTGCTATATGACCCAAGATGACCCTAAGCCTCTGATCCTTCTGCCTCCACTCCTGGATGCCTATAAACAGGCTTTTTTAGAGACCATGTTTTGAGTGTTTATTTAATTTTTCATGCAACTAGCTCTATTAGAAATGGTTTACTTACTTCAAACGTGGAGCCAATGCTTGGTGGATTTATAGACATGCTTACATGCTATACAATAATAGATAGATGGCCATCTCCTGATATAAATTTCCAGCCTGCCTCCCTTCTTCCCATGACACTGTTTATTTGGGGGTACAAAATCTACTATAAGTGGCTTTCAGACAACTTCTCATTACCAGTAAAAAGGGACAAGATGTGTTTCCCCAGCTCCTGTGTGCTGTAAGTGTCCCAGCACTCAGCATCTCTGGGAAATCACCCACCCCAACTCTTACTCTGTTTTTAGTCACTACACAATGATTGTTTTAAGTGTTTATTTGACTGGACCACAGTGCCTAGATATTGGGTCAAACATCATTCTAGAAGTTTCTATGAAGTGTTTTTATTTAACTCACTAGATCATGAAGAAACCAATTCACCATCCATTATGTGAGCAGTTCATTTTGGTTCCACTGAAGGCATTGAGAGCAAGAGTATGACACAGGAGGTCACTCAGTTGGTGAAGAGTTTGCTGTGCAAGCATGAGAATGTGGGTTTGATTCCCTAGGCACCACATTAGAAAGCTGTGGTGTGGCATGCTCTTGTAATCTCAGTGCTGGGGAGGTGGAGGCAAGGCATGTGGATTCCCAGGGTTCGCTGTCCAGCCATCATAACCAGAGTGATGAGTTCTAGGACACTGAGCAGTCCTGTATCAAAAGAGAAGGGAGATGTCAACTGAGGCAGCTTCTGAAGCAAGAAGGCAGAGGTTGACCTCTGGCCTCACAGACACACACACACACACACACACACACACACACACACACACACACACACTACTGACCTCCCTCACATAAGAGGGAATTGTGCCAACAGGCTGCCTGCTGGTTTGCATCATCTGGATCTCCAGCCTGATACTCAACACTGCAGATTCAGGAATTATTAACTCAAGAGAGAACCTAGTTTTTATTATTGATCTATTTTCAATAGAATTCCTAGGTTTAGGGGTACCATGGAGGAACTAGAGAGGTGACTCAATGGTTGTGAGTATACCTCCACTCACAGCATATGCACACACACACACACACACACACACACACACACACACACACACAGCTAAAAATAAACTAAAACTTGAATGGAAAGAGAAGGCAAGAGAGCACAGAGAAACTACTAACAAGATGGAGTTTCCTTTCTGTTGGAGACATCCGCAGAGTGTAAGAGCAGCTGCAATTCAGAGACATGGAGAACCGGCTTCTCTCTATAATATTCATCCCTACAACCATAAAACCCACCCTGACACCTTCTCCAGCAGCTCAATTCACAGGATCATCACTTCACTGCAACTAACTGCATGGTGATGCAAGCCCTCTCACAGACTGCAGAGAGAGGCAGCCCTCTGCTCTCTGCTCCTCTGACTAGGCTGACTGACTGTCAAGGCTCAAAAACTGTTTGCTGAGCTTCCTCGTTTGTTTGTGGAATGCTTATTTCCATGATACTCCGAACTCCTATTGTAAGCAGGTGTCCCAGAAGAGCAAGCTATCCATCTGCCACTCACCCCATGAAGGGCTGAGTGACATGCCTGAGCCTGGGAGTCTACTTTGTCACATGCTCAATGTTTAGAGATTACCAGAAGTGTTTGGTTTGGGTGGCTCCATGAAAGATATTCTATAGCCACAAATATTCATAAAACACTCATGGAGGACTCTAATGTCACAAAGGAAGGCCCTTGCACTATAACATAATCTTTGATGGCCCTGAAGAATGTGTTTACTCAAGCTCACAAAGTGGGCTAAGTTTGCTGGATTTCAGCAACAGATTGGGGTTTCAGAGAAATACTGGCAATGTAGGTCATTGTTTTATTCTTTTTTAATGGGCTTTGAAGCTTTGCTGAAATCTTATCAGTGTGTCAAGATTTAAAATCTCCCACCTGCACTTCTCTCTTCCCAGAACTCTTTTGAACAGCTGCTGCCTCCTCCTTAGTTGATCAAGCGCATACACACTCGGCTCTACACATCAGAAACCTCTGCCAGCCATTTCTCCATCCTTACTGCCTATCTGGTAGGCAGATTCAAAGCAAACATGAATTCCTAGGGATCGATTATAAGATGTATTATGTGATTAAATTGTGCTGGCTCACCTGCCATTCATTTGCACTCAGCCTCTCTCAGACCCTCCTTTTTCCCAGCCATAATCGTCCCAGAGGGAAGGCTTACTCACTAGGCTCTTTTTAAAAGGAGTGCAAATCTCAACACTATGACCATTGAATGCCACAAATGTGATTGTAAAGAGAGCACAACAGAATGAAAATACCATGCATTCCCATTTGTCAACAGGAGGCTTCTGTGTAATGTACCTTCTGCAGGCAGGTCTGTGTGCCTGTTCCTCTGTTTGAGGAATGAACACTTCAAACCATCACACATGAAAAGCTGTACAAAGGTCAAAAACAGCCAAAAGTAAGTTCTTCAAACTCCCAGTCTTCCAACACAGCAATCTGCCTTCCTGGTTCTTTGGACCACAACTTTATCCCTAGTAGATGGTTTCTCTGTAAACCAACTGATCAACCCTAGTTCCTACAAGGACAAGCAGCACACGTTCTCACATGACCTTGGAGTACACACTCATTGCTAACTTCCGGCACTCTTTGGAAGGAATGGAGTCCTTCTTAGGGTCTCAGATTGCATTCTCACCAAGCCTCAGACTGCTGAATGTCAGCATAACACTATACCAATACCCAACAAAGCAGACCCAGTGAGAGGTAGACAGAGAACTCAAAGCATGCCTCTGATCTAGCTCAACACTTACAAACATATATTTTCAAAAGAAAAAGCTCAGAGCAAGCAGGCTATGGAATTTACATCCCAGCCCACATGGTAATACTTCCCTTTCACCCTCCTGGAAAGCTGGGGAAAAGTTTTTATCAAATAACACCCAAGAAGAACTTGCCACAGAAGTGTGATTTTCCCAGCTCAGTGTCACAATTATTTAGCGTGCTGAGCATGATATATCTTTGAATTTTCTATAATCCCTACCCTCAATATAACGTGGAATTCTATTAATTCTGTTTTCATAGGGATGAAGTCATCCAGGGTGGAAACTATGACCTAATTGAGAGCATTGAAACACTGCCATGTCTCAGCCTGGGCTCTGGCACACAGGGATTATGAATTAAAGTCTTCTGCAGGCATCATCTCTCGCTATGAAAAGCAGATATTGTGTTTCCTCTGCCTAACAGTGTTCTCTGTTCACTGTGGAAAGAAGCCTGTTTGCTTTAAAAAGTGTGGCACTTTTTTCCACTCCTGGTATCAAGGAAGATGAAATCAAGCACTTGCTGAGTGGAATTACCATTATCTATGTGAATCAACCCTCTATCACAAGAAGCCAAGGTTGAAATTATGGACTCTACATATGGGATGAGTGGATCAATAATAAGATGCTGAGGCTGGCAGACTTTCCAGGGTGTCCACTTGTAGGCAACCCTGTACAGAGCCTTCCAACTCAGACCTATCTTGCCACACTCAGAGGTGGCCCACATCCCAAGAGAGAGTCCTCCGTGATGATAGGCCCTTATCCTGAAAGTATCTGCATACTTTATCAGTCATGCATCCACCTTCTCTTCCATGCCCACCCACAGATTCTACTTGCTTTGTGATGTTTCTAATAATTGCTGGTAGCATGACACAGGCTACAGATTCCATGAGAGCACATGATGCAGACATCCAACTGTGAGCCTTCCATCTGTGTCTAGCATGTGGCAGGCACTGCACTGAACTTCCATCTTTGGAGATAACTACTGCAAAGGTTTTCTATATTGTTTGAGAATTTTATACACTCACATAATGTGTTTTGATCAAGTCCATCACCCATTTAGGATAGTTTGCTGCTCTAGAGGCAGTGGAACTTGGGGAGAATGGAACCTAAAACTGAGGTGGACTAAAGTCTCATGTAATGGCCAACTTTACTCAGAGAATCAGACAACTTATACCCTGAGGATTAAGAAAAGTCACCTGAGTATTAAGAAAGTTCTCATGTGTTCAAGCTGTATATAATCACAAGGATGAGCTGCACGTGGCTAAAGCATGTCCTTCCACAGAGGCATGTAAACAAACAGTAGCCAGGCGTAATAAACACTCTGAAGACGCAATACGCCTGGGAAGGCACGAAAGCACATTCCAAGAACAACTGACTCTTATTTTCTTGGAGTTTTCTCACAAGCTCAGAATTCCCCACCCATGACTCTATTCTTGAACCTTGTTCTGACATAGGATGATGGCCCAGGTTAGCCAACTTGCTCATTCTGTTTCCAGGAGGACCAAAGCATGGACGTGCAGGTATAAGCTCTTTGGCATTCCAAGGCCTTGACTTTGCATCTCCTATCTTGGGGAGGCTGGTAAGTAAGAGGTCAGTAGTCAGTACTGGTAAGAGCTGAGAAAAACAACCCTCCTCCTCTTCCCCTCTCCCCAGGATCTGAGGACACATCTGCTCTAGCTGGGAGCTGGGAACACAGTTTGATAGTTAAGAGCACTTGATGCTATTGCAGAGGACCCAGGTTCAGTTCCCAGCACCCATACAGTGGCTCACAACCACCTGTAACTCCAGTTCCAGGAGATATGATGACCTCTCTGACCCCAAGAGGCACTGCACATATGTGGTGCACATATATCCTTTCAGTCAAAATACCCACACCAAAATAATAACAATAACAATACTACTAATAAAGTGGGGCTTTGAGGAAAAGCCCAGTGAACTGTTGATGCAAATTATAATTAAAATCATTGATGGAAAATCATTTTTAAAGATTTATTTTATGTTTAACTTTGTGTATGTGTCTGCATGGGTGAGTAGTTATATTCGTGTGAGTGCTGGTGTCCTTGAAGACCAGAGTATTGCTCTCTTGGAGCTGAAGTTACAGGCAATTGTGTGCATGCCCAATGTGGGTGCTAAGAAGAGAACTCAAGTCCTCTGGAAGAACAGTGTATACAGTCCACCGAGGAGCCATGTTTCCAGCCCCAGAAAGCCGTATTTTTATACCTCACCTGAGTTTCAGTTTTTAGCCTTATGTGGAGAGAAAGCGCAGATCAAATTGCTTGGCAGATACTACAGACCCAGATGACCACCTCCTGTTGTGAGCAAGGAATAAAGTTTATTCCAAAGAAAGAGTGGCTTTAGTTCTCTTCAGTTAAGAATACCAAGTTTATTCCACTTAATGAAAGGGAAGTATGAAAACTCACACACGATTTTTTTCCACCACTATGGAGGGCCAGTGCTTATGTTAGCATATTGTTCTGGAGACCCAATTCAGAATCATGTTTCCCCTCCCCAAATTCATCCTAAATCCTCCCCCATCTCCCTTCCCACCCAACTTTGTTTTCTCTCTCTCAAACAAAAACAAAAAACAAGTAACACACACACACACACACACACACACACACACACACACACACACACACACGAAACTGCCCACAAAAAGGGAAATCAAAATAAACAAGCAAAATGCCAATAAGACAAAATATGCCAAAACAAAACAAAAGGACAAAAAAAGTCTTCAAATATACCACTGAGTTCATTTTGTGTTAACCACATTTTGTTTTGTGTGTGAGCACATGCAAGCATGTGCATGCGTAGGTGTTCGGGTTTGTGTGTGTGTATAGGAGCTTGGGGGTGGGGGAGGTGGGGGAGGTGTGGTGTGTGTGTGTGTGTGTGTGTGTGTGTGTGTGTGTGTGTGCATGAGCTCTGGGTGAGGAGGCACCCATGTGCCACAGCAGGCATGTGGAAATCAAAGGACAGCTTTTGAGTCAGTTCTTCCATCATGTAGGGCCCAGGATTGAACTCGGGTCATCAGGCTTGGCAGCAAGCACCTTTACTAGCTGAACCATCTTGCCAGCCCCTGGGTACTTGTTACACTCTTGTCACTCCTTGGACTAAAGTGGCTTGGAAAATGATAGAGAGTGGGAGTACAAACAGTCCCTCACTTGTCCATGCTCAGTGGATCACAGTGTGCTTTGTGTTTAATAGTAAACAGTGAGTTCGTGAGAGCTGGGCCATCAGTGTGTGTAAACACTGTTCAGAGGGACCCAGGGTCTCCTGAAGAGCAGAAGCACTGGACCACTAGCACAAACAGGTTCCTGGGCCCCAAGCAGACTCCATAATCAGAATCTAAGGGATGTGGGTGATCTCTGGAACTCCAAACACTTTGATGGCTCTTTTTCTCATGGTGGACAGAGCCGAATCAAGTTCATGTTGTTGCTGCTCTTCGGGGGATCCACCATGCAGCTCCAAATAAATCATACACTGGGGCTTATGCTTAATTATAAATGCCTGGCCTTAGTTTGGCTTAATTTCTAGCCAGCTTTCCTCAACTTAATTTATCCTGCCACCCTTATGCCTCTGTGTTTTTCCTATTCTCTTACTTCTTTAAATCTTACTCTTATTCCGTGGTTTGCTGTGTAGCTGGGTGGCTGGCCCCTGGAGAAGGCTCCTCCTTCTCTGGCTATTTCTTTTTCTTCTTCCCAGCTTTTTTTTTCCTATATATTTTCTCTGCCTGTCAGCCCCACCTATTTCTCTTTCCTGCCTCATTATTGGCCGTTCAGTTATTAGACCAATCAGGTGTTTTAGACAGACACAGTAACTCGGCTTCTCAGAGTTAAACAAATGCAACATAAACAAAGTAACACACCTTAAAATAGCATTCTACAAGTTCAGGCTCGCCTAATCCCACCAGCCTCCCATTCTACCCCACTGTGATTCTCCGTTGAAAAAATTGCAAGTATGGGGTTAGACCAGATGCAGGTGCTGGGACTGCAGGACCCAGAGGCCACAGCAAGGGGATTGTGGGATTGAAGGCCAGTGGAGATCTTGCCTCCAAAAACTAAACAAAGCCAAAGACAGCTTGGAGTCCTGGAAAGTTCCCTAACTGTCCTGCCAGCCGCCAGACTAGAGGCTGCCATCAGTTTGAGGATCATAGGTGAGACACTCAGCTTATCTGGCACGTGCAACTCTAAGTGCTTCTGCCTTGTGCAAATGTCTCCTTCTGAGGTCACTCAGATAGGGGCAGCCAGAGGGGAGGCTGGAGAGTACGTACCTCATTTGAGAAAGTTTCACTGTATAACTTTTCACAGTGCCCACCAACCTTGGAGGACGTTCTTGGGTGTAAACTCCCAAGGCCTCTGTTCTCCAGATACTCACAAGCTGAAGCTGTCACATACTCACCCTTTGAAAAATCCTATTTTATAATTGGTATGTGTCTTCTGTGTGGGTGACAGGGTGACTTCTCCCAACCAATGACACGCTGAGTTTCCCAGAAAAGTAAGCTCTTGAGTGAATTTCTGGTAAATTCAAATGAAACAGCTGATAAGCTGAGGAAAAATGAAAAAGAATGTGGAGTCAATGCAGAGCTGACCTTTCAGTCACTGGGCAGAGTGGTTTATGCAGACTGGGCAGTTTTTAGCGGCCTCCAGCCCCTCGGTGCCTTCAAAGTTTACAGTCCTGGGAGTACAGGACGGAGAGCAAATGCTTAGCCTGGTCCAGGACCGGCACTGGGGAGGCCAGCACTGGGGAGGCAGGCACTGCCTCCTTCCTCTTTGTCCCACTTCAGCCAAAACCTATACTAAATGGCTCAGGGACTGGAGTTTCTGCAGAGGAGGGTGGGAGATGGGGGGCTGTGTTCCCCAACCTTTTGTTCATATAATCACTGTAGCTGGAATTCCCGCCCCAGCCCCTGTCTTTAGGGGTCAGCTTAAGGATCATCTTCTCCAAGATGCTTCCTTTTCCTCCTCCATGTGGCCACTGAAGCCATCGAGGCCAAGACAGCAGGCATCCAGCCTCTAAAGTGCAAGCTGTTGGAGCTAGGGAAGCAGCATGGTCAGTAAAACGCTTGCACATGAGGACCTGGGTGGGGTCTGTCTTAGTTAGGGTTACCCAAAGTCAGCTGGGGAGGAAAGAATTTTTTAATTACCCTTCCACATCTCTGTTCATCATCAAAGGAAGTCAGGACAGGAACTCAAACAGAGCAGGAACCTGAAGGTAGGAACTGATGCAGAGGCCATGGAGGGTGTTGCTGCTGGCTTGCTCTTCATGGCTTACTCAGCCTGATTTCTTTTAGAACCCCAGGACTACCAGGCTAGGGATGGCACCAACCACAATGGGCTGGGCCCTCCCACATCAGCTCCTGTCAAGTTGACACAAAAATTCCCCAGGACAGATTCCATACTCAGAACCCACATTTTAAGAAGCCAGGCAAGTTGACACACACTTGGAGTAGCACCAGCAGATGGATCCCTGGTACTCACTGGCTGGCCAGCCTAGCATACTTGGCAAGCTCTGGGCCAGTGAGAAACTCTGTCTCCAAAAAATAAAAGATGGAAAGCACCTGACCAATGACACCTGAGGTTGTCCTCTGGCCTCTGCATCCACACAAGCTTGAGTGCACCCCCCCCTGGTTAATTACTAATTGATTGATTTTAAAATATAAGCTATAATAGAACAAGTGGAAGGTGGAAGATCCTGCTGTTTATGTCAGTGGAGGCCAGCCTAGGAAGAATCTCAAAGCAATGCTCACGAACGCAAAACACAGGCACCCAATCTGACAGTGTTTGCAAGGAGTTACAATGATGAGACCAGGCAATCCACCAACACAGCTTTTCTTTGGTCTGACATCCTCCAGAAATGACCACAGTCATTTTTCATTAGATCCCTGGAAAGAAGGCTGCAGTCCCAAAAAACTAAGTAAAGCCCTCCTCCTTGTGACGTTGATGGAATACGTTTGGTGTGTGGTGAGATTTTGTGTGTGCCTGTTCCATGTACACTTAGAAAGAAAGAAAGAAAGAAAGAAAGAAAGAAAGAAAGAAAGAAAGAAAGAAAGAAAGAAAGAGCTGCACCTTTCAGAAGAAGGTGCTTGGTAACCATGGTGCTTCGGATGCAAAGGCCCGCAGAGCAATGCCCACTGCCCTGTGAATAGGGCCTTTGTTCTCAGTACTGTTTTGGTAGGAAATGGTTGCTATTTAGGTATCCAAGAGGGAATATAAATTATGCTCACCTAATCAAACAGACCAGTAAATACAGCAGTTAATCTGACAACTTCAAATTCCTGAGTTGCATTCTGAAACACAATTTAGCGCCAGCCATCCTTGAAAGCCTGCAAGCATCGGGAGCCTTTGCCCGCTACAAGCTTTGCTGACTTCTGATTCATCTTATTAATTACCGCAAATGCCCGGTTCTAAATCACAGTTCAGTGTGAAGATTTCTTGGTGGCAGAAAAGGAGAGTGAAGGCCTTAGAAAGCATTCAACCTAAAAGTAAATAAATAAAACCTGCTACTGGGATGTCAGGGAGGAAAGCCTGTAGTGACCACCTGAAAACAGACCATCCAGTGGGGTTGCTCTGCACAGCAAGGGTGTCTGCCATGTCCATTGTCCTGCCCCCAGCAGTTTCTTCCAGCTGAGCAACCCTGAGGCTGGGAACACAAAAATGAACCTGTTTATCCAGGTTATGAACAGTCTTGCAATCCATTCTCCTTGAGAATCCACCCTCCACTGTGGGGACAAAAGTTCTGAAACATGGAAAAAAACCAAATAACTAAATTCAGCTTGCTCTGAAATGCAACATAGAAGGACTCTTTAAAGCCAAGACCCCAAATTGTGTTTATTTTGAATAAATACCCACTACCAGATTCTATTTGCAAACAACTGCAAGACTCTCTTAAAACTTTTGTCCTTGGAGTGTTTTTAGGGGCAGGGTCCAATGTACACACACACACACACACACACACACAGCAAGCACTAGAGGTATTATCTGAACTATCCCTGCTCTTTTGAAGGGAAAAAAAAGTAGTTTTTGGCTTTTAAAGGAGTTATTGTCACTTCTGGCTGATGTTTATTTTACTGTCTCCTGGGCGGTGGGGAGCAATTCACCTATAAAGCCTGATTGCAGCACGCTGGGACAGTCTGAATACGGTAATCAATGGCAGTTAAACTAGGAATAAATAAACCTTTATGGCACCAGGGTTCCTACCCTCCATGGAAATTATTGTTAATTTATTGAATCAATAATCTCAAAACAATAAATTATGTTGTCCTTTGTTTTACTAAGCCCTTCTCACAGTGTGTTAAAAAGCAAAGACTTTGTAAATATCACAACATGCTAGAAAGAGGGTTTTGAAGCCATGTCTTTGTATGTGGTCCGTTAAGAGGCTAGACTATAAATCTGAAAAGTCTACTGAGCAAGGGTGAGCTTGAACATAGGCAGTATGAACTTGAACATGTGCAGGGGCAGACTTGAGCATGGCTATTGTGAGCTTAAACATGGCAGGGGTGAGCTTGGACACGGGCGGGGTTAACATGGGCAGGAGTGAACACGGGCAGGCACTAACAAAACAGTAACAGCTACACTTCCTCCCTCTACTACTTAAAGTGGTGAGAAGGAGCTTGGATTCTCTCCCTCATTAACTCTGTCACTGCTCAAGACAACTTGGTTTTATGTCAGTTGTTTGAGAATTACTCTGTGTATGAGAGACAGAGAGAAACAGAGACAGACACAGAAAGGGAGAGATGAGAGAGAGAGAGAGATGTTGGGCGTTGTGCATGTACTTGTGTGGTTGTGTACATCTGTATGTGCAGGCACACATGCATGTGTATGAACATATATGTGGAGGTCAGAGGTCAATGGCAAGTGTCTTCCTTGGTTTAACTTTTTATTTAATATTGTTATTGTGTGTGCATATGTGCATGTGTATAAGTGAGTTATCTCCTTCCACCTGGATGTGGCTTCTAGGGATCAAACTCCGGTTGTTAGACTATACCCAACAAGCCATCTGCATGTCCCAGTTGCCTTAGTTTTTAAGACAGGGTCTCACCCTGAACCTGGAGCCCACTAGCTCCTCTAGATTGCCTGGACAGTGAGCTTCAAGAATCTGCCTGCCTTTGCCTCTCCAGCACTGGGATTACAGACATGTGTGTCCTGTTTTGTACATGGGTGCTGGGTTCCCAAACTCTGGTTATCATGCTTACAGGACAAACACTTTACCAAGTGAGCCATCTCCCCAGCCCCCAAATTATTACTTATTAAGGGCATATTTATTAAAAGCTGGGATGAGATGCTTTTATCTGGTGGGCTGCATGTAACCAGCTAAAACGCTTGTCCTCACTCTATTTCTCCGACCTAGTCTTGCTTTCAATCTGTTCTCCACCAAAGTCCCTGGGGAAGACGTAACTCCCAGGCTTATTCTGGAAGTTGAACCTGCTACTATCCTGACTTACTGATGATAAGAAAGGGGAGTTAAAATAGTGTCTGGCCCCGTGGTTGAGGCTAAACAAAATGTAATGGCCCCCTCTCTGGGGCCATCAGGCTGTTGTCTCTCCACCACGCACAAGTATAACAGGTCATGAGAATTGTACCCTGGAAATCTTAAGCAGTTTTCTCATTATGTTTTACCTTTCGTGACTATCAAAGTATCTTTTGGGTACCTATTCATCCTGTTACAAAATCGTACCCAAATGTGAGCTCCCCAGCTCTAAAAAATATATATAATATAATGGGGAAAAGCACACATATGGGGTAATATCTGCAGATGAGACATTACTGTACAAGCAGCGTCCCAGAAGCCCCTAATATCTGAAGCTTTCTGTAGATTAAGCTGTTCTAACGGCCCTGCAGCTCCTATACGCAATTATCTGCTCGCTTACGGAGGCCCTTAAAGCCGACGTGAGGGATCTTCTAAGCCGAGATCTGCATACCTTAATTACGGAACCAATTTGGGACACTGTTTGTTCCAACGTTTTTTAAAGGCCTTCCCTAGATTATAAGAACGCGTCTAATTCAGGGCTGTTTTCTTGTGTGCTTGGAGACTCACAGACTTGAATGCAGGCCGCTGCAATGGCTCCCCAGAGTGCCTGGTCACCAGCACGGTCTGCTGGGGGCTTGCGGGGTTTGTTAGAGACTGACCTAAAACCAGTCCCCAGAGCTGAACTTGTGACAGGAGTTTGTCCTCTTTGAGACCCAACTCTGATGTAATGATTTAGCAGCAGGGAGCTGAAAATAATGATCTGTGGAATACTCATCAATCTTGGACAGAGTTCCTTAAAGAGCTGCAAGTGGGTTCGTAAGACCACCTTAGGAATCCAAGGGGCTCAACGGACATCCCTGGACCCAAGGAGGGAAAGGGGACCCACCTGTGTAGAACGCCCATTCCAGGTCACAAGTGACACAAAGATTACCAAGTCCCCCTGGGCTCCAGCCTTGGCAGAGGCCTTAGTCTGATCCAATTGTAAAGGATTATTCCAGGCAAGACGATATTGCTTTCCTGAAGAGGCCGTGACTGAGCTAAGAATCCTATCTGGGTCCTGGTACATCCTGCCGCAGGTCTAGTGCCCTGGTAACCTGGCTGCAGAGGAGGGAGAGCACAAGCCTGCTGACTTCTTTACATGCAGCTGCTACGTCAGGCCAATTAGCATTCTGGGACGTCAGTGGTGTCTTTGTATTAAATGTAAAAGGATGGCTTCCGTGTACAGGGAGCCTTCCCAAGCACCACCACGAGAGATTTCCATAGGACTGCACTTGATAGTCACAGCACTAGCTTGGGTAAAACACCCAGTCTCGACTTCAGGAGCAAAGGATGGAGATTCAGATTGGGTTAGGAACTTGCCTAAGGCCACAGGGTGACGGAGCCACAAAGTGACAGACATCACAAACGGACCTCCCTAGCTCCAGCGCCCATCCTCCCACCTGTAGAAAAGTGGACGAACTTTCCCTGAAGCTAGTTTGCCTCTTTGGTCTAGGTCTCAATTAACTTATTTTTCACCCATAAGGATTAATTAAAATCTTCTCCCATGGGTACTCAGCACTCTGACATTCTCAGAGGAAAAAGATTCAAGCTGAGCATGGTGGCTGTATCAGCCAGGGTTCTCCAAAGAAGCCAAACCAATAGAAGAGTGGACAATCAAAGGGAGTCTACTAAGTTGCCTTACATGTTGTCTGGGTCCGACTATGGCTGTCCTCATACTGGTGAGGCTGAGAACCCAGCAGATACTCAGTCCACAAAACAGGAGGCCTCAAGCATCCCAGCCTGATGCTGAAAGCCTGGAGGATTCCCAGGGAGCTGCTGATCTTCTGGCCATGATAGAAACCAGAAGAAACCCAGTTTCACTATCAGCAAAGGAATGTAGGAACCATGGAAGAGGCAGCAACAAGAGTAAAGGAACTCACCAGGGAAACGCTGAAGAAATAAGGCAAAGAGCAAGCATTTGCTCCTCAACCTTTTTCCAGCTGCTACTAGAAGCTGCTGCCCACATTTAGGGTGGGTTTTCCCACTATGAATAACCTTTCAGGTTATCCAGCATCTGCTCTCTTAGTTAATTAAGTATCCAGTCAAGCAGATAGCCAAGAATAATCATCACATTGGCTTATTCCTCTTATCTCAGCTCTGGGGAGGGTGAGGCAGGAAAATTGCCATGAGTTCAAGGCTAGCCTGAGCTATATACCATGTACCAGATTAGAGCTATAAAGCAAGAACAAGTACATGAATAAAATCAGTATCTACTATGCAAGTCCTACATGTCTGTGGATTCATTCATATAATGGAAGGCAAATTCTGACTTCACATCTGCTTGTTCATATTGAACAAATATTAACTTCTCACATCATAAGTCTCTCAGTGTGTACACGATTACCCTTAATGCCCCTTAGAATGAACTCTCTTCTATGATAGGTAAGAGAATCATATAACCTTTAAAAATGAGAGAGAAGGGGCTGGAGAAATGGTTCAGCCATTGAGAGTACTTTCTGCTCTTCCAGAGGACCTGAATTGGGTTCCAAGCACCCACATCAGGTGGCCCACAGATGCCAGTAACTTCAGGTCCTCATGTGCACATCCCCATACACAGAGACACATAGTTAAAATTAAAAATAAATCTTAAAGACTTACACATGAGAGGTGAGGTTGTTTGTATGGATAGATATGTTAAAACTGAGATGGAAGGCAGGGCAGAGATGGAGTTATGCGGAGACTCCATGCTGTAGAAACCGGAGTTCAGCATTCAGACTCCCCCTCAGGACTGAGGCTCCTGCTCCCCACAACCACACTGAGCTTTGGTTGTCACTGCATGTTGATAGAGACTGTGGTGGTTTGAATAGGAATGCCCCCCATACACTCATGTTTAAATGCCTGGTCCATAGAGAGTGGCACTATCAGGAGGTGTGGCCTTGTTAGAGGAAGTGTGGCCTTGTTGGAGGAAGTGTGTCACTGTGGAGGTGGGTTTGAGGTCTCATATGATAAAGCTTCACCCAGTGTGGTAGACAGTTCACTTCCTGCTTCCTTCGGATCAAGACATAGAACTCTCAGCTCCTCCAGCACCATGTCTGCCTGCACAGCTCCATGTCCTGCTACAGTGATAATAATAAACCTCTGAAATGGTAACCCAGCTCCAATTCAAGGCTTTCCTTTATAAGAACTGCCATGGTCATGGTGTCTCTTCACAGCAATGGAAACCCTAACTAAGACAGAGACATTCTCCATGAGTCACTATGAGCCAAAGTAACTGCCTCTGCCTAGGTTTACACACCTCAGAAAGCAGCCCACTGGTGCCCCTTGCCTCACTTGGGTATGACATTGACAGGCCATCCTACTGGAGGACTTTCATTGGAACCCCTCCTCCTGTTCTTGTGGCTCATGCTGAAGAGAAGTACCTGTTGTGTGAGATGCTTCCTGGGGAGATGTGAACAGATATCTACTCACCTCAGAGAAGACACCACAATGAACAAAGGAGACAGCTCTATTCATGTCCAATTTAGCAAAGCAAGTTTGTTGGGGATGCTTAGAGAGTACAAGTGAGGTGTGGTGAGGAGTGCTCACAGGTGAGGTGTCACAGGAGTATGGTGAGGGGTTGCTCACAGGTGAGGTGTCACAGGAGTGTGGTGAGGGGTGCTTATAGGAGTGTAAAAGACTTGCAGGCAACTGCATCACTGGAAAGCCCACCCCAGCCTGGGTGGTGACCCATGAAAGCTGCAGCCTGGAGCTCTGTGCTTGACTTACAGGCAGCTCAACAGGTCAGTCTTCCCTCCCCCTTAGTTCTCTGTGGGTTTAAAGACATCTGAGATAGATCTGGAGAGGTGGCACAGCGGTTAAGAGCAGCAGCTACTCTTGCAGAGGATCTAGGTTTGTTCCCAGCACCCACATGGTGGCTCACAACTGCCTGTAACTCCAGTCCCAGGGGATTCCACACTCTGTTCTTGTAAGAGGGCCTCAGAATTGGCACAGAACACACCCAGACACCAAATTCTGCCCCAGAGGGACAAGCCAGGGGATGGAGGGGCTGCCAGCAAAGGCAGACAGCAGGTGTTTGCAGGAGTAGGTTTTAGAAAGAAAAAAGGGGAAGTCTGTGTTAGGATAAGCTGGTAAATCCTGATTGGACCTATTAGCTGGTATAGGTAATATATGAATTTTGCTGCTGGACCTTGTTGTTTTGATAGTTGGTCCTTGGAGTTTTAGTCGGGCATAAGGGAGTAGACCTTGGGGGCTAGCTTTAGGAATGTAATCTAATGGGAGGGGGAAGGGAGAAGGGCAAGGCCTACCTGGGCCATGTTTGTTAGGCTTGGGCCTACTAGCCCTTCAATTCTGACCCAATTCTGACATGATGCACATACATACAAACAAAACACCCATACACATAAAACAGTATTTATAAATAGATAAACACATCGTCTTAGTGGATCTTGACTCAAACAAACCAACTATAAAATTTTTTGTGTGTAAAACAATTGGACAGATTCATTTTATTGATATGATGTAGCACATTCATTGATTTGAATCTAATGAACCACCAATGAACCCCTGGGGTGAATCTTATTACATGAAGAATTTGTTAATGTGCTATTGGATTTGATTTTCTGGTGTTTTGTTGGAGATTTTAATGTCAACTTCCAGCAAGTACACTGATTTATAATTTTCTATTTATACTGTGTTCTTAATCATGTTTTGGCATGAAGGTGAGAGTGGCCATCTAGTTGTTTGGAGGAATTTCATCCTCTTTTATTGTTCATAATAACATAAGGAAAATTGGTATCAGCTGTTCTTATGGTCTTAGGTAGAATTCAACACTGGCACCACCTGGTCCTGTGGTGATACATTGTGATAAAAATTGCCTGAAGATCAGAGAACTAGATTAAACACAGAGGCCAGGCAGTGGTGGCACACACCTTTAATCCCAGTACTAGGAAACACACATACCTTTAATCCCAGGAAGTGATGGCTGGGCAGAGAAAGGTATATAAGGTGTGAGGAGACAGGAACCAAAGACTTTTCAACTGAGGAAGCCCTTTTGTCTAGAGGCCTTTCTGTTAGGCTTCGGCTGAGAACTGAGAGACATTCAAACAGATGATTTGTGGAATTGGCGAGGTGAGATGTGGCGTTGGCTTGTTCCTTTGTCTCTCTGATCTTTTAGCATTTACCCCAATATTTGGCTTCAGATTTTTATTGAGACCATTTAGAAATTCATGTTACATGGTACTAAATTTTCTTGGATGGAAAATTTTTTGTTACTTTTTCAATTTTATAACCCACAGTTCTGTTAGAGTTTTCTAAATCTTCATGATTGCTTCTTGGTAAGGTGTAATAAATTTTCCATTTCTTCTAATTATGAAACTTGTGTGCAGATATTTCTAGAAATCACTAACAACCTTGTGGGTTTCTGTAGTGTGTGATAATACCTCCACTTACTTCTATTTCTATTTGAGTGATGTTTCTCTCTCTTCAGTTACACTAGTTAAAAAGTGTCTATTTTTGTTTTTGTTTTATTTACCTTTCCAAAGAACCAACTCTTCCTCTCCATGGTGTTCTGCACTGTGGTCCCCATTTCACTGCTTTATGTGATTATCTTTACTTTTTTCCATCTACTAAGTTTTTAATTCAGTGTGTTCTACTGGCAGTTTAGTCACTTCAGATCTACTTATACATAGACATTGATTTGTACAAACTTCCTTTTTAGCACTGCCTTGACTGTATCCTATACACATCAGTATGTTGAGTATTTTCAAGAAAATACTGATTCTTTTCTTATTTCTTCCTAGATCCATTGAGTGTCAAAAATCAGTGGTTTTGTTACAATGTTTTCCTCATTGTTGATTTCTAGCTGAATTGCATTCTAAGTTAAAAAGATACTTGACATGGCTTCCGTTTTTTAAGGTTTTGTCAGGCTTGTTTTGTGCCCTGTAGAGAATGTGTCCTGTACAGTGTTCCCTGTAATGATGGGAGAATGGAATGTTGTGTAGATGTGTTGGGTTTATTTTATGCAAGATGAAATCTCACTGTCTTGCTTCTTTGTGGCTTTTCTGTTTGGATAATCTGTCACTGCTGAAAGTGTGTGCTAAGATCCTCAGCTGTTCCAGTAGTGGAGTGTAGCTATCTCTTTGAATCTATTATTACTTTGCTATATATATATATATATATTCTCAAATACTGGGTTCATATATGTTTAGAATTGACAAATTCATGAGTTTGTTATTATATAACAACCTCTTTTACCCATTTTTACTCTTCAAATATAAGGTCTATTTTATTGATATTAACATGGATAATCATGTTTTCTGTACATTCATCTTATGTATGTCTTTACAGGTTCAGTAAGTTTTTGTAATATATAGTTGGGTGTTATTGTTTATCAACTCAGTCATTCTGTATCTTTAAATAGGAGAATTTGATCCATTTATGTTTAAGGTAATTATTAACAGTAAAGATTTTACAATCAACCTTTTATAGCTTGGTTTTCTAATGATATTTCTCTCCTTCTCTTGCAGTTTTCCTTAGTGGATATTTATACTCTAAACACCTTTCCATGCTGCCTCCTTACTCAAAAATGTCTCTCCTCTTTAGTTCAAGATCTTCTTTATCATTGCTGGTCAAGCAGAACCAAATGGAGGCACACTCTCTCAGCTTTCGTTTTTTTTCTGGGAAAATCTCAATCTCTCTCTCTCTCTCTCTCTCTCTCTCTCTCTCTCTCTCTCTCTCTCTCATTTCTAAGGGATTGTTTTTCTGAATACAATGCTCTTGGCTGATTTTTGCAGTTCTTTTTACTGGAAAAATATCTGGTGCCTCTCTCTCCTGGCCCATGAAATTTCCCCTGAAGGGTGTGGTCATGTTAATTGGGTTGGCAAAATTCTGTTTCTTTTCTGTTGAAACCCTGAAACCTTTCTCTTTATCTTTCAGCCATGAAAGCTTGATTATAAGATGTCTTAGGACAGACTTAACTGAATTAAATCTGGATACTGATCTTTGACCTGGATATTAGTAACCTCTGTTTTTTGGTATCATTTCTTTGGAAATGCTTTCTGACCCTTGGGCATCCTCAAGTCAATCATGAACCCAATAACCTCAATATTTGCTCCTTTAACAGTGCTCCCACATTTCCACAACCTTCCTTCACACCTTTCCAGTTTCCCCTCCACTTATGTATCTTCAAAGTCTGCACTAGTTCTTTCTCATGTTTGATTTCTCTTGCCTCATATACCAGTAATGAAATCCTGAAATTCACTGAAAGGATTTTTCAGCTCCCAGATTTCTGATCAATTTGTTTGTTTTGCTTTTGTGTCTTTGTCTTTTGTCTTAACCTTTTCTGTTAAATTCGCAAAACATTTCTGCTTTCTCCAAGCTAATTGGGTTCCCTTAAAACCGCTGTTTGATACTCTCAGGGTGTCTCCCAACTGACTGGCAGCTACTAAGTGTCTGGGACTTCACTGTGAGTCCTAGGTGAGATCAAGGTTTCCTAAAAGCTCCAGGCACTTTGGTGTGTGGCAGCTCTGGGCACTGAAAGATCACATATTCATTCCAATGTTCTGTGCTGGTTAAACTCTTAAAAAAAAATAAATAAATAAAATAAAATAAAAAACTCCTCATTTTCTCTGAGCCTGCATCTTCCTCCTTCACCACCAAATGCATCTGTGTCCTACTCTATCCGGAGGAGCCTGTCATGGTATGTTGTTACTATTTTGGTACTAGAAGTCACCCCAAGACCAGATTTATCCATGATACACTGCTGGCTGGTAACTTAACATAAGCTACAGTCATTTGTGACAAGAATAATGTCAATTAAGTAACTGCTTCCATCAGATTGGCCTGTGGGGGTAGGCAAATCTGTGGGGTATTTTCTTGATTAATGACTGATATGAGAGGGCCCAGCACACTGTGAGTGGTGACCTTCTCTGGGCAGGTAGTTGTGGGTAGTATAAGAAAGCAGGTTGAGCCAGTAAATAGCACTCCTCCAAGATCTCTGTTTCAGTTCCTGCCTCTGGGATCCTGCCTCTGGGTTCCTGCCCAGGGCTTCCTGCATGGCTTCTTTTAATGATGGACTGTGGTAGTTTGAATAGTCCCCATATTTGCATGCCTAGTCTCCAGTTGATGAAATGTTTGGGAAGGATTAGAAGGTGTGGACTTGTTGGAGGAGGCATGTCACTGAGAGGGGACTTTGAGGTTTCAAAGTCCCACACCAGGCTCAGTTTCTTTTCTCTGCCTGCTGCCTATGGATCAGGATGTAAAGCTCTCAGCTTCTGCTCCAACATCATGCCTGTCTGCTTCTCACCATGATGATCATGGACTACTCCTCTAAAACTGTGGGCAAGCCCCCAATTTAATGCTTTCTTTTATAAGAATTGCCATGGTCATGGTATCTCTTCACAATAGAACAGTGGCTAAGACATGGACTATAACCTGTAAGCTAAGTAGACCCTTTGTTCCACAGGTTTCTTTATCACAGCAATAGGAAGCAAACTGGAATGCTGATATATTTAAAGAACCCTTTTGAAGTATTCTTCACAGAGAGGGAGGAAGCAACCCCTATGAACAGTCTCTCCTCATACAACTTCAGCTGGAGCCCAGGCCAGGCTTCATGCCTCACTCTGCCCTTGGTCAGACAATGAGGTTCTTTCTGGCTCTGTGCAGATTTCACCTAATATGAACCAGCCTTGGCCTCCCATGCCACCCCTGTGTGCAATGTTTTTTTTTGTTTGTTTGTTTGTTTTGGTTTTTTTTGTCTCCTACCAGCCAGATCCCAAATAATGGCCCGGAGACTTATTATTAATTATAAAAACTTGACCTTTAGCTTAGACTTGTCTCTACTAGCTCTTATAACTTAATCCATAGTTTTTAATCTATGTTCTGCCACATGGCATTACCTCTCTTCCATCTAGCACCTCCTGTCTCCTCTCCATGTTTGGCTGGTGACTCTGGCTTTCTTCTTTGCGGTGTCCTCTCTGCCTCTGGAAGTCTCACTTAACCTCTTCCTGCCTAGCTATTGGCCATTCAGATCTTTATTACATTAATCACAGCAATACACCATCACACAGTGTAAAAAATATCCCCTGACATTTCCACCTTTTTGTCTAAATGAAAAGGAAAGGTTTTTAACTCTAACACAGTAAAACTATATACAGTAAGAACAATTATCAGGTAAGAAGTACATTCACAATTTCCAGTTCATTTGTATTTGGCAAATTTGGGGACAGTACTAAATTATCTATCCTATTTTAGTGAATCCAAAATTTTGTACCTAGTCTCCTCTCTACCCTAACTTGGATTACCATCATAAAAATATCTTTTTAGACCTTAAAACATCTTCTTAGATAAATAACTTAAGCTTTTATGTTTCTCAACCTTATAAACTTTGCATCTCTTATTAAGTTTCTTTTCTGAATTTGGTAACAAGGAAAACTGTAACTATAACTTTCTCTTCTTCAACTCTATCAGAGATCTGAGAAGGATATAATATTACCTGAATAAATAGGAAATGCAGAGCAAATAATTTCCAAAACTATAGAAACACAGAGACAGCTAGCTGCCTGGACAGTTACCCAATGTTCCTCTGTGACACTGAGACATCTATCCTCAGCCTACAGGCCTAGGATATCTGACAGACTTTTCTGTGAAGCAGGAATTTTGAAGGACTGGCCTACCTTGTCTTGGTAAAGTTCAGCAGTCACTTTTTTGTGTCATGCTTATCCAGTTTTGACAGCATATTGTCAGCAGTCAAGGCAAGGGCAGTTTCTTGCCCAAATGGCTAGCTTTGCCACATTGAAGGCAAACTCCATATGGAGGTTCTTCTATGCCCATCATCCTTTTTTGAAGTAATTGGTGTTTCCAGGAACATATGTATCTCACTGTCATGAAAAGCCTTATGTTATTAAAACATTTTAAATGCCATATTCTGTAGGTCTCTCAAGTGTTTGAAGACCATCTATTGATTTAAAATATATCTCTGTTTGACCTTGAAAACATAGCTAACATAACTATAAGTTTGATTGTTATAGATGACTAATTACTGACCTGCCTTTTTTTTATTATCCTAAATAGCTTTCAAGGATTAAAACCTCACATTACATTTTTAAATGAGCTGTATAGGTACAATACCTTAAACAAGAGTAGAAATATATGTGTGTGTATACATATATATATGTATATATGTATGTATGTGTATATACATATATGTGTGTGTATAAAACAATAAGAACAACCTTAAGTTTGTATCAATATACAAAACGCATACCAATGCAAGTATTTGTTCAAAAGTAGACTCAACAATCCACCTTTTTATCCCATCTTTCCTATGTAGATGTAACCATCTTGTTAAATAAGAAATACAGATCCAATTGCAGAATTAAAAGCCAAGAGGTCAGAGCCATAGTTAAGAGCTTAAAACCTTTTCTTACCCTTCACTGCTGCTGCTGTCCTTCCTCTCCACAAGAGAGCTACTTCCTGTGTGTCTTATTTATAGATGTTCTGCTCTGCCTTCTCATTGGTTGTAAACCCAACCACATGACCTCATCACTGCCTGTCTGTCCAGACCTCCAGGTCTTCTATAGTTGGTATTGAGATTAAAGGTGTGTGTCTCCATGCTGGCTGTATCCTTGAATGCACAGAGATCTGCCTGTCATGTGATCTGGATTAAAGGTGTATGCCACCACTGCCCAGCTTCTGCTATGGCTTGTTATTAGCTCTGACCCCCAGGCAAATTTATTTATTAACATCCAAATAAAATCACATTTTAGTACAAATAAAATATCATCATATTTCTATATTATATCTTCCCTTTTTTTCTTCAAACAAAGAGATCTCTGAATCCAATCTCCTTTGTTTAGCTTTTTTCTGACCATGACAAGTAACAGCTTGTAACCAACCTCTCTAAATGATGACAACCATCCATAACCCACAGAATGATTAAAACCACCCACCCCACCTCTTGGGAATGTAGTTGTTGTGTTCTCTAGATTACTTCCTGTTGTCTGGGAGCAGTGGAATATTTAAGGAGGTGACCCTGAGAAAATTGGGATAATGATCAAGTCCTGGGAGATCTAATTGTATTATTCTTGTTTAATCTCTTTGTAGAGCTTATCTGAGGGTAGACCATCTCAGCTAGCAGCTTTGAAATTGTTCTACATGCAGAATTTTGAGGAAACTGTAACAGAGGCATGCTGAGAGGCTGGATCACCTAGGCCACCTGTTTTCATTGGTGTCTGGTCCTTTTATTCTGAAAACACACAAACTTTTAAAGGTAACATATATATCTGCATTAACACAAGTGTGGAATATGGTGTGCACAAGTCAGTTAAAGATTATTTTTTGTTCTATGTTTGAGCAGATAAAAGGCATCTATTAATTTTATGAGGGTTTTTTTTTTTACTATATAAACAAACCTCTATCCATGCCATATGAGAGGATAAAATGTAATAACAAGTCATGAAGTAATTTATCATGACTCATCCAGTCTCAGAGTTGTACCCATGTTGAGGGATCAGGATATACATCACCTGTCCTGTAGTCTTTCCTGGCTTTTTTCCTCATGTCTGTAGCCAAGATCCTCAGGCAGTCTTCCCTGGTCAAATCTGATTTTTATTAATTTTGAAGAGAATTATAACTTTTTGTTTCCCATGGAAACAAAAAAGTTAAAACCTCTCCCCCAATGCAACATATTTTCTAATTTCCATTCTGAAGTTAAGACATTCTTAAAATATAAAGGTTGATTTAATGAAGCAGTTTCCATAATCCAGTGTCTCTCAGCAGCTATTGTTTTTTGTTCGTTAGCATTTAAAAAATTCAAAGTCAAAAAGCAACATACAGGATCCTGACACCTTGTGTATTTCCCATCCTTATGTGGCTTATTCTTTTTATATTACTTTATTTTTTATTTAAAGACTTTATTGTCTTTAAGCTTTTTTCTATGACTGTCTATACCCATTTTCTTTTCTTTTTTTTAATTTTCCTTCAGCACCTAAGCCTATTCAAACATGTTGTATCTGTTTAGAAGTTTTTTCAGTCTGGATCTGACCTTACTAAGTACCTGCAGTGTTCTCTGACCACATGAGACAAATCTTAAACTGTTTGGCTCTCTGCCAAGTGGCTTTCACTTATCATGCTGGCGACTGAATCTGACCCCTTTGGGGCCACCTAACTGTCCCAGCTCTGGGAAACTGCTGTGTCCCTGTGCTGCATCAGGGGTTTCTATCTGGTCTCCTGTTGTGGAGTAGTGCATCAGTTGCTCATAGCAGGGCCTCTTAAGCAAGGTGGGTCTCTGTACATTGTGAGTAGTTGTCCATCTATACATTCCACATGTTGGATGCCAAATATAGCAAGTCTTTTTCTCTCCCACTAGCCAGCTTCCAAATAATGACCCAGAGACTTTTTATTATGAAAACTTGACCTTTAGCTTAGGCTTGTCTCAACTAGCTCTTATAACTTAAATTAATCCATTTTTCAAAATCTATGTTCTGCCACATGGCATTTCCTCTCTTCCATCTTGCATCTCCTGTCTCCTCTCCATGTCTGGCTAGAGACTCTGCCTTTCTTCTTGCCAGAGTCCTCTCTGTCTCCAGAAGTCTCACTAACCTTTTCCTGCTTAGCTATTGGACATTCAGCTCTTTCACATCAATCACAGCAGTACACCTTCACACAGTGTACAGATATCCATCCCACAATACCTGTGCACATCAGTGACATCAAGTTGTATCACAGCCTGAGCTGACAACCTGCTAGAGCCAGTACAACATGGGCCTGAGACCATGCACCACATGACTACTGTCTACTTACAGCTTCAGTGGACCTGTGACTGGCTCTACCCAGTGACAGTTGATACCTCATTAGGACAAAAGTTGACAGACTGTGGCCATGTGTCAGTACTAGAGCCACATGTATAGGAAGACCTGGTAATAGGGGGGCATTACAGTTTCCTTGCTGTTAGGTTTTGCCAATCCAACAATAAATTCCATGGGCAATCTGATACTTACTTTTCTGTCCTAACCCTGGTTATGTCCCTTGTACACTACCTGAGGTTAGAGTTGTGATGGCACAGGCCGTCCCTTGGCCACACAGGTGGTTGCTAAATAGATAATGTCAAAGTCTCCCAGTTCCAAGAACCTACATGGTCTTATGAATGTACTTCAGTCCCACATAGCTGGTGATGATGTGGTCCAATGCATCTGTCCCTCTGGAGCTCAGGTGGCTTCCTGAGATAGGGAAAATGTTAAAGTCCCAACTGTGAGCCCTGGCTTGACAGAGCTATGCTGCCCAAAGTAGAGCGATGGATGGCTGGAAACAGTCCTTTGGCTGCCAACACTGTTAAAATGGGTCACACCTGAGTCTCACAAAGGCCTACATGGTTTCAGATGGAGGAAGGCTGTGACCCAGACCCATTCCAAGGTTGGCATTGATATGGTCAGAAATTGGGTCTGTCTCCCAGTGTACGGGTCTTTATCAGATGCCAGGTGGTCTAAAGGCTCTCTGTGAGCTTCTATCTGCATATGGGGTGTTCAGTTTCTAGGGAGTGCCTGGTCTCACCTCAGCAGCCTGTCAGTAAGTCCCCAGACTGTCCTGTGTTGGCTTTTGTGCCCTGATCCTCAGCAAATGGAGTCTTGCTTCCCCTCTGCCATCTGAGGGAGAAGAAGGTGGATGCTGGCAGCTGCCCTGTGCAATGCAATGTCACTCTCAATCTCTGGGGTTTAGCCAAAGATTGGGGTCCTAGGACTCTGCCTAGTATTTATTATACTATGACAGGTCTACCACTACAGTTTTGGTTTTTAAAGATTTTTGAAAATTCATTTGCATGTGTGTGAGGCTACCTGGGATTATCTGCACCGCATGTATACAGGTGCCTACAAGATGCTGGATCCCTTGATGTGTGCTGCCATGTAGGTGCTGGGAACTGAAGCCACATCCTCTGCAGGAACACTAAGTATTCTGAGTGTCTCCAGCCCCTGCCACTGAACACCTGTTGGCCTTGGACTGTCTCTGGAGAAACAACAGTTAGAAGACCCTACTCAGCTGCCCTCTTTCCATCTCTGACCTTTCACCTTTCAACTGAAATACCTATGCCCAAAGTGCTGCCTGAGGCTCTGCTTTGGGCTTTGATGAAGCATCCCATTAAAAGGGCAGATGTGAACTGGAGTATAAACAGGGTGCGTGCACACAAAGAATCCAGTTGCCTTCAATGGCACTGGAGTCTCAGTAGATACATGGTAGACTTCAAAGCACACTTGTCATGCATTGAGAATAGAAAGATGCCAAGAACTTTCTTCCTCAAGGTGTAAGTTGCCCCCAGGTTTCTAAGCCCCATGTCTTTCCTTTTACTGGTCCAGAATGAAAAACAGAAGAATAATTTTATCTTAACAACCAGAGCTTCCCACTACCATGACCAAGAAGTGAAGGCTACTGCCAGGGTTTACAAGAGGCAGATCAGCAGGTGCGGCTTGGGGGAAGTTTGCCCAGTTCAGCTGGTTCCCTCACTTAGAGACTCATCAGGGTGTAGGCTGCCAGGAGAGTCAGCTGACTTCTCAGGCAAAAGCAACGGGGGGCTGATTTGGCTGGCCACCTGGATATCTGTGGCTCTATGGGTTGTCATTAACATGAAGCTAATTTCTTGGCAAAGAACCTTCTGACCACATAGATTTGAATTTTAAAGTCAATATGCACAGCATGCCTCTGCTCTGCTCTGAAGAAGCCCAGGGGTCTCTGTTTAACAACCACCCTAAGGATGGCAATGTCACTCAGTAGTGTGTTTGTCTGACACAAACAAAAGCCTGGGTTCAGGCTCCACACTGCATAAACCAGGCATGGTGTATGCACCTGTAATCCTAGTACTTGACAGGTAGAGACCAGGAGATCAGAAGTTCGAATCCAAGTTCATCCTCAGCTATGTAGTAAGCCCAAGCCTTGTCTGTCAAAAAAAAAAAAAAAAAAAAAAAAAAAAAGTGTGTTGTGTGTTGTATCCAAATCTACCTACTTTAATATTCTTTCCTATGCTGGGCATGTGCCCTGGGGAAAGATGAGTTTCTGTTCAGTTTGCTCACTGTGATCACTGTTTTCACAGTGGAACTCAAGAAAGGAGGCGAAGCTACCCTAGCTGTCAACATTCCATCACAGAAGAGGGGAGGAGCTCATGGGGCCCCACCCCTGCCTGAGGAGCTTCAGGCAGTTCACTTGCTGCAGGACAGAGAGTCCTGTTCCTCAGTGGTGTGGGCCCTGGCAAGTTGTTCTTGCTCAAGTAAATAAGCCCTGGTCATCCTCGTGTAGGCACCTTGGTTAAATGCAGTGGGCCACTGTCAACTGAAGACATGAAATAGAGGAGAGTTAGTGGAGAGAAATACCATAGAAGGAAGGAGCAAGGGGAAAGAGAGGATGGCAGGGGTGTATGATCAAAGTACTGTGTGCCTGTGTGTGTGCCTGTGTGTGTGCACATGTGTGTGTGTGTGTGTGTGTGTGTGTGTGTGTGTGTGTGTGTGTGTGATTATGAAAGGATAAACAACTTTAGTGGGTTAAAAAAGAAAAATCAAAGAATAAATTAAAATAGAACGAAAGAAAAGAAGGTAGGGAAGGGAAAGGAGAGAGGGAGGAAGAGGGAAGAAGGAAGGGGAAGAGGAAGGGAGGGAGAGGAAGGGAGGAAGAGAGGGAGGAGGAGGGAGGAAGGAAGGGGAAGAGGAAGGGAGGGAGAGGAAGGGAGGAAGAGAGGGAGGAGGAGGGAGGAAGGAAGGGGAAGAGGAAGGGAGGGAGAGGAAGGGAGGAAGAGAGGGAGGAGGAGGGAGGAAGTTGGTTGCTGGTTTTTAACTCCTCTTTTCCATTCACAGATGAAGTATATGTATTTACCATGGACAGCATAATATTTGGAAGTGCATGGACACAGTGACGAGACTAAGCCAGCTACTTAGCATGAGCTTTGCCTCACACGTTTTTCATTTTTATGGTGGGAACTACAGTCACCATATTGTAATAAGTCTTTTCAACTCCTCTGTTTACTTTTATCATGAGATGGAAAATCATCCCACACCTCTGGGATAGATTCCAAACTGCCATCCTCCTGTGAGTACTGTAACCTGCTTTGGTAAATGAAGGCTGCCTCCAAGTTACAGGAGACAGCCATGAACGCTAACAGGCATGAGGATGTAGAGTGTTCCCACCCTACAGAAGTGGAAGAACAGCTGTACTATTTAGACAAAGTTCCCACACTCATCTTCACTGGAGCAGATTTTGTTTTGTTTGGAGATGGGAGATGAGGAAGTCACAGTTTACAGTGCATCTTCTTAAAGAGTTACTGTCATCAATTTTATCCCTTATATGGCCTGCCCTCCCACGTCCTCTGACTGTGAAGGACTCTGGTGAATTAGAGACATTCTCTTAGGCTGGGGTCACACAACCAGCTAAAGGAACAGGGAAAGTTTATGAGCACAGGGCACATTTTCTGTGACTCTGGGGCGAACCAGGGCTGGAGGGTTTGATCACTCCCCTGGACCCAAAAACCGTGACGTCATGACAAGAAAAAAACATGACATTATAGGCATACTCACCCACACATTTCTTCCAGCTGTCCCTGGCTTTGCTGGAAGAGAAGTGGGAACATGGGAAATGTGACTGCATCCCACCTTGTTTTAGTCTACTGTTTTTAGCTAATACATAAAACACAAACATTGTTTGTATCAACGCAGAACCGGATGATATTTTGAAGTGTATGTACCTCATGTCCTAATCTCATCTCTGTTGTGTGACAAATGCCCTGAGAAAAGCAATGTGAGGGAGGAAGGGCTTATTTGGTTTATAATTCTGGGTTACAATCCACTACATTTCAGAAAAAAAGTCAGGGCAGGCTCACAAGCAGCCAGTCACATCCCACCCACAGTCACAAGGAGCAAGAGATGAATGTACCCACACTGCCTATTGAGTGTCTCTTAGCTTTCTCCTGTCCTGTATAGTTCAGGACCCCTTTGTGGTCCAGGAAATGGAGCTGTGCACGGTAGCCTGGATTTCCCTGCATCAGTTCACAACCAAGACCCTCTCCTACAGACATGCATGCCCACAGACCAAGCTGATCTAGGCAGTCCCTCATTCAGGCTCCTCCTAAGTGCTCTAAGTGGTAGCAAGTAGACATTGAAAACCATCACCCTGTGTAATGTTTAAATCAGCTGAGCACATTTCTCTCTTTATTTGTCATATCTGTGATAAAAGCCATTTCACTCCTTCCTTCCAGCTTTCTGAAATGCAAGCTACATCATCTTCTGGAATCACACTAAGACCTCTGCCTCCCATGTGACTGTGAGTTAGTACCGGTCTGACACTCTCTCCCTCAACTTCCCTGCAATTCTTCCCAGTTCCTGGTGACCATCAGTCCACTCTCAGTGTCTGTGACAGCAGCCTTTTCAGATTCCACAAGTCACATGGTAAACAAACCTGTATTATTCTTTGTTTGGGTTTTTTCCACTTAATCACTATCTCTCCCATCAAGATTATAAGATCTTTTTCATGGCTGAACAGTATTCAGATACACACACACACACACACACACACACACACACACACACACACACGCATGCATACACACACATGTGCACACATGCACACTCTACAGATGTTAATCAGTTGATGGACACTTGGATATTTTCCATTTCTTTGCTCTATTCATCATTAGATGATGATACAGGCAGTTGTATTTTATATAGATCTGTAAGAAAATTATTTTGATATATGTTCTTAATAAATTTTTTTAAATCAATAAGGTTTTCTAACCTTTCTTGACTCCTATATCTTAAGATAAAGAAAAGGGGGAAATTCTTTTTTTTTTTTTTTTTTTTTTTTTGCTTGCCCTCATGACTACATGTACATAACAGGCCTTCATCATGGCCAAAATCAAGTTCACAGCACGAAGTATAGCATTCTGGTCTCTGTGACTGCACATTGGCTCTGAATGTGCACATGGGAAACTGGAGTGATGGGGATCTTCCAGCAAGAAATGTAGGAAAGGGGAAAAGGAGAGAGAAAAAGAGGAAGAAAGGAGAGAAGGAAGGAAGGAGGGAGAGGAGGGGAAGAGGAAGGAGAAGGAAATGGAAGGGAAAGGAAAAGAGGAAGGACAAAAGGAAGAAATGGAAAGGAAGGCTATAATATCTATAATAAGAAAAATTCCACTTCCTGCTGTGAAAATTACACAGAAAGGGACGTTGAGCAGGCACTAGCCCATAGGCCTTGTGTGGTCTGAGACCTTTGCAGCAGCCAGTTAGGCACAGTGGTCGGTTCTGACTTTGCCCACCTGAATACCCATTAGCAAAGGCTGAAGGTTAATTTTTTTCTCTGACAAATTCTGGTGTGTGGAGCATTCTAATGCTGTGAACAAATGTCTATGCAGCCCCGAGGATTCACCAACAGCACCAAAAATCAATTCCACACAAGTCCAACTTGGTAAGCCAATGAATGGATCAGGCTTATGAGTAGGAGAAACGGTGAGGGTGGTTCATGGGTGTGTGTTGATTCCAAAATAGCTCACCTTCAAATCCCCACCCTTTCTCTGCCCCACCAGCCAGCTCCCAAATAATGACAGAGACTTGTTATTGATTGTGAAAGCTCAGCCTATAGCTTATGCTAGTCCCACTAGCTTGTATAACTTAAATTATTAACCTATTTCTGTTAATCTATGTTTTGCCTCGTGGCTCTTTACCTCTCTTTCAGTTGTACCTTCTGTTTCCTCTTTGTATCCTCAGCATCTCTCTTGTGTCTCACCAGTTTCTCTTTCAGAAGTCCCACCTATACCTTCTGCCTAGCTATTGGCTGTTCAGCTTTTTATTAGACCAATCACAGTAACATATCTTTACATAGTGTAATCAAATATCTCACAGCACCACCTCATCACCATGAACACTATACAGGAGTTACATCGATGGGGTTCCACTTCAGTCCACCTTGGACCTCCTCTGTCCTCTAGCATCCTCCAAGGTCCTTCAGGGCTTGGGAAGAAATGGTTGGCCTCCTAGGAATCATTCCTATGATCCTTCCCTTCCCTCCACTAGGAAGTGCCAAAGCACCCGTCACTATCACTCAAGGCCCAGTCATCACTGATTCCCACCCCTCCACTGTCACTCAAGACCCAGTCATTATTGCTTCAGATAGGCCTGTAGGCCAGCCTGTGAGGCATCTTCTTGATTGGTGATTAATGTGGGTGGTACCATCCTTGGGCTGATGGTCCTGGGAAGAATAAGAAATCCAACTCACAAGCCATGGGGAGAAACCGAGTAAGCAACACTCCTGGTCCCTGTTTCAGTTCCTGACTCCAGGTTCCTACCTTGAAGTTCTGCCCTGACTTCCCATCATGATAAACTATGATCAGGACACATAAGTCAAAATAAACCCTTTCCTTCCCAACTTACCTTTGGTCATAGTGTTATATCAAATCAGTAGATGCCCTAACTGGACACTTGGCAAGGACAAATGTGGTCCAAGACGGTGAAAGAGCATCCAACTGCATCTTGGGCTTGGACTGAGAAACATTTTTCTTCATGCACATTCTCTTAAATCAGGCAAGACAAAGAAAGGGGGGAGGGACAAGAAAAGAGGGAGAAAGAGAGAGTTCCATCATGTTCCAAGAAGGGCTGTGTGAGTGCTATAAGAGATCAGGGTCCTTTCTTGATGTTTTAAGGAATCATCAAGAAATATGAACCTGTGGCAAGACTCTTGTTCACTACAGTGATGAGTGCATATATTCACTAAGCACATCAAATGATGTTTCTCTTCTGAAAGCCACAAAGAAAGAAAATTGGTAGAAAACTATTGAAGGGACTTAAAACTTAGAAGTATTCAAACTTGCTGAATACCATTAAATGACAAAAATGGAAATGATAATTTTTCAGTACATTGTGGTGATATAGTGTCCCCCCCAATATGTTGTGCATCCTAATAAGCTTATCTGGGGTTATAGGACAGAACAGCCACTAGACACACATAGAGACCAGAAAATGGCGGCACTCACACCTTTAATCCTGTCATTTGGGAGGCAGAGATCCATTCGGATCTCTGAGTTCAAAGCCACACTGGAAACAGCCAGGCATGGTGACTCATGCCTTTAATCCCAGGAAGTGAGTCTTTAATCCCAGGAAGTGATGGCAGAAAGCAGGCGTGAAAACCAGGAACTAGAGCTGGTTAAGCTTTTAGGCTTTTGAGCAGCACAGTTCAGCTGAGAGCCATCCAGTCTGAGGAAACAGGATCAGTTGAACTGGTGAGGTGAGGTAGCTGTGGCTTGTTCTGCTTCTCTGATTTTCCAGCATTCACTCCACTACTTGGATCCAGGTTTGTTTTTATTAGTAAGACTCTTTAAGATTCGTGCAACAGTACATTTTTAAATTGAGGTGTTATTTTAAAATATTTTTCTAATTAGAATAATAATGGTAATCAATCATCCATTCAATGAATATTTGTTGAGGACCAGCTATGTGCAAGGGGCAATAGAGAGTTGTAGAGAGTACTGAGAAAGACAGAGTCCTTCCCCTCCTGTAAGGAGCATGCAATTTTGCACAGGCAGATAGTGGCCATGTGCAACCCTCAAGTGGTCAAGGATGAATTCAAACATACATGAGTACCAAGATAATAATAAATACAGTCATGGAAGGTAGAGAATGGATGTCAATTTGGGAGGTTGGGGGTTAGTATGATCAAGGAAGAGCTCCCTGAGCTAAGACAAGAGAAAAGGAGGAAGATGTGTCATGAAGCAAAGCAAAGGAGACTCAGGCAGTGATCACAGGAAACAGGGGCCTAGACAGTGAGCAGTCATGAGCAGAATATATTTTTGTTTGGAAGGAATCTGGTGGAAGATCCACCTTAACTCCCCTCCCCATCTCTTTCCCTAAACTTGCCCCTTCTAAGCCCACCAAACACAGCCCCTCCCATAACCCACCCCTTCAAAGCTGGCTAAATACAGCTCCTCACCCAGAGAGGCTCAAGACCACTCACACAGGGTATATAAGCAATATCCCAGAAAACAGACACGTGGTTCTTCTGGTCTCTCATCCCCATCTCCTCTCCGCAGGACCAGGGAATCACCTGGGAGCACTTTACCCATTAAACCTGGGCTTTTCCTGATTTGGTCTGATTCAGTTTGTTGCGATGGTGGAGGCCTTCAAGAGGCCTAAAACTTATCATCTGGAGGTTCCACAGAGAGGGGTTGATTTTTTTCCCACTGGCCCAGGGCTGTGTGTTGGAAAAACAGGCCTCTCCTCCACACCTGTTCTCTGCCAGACTAAGATTGGCTCTCAGCTGGGTAAGTTGCCCTTTCCAAGTCCTTTGCCTAGGAGGCCCAGGGCCTCTCTGTTTTTCAGGATATCTTACTGGAGACACAGCCATGCCAGGCCCCTGACCCATTCTGGAGCACAGGGCTGCCTTTGCCACACCTGACCCATTTTGGTGTGAAGGGCTGCCTTCACTCCATACCTTTATCGTCAGGAAAGGTTGAGAAGGCCAATGGACTCATCAAACGATGGCTCATCAAGCTCTCCATTGAACTCAGGTTATCTGGGCCATCCCTTCTCCCCATAGCCCTTATCCCCTCTGGGCCACCCCATGCTCTCCTACAGGTTTGAGTCCTTTTGAGCTCCTTTACAGAAGGCCCTTCCTCACCACCTCCTAGCCCAAACTCCCCCACTGGCCAGGTGTCTCCCCTACCTCTCTCTTCTGATGAGGATGTAACCGTCTTGTTAAATAAGAAACACAGAGCTAACTGCAGAGTTAAAAGCCCAGAGTTCAGAGCAATAGCTGAGAGCTGAAAACCTAACCCTTCACTGATGCTCTGTCTTCCCTCTCCACAAGAGACCTACTTCCTGTGTCCTGTCTTTTTTATAGACTTTCTGTTCTGCTTTCTCATTGGCTATAAATCCAGCCACATGACCTCCTCATCACTGCCTGTCTTTACAGACCTCCAGGCCTTCTATGGTTGGTATTGAGATTAAAGGCATGTGTCGCCATGCTAGCTCTATCCTTGAACACACAGAGATCCTGCCTACCTCTGCCTCCCAAGCGCTGGGATTAAAGGCGTGCACCACCACCGCCCAGCTTCTGCTATGGCTTGCTCTGATCCCAAGGCAATTTTATTAATATACAAATAAAACCACATTTCAGTACAAATCAAATATCACCACATTCTGAGGTCCCTTATCCATTCATACTGTGATCCTCACCACCCCCTCAGTTGCCAAGCTCCTGGGACATTCATGCTGGTACCATCTCGCCAGGCCTAAGTGGGCATCTATTCAGGATACATGGTCTGCCCAGCAGCTGGGACCCTCCACCCATTGGTTTTCCAAGATGTCCCATTAAAGGGCCTATCTGCTCTTCTGCTCTGTACATTCATCTTTACAATACAACTAAGGCAGATATTAATGATCTTTTTTCCTAAGACCTTACCACCTTTTCTCCTTAAAAAAAACAAAAAACAAAAAAAAACAACAAAAAACCAGACACCTGAGGTCTCCAGGATGACAATTAACCAGATGCTCCTCCATTCACACCTCCTGCTGAATGTGAGCTCTCCAATTCCCAATTCCTCTTCCCCATACTGCCCCATGCCTGAAGGAAATAGTCAGACTTGAACTGCTGTCCCTATACCCAAAGAGTCTTGAATGTTTGGAAGGAGTCTGGTGGAAGATCCACCTCAACTCCCCTCCCCATCTCTTTCCCTAAACCCACTCCTTCAAAGCCAGCCAAACACAGCTCCTCCCCCAGAGAAGCTCAAGACTACTACCACAGGGTACATAAGCAGCATCCCTGAAAACAGACATGTGGTTCTTCTGGTCTAGCATCCCCATCTCCTCTCTGTGGGCCATGGAATCTCCTGGGAGCACTTTACCCATTAAACCTGGGCTTTCCAATTTGGTCTGATTCAGTTTGCTGCATCAGTGGAGAGGCCTTCAGGAGGCCTAAAACTTATCAATTTTGTGTAGCTTTTTATGTATTTCTATTTAAGTTAGGGTTTGGGACACTTTGTGGTTAGTAGTTCCCGACCTGTGCTACATCCCAAGACCTGGGGATCCCTGAAATCATAGAGACCAAAGTCTTCTGCCTTCTGTGTAACCTATTTCAGGAACATCCCTGAGATACGAGCAAGGCAAAGAAAGAGAGGAACACAGTCTTCCTGAGTTTAGTAATGAAGTAAAAGGCTTTCTTTTCCTTGTTGAGAACTTTAATCTTTTCAGTTAAACTGAGTACTTCACAACCTTTCTTTGGTTTATCCCAGTTCCAGTTAATTACTGTGCTTTGAGCCATGATTAAGTAAATGAAGGTCACTTGAATACAGCACTTATGTAGCTGAGATGAAACAGTCTACTGTGGAGCAAGCTTGCTAAGACACCAGGTGTTCTTAAGGAAGGTGGAATACTGCATCCTTCAGGGAAGTTTGGTAATCTTAGGAAATAAACAACTCAAGGGCTTCAGGAAGTCCCTGAAACTGACTAGATGCACTATGTTCTTCCCACCTCAAGAAAATATGAACAGTGAGGACTGCTACAAGACAATCTTAGATAAACCAAACTGCATGGAAGAGGCTCAGACAAATTGAACTTCTTGAAATAGACACCCTCTACCCTGTTGAGCTGGCTGCAGATTGTACAGTGCACCCCAGGGGTGTCCAGCTTTTGTCAGCTGCCACTAATGCTGGGGTGGGCTTTGGTGATTCAGCTGTCTTTGAGTCATTTCTGCTCCTATAAGTAGCCTCTCACCCATACTCCTGTAAGTAATCCCAGTGAAACTCACTTGTAACATGAATTGCTAAACAGTCTTATTAATAAAAACCCAGAGCCAAATATTGGGGTAAAAGCTGAAAGATCAGAGAGGCAGAGCAGCCTACCACTAGTTCTTATCCCTATGAAATCCTCCACCAAAAGAGAACTAGCTCCTTTCTCCACACTGCCTTATTACTTCCTCTCTCTGTCCAGCTCTATCACTTCTTGTCTGTCTGTACAGCCCTCCAGACCTCTATGGTTAACTAGTGGCTAGCTCCTCCTTCTGATTTTCAGACAAACTTTGTTAGAGCATAAATAAAATATCACTACATTTCCCCTTTTTTGTCTAAAATAAAAAAGTTTATAACTAATATAAGAAAAACTATATACAATAAGTATAGGCAATAAATATATCAACAATATCTAGTCCATTTGCATTTGATAAATTCAGAGAAAATACTTCATTATCTATCCGATCTGTGTGAATCCAAAGGATTGTATCTAATTCACCTTCTACCAACCAAAAACTATCTTTTGATATCTTTCAAACTTATACACTTTACATCTCTTTAGTGAGTTTCTTTTCTGAATTTCTTAACAAGAAATACTATAACTATCTAATCTTCAACTCCCTCAGAGACCCAAGAAGGAAATAATATTAACTGAGTAAACAGGAAGTGCAAACAAGTTACTTCCATAAAATGTAATAAATGACGGAAACAGCTGTCTGCCTAAACAGCCACCCAAGGTTACTCTGCAATGTTGGGGCATCCATCTTCAGCCTACAGGCTTAGCATATCTGACAGACTTTCCTGTGAAGCAGGACTTTTTTAAAGGACCTTCCTACCTTGTCTTGGCAAAGATTAGCAGTCCTTTCTTTTGTGTCTTGCTTGTCCATTTTGGACAGCATACTGTCAGCAGTCAATACAAGGGCATTTTCTTGCCCAGTGGCTTTTGCCAAAAAGAAAGTAAACTCCATATGGAGTTTCTTCAATACCCATCATCTTCTCTGAAGCATATTGGTGCTGCCAAGAGTGGAAATGTCTCATTGTCATAAAAAAAAAAAAAGAGGAAAAAATCTATAATTAAAACATCTTAAATGCTATATTCTGTAGATCTCTGAAGTGTTTGAAGATGACCAGTCTATCTAAAATATACTTCTGTTTAACCTTGAAAACACACCTAATATGACTACAAGTTTGATTGTAATGACTAACTACTAGCCTACATTTCTTTATTATCCTAAATAGTTGGTAACTATTCAAGGACTAGCAATTTCATTACATTGTTAAATGAACTGTATAGGTATAATACCTTGAACAAGATTAGAAATATATGTACAGTATTTTCAAACAAAACCAATCTCAAATTTGTATCAATATACATAATTTGCATACAATATACAAAAATCCAATCCAATGTAAAATATCTAAAACTAGTAGTTACTTTCTAAAAAAATAGATTCAATAATCTACCTTTTTATCTGTATCATATCTATATCCTCTTTTTTTCTTTCCAGAGTAGATTCAATAATCTACCCTTTATCCATCATTTCTATATCTTTTTTTCAGAGTAGATTCAATAATCTACCTCTTATCTATATCCTCTCTTTCTTTCAAAGAAGAACCCTGAATCTAATTTTCTTTGTTTAGCTTTTTTCCTGACTGTTATCAATTAACAACTAGTAACCAACCATCCTAAACAATGACAATTATCCATAACCCACTGAATAACCAAAGACCATCCTCTCCACCTCTAGCAATTTGTGGTTATATCTGGCCCCATGTTGGGCACCAGATGTAACATGAATTGCTAATTGGTCTTATAATAAAAAAAAAAACTCAGTGCCAAATATTACGGTAAAAGCTAAAAGATCAGAGAGATAGAGCAGCATACCACTAGTTCTTACTATGAAATCCTCCACCAAAAGAGAGCGAGTTCTTTTCTCCACCCCACCTTATCACTTCCTCTCTCTGCCCAGCTCTATCACTTCCTGTCTGTACAGCCCTCCAGAAATCTATGGTTAACTAGTAGCTAGTTTCTTCTTCTGATTTTCAGGCAAGCTTTATTTGTTAGAGCACAAATAAAATATCAACACACTCACTACTGGTTCATCAAGATAAAATTGGGAGGTAAAGCAATAAATCCACAGGAGTCTGTTTAAGAAGTATTAGGGAAATTTATTAAAGTAAATTGAGGAAACACACTCACAAATACAGAATGGAGTAGACAGCTGAAGTTGTCCTCTGATCTGACTTGGAACGGATCTACCTCACAAGCAGGAGCAGGAAGAAGACATGTGACCCTTCTCCCTCTCCTTTTGAGAGGTCACATACAATGGCAGGAACCCATTCCAACCTGCTTCCTTTCAGTCATATAGCCAAGGTCATGGGCAGAGCAAATACCACTACAATTCCTCTTTTTGTCTAAATAAGGTTCTAAACTTAATGCAAACTGTATACAATAAAAATGATGATCAGCCGGGCAGTGGTGGTACATGCCTTTAATCCCAGCACTTGGAAGGCAGAGCCAGGCAGATCTTTGTGAGTTCAAGGCCATCCTGGTCTACAGAGTGAGATCCAGGAAAGGCACAAAGCTACACAGAGAAACCCTGTCTCGAAAAAAAAAAAAATAATAAGATCAAATATTGTCCAGATAAAACAAAGGGTAATAACATAAACAAAAATGGAACTACAACCAACAAGAGCATCAAACAAAAAAGACATACTAAATGTCCAGAAATGTCCAGAACATAGGTAAATGGCAAATACTGAGGTTACTCCAATAGCTGTCCAATCTTGAAGATTCTAACTCTAGTACTAATATGTTCTAGCTAAGGTATGAGAAGACTGTAACTATAACTATTTAGTCTTCAACTCCATCAAAGACTTGAGAAGGAAAATAATACCTGAGAAAACAGAAAATGTAAGCAAGCAATTTCCAAAATTCTTGTGAGAATAGACAGAGACAGCCATCAGCCTGGAAAGTCACCTAAAGTTTCTGAGCATCATTGGGGAATCCAGTTTGGCTACAGGCCTAGAATATCTGACAGACCACTTTCAGAATCAGGAATTTTCAAAGTCCATCTTACCCTGTCTTGGCAGAGTTCAGTAGTCACTTTTCCTTGTGTCCTGCTTGTCCAGAAAGGACAGCAATCATGCTGTCGGCAGTCAAGACAAGGGAGTTCTTTGCCCAGCAGACCATTTTGTGCCAAGAAGAAGACAAACTTCCAAACAGAAATGTCTAGAATCCCAACATTCTCTCAGGATCATATCAGTGCTGCCAGTGTCTCATGTCAACAGAATTCTAAGTTATCAAAACATTTAAATGCCATATTCTCTAGGTCTATGAAGTATTTGAAGATTACCTATCCATCTGACATATGTTTCTGTAAATCTGGAGAACCTAACATAACTATAGAAATGACAAGCATGGATGACTATAGTTCTGTAAGTTCTCAATAACCTAAGGACTAAGGCTTCACATTACAAGATAAACAGTCTGTAAGCAGATGTATCATATAAAGACAATGACCTCAAAATTGTGACAATACACAAAATATCTTATACAGAGGTAGAAATGTATAGTGCAATATGCAATATGACAACAATAATCTTAATATGTATCAATATACAAAAATGTTTCAAACAGGAGTAGAAATATATGTACAATACAACAAATACAGTTTTGTGTTTGTATCAATATACAAATTATCTTAAATAGGAATATAAGAATAGTTTACATTTGTATCAAATATACAAGAATCCATATCAGTGCAAATTTCCAAGGCTGACAGTTTGCTAAAAGTTTACTAGTAGATATAATAATGTACCTTAATATACTATACCTATCCATTCCCCTTTTTCTTTTCTAAAGGAGAATACTGAGTCTAAATTTTATTGTTCCACTACAAACCCTATAACTATCCATCCATAACCCTAAGAAAAATGAAACCTTTGGGAGAGCAGCATCATTTTCTTAGAATTGCTTCCTGTTGTTTAGGAGGTGATGGTATCTCTGTGGGGTACTGTAAGAAAGCTTAGATAGTTAGATCTTAATAGGGCTAGCCATAAAGTCTGCAGCCAGTATCAGAGTAAGGATTAAGATTGTCTGAGATTCTGGCTAAAAGTAAAGTATGAAGGACCATCTCATCTTAGAACTGTCCTGAAGAGTTTTCAGTACAAAGTTGATCACTGAGTAATGTTCTTAGGTACAATGGCATCTTTCTGAACCAAGTAGAGCCATTGTGAGGCACTATCTTCCTTCTGGAGACTTCATAGATTGCTATTGGGAAGACTTATTTTCACTGTGGAAAACTTGTGTTGGCAAGAGTTTCCACCTAAAACCTGAGAAAAAAGATTCTAAAACGGAGCTAAAAACAGCTTCCTAGTTGTCTCTCTCAAGTTAGCGGCAGCCTGCCGGTTTGAGCTACTATGGTGGGTTCCTGGTGTGTGCGTCTGACCTGCAGTGTGGTGGGAATAAGGAGTCTACAAGTGGCACTTTACTCTGCTGCATGGTGGATTTAGCCTTTGCTAGTAAAATTTAAAAAAAAAAAAAAAAAAAAAAAAGGTTTCTGGGCTATGCACTGCTTTGATAGAACTGCTTCTGATAGTTGATGGTACACATGGCTCCATACCCAGAGCTGGCAGTAAACTGTACCACCGCCATGTTGGGAAGCTGACAGGGGCAGAGCCAGCAGCCACAGCAGCCTTTCAGTCTTAGAAATGCTATACTTTAAAGCAATTGATTCACAATAAGACAAATTCAGATGGAACAAGACTTTAATGCTTTACAATGTGTGTAAAAATGTACGTAGGCTTGAAAGAGAGAAAAAAAGGAATATATACAGTTATAAAAAAATAGTATTTAAAAATAAAGTCTTTAAAGAGACAGTAAAGGTAGTATAAAAAATAAGCCACATAAAGATAGATATTACACAGAGAATCTGGATTGTCTTGTCTTTGGGACTTTTAACTGCAGAAAAAGATTTGATCGTAAAAGCTGTTGAGTTAAATAAATATGTAAATTTTAAAGGTCCCTTGACTTCAAAATTTGGATATAAGGATATGTTGCTTTGGAAAAGAGTCTCTGCTTTTGTTTCCACAGAAAGCCAGAGGCTATGGATTTGTTCCAGATTAAGATACATCAGGTTTGATCAGCCAAGACCACCTGAAAGGTCTCCAATGATACAATGGCCCAGATGATCCAACATCCAAAATGGTTTCAAGGCAACTGGCTCAGAGGTTTACCCTCATGGACTACTCCATAATCCTAAAATTTTCTTTATGTCCCCATAAGATACAGCGCCCCCCTCCAGCAGGAAGTAGTAAGAAAAACTACGCCCAAATTCCCAGCTGGCTTTGGAGATGGAATTGGCTCACTCCTTCTCTAAACCCAGGCATATTGTTAAAAGAAAAGGTTGAGAGTCTTCTGTCCCAAATCAGAAGAGCCCTCTGGTGTGGGACAGAGAAAAACCACTATTTTATTTAAAACAGGTTGATTATAAATGCAATCTCTTTCTAAAGATAAAAAGGGGATATGATATAGATATGATAGGATGAAAGGGTTGATTAATGAACTTACTTCTAAAGAGCAACAACTCATTTAAAATATTTTACATTGGTATAGATTTTAGTCTATTGATACAAACTTAAAGTTAATTTTTTATACTATGTGTATATTTCTACTCTTGTTTAAGGTATTATGTTTGTACAGCTCATTTAAAAGTGTAATGGATAATTAAAAATAGATTAATAACTGGTCATCTATGATAATCATACTCATAGCCATGTTAGTTAAGTCTTCTAGGTATACACAGAGATATTTCAGATAGACAGGTAATCTTCAAACACTTCAAAGGCCTACAGAATATGGCATTTAAAATATTTTTAAAAATTTAGACTTTCTGGACAGTGAGACATATCTGCTCCTGGCAGCACCAATTTACTTCAAAGAGGAGGATGAGAATCAAAGACACTTCATATGGAGTTTATCTTCACCTTGACAAAAATAGCCATTTGGGCAAGAAACTCTTCTTGCCTGGACTGCTTGATCAACTGAACATTCAGGACCCATAGAAAGGTGACCACTGAACTTTGCTTGACAAAATGGTCCTTCAGGTTCCTGCTTTGCAGAGGAAACTGCCAGACATTCTACAGGACACTGAGAGAAGTGACCAAGAGACTCTAGTCCTGTGGGCCGAAGACAAATGCCCCAACTTTACAAAGGAATATTAGGTGACTATCCAGGCTGCCAGCTGTCTCTGTCTACCCTGCAAGACTCCCGAAAGTTGCTTGCGTCCTTCTCCCGGTTCTCAGATAATGTTATATCCTTCTGAGGTCTTTGATGTGGTTGAAGACTAGATAGTTATAATTTCCTCAGTTATGATACAAGATAAGTTAGATATAAAACTTTAGACTCACAAATATAAGATAGATAGGATATCTTCTTTAATAGTGTAACTATAATTCTTGCTTGATAATTGTTTTGTTATCTGTAATTTTACTATGTAAAAGTTAACCCTCCTTTTTTAACAAAAAAGGAATGGGGAAGTGCTGTGGATATCACTGTGTATAAATAAAGTGCTGATTGGCTAGTAGCCAGGCAGGAAGGATAGAGTAGGCGGGACAAGGAAGAGGAGAAGGTGGGGAACAGGAAGGCTGGGAGGAGACACTTCCAGCCGCTGCCATGAGAAGCAACATGTAAAGACACTGGTAATCCACAAGCCATGTGGCAAAGTATAGACTAACAGAAATGGGCTAAATATAAGAGTAAGAGCTAGACAATGGTAGGCCTGAGCTAATGGCCAAGCAGTTTAAATAATTAAGTGTCTGTATGATTATTTTATACGTGGGTTGTGAGACCATGGGGGCTTGGTGGAACCTGGAGAGAAGCTCTCCAACTACAGTATACCCTAATAACATTTACCTGAAGATCAGAGAACAGAACAAGCCACTAGATTAAACATAGAAGTCAGGCAGTGGTGGCACACACCTTTAATCTTAGCACTCAGGAGGCAGAGATCCATCTGGATCTCTGAGTTCAAAGCCACCCTGGACTACATGAGATTGACTCAGTCTAGGAGAGAAAACAAAGCACATACCTTTAATCCTAGTACTTGGGAAGCACACGTGCCTTTAATGGCTGAGTGGAGAAAGGTATATAAGGCATGAGGAGACAGGAACTAGAAGCATTTTCAGCTGAAGAAGCTCATTCAGCTAGACGTCTATCAGCTGAGGCTTTTTCAGCTGAAGCCCTTTAGGCTGGAGCTCTTTCAGACTGAGGAGTTGGTGAGGTAAGAGGTAGTGGCTGTGACTTGCTCTTCTTCTCTTATCTTTTGGCTTTCACCCCAATATCAGGCTCTGGGTATTTTATTAAAAGACCATTTAGAATTTGTGTTACACATTGTTAATATCAAAATGGAAAGTTTGAATCTTAAGATGACATGACCTGTGAGGAAGGATTCCAAGAAATCAAGAATAAGCATAAAGAAAAATAGAATCTTGACAACAATGGTCCCTAGATTATTGGTTTTCTTGTGTCTCACACCAGTTGGCTCTTCCCATATGAGACAGAATCTCCTAATTTCTTTTACTAGTATGCTTGAGTTTAGAGAAGAAGAGAGCCACATTCCAACTCCAAAACCAGCTTGATTTGTAATTGAATTGGGACCACAACTTTTCTAGAGTTAAAGAGATATAGATGTTAGGCAGTGAAATATTACACTGTGGAGTATATTGGTACCAATAGGTTCTTTCCTTCTCCTGTGGATGTCTGGGTTCCCAAGGCCTTATGATTTCTTGAAAATGGGTTTTCTTATTTTCCTGTAAAGACAAAAAACAGAACCCTGTCCTGATCCTTATTTGCTGAGTTTTTCTTACAACTTGTACAGATGTCACATTGGTGGATGAGTTTTTACCTCTCATCAATAAGGAGTTTCTCCTCTTTTAAGCTAATTTTTATTAATTTTGTTGGTATCCATAGCTTTTCTTCTCCTGAAGAAACAAAAGCAAAACCTCTTCCCTAACATAGGATGTATCCTGGTTTCCATTCCAAGGTCAACACATCTTTGAAGTAAACAGGTTGGTTTAGCTTAGGAGTTATTTCTGTTGTCCAATGTCTCTCTGCAGCTGTTGTTCCTTTCTTGTTAGCACTGAGAAAATTCAAGGTTAAAAAGCATCATGTAATCTATCACTATGAGTCATTGTTACTTGTTTCTATTTATTTAGCATATCCTTTAAAGTTCAATTGGATCTTTCTATGACTGCTTGGCCTATGAGATTGTGTGTTATACCTGTAACATGCTTTATATCCTAATAAGCAAAAAACTGTCTCATTTTATTTGAGACATGTACTGAAGCATTGTTAGTCTTAATTTGTACAGATATGCCATTTGTAGTTAGATTTTCCTGCCTGGCCCAGTCAGGACAAATCTCTCTTACCCTCCAGTCCCACAGTCGCTCAGACCCAACCAAGAAAGCACACAGAAACTTATATTGCTTATAAACTGTATGGCCATGGCAGGCTGCTTGTTATCTACTTCTTCTCTCTTAAATTAACCCATTTCTGTTAGTCTATACTTTGCCACATGGCTTGTGGCTTACCAGTGCCTTTACATGTTGTTTTTCATGGCGGCTGCTGGTGGTGTCTCTCTCCAGCCTTCTACTTCCCAGAATCCTCTTCTCTCTTGTCCCGCCTATACTTCCTGCCTAGCCACTGGCCAAACAGCATTTTATTTGTACAGAGCGATATCCACAGCACTATAAATGCGATCTCTTTCTAAAGAAGAAAAGGGGATATGATATAGATATAATAGGATGAAAGGGTAGATTAAGGAAGGAACTTACTTCTAAAGAGCAACAACTTGTTTAAAATGTTTTACATTGGTATAGATTTTAGTCTATGGATACAAACTTAAAGTTAATTTTGTTATACTATGTATATATTTCTACTCGTGTTTAAGGTATTGTGTTTGTATAGCTCATTTAAAATTGTAATGGATAATTAAAAATAGATTAATAATTAATCATTTGTGATAATCATACTCATAGCCATGTTAGTTAAGTCTTCTAGGTATACATAGAGATATTTCAGATAGATAGGTAATCTTCAAATACTTCAAAGACCTTCAGAATATGGCATTTAAAATATTTTTAAAATTTAGACTTTCTGGACAGTGAGACATGTCTGCTCCTGGCAACACCATTTTACTTCAGAGAGGAGGATGGGCTGTGAGACATGTCTGCTCCTGGCAACACCGTTTTACTTCAGAGAGGAGGATGGGCATTAAAGACACTTCATATGGAGTTTTCTTCACCTTGGCAAAAATAGCCATTTGGGCAAGAAACTGTTCTTGCCTGGACTGCTTGATCGACTGGACATGCAGGACCCATAGAAAGGTGACCACTAAACTTTGCTTGACAAAATGGTCCTTCAGGTTCCTGCTTCACAGAGGAAACTGCCAGACATTCTACAGGACACTGAGAGAAGTGATCGAGAGACTCTAGCCCTGTGGGCTGAAGACAAATGCCCCAACTTTACAAAGGAACATTAGGTGACTGTCCAGGCTGCCAGCTGTCTCTGTCTACCCTGCAAGACTCCCGAAAAAATGCTCACATCCTTCTCCCGGTTCTCAGGTAATATTATATCCTTCTGAGGTCTTTGATGTGGTTGAAGACTAGATAGTTATAATTTCCTCAGTTATGATAAAAGATAAGTTAGATATAAAACCTTAGACTCACAAATATAAGATAGATAGGATATCTTCTTTAATATTGTAACTGTAATTCTTGCTTGACAATTGTTTTGTTATATGTAATTTTACTATGTAAAAGTTAAAACCTTCCTTAAAAAAAAAAGAAAAGGGGAAGTGCTGTGGATATCGCTCTGTACAAATAAAATGCTGTTTGGCCAGTGGCTAGGCAGGAAGTATAGGCGGGACAAGAGAGAAGAGGATTCTGGGAAGTAGAAGGCTGGAGAGAGACACCACCAGCAGCCGCCATGAAAAACAACATGTAAAGGCACTGGTAAGCCACAAGCCATGTGGCAAAGTATAGACTAACAGAAATGGGTTAATTTAAGAGAGAAGAAGTAGATAACAAGCAGCCTGCCATGGCCATACAGTTTATAAGCAATATAAGTTTCTGTGTGCTTTCTTGGTTGGGTCTGAGCGACTGTGGGACTGGAGGGTAAGAGAGATTTGTCCTGACTGGGCCAGGCAGGAAAATCTAACTACAGCCATAACTTCTAATAGGTATGTAATCACAAAGTCAGCCTTTTCAGAACTCATAGGAATTGCATGTTGATGTATCAATGGTATGATGTACATATTTTAATCTTCCAAATTCTGCAAAATGAATCACATCTATCTGCCAATTTTTTTTCTTTTTGTATACCTTTAGGATTACTTCCTGCAGGTAATGGAGTTTGGCTATAGAAGGAACATGTAGGACATTTTTTTTTTACAATTTCCTTGGCTTGTTGCCTAGTGATCGAAAAGTCCTTCTTCAAACCTTTGCTATTTACATGGTGTTTCTTATGAAATTCTGATGCTTCTAGCACATTACCTATTAGTAACTGATCCATCTCATCATCACCTTGTAGTTGGAGAGCTTGTGCTAGAGAACCTGGCAGACCGGTATGGGCTCTGATGTGTGATATATAATATATATATGATGTTCCCTATTTCTGATAATTTCCTGTAAATGTATAAATAGTGAAGTTAATTCTGTATTATCAGGAATAAATTCAGCAGTTTCAATATATAAAATAACTCTCTCTGCATATTGAGAGTAACTATATTGAGATGTTCCCTTAAGTCCATTAGTACCATAAGAATGGCATACAGTTCTGCCTCTTGCACAGAATTGTAAGAGCTTTAAACTACTTTACTTAAGTCTCCTGATTTATATCCTGCCTTTCCTGATTTATTTGCATCAGTACAGAATGTGGGGACTCCAGAGATTGGTTTTTGCCATACAATGTGAGGAAGGAACCATTAAGGTTTTTTTATGAATTCTATTCTCTTGCTTTTTTGGAATAACAATTGTTAATCTCTCCCAAAAAATTACTGAAAGCTCTTTGCCAATATTAATTATCTTTCCATAATGAGGAAATTTCCTTATTAAAGATACTACAATTTCTGCTAGGTCCATTCCTGTCAACTGATAAAATCTTAATTTTCCTTTTGGAATCAAACAAGAGATCTTTTCCATATGAGCCTTTAACTTCTTACTCTGTTTACATGTTAGAAATATGCATTCCAATATAATATTTTCCCTCTGCATCAAAATCCCTGTGGGGGATGTCTAGAAGGGAGTATGACCAGAACACAGTTAAGTTCTGGATTCACACTATCCACATGTGCCTCTCATATTTTCTTTTCAACTAGAGCCAATTCCTTCTCAGCTTCAGCTGATATTTCTCTTGGACTCTTTTAGTCCTTGTCCCCTTTCAAGTTATTGTTCAAATTTACTAGTCCATCTTTAAGTATTCCAATGGTGGTCTGTAAGTTGTAAATTCTTCCTAACAATTTTTGAAAATCATTAAGAGTCTGCAATTGATCTCTCCTGATTTTTACCTGTTGGGGTCTAATTTTTTGTAGATCTATCTTATATCCTAAGTAATTAATAGATTTCCTCTTTGTATTTTTTTTCAGGATTATAGATTGTAGAAATTTTGTATGAATTATTTCCAATGGCTTTTGCACAAAATATTGACAAAAGGTAGGGCTATTTACTATTCCCTGTGGGAGGACCTTCTATTGATATCTCCTGACTGCCTGGAAACTATTATAAGTAGGTACTGTGAAAGCAAATTTTTCTCTATCCTTTTCTTGCAGAGGTATGGTGAAAAAAAACAGTCTTTTAAGTCAATAACTATAATAGGCCATTCTTTGGGTAACAGAGAGGGCAAGGGCATCCCTTTCTGTGAGGAGCCCATAGGCTGAAGTACTTAATTTATGGCTTCCACATCTGTCAGCTTTCTCTATTTACCAGTTTTCTTTTTAATAACAAATACAGGAGAATTCCAAGGGCTGGTACATTCTTGAATGTGTTGAGCATTTAACTGCTCCTGAACCAGCTGTTCTAAAGCTTGTAGCTTCTCTTGCATCATAGGCCATTGTCCAACCCAGACAGGTTTATCAGTTAGCCATTTTAAAGGTAGGGCTGTTGGTACTCCTGAGAGTTCAATGGCAATTGTGCTCTGTTTATGTACAGCCTGAATGATTGGTGGATATTTTTATAGTGTCTTATAATATTATTCCTAGAAACATAAATTGATCTATATTCTACGCCTGAGATTGGAGGAATTTTAATCTGAGTATTCCACTGATATAGCAGATCTTGGCCCCAAAGATTCACTGCTACAATTTCTACATATGGCTTCAGCCTTCCTCTTTGTCCTTCTGGTCCTATACATTCAACTCATCTCAAACTTCATTTTCCCTGAGATAGAGTTCCAGTCCCTAGAAACTGAACATCTACCTCTTGAAGTGGCCAATTTGGATGCCATGATTTTGGTGTAATTATAGTCACATCCACACCTGTGTTCACTAATCCTTCAAGGACAATTTTATTAATTCACACTTTAAGCTTTGGTCTTTGTTCACTTATGGAAGTCTGCCAAAATATTAATTTTATGGTGTTTTTTATAATTTTTGATTTATCTATCAAAGTTGTTCTACCATCCAGTGCAGTATCATTCTTTACATTAGGCCCTGGGTTATTTAATTGTGCTATGGAGGAATTTCCTCTACAGTGAATGGAAATGTTTGGACCATGTTCAATTTGGGGACCTACAAGGGGTCCCCCAAGGTGTTTCTCACTGGTAAAGGGTTGGCCTTGTATGTCTCTTGTTGATCTGCATTCATTGGTCTGATGTTGGCCTTTACCACATCTTCTTCATAACCCAGATGGTTGGGGTCTCCTGTGTGGATTATTTATAGAAGAAGCATTGCTTCTAGAAGTACCCTGTGTACAATTTCTTCTTATATGATATGGCATACCACAGTTAAAACATTTGTTACCTTGATGCCTCCTTCCACCTTTATAAATTGCCTTTCCTGTCCAAGCCTCATTGAAAGTTAAGAGACTCAACAGCATTTGATGTTGAATCCGTTCCTCCAAAGATGCTGATCTGGCCTTTAAAGGTATAAGTATTCTTTTGCACTCTGTATTAGCATTATCAAAAACCAAGGATTGAGTTAATACTTGTCTTAATCCTTGGTCTGATACTGCCTTGGTCAACCTTTGTAAAAAAAAAAAAAAAATCAGGAAATGGTTCTTTTGACTTTTGGAAAACCTTTGCATATAGCTCAGTTGATTTCCCTAGTTCTGGAATTTTTCCTAGGCATTTAAATCTGCTATACAGCATAGAGATAATATATGCTCATCCAAGGTAGCTTGTACATTTAAATCAGCAAAACAGCCCTCACCAACAATTTGATCTTGGGAGATCTCAAAACCTCTGATTTTACCTTGCTGTTAAAGGGCCTTAACCTCTTCTCTAAACCAACTTTTCCATTGTAACTGCTGGCTGTACTCCAATATAGCTGAAATTAACTGATTCCAGTCATCTTGTAAGATTCTATTTCTAGAAGACCACATATTTAACATCTGTTTTACTTATGTTGCAAGTTTTCCATAGGTGACTACTGCTTCCTTAATGTTTTTTAAATCTCTCATATGAATAGGTTGCCAGAGATATTCTATATAGTCTTCAGGGTGTGTATCATCTGCTGGCTTCTCATGGATGGTGACAGGATAAGCCATTGTATAAGAGCCACCTGGCAATGTTATTACTTATATGGCTCTGCCCTTCTGCTTATTAGTTCCTTTATTATCCTTACTTAGAGACTCCTCCAGAGCTTGAAATTGATTAACTGCTGCCTATTACAGTGTGTGAACCTCCTCTGCTGTAAAAGATTCTAGAGACTTCATAAAATCATACAACATACAATTTTTTACATTCATCAGAAACATATGATCCCCAAGACTTTATTCGATCCATTAGTGATGATCTTTTCTCCTTAAAAATTATCTGAATGGCATTAAGATTGCTCAGAAGAGTTATTATTTTATCCATTAAGTATTCATGTTTATTATCAATAGAATTAAATCTGCTTGTCCAGTTATTATTAATGGACTGAAGTTCTTGTGGTAAACTAGTGAATTCCAAAGAAAGAATCCTTCTATTTAAGTCTTGTATCAGTCCAATTAATGTCTTATTTTTGCTGTTATTTTTAAGCCAATTTTTCAATGATATGAGATTAATCACTATGCTAATTGCTATTATAGCAAACATTATATACATCCCAGAAAGGTCGTATGTGTCCTGTAATATTTCATTCATAGTACAAAAATAAATAAATAAATAAATTCCTGATTGGTGAAATTGTCTGCCATTTTTTGAGAAATACTCAAAATTTGTAAAGAAAATTTTTATTTTGTTTATTTATTAATCAATTTAAAGTAAAAAATTAATTTACTTCAGATAAACTCCTTGAAAGATTGTCCTAGGTGTCCAGATATTTTAGGTGTACTTAACCAAGGTTAGGTGAATGGCTGGTTCATTTGATTATTTTTGAATGTAGTACCTTGCTTAGCCAGTAGGTGTCGCAGGTCTAGCACCAAAACAGTAGGGGTACGAGGGTTCATATCCACCAGGTTGGGTGCCAAATAAAGCAATAAATCTACAGGAATCTGTTTAAGAAGTATCAGGGAAATTTATTAAGGTAAATTGAGGAAATACACTTACAAATATAGAATGGAATAGACAGCTGAAGTCGTCCTCTGATCTGACCTGGAACAAATCTACCTCACAGGCAGGAGAAAGGAGAAGTGACCTTTCTCCCTCTCCTTTTAAGAGTTCACATACAACATATAACCCTGAAGGAAGCACCACCTCCTCAGGCCCTATAGCCCAAGGTGGAGTAAATACCACACAGGGAGGTCCCTTATTTTGGGTCCCCTATCTGGGGTGAATAGATGTTTGTTTGTTCTCCCCAGAATAGTGACCCACAACAGCATTTCATTACTGCAATGGTCCCTTTGATAATATATGTGGCCACAAAATGACCAGTGTATCCAAAAGTTTTCCTGTGTCCCACCTGGCCCATAGTCAGGACAAATCTCTCTCACCCACCAGTCCCACAGCCACTGGGACCCAAATAAACACACACAGGCTAATATTATTTTTAAACTATGAACATGGCAGGCTTCTTGTTATCTAGTTTTTATATCTTAAATTAACCCATTTCTATATATCTATACTTTGCCACATGGCCATGGTTTACTGGTCAGCTGACATGTTGTTCCTTCAGTGGTAGCTGGCATCTCCTGACTCAGCCCTTCCTCTTCACAGAATTCTCCTCATCTGCTTGCTCTGCCTGTACTTCCTGCCTGGCTACTAGCCAATCAGCATTTTATTAAACCAGTGTACAAGGACATTATCCCACAACAGACCAGTGAGCAAGTAGCATATATAGTGTGGGAACCTTGAATAAATGATTGCTCCTATCTAAGAAAGGGTACAGTGAACTCACATGAGACTTCATTACACTATGCAGAATACCACTTCATTTAAAACTTACAGCTCAGGGCTGGAGAGATGACCAGTGGTTAAGAGTACCAGCTGCTCTTCCAGAGGCTCCAGGTTCAATTCCCAGCACCCACATGGCAGCTCACAACCATCTGTAACTGTAGTCCCAGCCCCCATCTGATGCCCTCTTCTGATCACTGCAGACACCAGGCACACACATGCAGGCAAAGCAATATATACATTTTTTTTTTAAGCAAATCTTTAAAAAAATAGATAAAACTTAGAAACCACATTTTTCTGGAATTTTTCATTTAATATTTTCAGATAGCCATTGACCAAAGACAACACAAACTATAGAAACTGAAGCCACAAATAGAAGAGTGTTAGATACTGAGAAAAACGTAGAGGTGAGAGGGTTCTTTTTGACTCACTGTATCAGAGATTTCAGCCCATGGTCCCAGCTCGATGATGAGGCAGTGTCATGGTAGCAGCATGCAGAGGATGAGGCTCTTCATCTCAAGGCAAACATGAAGTCCAGACCAGTCTGGTTATACTTGCAATTTCCCTCCATTTTCCACAAGACTCCCCCAAGGCCACAGAACCTCCCCCTAACACTCCCAGAAGTGCCCAGAACCAAATGGTACCACCACTGGAGACACTAAGGAACATTTCACATTCAAACTACCAGGGATGTCAATGCCCTGGCTCTTTTGATCCTCAGGACAATACTAAAATAAGGGCATGCCTCAGAAGAGTTGTTTATGCCAGTGTCATCGACCCCAGCCTACCTGTCCCCATCCTTTCTGTTGAAGGATGAAGCTCTTGAGGTATCCTCAACTGTCTCTGTCTCATGGCCCTTTCCTACTCAGGCAAGAAGCCTTCTTGATTCTGCCCAAGCACTTCCTACCATTTCTCCACTGTCATGACTGAATTACTAAGTGGCGCTCCTGGCTAGAGACATGGCTCAGAGGTTAACAGCACTACTAAGTGGCACTCCACTGACCTTTCTGCTGTCTTCAGGGAAGACACTCAATACAAAAACAAGAGGGGTTCTTTTCAAAAGCAAGCCAAATGGCACCTGTCCACTGCTCAGAGCTGCCTTGCAGCTCATTTTGTTGAAATTCAAGCTCTCATTGGGTTCCATGAGGACCACACTATCCATCCTGTTCACATCCCTTCCATCTCATTTCCACTTCTCTCTACCACCCTCTACCCCTGCTCTAGCCATGGTTCCTATCCAGACCCTTAACCTACTGCTGGAACACAAGGTTCACAGAAGCAGGGGACTGCGTTTGGTTCCCTGCAGATCCCAAGAGCCTGGAGCAATACCCAGAACATAGTTAGCTTTGAACATGCAGTTGTTGAACAAAGGCACCAAACTTGTGAACATAAAAATAATTCAGGCATGCTTTCTCACAAATAGAATTAAGCCTTCTATTGAATTTCTCTTTGTCAGCCCTAAACAGGATGTCTGTAAAACTCCTCCAAGACCCAGGGAACATGACAGAAGGGTGACAAAAAGAGTCAGAAGACAGTGTCTTAGGGTTTCTGTTGCTGTGAAGAGACACCATGACCATGGAAACTCTATAAAGGAAAACATTTAATTGGTGTGACTTATATTTTCAGAGGTTTAGTCTATTATCGTTATGGTGGGACATGGTAGCATGCAGGCAGACGTGGTGCTGGAGAAGGAACTGAGAGTCCTACATTTTCACTTGCAGGAAACAGGAAGTGGTCAGTCTCACTGGGCATGGCCTGAGCATATATGAGACTTCTAAGCCCACCTCCATAGTGACTCATTTCCTCTAGCAAAGCCACACCTCCTAATAGTGCCACTCCCTTTGGGGGACATTTTCTTTTAAACCACCATCATTGGTAAGAATGCTGTGAGATGCTGTCTTGTGGATATGACACGGCTGTTACAATAATGAATGCACAGCAGCTATGGATGCCTGCACAGGACATATACACAGAGACAGACGAGAGATCAGGGATGGCTCAGTTTTTAAAAACACACGCTGCTCCCCCAAAGGACCAGGGTTTGGTTTCCTGCACTATTGGTGAAATTATTAAGGCCACTCCACATAGTTAAAAGGGAGGTTTATTTTGTGGTAACTTACAAATGAAGGGATAGGTTGCAAGGTCTGGGAAAAGGATGGCACAGTCCAGAGGTGTTCTCTGGAGAACTCTGCTTGGTCTACCTCCAGCGTCCAGGGTCCTGGAACCAAGAGAAGCCTCTCCTTTGGATCCTGGGTCTTCAGTGTCCTCCCTCAGCCCTGCCTTGTGGGTATGACCATTACCAAAGCCTCAATGGGGGTTGGAACTTCCAGGCCAAGGCTGGAATGGCTACCCACTGCGCTGCACCATGCTGGATGACTCACAACCATGAGTAATTCCAGATCCAAGGAACCCAATGCCCTCATCTGGCCTCTGCAGCCCCTGCACTCATGTGCACATGTGCATACATACTTCACACACACACACACACACACACACACACACACACTTACAAATAAAATATTATTAAAGATATGAAAGAGTTCTTTGGAGTCAGTGAACACTCATCAGATTAAATACTAGTTTCTAATTTTATATATCAGAGGAAATGGTTGTTTATGAAATATATACAAATATTCCCTTTTGAAATGTTTTGTGATTTAGTCACTGGTCCAGAGATTTCTGGATAAATAGGGAATCTTTACATACACATCAGAAATGGTGACAAGAAAATGTATGTACACATTGAGCCATGAGGTATATGATAAAACAAAGAAAGTAAAATATTTAAAGAATAGCCAGACTGAGCATGGTAGCACACACCACTAGTCACAGCTCTCTGGAGGCAGAGGGAGGTGGGTCTCTGAGTTTGAGAATAGCCAAATCTACAGAGTGAGTTCCAGGTCAGCAAGAGCTATAAAGAAGCCATGTCTCAAAAAAATTAGAAGGTAGATAGGTAGCCAGGCTATACAGAAGCCAAACCACCACAAGATTATGAGTTCAAGGAAGGCCCCAGCTACATAGTGATTTCTAGAACCAGGTCCTCAAGACACACAAACAAAAGAACAAATTGCTTCTATGACTTTTATTTGATTAAAAAAAATATGTTGCACTAAAGTCTCATAAAAATTCTAAACTGATTATGGCAAATTTACAAGGGTTTTTCTTGGACTTAAAAATAGATATATTTCCCCTTCACTCACATAACTCAAAGTCAAATACACATATTCTCAAAATGCATCTTACATTGTGCTGATATTTTCTTTGTGCACCCCAATAAAGCTTATCTGAGGATCAGAGGAAAAACCCAGCCACTATATTAAACATAGAGGTCAGGCAATAGTAGCACACGCCTTTAATCCTAGTATTCAGGCAGAAGATATCCATCCTGATCTCTGTGAGTTCAAGGCCACATTGGGAACAAAGCCAGGCATGGTGACTCACACCTTTAATCCCAGCACTAACCATAGAGTTCTGGAGGTCTGTACAGACAGACAGGAAGTGATGGAGCTGGGTGGACAGAGGAAGTGAGATGAAGAACAGAAAGGCATATAGGCGTGGGTATACAGGAAGTTGGTCTCTTTGGAAGCTGAGGAGTTGGTGAGGTGAGGTTGTCTGTGGCTTGTCCTATTCCTCTGATCTCTCAGTTTTTCACCCCAGTATCTGGCTCTGGGTTTTTTATTAGTAAGACCATTTAGCAATTCAAGTTACATTACATTCCTCCTGTCTCCCCAAAACCATGAGGAAGAAGAAGTCCGGCTGGAAGGGTACTTCCTTCTATTCATCCTCCCTTAAAGAAGAAACTGAGGGAAGATTACAAACCTTAGAGTCATCCCTCTCACTTCCTCTGCAGCCATTTCATCGCCAGCACAGAATCCGAGCAGAGCAGACTTCCTCAGTCAGCCAGCCCTGCAGAGGGTGTCCTGCTTTCTTATAAGGAGCAAGAGGTGTGATTTTCAATAGAGCCTGGTAAAGGTGCTTATGATTTTCAACTCAAGGAAACCACTTGAGACCTAATTGATGCCCCACCCTGCTTTTTGACACAACTGTGCTCCTAGTTGATGGAGGAAGTCCCATTCAGGGCTAGCCACACTCTGGAACAAATGAGATATTCTGGGGTGTTCCTTGGATAAAACTTGATAGACCCACACTAGCACCCCTCTGCCCCCTTCTCTCTCTCTCTCTCTCTCTCTCTCTCTCTCTCTCTCTCTCCCCTCTCTTCTCTCTCTCTCTCTCTCCCTCTCTCTCTCTCCCCTCTCTCCTCTCTCTCTCTCTCTCTCTCTCTCTCTCTCTCTCTCTCTCCTCTCTCCTCTCTCTCTCTCTCTCTCTCTCTCTCTCTCTCTCTCTCTCTCTCTCTCCCCTCTCTCCTCTCTCTCTCTCTCTCTCTCTCTCTCTCTCTCTCTCTCTCTCTCTTCCCCTCCCTCCCCTCCCCCACCTCATCTTTTTTGTTTTAAAGACAGAATCTCATGTAGTCCACACTGGCCTTAAACTTCTGATCCTCCTGCCTCTACCTCCCACATGCTAAGAAAATCGGCACATACTGACACACCAGGAAAATCTGGTAATAAAGGGGCACCCACACATTCACCTGCCTAATTCCACTTATTTGCTTTAAAAAATGCAAAGGCAGAAGGAGGCAGAGTTACCTGGCCCCTTAGCTTATTCTTGGGTGGCTCGCTGAGTTAAGTTGGGGTGAGCTGTCATCCCATACTGAAAATGTTTGATGCAGTTTGCTTCCTGTGGTAGAAAAATCTTCACATAAAAAAAAAGTTCCTCTGGTCTAAGTTTTGAAAGTAAAATGAGTCATTCTGAATACAATTGCGTCTCAGCTCAGTTTAAAGACACTCTTTTTATAATCGGGCTTAACATTTTGAGTGATGGTGTGACATCTTTAAAAGAAGTATTTGTTTGAGTGTTGTTTGCCACCATCAGAAGAAATCCCAACTTTCTGAAAATGAGGCCTGCATGCTGCTCTGATCCTTTGTTAGTCCCTGTGGTATTCACGACGTTCTTCCCAGAACATATGGGATTTTATACAGTAAAGCAAAGCTGTGTTTGTTAAAAATAAAAATAAAAGCCTGCTGATTTTAAGTCCTAGTTTTAGTCCATGTACACTACACCCTGTTAGGAAAAAAAACAAAAAAACAAAAAAAACAAAAAAAAAACTTCCAGATCATTCTTTGTTGCCCCAAATTCGCAGAACAGAAGCCTCTGTATCAAGAAAGGAGCGTTAATGAAAAGTCAGGCTACTGTTTACACGGCCGCAAATATCACAAGGCAATGCTCTATGTTTACATTTAGCTGGACTATTTATAGAGGGTACATGCTGCAGTGAAGCCCTCTTCTCCCTCATAATAGATATCTTTGTGCCTGGATTCTTCTACAGACACGGTTGACATCTTTATCCCTCTCCTGGCTCCGGTTACCACTGCATTAGTTTGTTCTCTGTGGCTCACTGTATTAGAGCAGCACCTTCTGGCTAGACACAGACATGGAAAGTCTGTAAGAGGACAGCATCCCACCACTCGGTGGTGCCCAACTGGAAAGGCAGACATAAGGAGCAGTGGCCATCCACTGAGTCAGCCGTGAGAGTCTTCCCTTCCCTCTCCAGTGGACTATGAAAGCACTCACTTCTAAGTAAGTTTCTTTCTCTACAATACTGGCCAATACCTGTATCTCTATTTTAGTTATATCTTCACTAATTAGCATCTTCTGACTATTCTAAAGCTGTTCTTGTAGCAAGGACAGTACCAGTAATTGAATTTGGGAGTCCCTCTGGTAGTGATGGGCATGAGTTTCAAATGCAGCTGATTTTTTCCCTGCCTTTCTTAGCTACATTCTCACTCCCTTGTATCTCTGTACCCCAATGGCCACCAGCTCTACTTCCCTGCATCTCCTGTGGCACACACTTCCTTACCCCACATCATTGTGCTCAGATGCTAAGACCCTGTCTCAGATACTAAGATGAGAGCTATAAGGCATAAACCAATATCAACCTCTAACCCCCACATGTGAACTCATCTGTCACTCTCTTTTTCTTCAGTTTGGGATATTTTGACCAGGTCCTTGGACTTTTAATAAAGGTCTCTCACTTATAAGGACAGTGCCAAAATTTAAAAACTCTTACCAGTCCTTGGTTCCTCACCAGCAGGCCACAGTTCCAGGTTCTTTCTTCCAAGTGTAGATATGGAGATCAGCCTGTCTCTGGAAAAGATGGCTTTCTGCACTGGTATGGACCTTACTAATTTGTCTTTCTTTTATGTCACATGATTTCCTCTCTTTAACTGTTTACTTACACTAGTTCAAGAAGATAGAAAACAATTCATTATGCTAGGCTTGGCATTCTGACTCATATCTGTAAACCCAGCACTGGGGAGGCTGAGGTGGGCATATTTCTGTGCATTCTAGGCTAGCCTGGGCTACACAGTGAAACCTTGCCTCAAAAGAAAATAGGGTGGGGAGAAAAAAATTATGGTCAGGATCAATGACTTGGATTGATGATTGCAAAGGATCCCATCTGACCTTGGCTTCTTCTTCCCCACATGGGAGAAAGTCTCCCTAGGGTTAGACCATGAATGACAGAGAAGACTTTCAAGTAAGCCTTGAGTTGTGCTTAGAGGAGATAAATTCTTTACCTAAAACAGGGATGTTTCCAGCCCATGGTCTCAGATCAGAATTAAGCATTCAACACTCAGCCTTGAGAGTCTGCAGTTGCTCTGAGTGGAGATGTGTTTTCTGCCTTCATGTTCAGCTGACAGATGTTCAACTTCAAGGGGGTGTTGGCTTTTACTCAGGACACAGTACATACTCAGGACACAATACACTGGATTGGAGAGATGTCTGACTGGTTAAGAGCATGTACTGCTCTTGCAGAAGACCAAGGTTTCTGCAACACTGCACTGCCATGCACACAGGCACACTTGCACAAGCACACACACACACACACACACACACACACACACACACACACACAGAGAGACACACACAATTTCTCTGTTTTCAAGAGAAAATAAGTACATGAAATGTTATTTGTTGTGGGATATTTGTACACTGTGTGAAAATGTGTTGTTGTGATTGGTTTAATAAAAAGCTGAACAGCCAATAGCTAGGCAGGAGAGGTTAGGCAGTACTTCCAGGCAGAAAGAGGAACTTGGGGGATGAATTTATGTGCCCAGCATTAACCCATGAGACACATAGGGAATTGGACTTACAGAATGGAGAAGATGTAAAGAGCCACATGGTAGACCATAGATTAATAGAAACAGGTTAATTTAAGTTAACCAGTTTAATTAAGAGCTAGTAAGACAAGCCTAAGCTAAGGCTAAGCTTTCATAATTAATAATAAGTGTCCATGTCATTATTTGGGAGCTGACAGTCCAAAGAAAGTCTAACAAGAAAGACTCACTACAGTTCTTTCTGAAAAGGAAGTGAGCAAAAGTAGCCATGACGTCAATGCTTACATCTCCCAGATGCTCCTCTTCGTGGCTACCTTTCCTTCTGTTACACTGAGTTCCAGAGTGGTAAAGTGCTGTATTATACACCACAAATCTGAGCTATCAACAACCTGTTCTACTAAACTCAACAAAGAAAATTGAATATACATGTATGGTTAGAAATGTGAAATACACAGATCATATTCTTAAATGGCAAATATAAAAACCCTAGACACAAATTACTAAAGCATCATCAAAGCTTCTATGGTGATGCACTCTTTAATACCAGCACTTTGGAGGCAGAAGAGGTGGGTCTCTATGAGTTCAAGGCCAGCCTGTCTACACAGTGAGTTACAGACCAGCCCGGGCTACAAAGTGAGATGCTGTCTCAGAACAACAATAACATCAACAAGGAGATAAGACCCTGCCCAGCTGGGTCTTAACAAATGATGCTGCCTTTGTTGCTATTCAACACTAACAGGAATAGAGTGAATAATTTTCAAGAAAAGACATGGAGGCAGCTTTTGCTGCCTTTTCTTAAACACTGAAGCACACATGTGTTTAAGTAAACAAATGCCTGTGCCTCAACTGGCTTTGCTGACATCCCCTGGAACACTAATTTCCCAATCACTTTTTTGTGCTCTGTGACTCCATGGTGCTCAGGGATTCTGAAAGGATGCTATTCTTCACATTTTCATATTTTGAAGGAATGTAGAATACACAGCAAGCAGACAGAAAATGAGTTTAATCTCTGAGTTTTTTCATAAGTAGAGACTGTTGGGTCTCGAATGTGATGTCAGTCACCACTACTCTCGGGCAGGTTTTCTGAGTCTATAACAGTGGGATTTACACTTTCCCAAACAACTATGTCAGCGACTGTCATGTGGTCCTAATTATTTTAGATTAGAAGAGGTGACTGACATCTCCAGAAACATGGATGCTTAGCACCATCTAATGTTCAAGAATAAAATAACTACATGGTGAATACCAGGATGCATCCTAGAGCAGGGTGTGTGTGTGTGTGTGTGTGTGTGTGTGTGTGTGTGTGTGTGTGTGTGGTTTGCCTGCATGTATGTGCAGTGCCCATAGAGACCAAAATGGCATTGGATTCCCTGGAACTGGCATTACAGACAGTCATAAACCCCCATATGGGTGCTGGGAATCAAACTTTGGTCTTGAGGTGGGATTTTTTTTTTTTAAGGAGAGTATTTGTATTAGTTTCCTGATGCTTCTATAACAAAGTGCCATACATTTTTGTGGCTAAAACAAAAAAATTTATCCTCTGGATTCTGTGGATTATAAATCTCAAAAGGGTCTTCCTGGGCCAAGTCCAAGGCATCAGCAAGATGTTCCTCCGGGGGGATCTCATTCCTCTTGAAGCCCCCACGTTCCTCTTCCTTCACCTCTTCAGAGCTCATGTGACTAGACTGAGTTGATCCACCCAACTGACCCGAAAACCTCCCCACCAAGGTCCTCGCCTGTGAGAAATGCCTTAGTCACAGGTCCCAGGTTGGGACACAATGGGGAAAGGGGGAGCATTGTTTCACCTGAGGCAGGGGTGAAAGTTAAAGCAGTGACTCAGATCACAAACTACTATGCGTCCAAATGGGAGTCCCGACTTCCTGTGGTCCACACATTGACACTGGCATGTTTGCTTTATATTGGTGGAGTTGGGGAAAATACTGACTACAGAAAAGGGACCCTCCCGAGCTATCCTATGTTTTCTAACTGTCTTTCTCCTCTATATTTCTATCTACATATTCCTCATTTCTCCCTCCTCAAGAGTACCCTGGGAGGGGAAAGAGGAAGCAGGTCTCCCTCGCTTTATGTTTAGGGTGGGGAAGAAGATGGCTTCCTTTATGTTTGGGGTGGGGAGAAGATGGCTACATCTTGCAATTGCAACCTTTTTCCTCTTGCTCACTTCAGTGCTTAAGCACCTAGGCTGCAGTTTGCTTCCTGCACCTGGCTATTACATAGTGAGCACCTGGTCTTTAGATAGTCTCTTAAGACCCACCCAGTTCAATGGAATGTTCCAAGGGGGCCAGGGCAGGTCTTATTACTTTGTGTCTTTGTTCATCCAACCTCTGCCTCTCATCTCATCCATCCTTTGACCAACACACACACACACACACACACACACACACACACACACATATACACACGGACGGACAGACGGAAGGACATATATTCACAATTTAATGCCATTTCTTTCATGTCTTCTCTACAGACACTCTTTACAATGCATAGGTAACTTTCCTGCCTACCTCCCATGCTGAAAGCTCACACCTATGTATTGGTGAAATTATTAAGGCCACTCCACGTAGTTAAAAGGGAGGTTTATTTTGTGGGGTAACTTATAAATGAAGGGGTAGGTTGCAGGGTCTGGCAAATGTATAGCACAGTCCGGCGGTGTTCTCTGGAGAACTCTGCTCGGTCTACCTCCTGCGTCCAGCGTCCCCGAACCAAGAGCCCGACCTCCTCTTCCTCCTCCGTCTTCCGCTCCCTCCTCTGCCCCGCCTTGTGGGCGTGATCATTACTGAAGCCTCAATGGGGGTTGGAACTTCCAGGCCAATGCTGGGATGGCTATCCACTACACCTATGAGTTATTCGGTCTTTTCTTCAGTAATACTATTTATATATTAGCAATAGACAATCTTGATGATGGATACTAATTTTAGCATTGGTAATTGAACATTCATGAGCTGTTAGCTCTAAGCTGCTGCTCGCACTAACTGACCACACTAGGAAAGAAGAAGAACAAAGCTTGCTCCATTACACACCTGCTCTGTCTTCTGGCCACAGCTCCTGGCTGATAAGGTTACTAGTGAAATTGTAACCAGCATTCCTTGCTGGGTTGTAACTGGAGGAGAGAGCACTCCACACTGACTCAGAGATGGATTTGATGATTATCAATGAGCATGAGCAATGGGAAACAGTAGAGATTTTGGGAACTAACACCCTCTTTCTATAATTTCTCAAAATTTCTAATAAAATAAAGTTTTGAAAATACTTCAGAACAAATATCAGGCATTCAAGAGTTTTCCAAACTTCCTTCTCAATAGCGACCAGGGCCGCCCAGATGGGGTAGCTGGTAAAAGCGTTTGCCATGCAAGCCTGACAACTCTAGGGAGTTCCATTCCTAGAACCCACAAATTGTGGTTTCCTACCTGTTGTTGTGGCAACAATGCAAACCAAAGCAACTTAGGGGAGGAAAGGTCAAAGGTCAGTCTGTCATGAGTGAAGTTGGGGCAGGCACTTGAAGCAGAAGCCACGGAGGAACAGTTTGCTGACTCACTCCCATGTTCATGTTTAGCTGACTCCTTCTACAGCCCACGATTCCGTTCCCCGGGGAATGGTGCCACCCACAGATGGTGGAGCCCTCTACATCAATTGGCAATCAAGACAATGGGCCACAGACCTGTGCACTGGACCATCTGATCTGGGCTATCCGTTCTCAGGCGACTCTAGGCTGCATTAAGCTGACAGTTCAGTTGACTAAGACATGACATAAAGATGGAAAAAAAGAATGGACTCTACAAGTTATCCTCTGGCCTCCACATTGGGCACCATGGCACATACACACCCACATACATACATCATACACATGCAATAATAATAAGTAAAAATGTAGATAGTAATAAAAATAGAATATATACAAAAATTGTTACTTGTGAATCACATTTACAACCATGGAGTGGACTAATACCAACTATGTGGGATAGATGTCATTTTATAGTTCAAGAAATGAATGTCTGTATTTAACTGACCAGGAGTCTTGTTGACAAGGATAGGGAGAAATAGAGAGGTGGCTCCTTGGTTAAGAGAAATTGCTGCTCTTCCAGAGGACTCAAGTTTTGTGCCCAGCACCCACATCAGGTAGCTCACAACCACTTGTAACTCTAGCTCCAGTAAATATGACAGCCTTTTTCTGGCCTCCACAGACACCAGGCACACATGAAGCATACAGATATACATGCAGGCAAAATACCCATATGCATAATTTTTTTTAATTTTAAAAGGACATGGAGAAATTATTACAGTTATATCAACAGTGACAAAAGGACTTGATTCAGCTCCCCAATAAAGGCAATATCACAAAGTTCAGTCTTTGACCCCAAACCCATTTTAGTTTGTCCTAAAGAAAACAATGTGAACAATGATTGAAATAAAGTAGTGTTCATCTCAGAGTTTTTTAATCACAGCAATAAATTGGAAACAATATAAGGTATAAACTACTAGTATTCGGAAAAACATCTCCTCTCTCTGCTGACATTCCCTGGCCTTTCTGGAGTTTGACCACAGGGTTGTATTTTGGGTCACTGACTATAAGAAGTATGACACAAGCAGGTTCGAGTTCAAATCCACCCATACTGCTGAGACAGCCTCTGTGCTGATGACAGTGAAGTGCAGAGGGGCAGATAAAGAAACCTGGAGCCTACAATGCATGTTGTCAAAACTAGTAGGAAGAATCCTACATCTCTGGATGGACCATCTGCAAAATGTCACCTGAACTGATTGCACTTTGTATGAGCAACAGATATGGTTTTACCAGAGTAAGACACCAAGGTTTGAGTATTTGCCCAGTGCAGCTGCTAATGTAAACACTAAGATGAACTTTAAATAGCCAATGATGAAGAAATCAGTCCAATAAACTTAAGTGATTTTCTTGCAGCTCGGATTCTCTTTGAATGAATTATTGATCAGAATCTGGGCAGTCACCAAGCTGAAGAGAGATCAAAGCTGTGTTTCCATCCTGCTGGACCATTGGCTTTAACTGCAGCTCTTAAATGAACGTAAAATGTGCACTGGCTGCCTGCTTTGTGTGGTTAAGCCAGGGTCACTCTACTTCACATCTTTAGTTTCTCACACTGTTAGAGGCATCGAAAAATAAACAGTGATTTAAATAAGTACATGGAAATTCACCTCCGGTTAAATCATTTTAAAGTAAAATGACACATTCTCTTTTCTTTACATTTTTGGGGGTGCCACACCTCCATGGCATCACCGGTCAGAGGACAATTTACAGAATTCAATCATCTCCACTCGTAGGTGATCAAGCTTGACAGGAACCACTTTTACCTAGAATGTTGCATCTTGTGGGCCAAAATTATCTTGTGTTTACTGTCCATCTCTGTGTGTGTCTCCTCGTGACTATTAGGTCAATTCTTTTAGTGAACAGACTTCTAGGTTCTACAAACCCAAAGGCTGGCAGAATCTTGACAAGTAGCCCCTGAAACCTGCAGCAGAGACTTCCCCACTTTGCTATACCCTGCCTACCTAAGGTTTCTGCCGATGCATTCCAAAAGTGTCTTCAGAGGCTGGAGATGTTTCTGTGGTTAAGAGTATGTACTGTTCTGCATAGTTCTGTTCCCAGGAAGATACACACACTACACACTATAGATGAAAAAATAGATGAAAAGTATCTTGACTTGCATATTTCTTTGTTAATACTATATAACATAACGAAACTGTTACCACATTGAACAAAATGAGGTTGTCTGAATCTGTGTTCTGGGCCACGGTCACTTGCATTTGACTCCTAACAATCTCCTATTCCCTTTGAGGTGCAAGCTATGGTTTTTTTTGTGTGTCAACAACTACAAAGAGAATATATACATGACAGCCACCTTCAGAATCACCCCCACCTTTGAGAACAGATCACCCTCTTCCTAGAACAACCCTAGAAAAAGACTGGGTTGCTAAGACTCCCCATTTCTATCCAGCACAAGACCTGTCTTGGGGGGTTATCTTGGCTCCAGGGTATCCATTTGTGGGAAACACTGCATGTCCAATTTCAACCCTCCCTTTTCCACAGGCATCTTATCCCCTGGTGAAACACATATATCCCTGAATCCAGCTCAGCACCCACTTCCTGGAAAAGGCACATAAATCATTTTGCATCCTTCTTAAGACAGAAATTAGGTCAGTGGCTATTTAGTAAATTAGTTGAGTATAAAAATGAAATTTAACAGTTCAATGTGACAATGTGCTTTCCTCAAACTTTAAATGTAAGTGATTGCCCTACAGATAATTCCTTATTTCTCTGGTAAGGCAGATACTACAATTGGCACATAAATCAGTGTTCTGGGATCTGCTGTAAAATGTCAGCTTGGAAGGTACGCAACTCATGTCCACAGACATAAACTGAAATTGATGGCAGTGTGGCCCACCCATCTACTTCAACCACTAATTCTTATAAATGATATTCAGATAGATTCGGTCATAAGGATAGACAGCTTTGGGGGCTGGAGGGACGGTTCTGTGGTCACAAGTATGGAAGGTTGTTACAGAGGCCTGAGTTCCCTTCTCAGCACCCAAGTGAGGAAGCTCACAACTGCCTATGACTCTAGGTGATTCAGGTGAGCTTGGTGCCCTCTTCTGGCCTCTGAATTCACTGCACTCACATCCATATACCCACACAGACACAGACATAGACACTTTTTTTTTTAAAATCAGGGGCTGGAAATATGGCTCAGAGATTAAAGTCCACCAATCCACCCAAGTTTGGTTCCTAGCATCCATAACAGAGGACTTACAACCACCTGTAACTCCAGTTCCAGAGGATCTGATGCTTTGGTCTCTGGTACCCATCAGCACCTGCACACACATAGCCCATACCCATAAACAGCACACATACACCTAATCATAATTTAAAATAATAAAAATAAATATTTTAAGTTAAAAAATAATTTACAAAAGAAGATCAGCAGCTTTCTTGAATGGAAGAAGAATACATGGCCACATGAGGCAGAAAGAGCTCAGAAACAAAAATTGGTCTGCCCATGGGGGTTGTCACCATTTAAGTATATTAGGGCTGGAAAGATGGCTCAGCAGTTAAGAACATTCGGCTGCTCTTCCAGAGGTCCTGAGTTTGAGCCCTATCAACTTCATGGTGGCTCACAACCATCTGTAATGGAATCTGATGCCTTGTGATGTACATGAAGACAGAGCACTCATATATATAAAATACAGGAATAATTAAGTATATTGGAACCATTCCTATTGTCTCAAATGGAAAGAGGTAGTAAAGTTCATCCAGAGCTTACAATATCCACAGAGTTCAATAGAACAAAGACCAGACGTATAACCACCAGGGCAGAAGAAGTACAACCAGTGTAGGAAGGCATCCACCAGTGACTGTCAGCCAGCTGAAATCCCACATGCCAACAGAAGCCACCATGAGTAATCTCAGCTGCCACTGGAGGATGCTGGCTCTTCCTGTGGACACTCTAAAGTTCATGCAAATAAATGGAGATCATTTGTCAGGATGAGACCCCAAAAGAGTTTGTATTTCCCAAGACTTTATTCCTTCCTTACAAGAGATGGAAAGACAGAAGTCGGGAATGATGTTGATTCATTAACAGATAATCCAGTTATGGGCCTCACAGCTTTGTGTGGAGGCCAAAGGAGGACATCAGATCCCCTAGAGCTGGGGTTACAGGTAGTTGTGAGCCACCCAACATGGGTGCTGGGGTGAGGAAAAAAAATGGGTCCTCTGCAGTGAGTATGCTTATGCACTGAGTTATCTCTCCAAAACTCTTAATTTTTAAAATTTCATAACAACTTGAAAATTACTTAACACAACAATAAAAATGTGCACACCTCATCCTGAAAATGAACTTCTTGGTTGGGGATCAAAGCATATAATTCTTATCTGCAGTGGAAAGTGTGTGTTAGTGTTTAAATGTTTAACTTCCCAAACAAGAAAAACTGCAGCATCTTCAAGAAAATGTGAGAAACACAGCTCCTCTGCATTTAGTCATTGCTTCTTTCAGAGGACCCGGGTGATGCTATTACCTTTAGTCAAGCAGTCCTTGTTTCCAGTCTAAATGTCAAGTGTAGTTGAATACTGTGATAAGTACATATGGACCAATCAGTCAACTGTACAGGAAAAAAAAAAACTCCTGAAAATACTGTGACTTCAGGAAACATGACACCTAAAGGCTTGTTAAAAGTCTGGGAGAGTGACTCTCCCCCTAACAGGACATGTACTAGGGTAAAAGCCCCTCCCTGTCACACATCAGAGTCTCACAGCTAAGCCCTACTTCCTGAGTTCTGATTCACTGCTATAACTGTTTTCTCCTTTTCTTTCTTCTTTTTCACATTGACCTAAATTCTGGTCAATCACACCTCTTGAGAGAAACAGACACAATGCATACATTACTTCTTGAGGCCTTTATAGACTGGTCCAATAGGTGATCAGGCATTTATTCCCTACACAGTCATATTTAGAAATGCATCCAGTCATCATTTAAAAGAACTAGAAAGCTGGATGATCAGGATATTTCCAAGACAGAGCTGCGTACATGGGCAAACTGTTTCACAAACCAGGTCACTGAATGCCTCTGCTGACGTAGTTGGCAAAGAAGGTATCCTCTGAATTCAGTTATCAGCTCTTCAGTTTCTTGCTTTAACCACTCCTTGCTGGTAATCCATCAGTGGTCTTTAAATTCAAGGATGCCCAATCTCCATGGAGCTTGGTGTTCAGCTTTGTATCTGGATTTCCCATTTAGAGAGAGAGTCCATACATTGTGTATGGTTAATTCATCTTTTGTTGGGAGTTTGTTTATCCATCCAGTGAATCTCTTGTAGACAGACTTCTTGTATGTTCTGTCTAAAGGCTTATATCTTGAGCAAAATAGCAGCCTGCTCTGGGTTATGGTGCCTCTCCTGTAGACATTTTGAGCAGGTCGTGAGTGTGTGCTAGGGGTAGAAGTCTTACAGAATGGGTGTCCCGTATAAGGAGCTGAGGCACCAACAACCACAAAAGGCAGGATAGAAAAATGGGGAATGTTTGGGAGATGTGAGAGAGAAAGAGGTCCCTATCTAGAATCCCATTAAAGCCTCTTGCCAGCCTCAAAGCAAAGATTCCAACACAATTAACCATTGCTCAAGGCTTCTCCCTTCCCATTATAACCCAGCAGTTTTCTGGGAATCTCACCAGAAACCCATTAGAGGGAAAGGAAGTGTTTCACCTTATCAGACTACATCCAAGGCAGGTCCAGAACCACCTCACTTGTCTCACTTATCAAATTAGAAAAGGGGGTGGCTGTTCTTAGCAACTTTTGAGACGTAACTTGAGAACCACCAAAATGTTAAACATGGCTACAGCTAAGACATCCATTGCTTCTGCTCTCTTGGAGACTGTACCCAGAAAAGAAATTATTTTCCTCTTCAAAGCTGTATGTCCTGATTTGTCCTGAGTCAATGTCCCTAGAGTCCCAGGGGAAGAGGAACTGACTCCTTGGGCTACGGAGGGTGCCAGTGTAGAGCTGTCCCCTCATCTCTAACAATAATGTCTATAATCACCCCCAATGAAGACCACATACTTTCCCAAAATCTTTCCCCCAAAGCGGTGACATCAGATTTCTATTCCTGCAGTGGTGTGGGGAGGCTGTCACACTGAAGCTGTTATCTCTGCTCATCTGTGACTCTCAGACAAGCTCTGTGAGAGGGCACACCAGGCCTTTCAGTCTGAGGCATGTCTCCTTTAGACCCCTTCTCATGCAGTTAGAAGAACGAAAAAGAGAAATACCGTGACTCACCTCCACTCAGTGGGATAATTTTAGTAAAACTTGAGTCTATTCTGTGAACCTGAACGTTGACAGCTGTACAAACTACTGATTTGAGTTGTAGTTTGACTTGTATTTTTATGGATGTAAGTCTATACCTATTTATTTTTTGAGAAGCTGCAGATGCAATTTCAATTTCCATCACTCATAACAGGCATGGTGGTTCACAGTTGTCATCCCAGCACTTGGAAAGTAAAGGTTCAAGGCCATCCTTCCCTCAAACAAACAGAAAACACCACAAGGCACAGCAAGGGAAAATGAGTCCTAACACCCCTGTTCTAAGTCCTTAATAACTTTAGTTAGTAATACACATCAATACTGGTCATCAGCAATAATAATAATAATAATAATAATAATAATAATAATAATGATGATGATGATGATGATGATGATGAGATTGCATTAGTACATGCCAATAATAAGGAATCTGGAGGGCAGGGGAGGCAATACAATTAGCATATACCTTCTGCTTATTACTTTTAATAAACTTAAAACATCTTGGAAAATAAAATTATAATCATTTTAAAATGCTTAAACCAATGGCTCCTTCAGTGGACGTATCACTGAGCAGCCAATACTGTCACCTTGGGAAAACTGCAAATTTCAGTGGCAGTGTCTGCCACCCAGCTGCTTGGTGTCATCTGAAGTGGAGGAGAATGGCCACAGTAAGCGAGGCACTTAGAAGGACTTGGAGATGTGCTCTTGCCCCTACATCTTTTCTGGCAGATCCACAGCCCCTGGCCAGAATGAGGACCAAGAATGTGAAATGTCCACCATTCTGGTCAAGCTCGAGGCCCTATGGAATGAGCACATGTGCTCACCCGACTGTCACTTAGATGTGAAACTTACAAAATGTCAAGACATTCTCCAAGGCATAAAAAGGATTTCAATAGAACTTTTTTCTATGTCATTTTTGGTGGCTCTGGAAGAAAATTTTGTTACTGGTTTTAAAATATGTATATGTGAATGTGTGTGTGTGTGTGTGTGTGTGTGTGTGTGTGTGTGTGTGCATGCTGCTGTGAGAAAATCAAAAAGAGAATGTTGTACTTAATTTTTACCACAAGCAACAATATTTCTGGTGGAAATATTAAGACATGAATAGCATGGAAAATGTTGCGTAAACTTTTATGCTGGGCAAAAATATCCTCCAGAACTTTAGGAATATTACACAGCTCAAGCAATCACAGTAGCCTACAGGAGCAATGCGCTCTCCAACTTGTACATTAACAAACATGCTACACCCCCAGGCAAAGAGAACCATTTCACATTCCCAGATAAAACCTAAGACAAATGAATCTGAGCAGCTAGTTAGGAGCTTGAATCACAATCCTTAACTCCGCTGAATCTCTTTCACTTTCTTTGTTAATCGAATGTCACCTTGAATGCTCTATGGGTATGCGTTTGGCGGTTAGGCACTCTGACTGTCCCACTGTCTGATTAACAGCTAATTAAAAAGGCAACGTACAGGTGCCTTTCTCCCTTTCTCTTCCTCTCAGGAGTGTGGTGACGTAAGAATGAAAGGCACATTCGTAATTAGCTACTGGTACCCATCGTCCTGTCTTGTCCCTCAGGGTCTGCATGCTTCTGCCAGGTAACTGGTCCTTACTGGTTTGTCTTGAGATATCCCAGAGTTCTGCTGTCAGCTGCTCAGAGCATATGGAGAATCATGGGTGAATTGTTTTTTAGCACAATCAAGACTTAATCCTGCTTATGACTAACTTGGCGGGAAGATCCGTTTACAGATTCTCTGACCTATCGGTTCTGCAGTTTTAACTCCAGTTCCAGAGGACCTACCGCCTTCTTCTGGCCGCCTTAGGCATGGCATGCCTGTGATGCACTCAGACGCAGGCAAGACGTTCATACTCATGAAATAAAAGTCAACAAAAGGGTTGGGATGTGCAAGGCCCCGGGTCCTATTCCAATACCATAAAAAAGGAAAAAGTGAGATGAGCACATGGGTGATTTAAAGAGTCTTCATAATGTGTGGGGGTTTGAATATAACTCTTTTTTTTTTTTTTTTTTTTTTTTGAGCTGGGGATTGAACCCAGGGCCTTGCGCTTGCTAGGCGAGTGCTCTACCACTGAGCTAAATCCCCAACCCTCTTAACAGAATCTTCTAAAAATTTGACAGTGTACTCCAGGTAATGGTGGTACAGGCCTTTAATCCCAGCACTCAGGAGGCAGAGCCAGGCAGATCTCTGTGAGTTCAAGGCCAGCCTGGTCTACAGAGTGAGATCCAAAGCTACACAGAGAAACCCTGTCTCGAAAAACTGAAAAAAAAAAAAAAAAGAAAGAAAAGAAAAAAATAGACAATGTATTAGTTGTTTATCTGTTGCTGTGATAACGCCATGACCAAGGCAACTTACAGAAGAGTTTACTGGGCTTGGGGCTTACAGTTCTGAGCAGAGGTAGCAAGTAGCCAAGCTGGAAACTCAGACCGACCTTGAACCTCAAAGCACAAGGCACAAATGGCTGATGGGAAGTAGGTATCAGTCTTGCCCCTCAGAGCCTATCCCCTAAGCCTACCAGAACATCCCACCAACTGGCCGCTCAGGTAGGTTTCATTCAAACCTCCACAGATGAGTAATGTAAGACCCACACCCCTCCACCATGTGCAACAGCTAAGCAACTGAGTCCTTAAGAGAATTAATTGTAAGAGAGACAGAAGTCACAGAAAGACACCAGGAGTCACCCACTAAGGGCAGGTGTCATAGAGGTGGCAGCTTAACAAGGCGCACATGCGCAGGGAGAGGTGGGGACTATGACGAGGCTCAGCTTCTGAATTCTCCCAATTGAATGCTTCCTTAAGACAGTCTCTCTCTGCTCTTTCTCTGCGTGCTCGCTCTCTCCCTCCCTCCCCCTCCCACCTCTCTCTCTGAATCTGAAATTTAGACAAATACGAAAAAGTGCCTTAGACAAAATTAATAATAACAACAGGAGATGGCTCAAGGGTTAAAAGCACTTGCTGCTCATACTGAGAACCCCCATGGCAGCTCAACCAGAGAATCCAAATCCCTCTTCTGACCTCCTCAGGCACAGGCACACAAGTGGTATTCAGACATACATGCTGGCAAAACACAAACACACGTGCACACACACCAAGGAACACAGCAGCAGTCACCTTGGCTGAAAAGAAAGATACACACGGTAGTTAGTCAGCCCCGCATGAGCAATGCCAAAACCATGCATCTAAACTAGAATAGTAAGAGAAACACGTCTTGATGGGCCTGTGTCTCCTCCACTGACCACAGCTCAACCCCAAAGTCCACTGTGGAGGTCCCCATCTGAAGTATAAGGGAAGCTATTCTGGTTTGCTTTTCTGTTTCTGTGACAAAACACTGACCAAAAGCAACTTGGGGAGGGAAGTTTGTTTGACTTGCACATTCTGATCACAACCCATCATTGGGTGAAGTCAGAGAGGAACTCCAGCAGGAGAAGAGGAAGGAACCACAGAGGACTGAGGGAGGAAGGAAGCTCAGCTGCCGCCATCTACAGCCCAGAACCATCTGCCCAGAGTTGGCACCACCCACACCAACCATCAGTCAAGAAAATGCCAAACAGACGTGCCTACCAGCCAATCCAGTGGAGGCAATGTCTCAACTGAGGTTCCTCTTCCCAAGTGACTAGTTTGTGTCAAGTTGACATAAAACTAACCAGGTCAGGAGCAGAGCACTCTGAGAGGCTCAAGACATGAGACAAAACCTCAAAAGAGGCAGAGGAGACCTCAGGGCAAAAATTGGCAACTGATTAATGACATCACGCGTGTGGAAGGAAGTCACCTAAGGGAGGCTTGGTGCTTCTCCTTTTGGAAATGTTGGCCCTAGCTGGATTCAGGGCTTTGTCACTGGACAGTGGGAAGGATTTATGAAGCTTGCAACACTTTAAACATGAACGTGGTGTCCTGAACTCCTGAGGGGCTTGCTGCACCTTTAGTCTGGTGATAGTTTAAAAGGAGGGTAGAGGTCCTCCTGTCTGCTGGCTCAGATACAGCCCAGTCTAGTGTGAGGAACACTGCTGAGCTGCAGTAGTCCACGGAGCTAAGGTCTGCAAGAGACAAACTCAACTGCAGATGAGCAGATGGCTCAGTGAGTAGCTTTAAAAATGGTGCTTGCCTCACAAGCACAAGGACCTAAGTTTGACCCCCCAGAACCCACATAAAAAGCCAGGTATGGAGGCTGGAGAGGCAGCTCAGAGTTTACGAGCAGGAACTGCTCTTATAGGAGATCCAAGTTCAGTTCCCAATGTCTGTCTTGGGCAGCTCACAATTGCCTGCAACTCTAAATCCAGGATGATCTGAAGTGTCTGGCCTCTGACATCTCTGGCCCATGTGGACATCTGCACTCATATGTGATACTTACACATACTACACATAATTTTAAAATCAGGCATGGTGGCACAGTCTTAAAACTCCAGCACTGGGCAGACAGAGACAGGCAGTTCCTGGGATTTAGTGGCAAGCTAGCCTAGCTTGGGAATCATTGGCAAGCTAGCCCAACCTAAGCGTCAAGTTCTAGGTCTCAGTGAGGAGACTCTGCCTCAAAAAACAGGAAGACAGATAGCCAGAGCTGTCCTCTGGTTTCCATATGCACAAGTACACATGTTCACCCTCACCCCCACATGACACCCCCATACCCCCACACACACCCCTGCCCCTTATTCTAAGAAAGGTATGACCCTGTAACTGGAGAAAGATAGCTCTTGGGGCTGTGCTGACCCTTGGAAGGTTCCAGTCCCTTGCTGTGTTCTCAGAGCCAGCCCACTGCCATTGGCAGAGCACTTTCGAGACTACAAGGCTATGAGAGGAAGCACTCATGAGGGATGCATTCCAAAAGTCAGCCCGCCGCAGCTTGGCTAAGAGTCTTGTTGATCTTTCTAATTGTGTAGATAGGCCCTGAGGCCTACAGTGCAAAAAGAAAAAGAAAAAAAAAAAGACTAAATAAAGTATAGGAATTCACTAATTAAGAGCTCCTGTTATTTCCTGTGTGGTAATTTTTATGGACCACCATGATACCTTCCTCACAGGAGACCCAGACAGAAGGGAAGTGCCTGGAAAGTGCTTGGGAGGAAAGATTAGCTATTTAGGGGGAACATTTACCAACCCAAACCCAAGGCTTCTCTGAGCACTGTAATGTGAACCCTTTAACATCAGTACTGATTATTTTATTTTATTAATATGATATATGCTATATACATGCATGCATATCTGTGTGCATTTGAAAGCCAGATGGCAACATTTGGTGTCTCCATGATCACACTGTACCATATTTTTGAGGCAGGATTTCTCACTGAACCTGTTGTTCATGGATTGGCTAGACTGACTGGCTTGAGAACCCCTGGATCTTCTTGTCTCTGTCTCCCCAGCACTAGCCGTACAGACTATGCACTGTACCTCGATTTTTACTTGGATGCCAGGGATTTGAATTCAGGTCCTCATGCTTGTGTAATGACACTTTACCCACAGAGACAATCGCTCCAATACCCCCAATTCCTTTACTTATAAGATCATTTCTGCTTTGCAAATGATTTGGTTGCTAGGCATGCTGTGGCTTTGTGATGCTGAGCAGGTTTAAGATTAGTGCTTTTGGACTGAATGTGCAGGGAAGTCATCTTGCTAAAATGAGAATTCTGATTTGGTTAGGTCTGACAAGGGTCTTAGAGACTGTATTTCCAAAAAGCACACAGGTCTTTGCCACTGGTCTGCTAGCAAAGCTGTGCATGGCTAGGTTTTAAATCACTTCAAAACTAATCCAGCAGGTGCAATTTTAGATTGTAAAAGATACTCTCTAAAAAAAATTAAATTAAATTAAACCCACACACCAGGAAGCTACTATGATTTTCAAAGCTAAATGGTTATGTCTTTGGGGGCCAAGTAGGAGCTCTTGCAAGCTGAGGCTTCACGAGGAAGTTGGCAGGACAAAACAGTGAAGACTAGAGCCAGAGCAGCCCAGAGGACGCAGGAGGCAGCCCAAATCACCGTGGGCAAAGTGCTGTGGTAAATTCATGGCAAATCAAAGCCACTCTCAGAATCTGAGTTAAAGACTGGCTGGTGGAGTCCGAGGCAATCATAATCAGGCAAGAGGCAGTGATCTTGTTCCAAAAGTGTTGATCTAGAAAGAAGACCCATTTTACCTGTGTGGAAATAGAAAAGTCCAGACTTGAAAAGGTGGTGGGTCCTGGCCAAACAAGCTGCTGAGGTTCTGGGCATGGTATCCATTACAAAGAACTGAACCAGGGTGGAAATCCTGTCCATGAGCATGGATGAGCCCACTCATGGAGGGCAGGGAGAAAGCTCATTCAATGAAATCCAGGGATTTGTCAGGAGATGCCAGATGCTAGGATTAGCACCACACAACTGCTTTTATGCTCCTGACCCTCAACTGTAGCTTTCCTATCAGGCCTCTTTCCAGTGACCTCTCTAAGAGGACTCAATGGAACCCGAAAGCCAGGTTGCAACAAATGCCCTATTAGATGTGAGACGCTATGATGATTGCTTAAAAGGAACACTTGTCTGTGATTGAAGATGTTGTGGTTTGAATGCAAATGGCCCCCATTAGCTCATAGGAAGTGTTCTTGTTGGAGAAAGTTGTCACTGGGGTGGGCTTTGAAGTTTCAAATGCTCAAGCCAGGCCCCATGTCTCTTCCTGCTGCCTGCGGATCCAGATGTAGAACTCTCAGCTACTTCCCCAGCACTATGACTGCCTATGTGCCACCATGCTTCCTACCATGACAAAAAAAGGACCAAACCTGTGAACTGTAAGCAAGCCCCAGCTAAATGATTTCCTTTATAAAAGTTGCTGTGGTCATGGTGTCTCTTCACAGCAATAGAAACCCCAACCAAGACAGAAGAATTTTGTTCTTGGAAGATGGGAAATTTGATTAGACGAATTCTTTTAAGAAAGCTCTAGTCTAGTGAGAGAGGCAAAGAGTGACATGATAATTACCAGTGTGCACTGCAGTGGCTAACCAGAACTAGAAGGAATAGCAGAAGGGAAATAGAGAAACAAAACTACCTGTTGACTTTGTCACCTGACTAGAGATTTAAGTAGGTGATTAATAAGAAGGAACAGGACAGAAGGGTGATGGGACTCATTTAGTCCTTCCCTAGCTCCTCAGTGAAATGTAAACAAGGTGTGATGGTTCACACCTGTAATCATAGCACTGGGAGGTGGAGGCATGGGGATCGGAACTTTAAGGTCACCGTCAGCTACATGTGTGAGGCCAGCTTGGCTTATGTGAGACACTATCTCAAAACAATGGCAAAGTTTGTTAAGAGGAATTCAGTTAGCTCATGATTTTGGAATTAGGGAGGCTAGCCAATTCAATACCCACCAAGTGTCTTAACTCCCGCCCCCAGGACCTCATGGAACCCAGGACAAACTCAGACTTGCTATGTAGCCAAGGATGACTTTGATCCTCCTGCCTCCACTCCTCAGTGTCAGAACCAAAGCCATTCCCAAAGTCAAGTCTGTTTTAGTTGGCTTTCTGTTGCTATGATAAACACCACGAGCAAAAGCAGTTGGTTGAGGGAAGGGCTTATTTCATCTACAGGTTTCATACAGTCCATCATCAAGAGTAGCCACAGCAGGAACTCGAAGGAGTTTGAAACCATAGAGGAATGCTGCTGACAAGCTTGCTCTCAAGCTCATGTTCAGCTGCCTTTCTTACTTGGCTCAGGTCCACGGGCCTAGGAACACACACAGTGGGCTGGGCCCACCTACATCTATTAGCAATAATTTTTTAAGTGACCATAGACATGCCCAAAGCCCAATCTGATGCAATTAATTCTTCAGCTGAGGCACCCTCTTCCCAGGTGTCAAGTTCACAGCTGAAGCTATGACACAAACCCACAATCAAACTTGATCACCGCATGGGATGCTGACAGGTGGGAAATGCCGATATTTGATGCTGTTGTCATCTTCTGTGACCTGCAGAGGAAGCCAAGCAGGTTGCAGAGTTCAGGCAGGATTTCTGTTACAATCTAAAGGCCAAGTTCCCAGGAAACTTAGCTGTGCCCTTGGTGTGTCAACTGATGGGGTGAGGGCCACCTACCAGAGGGCCTTCTGCTGTCGTTAGAGCTCCCTGATCCTATAGCAGTCACATCTGAAAGTTATTTGACATTATGGCCCCATAGACACACAAACTGCCCAGGGAGGTTTTATTCACAAGGAATGTAGAACTTGGCTCAGTTGGTTTCCACTCTGATTTCTATCTCCTCTACTCACCAATTAAGGAATGAACTCATGACCACAAGATCAGCCAACAGCTCTTAGCCATTCTCTCATGATTAGCCATCTGCATGTTAGGATATTTCCTTCTAGCTCAGAAGATGCTAGAGATTAAATCGGGGTCACCTGGTTCCCAGGGTGAAGGAAGCTTTAATGAGAAATGTTACTAGATTTTTAAACAAATGCAAGTCAATCTTTCTCCTTTCCTCCCTCCCTCCCTCCCTCCCTCCCTTCCTTCCTCCCTCCCTTCCTTCCTTCCTTCCTTCCTTTCTTCTCTTTCTTTCTTTCTTTCCCTTCCTTTCTTCCTTCCTTCCTTCCTTTCTTTCAATAGTTAAGCTTTGAAAATTAGGTATAGAGTCAGCACAGTTCTGTTAAGAACAGAACAGCAAGGGCTGGAGAGACTCAATGGTTAAGAGCGCCATCAGCTCCTGCAGAGGACCCAGGTGCAATTCTATACCCAGACAGCTGCTCACAAATATCCATAACTCCAGGGCCAGGGGATCCAATACCCTCTCCTGGTCTGTGGGTCCTGCATGCATGCAGTACAGAAACATACACACAAGTTGGGGATTTAGCTCAGTGGTAGAGTGCTTGCCTAGCAAGCCCAAGGCCCGGGTTCCATCCTCAGCTCAAAAAACAAACAAACAAACAAAACAAAACAAATAAACAAAACATACATGCAGGCAAAACACCCAGACACATAAAATAAATACTTTAAATAAAAAGAACGGAAAACTGGAAAGATTTTTTTCATTGCATTTTGAAAACCTCTGGTAACCATGACCTTGGAGGAAAATAGCCATAGGTTTCCTAGACAGAGCTAGAGAGCCAAGCAGTGGCTACTTTATGGATCAGCATCTACACCTACCTGATCATGAGGTTCCTGCCTTCAGGATGTGAATTTGCCTCTTGTCAACAATCTAAATGAAGTCAGGCTGTACAATACATTATCATGACAGGAGGCATAGGTCATGTGTCTTATATGGAATCAGACCCTTGATCAGGAGAATATGCTCCAGATCATGTCAAATCAGCCTTGTAGAAAAATCATCACAAAAATTGGAAACCCCGTCTTGTTCTCTGGACCTCCCGTGTCAACACAGAGACACTTCCAACCCTGAAGGAGATGCCTGTCTCTCCTCATCTGCCACATCAGTGCCTGCAAGTGTGTCACCACCCTCAGCAATGTCACATCTCCCTTGTCATTCTTGTGGGAGTGCAGCATTGACGTGGTCAGAGGGACAACGACGACGATGATGACCTTCCCAATTCCATGTGTTGTTTTTTCTCTCTCCTTTTTTCTTTTGCCCTTCAATGCTGGGGAACTGAACCCAGGGCCTTGGGCATTCTAGTCAAGTGTTCTGCCACGAGGCTGTGTCCCCAACACTTACATGTAACTTTGTTAGAGATCTTAGCTAAGGGCCAAGATGTTCACAGGTTAACAATGTGTGCAGGTCATTTAACACACTACACTTCTAAGTTCAATTTATGGCAATTCTTGAAAAAAAAAAAAAAAAACCTTTGGTTTTTGTTACACTTACATTACTTTGAGTATACCACAAAAATGCCTATGTGGAGGCTGGAGAGGTGACTCAGTGGTTAAAAGCACTGGCTGGTCTTCTAGAAGACCTGGGTTCAATTCCCAGCAAACACATGAAAGCTCACAACTGTGAAACTCCATTCCTAGGTGTCCTAACACCCTTTTCCCGCCTTCATCAGGCACATTTATGTGCACAGACATGCATGCATGTGTAACAAGTGCATTTGGACACATCTGAATTCAGCTTTATTCTCTCAAAGGCAAGTGCATCTGAGAGCAATTTACTCAAGGCCTAATATAAGGTCTTGTTTATGCTCTCAGGGTCTTGACCAAGTATCTTTTCCTTTGTAAAGTTTTTTTGTATTCTGAAGGTGACTAGCCACATGCTGTACACCATTTGTCAGGAAGGTGAACTCATGGCAGTAGATGGGGAAAGACCAGTTTTAGTGACTTTGCTCATTGCTAAATGCCTAACAAAAGCAAGTTAGAAAAAAAAAAAAGGATTGATTTTGACTCAGTCTGGGGAAATGTGCTCTTCACAGCAGGAATGTTTCATGACCAGATGGAAGGCTGCTTGTTCACATCCTGGTAAGGCAGTAGGCAGAGAAACAGGTATGTCTTCACTCAACAGGCTCCTTTCTGCTTTGTGTCTGAGATCGCAGCCCATGAGATGTTGCCACTCAAACCCAGGGCAGGTCCTTTTCCCTTCAGATGACCCTCTGAAAAGCCTCAGACACACCCAAGTTGATGTTTGAAGTTGACCAGTGTGCAGCACTGAAAGGAACAAAATGCTGTAGCCAAGGGAGGTGGTTGGTTTGTTTACTTATTTATGCATGTGTTAAGGGTGGTGAGAGCATTCTGACATACACACTGAGGTCAACCACGTCAGTCCTGGGATAGTATTTAGGTCATTAGGCTAGGTGCCCAGCACCTCTACTCCAAGCCATCTCACCAGCCTGGGGTGGTCTTTAAATGCCCATTTTATTTCTTGCTCAAACATTTGAGATGGAGACACCCAGACTCTCTTTGGTCATGTGGTTTCAGGTCTCTGGTGCCCTCAATCCTCAGATTCTTGGTGCTGCTGTGGTTCAAAGATGTACATTCCATTTACTACCACCGCTGCCCAAAACCTTGGGACATAATACAACTTCACACATGCAACCTTGCAAGTTTCACGACACTAGACAAACTGTGTGTTTTTCAGTTGTTTTATTGGTGGCAGAGAAGTGTTCATAATCACAGATCTGAAGAACCTGCCAACAATGAAGAATTTATCTATTGCCAGCAAAATACAACCACCTTGGGTCCTTAACACAAACATAGAGTGCTTCACATGAGATGACTGTGATACAACAAAGCCACCTTCGAGCGCTCAATTGAGCTTCTACAAACCCTTCAAAGAATGAGGTAATTTCCTTTACCCAGCATCCTCCACATCACCATCTTTACAATGATATCCCTTTAAATCCTGTCAAGACCTTCTAACCACCTTCCCTGAAAGCTGAGACTTGTTCACAATGTTTCTTTCTGTTTGCTTAAGAAAGAAACCGGGTCTTGCAGTGATGTGGTTAACCCAATACTGATGCAGGAGGACTGGCTAAGACACTACTGTTCAGCTAATCTGTTCCCACTCATAATCTCTGATGTCAAAACTCACTGTACACATTTGCTCTCAGCCACGAAATTGCCAGGCATGGTGGCAAAGGGGCACAGACCCTAGGCCTGTGTAGCTCAGGCCTCCCCTGTAGAGCTGTGGCTGCCCAGACATGCTGTGGAAGCATTCCCCACTGGATGTCAGCAGAGAAAGATCTACAACTATGCAGATTTGTACACACTAGCTAGTTGGATCTTGAGATGGTCTTGCTATGCTTCTAAGACTGAAGATTGAATTCCCAGCTTCCTGCCTCAGCCTTCTTAGTGTCTGGAGCTTATTAATTACATCACAAAGAGGATATCACTGTGTAGTCCAGGCTAAACTGGACTTCAGTCTGTAGCTCAGGCTGACCTAGAACTCACAGAAATCCTCCTGCCTCATCTGCCCAGGTCTTTTTGAGACCTGATTTTAATCTACAGAGAACTGAAAGAACTCTGCATTCCTGGGAAAGGAACCAGAGCCATGGGGACTGAAGAGCTATGTCCATCCTTTCCCCTGGGGATGACTTCCAGGCCCTCATGAAAGCAGCCAGAGGGAACAGCTGCACGATGCCTTATCTTAGCTGTAAGCTACATCATTTTCACCAAGGAGTGGGAGCAGAGGGTCCAGGGCTCCAAAGGGAGGAAGAGCCACAGTCTGGTCATCACTGGTTATTTGGGTTAGGGCTTCTGAACCTGAGAACACAATCACTGAAGGCCAGACACAACAAAGCTCACACACTGTGGTGCTTACCCAACTGGACATTAATAAAGGGTTTCCACACAACAGGACCCCCAGGTTACAACCGCAAAGCTTAGCCTGAGCATCTGAAGGGACAAGCTGCTGGAGTGACCCCTGATGACACTGACTGTACTTGGTATGGGCCTGGCAGAATAAGGAGGCTTCTGTGAACAGCATGAAAATAGTTTGCACCCCCAGATAGCCCATCCTAACTGCCTTCATTTGTCCTTCTCTTGTTTTCATTCAGTGACTGATACCTTGTGTCATCACCACATGGCAGTGGCCTGCAGACATGTCTATCAGTGCAATAGACTTATTCTCTCCCACTCACTGGCTTTCATTAACTCTCAGGATCTCAGTGCAAGACTTCAACTGAACATTGATTGTACTGCTGAGGTATCAAAGCTCCAACATCGGGTCCATCATGAAAAAGACACCTTCAGATGGATGGCCTGAAATCTCAAAACACACACCCAATAGGTTCTAAAGCACACTTTGGTTCCTACAGCTGAATTTCATGCTTTCCTTGATAGTACCCCAGAAAAAAAGCTGGGTCTCCCTATGTAGCCCTGACTATCCCAGATCTCATTCTGTAGACCAGGCTGGCCTCAAATTCACAGAGATCCTCCTGTGTCTATCTCCTGAGTGCTGAAATTAAAGGCATATGCCACTACACCTGTCCTAAATTTCATGTATTAAAGCAAGTGGCCCCATGGAGTTATTACCCACAAACATTACTATGGTCTTCCTAAATTTCATGACCAATCTCTCCAAATTAAACAACTCAGAAGTCTTCTACTATGGAATGTGGCAGGGTCCTGTGCTGTTGTTCCCTTTGGGGGAGCGGGCCAAGTAGGCACAGAGTCAATGACACAGACTCTGGGAGAATGTCAAAACAAGCTCAGTTTATTCAGGAAGTGGCAAGCATTATATACCCTCCACCTCACCCTGGGGGAGAAAGTCTGATGAATATGCATCTGCTGGTGTGGCATGGCTGCCTCTCATTGGTCCAGGTCATCTCCAGATCATGTCTCAGCTGCTGTTGCTAAGGCCCTTAAGCAGACCCAGGTTGGCTCTCAGAAAGTATCTTTGTTAGTGGTTTGGGCCAGCTGGCCCTCAAGCCTGTTATGGATGAGTCATCCCACAATGGAACACACACTAAGGGTCAAAGGTTCTTGATTCTACCCAGGCTTTTCAACAATAATTTAAAAAAGAATAAAATAAGCTTTATAATATTTTAAATGGCCTTTGTTTTTTTGTTTGTTTGTTTGTTTATTTGTTTTTAATGTGTGTCTCAGGCTGGCCTCAGACTTGTCTCCTGCCTCCACTTCCTTCAGCAAATCCTACTGGCGTGTGCCACCAGAACCGGTGGCTTTTGTTTTTGTATTCAAATCCTCAAACTGAAACTGGGCCTGGTGCCCCTCAACTGAGGCAGGAAAATTAAAAATCTAAGGCCAGCCTAGGTTACAGAGTTTGTAAATTTGGGCATCAAAAGTGAGATGGTGTAACCAAATAATCCTGCTTTGAGTTTACTGAGATGAGCAGAGATGCAGACCTGGATGGTCTGTTAGATGCACCTGACAACACCGCTTCAGAAGAATGAGGTAACAGATCAGAATGCAGGTGACAGATGCCCTGGATGGGTAACAGTGAGCCTGGTGGAGTTCCAGACACAAGGACAGTAACTCAGCTCTAACTTCCTGAAGCAGCAAAAAAGATCACAAGCAACAAAGACTTCCTTACAAAGAATGAAACCAGACATGTTTGCTTAGAGAGGTATGCTCTGAGGTCTTTCTGTTGTCTGTTTAACATCACTTTATGTCTAAAATTAGTTCAGGTTATCAGCCCACATGCTCCATGAGGTAATGTTTACATGCTACTTGTTTTCTGTGTGAACTTCCTATCCTACTGCTGGCTGTGTGAGGTGTACATTGTGGGCATGCAATCAGTGTGCATCCTCATGACCTCTGTCCAGTAACACATAATACAAAGGAATCTGAAACCCTTTGTTTCTTAGGGGGCATAGATATGTAGACCATAGAAAGCTGAACAAATTCTACCTGCATCAAAACAAAGTGACAATTGCTATCATGTCCCTGGACCCATGGCCTGTAGCTGCAGCACTTGCCTATTCATAAGGAACCCACTCAGCAAGGAAGGGTTCCTTTACCTTATTTAGGTCAGAACATGAAACAGCGAAGTCCTTGGCCTTGATGTGATCCAAGAGTATCTATTGCTCTACATAGCTTAGAAGGTACCATCCAGTGGGAGTGAGCAGCTGTTGTCTCCTTAGAGGCTGCCAGCCTCTGTCATGGATGTTAATTAAATATGATTTTGAAGAAAGGATGCTGGACTATGTAGAACACAGAGCTAGGGAGGCAAAGAAAAGAACTTGCAGGGACAGCTTCGTGCTTCAGCTAATTCCCTTCAAGCAAACCCAAAGTGCAGAAGTGACAAGAAGTCTTTCTACCCTTGTGCTATGCTGTGCTCACACCCATCTCCGCATGCCCAGGAACATTCCACAGAGGGAAGGCAGCTTGTTTAGATGTGTTATTATCAAGCAACAACTGCTACAATAAGGATTGTACCCCAGAGTGGCTGAGGTAGCCTCTCCACCTCTTCATGGAGCTGACACTACATCAACACACAGCTTAAACAAGCTTTATGAATATGTATGTGGGCCTCAGTGTATTATCTGTGTACCACATGCATGCAGGTACCTCTACAGGCCAGAAGAGGGCATCAGATCCCCTGGAACTAGACTTAAGATAGTTGTGAGCTGCCAGGTGGGTACTGTGAACTGAACCCTGGGTGCCTACAAGAGCAGCAAGTTCTCTTAACCACTGAGCCATCTCCCTAGACCCCACTCTAGCTTGTTTCTTTCAGCAGAAAAAAAAAAACCTGGCTTCCTAACAAAGTTTCTCAGTCACTTCCTCTTCTGTTTGTGCCTTTGCAAGCACAGGCCAGAAATCGTTCATTTATGCAGTCTCCCCTGCTTCTCTGTGACAGCTCTTCTCAGGACCTGAGGCCTCTTCTTAAGCACCCTTAGTAGAATCCTTAATAAACTGATTCTAATAACCACATTTCCATCAGCAAACCATATTAGCCAAGGCTCCGATTCTCTCTACCTTTCAAACTCCTGGTTTTCATGTGTTCTGGGGAAAGCTGACAAACGGAGATGTGCGAGATAAGCTAACCATCCTCTTAAGCTACCAGTTATGTTTAGTTATGTTTATACCTGCTCACATAGGACTTGCTGAATCTCATTGGATCAACCCAATTAAACAGGAAATCATTGAAGTCAGTTATGCAAATATCAGCAATAATATTAATTTGTTGATTGCACCCTACAGGTTAGCCTTACATGTTCCTAATGCTATTCTGTCTTGTGCCTTAAATGATCAATTAGTTTTGGGATAAGTGAGTCTTGATGAAGGGGTAATTGCCTATTGACAATGCAACCCTCCTGCTGCATTATGCTCCTGCAATTGAATAGATAGTGCACAAGGAAAGGGGAATTCCAAACATTCCTTTTATGCCTACTTAAGAAGTCATTTCAAAAGTTGATCTACTGTCCTGTTACTTCAATAAGAATGGTAGACTGAGCTCTGTATCTGACCTCCAGGTTTTTTAAAAAACACATGTTTTGCCTTCCATTTTAGCTGAGTCTGATGGAAAGCTCAACAGGTTTTATGTAAGAGGTCGTAACATATGCTCTCTAACCATCACACAGGCCACTGTTGATTTAGAAATGTAAAGTCTAAAGTGGACTCAGGGCAGACAAGTCTTCTTCCTTCTCAGACAACTCAGCCTGGTCATGCTGTACTATACTACTTGACCGCTAATATACCTACAGCTCTCGCAGACAAACTAAAGATGAGGTCAAAGGGCGTGGGAAGCCAGAAGCATCTCTGAGGATGCTGCCTCATGAACATGTGTAGGAAAGGATGAACAGCTGGGCACCCTCACCCAAGACCAGTCACCAAGGGCAAGGCCAAGTAAGACATATTTTTACCATCTCCTTTCACATTGTCCTCCCAGTTTCTTACTGTTTCTGTCTAAAAGACCCAACAGCTAAACGTTTTGGAATGGAACTAAAGTGCTGTGTGTTGTTAAATGTCTCTAAGGAATGTCTCTAACGGATGAAGTTTTTATAATGTCCTCCCCTAGAACACAAAAGAGACCCAAGTTCCAACAGCAAGATGAAAGCCACTATAACCAAGAAGCCACAGTACCATGGCTGAGAGCTGACCTTCCAAGGGTGAGTGCTTTCTATCAAGGCCTGACTTTCTCCTGGATAAACTGGGAGATGAAAAAATTCTTCACTCACAGTTCTGAAACAAGGAAAACACTGTCTGGAATTATTCTGTTATCTCGCCAGATGCTCATTAATGCTCACCTAAGAGAATGGTACAAAATGAAGATCAAGATCAAAATCCAAAGTGTGTCTCCCTACCTACCCCTCTATTTGGCATTTAACATTTAATGCACAGCATCTGTAATTTCCATGTGGTTGTTATTTTATCATGAATTCTGTCCAGGGCAATCACTTCAGTTCCAAGATAATCTTAAAATATAAGGTAATTCTTCCAACTGACCATGATGTCTTCCATGGACAAGACAGACAGCTTGAGGTACTACTGCTACATGTTGCCAGAATTAGGCATGGCTTCCAAGAGGGCTTCAGCATGGAGAGACAGAAAGTATACTTCTATGTTCATTTTTAAAGTAAACATGTGCTGAATACCTATATTGTGCTGGGCTTTGAGGACACAAAGATCTAGAAGGCATAGGACCCCTAGTCTCATAGCAGCACAGTGAGCAGCCAGTTATACTACTACGTAAAGAGGACGAGGGGACAATGAGTGTGAGCCTCACTGACACCCAGAGACTGGGGCAGACCATAATACCAAGAAGGGACAGACTGCCCTTAGCTTGGACTTAAGGACCTACAAAAGCATGGAGGAAGGAAATCCAGGGGACCAAATTTGTTAAAAGAAAAATCAAGGCATGATAGTACACACCTGTCATTCAGCATTCAAAAGGCTGAGACAGGAGAACTGCCATGAATCTGAGATCAGCCAGGGCTACCTAGGGAGTCCAACTCCCAACAACAATAACAACAACAACAAAAACTCACAGCAAAAAGCCCTGTTCTGTGTGTTTCTGACACCCATGAGCCACAGGGATGCCACCTACGAAAGAAATGTCCTCAGGTCATCCCTCCGTGCATACAGAGGTCTCATTGGTTGAGGAACCCTACCTTCTACTGAGGAACAGACATTTGGATCTTGTGCAGGACAAGGGTAGGCATTTATCATCATCTTTCCAGAGAATGCTACAGGAAGCAATTGCTACCATGTTTACAGGCGACATTTGGCATTGGCAACTTTCTGTGGCTCAAGGAAAACCTCCACTTTGTTAAACATGAACAGTGCAACTACAATATGCAAAACTACTAACAGGTGGTCATGGTTGAGGGCAGAGGTCCGTCTTCTGTGGCACATCACTGACCCACTGGGGTTTCCATCAGGGTAACACTGTTGTCCAGTTGCTCTCCACCCTTCCGTACTATAACAAAGGCAAAAGCACATGTTTCAGTCTAAAACGGAGACTTGAGCAAACCCTCCAGAACCCTAGCAGCCACAGCTGTACAATGGGCTCATTTACTACAGCAGAGAGAGGGCTTGGCTGTTAAGAGCACATACTGACCTTCCAGAGGACCTGGGTATCCACTCACAAATGTCTCTAACTCCAGCTCCATGGGATCCAGTGCCCTCTCTGGCCCCCATGGGCACCAGCACTTACAAGTACATGTACCTCCACCTCTACCATCCCCTTCTACACATAAGTAAAATAAATCTTCTAAAAAAAAAAAAAAAATCTGGTAAATCAAGTGTGTCAACATATACTTGTAATCCCAGCACTTGGGTGATGAAGGCAGAAGGATCCACAGGAGTTAAGGCTAGCCAGGGCTATATGAGATCCTGTCTCAATCAGTCCATAAAATGAAAATAACCTTAATATGGACCTGTAGCTGTCTTTTCCCATCCTAGGAAACAAGAGCTCATTCCTCACACTGCTTTCCCTGATGCATGAGGCCAGGACTCCAGCCACCCCAAGGCAGGTGTCATGGTGTCAATATCCACTGTGTTAAGAAAATATGAAAGGCGGCTTTGGAAGAAGACTGTGACACTGTAATCATGTGACATCAGCAGGGTCTCCTTCGGTGGCTCTGGTTTGAAGGCTTTTTCCCAGGGTGGTGCTCCTGAATGAGAGCAGAACTGTAGGGTGAAGGGCTTGGTTACTGGGGCTATTCCCTTGAAAAGGGCAGTAGATCCAGCTAAGATGCATGGGAACCTGCTACCTGCCAATCTCAGAGATCAGACCAATGTTTTGTTTTAGTATTATGAAGCCCATCAATGTCACGTTACTCAAGACATTTCTCCTATCTCTTCTTAGAATACATAAATACTTAAGAGCAACATATGATTTAGTTCAAAAACAATTTATTGGGCTGGAGAGATGGCTCAGAGGTTAAGAGCACTGACTGCTCTTCCAGAGGTCCTGAGTTCAATTCCCAGCACCCACATGGTGGCTCACAACCATCTGTAAGGAGATCTGGTGCCCTCTTCTGTATAAATATATCTTAAAAAAAAAAAAAATTTTTATCTTGGCATCTCATTCCTTCTTTCAATGAAGTATTTATTACTGTGCATATTCTCTACCCTAGACCCTGTGCTAAACCCCAGGAGACATAAGAAAGTAAAAAACTCCGGCATTAAAACAGCTCTGGGAGGGGACAAACGTAGGACAATTATAATGGAACTTCGTGGTCTTAGGTGGCTCAAGAGGTATTTCAGGTTCCCACAGGGGTTCAGGTCTAGCCTGGTCTACACAGTAAGACCCTGTCTCAAAAACAAACCCAGTGATAAAAAGTTCCTACATGAGATGAGCACCTAAGGTCACCATTACGCTATGAGGCAACCACACTGTTGGGGTTCAGCACAGACAGGTAGCATCATGGACCAAAGAGCATTTGGAGAAGAGAAACTACCTAAAGAATGGAAGCCAAGATGATTAGGGCAGAAGCACAAGGGCAGACAGCATGGCCAGTGTTGTCCAAGTTTACCTCAGCTTCTGTAAAAATACAAAAAAGAAAAAACAGGAGTGCTTCTCCTTGTTGATTAGAAAAAGAAAGAAATGGGGCAAAGAGAAGATATAAAACAACCTTGTATTGAACTCTCCCCCTACAGCAGGTATTTATTGTAACCTAGCACCCAGGACCAATGTAGATAATTGGCCCCATGGGACAAGTACTAAGTGCTAGCACTTAGAAGTATGGATGTTAAGTCAGATCTGAGGTTTCAAAGACTTCCCCCTGGGTCATACTGGAAAGAGCTGTGGTTTTTCCTTCTCTTGTTTTTTTGTGGTTGTTACTTGTATTCAATTTTGTGGAACACTTGTAAGGAAACATCATGTTTCCATGTAACACCCAAAGAGATCAAATGTCAAACATGATGTAACATCCTACTTTTTTTTTCTCTCAGTAATTACTAAAATTATTTTTCTTGGAAACAGATAAGCTAGTCGCTTGGCTAACAGAACCAATTTGCCATCTTGTAAGAGAATAATTTGGAGACTTGAGGACACAGCACAAAATAATTGAGGGAAAAAAGATGTGGTTTTTGATTAGAGATGGTTGGCGTTGTTGCTTAACAAGCTGGAATATGTAGGGCACTTATTCTTTGTGACTGAAGGAGTCACTTCCGATCTCTTGTGCCTGTGCTGATGACCTCATTGCCTCTGTTCAGTATGAGTTCTGAGTGGACCATAGGGCTTTTTTGTCTGTTTTTAAAGATAGGCTCTCTTGTAGCCTAGGCTGGCCTCAAACTTGCAACATATCAGATAGCCATGAAGTTCTGATCCTCCCACCTCAAACTCCTAAGTGTTGAATTGTAGGCATACACCCAAAACACTGTTGGGTGTATGCAGTGCAACCCAGGACTTCATGCATGTTAGAAAGCCCACTACCAGTCAAGCCACATCCTTGCCCGTGTTGGATTCAGTGCCTCCATCACTAAAGAGCATAAAGTGGAGAGGGAAAAGTTCTGTTTTTCTCAAATGTTCTACCATGTATATCTCTTACCATCTTTTTCTTTTCCCATTGTGTGTGTGTTATTCACATGTATGCATTTCTATATGTATAGACACATGTACATGTGGGTACACATGTGCAGATGTGTGGTAAGTCCCAAGGTTGACACTCTTCTACCATATCTCTGGATGGAGGGCCTCCCAATCAAGCCCAGAGCTCATGGATATGGTGGTCTTACTAACCACTTTCTCTGGGGATCCCCTGGCTTTCTTTCAGAAGCTGGAATTACCAGCTGGGTTGCCATGCCCATCCAGCATTTGCATAGGACTCTGGGGACCTGTACACAATAAACAGCAAGCATTTTAATCACTGATCCTCTAGGTACATCTTTTCTATTTCAACTTTTTTTGGGGGGAGGGGGGATTAAGACAGGGTTTCTCTGTGTAGCTTTGTGCCTTTCCTGGAACTCGCTCTGTAGACCAGGCTGGCCTAGAACTCACAAAGATCCACCTGCCTCTGCCTCCCAAGTGCTAGGATTAAAGGCATGCGCTGCCGCCACCACCACCCAGCTAACTTTTTTTTTTGAGACAGGCCTCACTGTGTATCCCTGGTGAACCTGAACTCCCTACATAGACCAAGAGGGCCTTGAACTCAGAGATCCCCCTGCCCATACCTCCCAAGTGCTGGGATTAAAGGCATGTTCTACCTCACCAAACTGTTTATGAATATGAGCCCCAAGGTAGATTTCTTTGTAATATTTCCTTTAATTTTGTTTTTAATCTGAGTGTTTTGCTGCATGTGTGTGTGCATATGTGTGGAGTGCCTCAGGCATGCAGAAGAGGGTACCAGAGCTCCTGGAACCGGGGCTGTGAGCTGACCCATGGGTTCGGGAAACGAACCCAGGCCCCCTTCAAGAGCAGTAAATGTTCTTAACCCCTGAGCCATCTCCCAGCTGACCCCCAACCCCAGCTGGTAAAAATGTCTACCTGGATATCAGTCAGCTTTCCCAAGATGCGGCTTGCAAGCCTGGGGCCATTCTCCATTGTTGGGATGTGCAGCATCTGCAAAGGAAGGGGGAGAGTGGTGTGAGGGTGTGGTGCACACATGGTGAGGACAGGAGACACATTCCTGTGAGATGAAGGCAACTCTGCGAGGCCCAGAGGCACCCCAACGTACCTATCACACACTACCTCTGACAACTGAGTCTTTTCTGCTCAGAATCTGAATAAAAACCAGTCAGCCAATGACAACATGTTCATTTCCTACCAACTCAATCAAGGGCACAAAAGGTTGGAATGCCATTCTTCAGGACAGTGTGAGGAATTCAGGAGACCAGAAGGGTCCCTGATGCAGTAGAAGAATTCAACCCAGGATTCTAAAAATTTATAGGGTGAATAATTGCCCTCTGTTGAACCCTCTGGCAAGAAATCAGAACTCAGAGATATTTTGCAACAAACGAAAGCAAGTCATTTCAAAGGAATAAATTAAAGCAAGTCTCATCTCCATTCACAAAAGGGATTTCTGAACCTGGTCTGGGGCAAGTCATACATACCTCCAAGGGCTACTATTCTCATGAGAAGTCAAGGTTAAATCCATAGCTGAAGGAGATTTCGTGCCCTTAGTTTGTCTCTGAGCCATGCCCATTCATGCCTTGCTGGCTGGCTTTTGATGCTTTGATTTTAATAGATAGCGCATATTCTCAAACACTCTTCTTATTATACCTTTTAGTATAATAGGATAATTACAAACCCTTTGGGCTCTGAAGGTCTCCCAGAACCATTTAGGAGAAGCATTAAAAATAAGTTACCCTTTGTAAACTTTTTATTTGTAGAGTGGAGTTAACAATTGGATTTTAGTTACTAAAATGGACCAATAGCATACATAGATATTGCCATAAAATACTCAAATTATCCCCTTACAATCTTTCCTTCCTCTCTCTGCTTTTCTCTATCTGTCTCTGACACTCATGCCTCCCTCCTGTCTCTCTGCCACATGGACATAAAACCAGGCAGTTCTTCCACAGTGAAATAATTTGTATGTGAAATTGTTTCAGTTGCCACATCTGAAAAGCAAATTCTAAAATGTTAAGCAAAACATAATAGTAATAATAATAATAATAATAATCCCAGTAAGCTGACATTGTAATGTTGAATTCATAAATCAGAGGAACTTACATTTAACGAGTCATCTGAAGCTGTTAGTCTTGTAGGAATAAAAAGCATACACCTACAGAATAATGCCTATACATTTCCAGACAGCCTATATACCTATAGAATAATGCCTGCACAGTTCCAGACTGCCTATACACCTACAGAATAATGTCTACACAGTTCCAGACTGCCTATACACCTACAGAATAATGTCTACACAGTTCCAGACTGCCTGTACACCTACAGAAGAATGTCTACACAGTTCCAGACTGCCCATACACCTACAGAAGAATGCCTGTAAAATAATTCCTATCTTTACACTCTAAAGATAGAGGCTGACCAGATGTGCATGAGGATTGGATTTTGCTATAATAGGGAAAGCCCTCCAACTGGCAAGATAATGCATTTATGGCACAAGTAAAAGTGGATAAATGGGGGCTGGAGAGATAGCTCAGTGGTTAAGAGCACTGGCTGCTCTTCCAGAGGACCCAGGTTTGATTCCCAGCACCCACATAGTAGTTTATAACCACCTGTAACAACAGTTTCAGGGAATCCAACACCCTTTTCTGGCCTCCACAGGCACTGTATGCATATGGTACACAGACAGACATACAGATGAAATATGCATACACAAATAAAATAAACCAATTTGTTTTTTAAAAATTAGACAAATGCAGTAAAGAGGTAAGTATTATTTCCTTACAACTAAATCCTCCAGTTGCTTCGGAAGATCTGAGTAAGCACAGTGCACACCACTCCAAATGTCTGCACAGTAGTCTGTACAACGCTGACAACGGGAATAGCAGCAGATGAAAGAGCAGACAGTCAATTCTCATGTGCACTTTGTACCTACTGCCCCTCCGCTCCAACTGCAGCAGGTTCGAAGACCTGGCAGAAACCAGAACACTGAGACCCAGCTACGTGCTCTGCAGCCTACCTTAGCAGGCGGGCGGTAGGAGGTGAAGAGCTCCACAGCTGCTAAGGACAAGTCTGCCTCGCTCTCACGTCTGAGCTCACACTGAATCACCAGAAAGACGCAATTGCTGCGCCAGCTCAGGCCCAGCCAGCTCAAGTTCCCCTTGCACACTCTATGACTCCATTAAGTTACAGGTAAACATCTGCATTTTGTAAAATTCCATTCATTCATTTACTTATTGTGAGCATCAGGTAGTGAGGGGGCCATCAAGCACATGAGGAGGTCAGAGGTAAGCTCCTTCCGTTATGTGGGTCCCAGGGACCGAAACTTGAGTTTTCAGCCTGGATGACAAGTAACTTCACCACTGTGCCTCCTCACCAACCCCGGGGCAAAAACTAGCTTTAGAAACGACTAACATATAGAACTATCTGTCTTACCTGTCCCTTGTAGAGAATGTCTGAAACCGGGCAGACGACACAGGCGGTCCCTGAACCAAACATCTCCTTCACTCTGTTTCCCTCCAAGGCAGCGGTCAGGTCCTCCATGGTGAGGTATCTCTCACACACCTTAAACTCACCCTGTTTGGAGTATTAAAAGTGAAAAAAAGAAGAGAACAAGAAAGTCAGTGCTTATCTTTGGGTCTGGTTGAACTTGGATGATGTCATAATGGGAGAGGTAGAAAAGGGCACACTGTGTGATTGCCCTAACATGTTGAGCAGGAAAGGACACAATGTGTGATTACCTAATGTATTAAGCAACCTACTTCCAAATGAATGACAGCTTTCACAAATGAAGTCATCAAGATGTTCACCTGGGTTCCTGGCATGTTTTCACACATGCCTGTGTCAAGACTTACATGTTGTCATGGATAAGGTTCCACACACTAACTCATCATTCTAAGCGCTACTTACTACATTTTCCACAGCCTTCATGATAAAGGAGAGCAACTGACTGCACATCATATATCAGTACAAGGACAGCTGCCATTTATCAGGTCCCCACCACATGCCAAGGTCCTCAATGCGTCATCCTCTCTACCTTACAGTTTAGGGTACATGAATGAATTCCAGAAGATTCAGGGGGCTTCCTTAAGACCAGTCAGCTAGTAAACAGTAAACCCAGATTTGAACAAAGCCTGATCTGGTTGCCTTCAAAACTGGAAAAAAATCATAAACTTAGTTCATACAGCTGAAGCAGTCACTATTTGTTAGGAGCCAATATTTTGACTTTATGAGAAATTAAACCGAGGAACGTTGTGATTTTGTTCAAAATTAAATAAATTACTAAACAATTTGTGTTCCAGAAAATCAGCAAACGTTACTGAAAACAGTTAAGGTCTGTGTTCTGGAGAGGAAAAACAAACAAACAAACAAACAAAAAAAAAAAAAACATCTTGCAAATCAACAGAATCGTGTTTGCTCAGCTCATCCTTATCTCTGGACTAGTTCCCCTGTCTGGCAAGTTGTGGTGCCTCTGAGTGGCTCTTGGCATTTTGTCTGTTTCAACATAGCTTTAAAATGAATTGCAGTTAAGGAGTCAAGAAAGACCTCCATAATAACCTGTTTTCCAAGCTCAGGAACCAGAGGTGCAGGACACTCAGGCTCATACCTTGCCATCGGGCCTTCTATACTCAGTCCATTTGTTCTCTTAGCAAAACAGAAATTACTGAGCTTCAAAAAGCCATCTTTCCAAGGGCAGACATAGTTGGAACAGGGCAAGCTGTCTCAAATTAAACCAACAGTCTGCAAATGTCATGCCCAACTGGCAGCAGTTAGGTCTTGTCTACTCTGGACATGGTAGGATTATTTAGATAATGTCGTCTACTTTCTGTCTTTTCCAGGGAAACTGCTGGTCCACTCTGAGATAATATGTGTGTGTCTAAACATCTGTCCACTAGGACTGTCTGGCCACAGTGTGCTCAAATCCTTTTCATGATCTCTGGGGATCTTTAGAACACATGGGTCACAAGGACCAGCCAAGAAGCCATGCTAGCCAGCTATCCAACTCACTCCCACATCTACCTTACAAATACTGTCACTTCAAATAACAAATGTCTTACTACTACTCATGCCTCTTTGGCATGTATCTGAAAGTTCACTGAAAACAACTTTATATTTGCTCTGAGCATTTTTAAATTTAAAATAAGCATATGTAGAAATCTAAGACAATAGGGGGGCAGTAGAGGGAGAAAGACAGACAAATCAACATTATGCTGATACTATTATGTCAATGAGAATCTGTAGCTCCTCTAATGGTCGTGGGCACACTGGAATAAATACAGGACATGTCACAAATGCAATGAGGAAGAGTTTACAGTTGAAGTTAAGGGCTGGGTGGAAACACCCAGTGTAGACCAGGTAAGCTAGTAGTAGAAGACACCCTGTAAACAGACTGAGTTAGTTAGAAGCTCTCCTCACTAAGACAGCCTGTTCAGCTGGTTCTCTGTGTATTCTACTAAAAAGAATACTTACTGGCTGGTTTTGCCAACACAGACCTTCTAGAGAGATCTTTTGCACAAGGTAAGATTTGAAGATTAGATAACATTGGTGGGAACCACAGGATATGATATCATTGCAAAGGGAGGGTCATTTTTCGTGATTCTTTGTGTCGGGCTCATGGGAATTGTTCAGATCAAGGGCACTCACCCACTGTTGTGCCAGCTCTATGATGCTCTGCCTTGTCACACCTGGGAGAATGATGCCATCTAGCGGAGGTGTTGCCAGCTCTTCTTCTGTTAATTAGAAACAGGAATGTTTGCACAATTTGACTCATTAGACATGTCACAGCAATAGCCATTTTTAAAACCATTTCTGACAATTTGACTAATAATAAACATGCAGATAATTAATTCCACTGCTCTGCATCATTAGGTTTCTCAAATCTCTACTCGCTTTTCACGAGATACTTATTTTACTATAAGAACAAGAAAGATAGCTCAGTGGGTAAGAACAGGTATTGCTCTTGCAAGGACCAGAGTTCTGTTCCTAGTACCCACCTAAGAGGCTTACAACTGCCTGCAACTCAGCTCCAAGGAGACTCGATTTGGGGGGAGGGGTGCAGGGTGGCTTTGGAAAGAGGGCTGGGGGTGGGAGGGGGAGGAGGGGGAATCTGTGGATAGTATGTGGAGTGAGTAGAAAATTTCTTAATAAAGAAAAATGAAAAAAAAAAGTCACTTTGATGGATCTGAAGGGAGAATGCTTGCATAACACATGTGAAGGCCTGGGTTTGACCCCTGCACCATGTGAACTGGGTGCGAATGAGATAGGACTGTAATCCCAGTGCTAGGGAGGTGGAGGCAGAATTGGGAATTCAAGATCATCCTTAGATAGGATTTGAGACTAGATGGAGCTACATGAAACCCTGTCTTAAAAAGTCATCTTTGATGGTCAACTTCTCCCTTTCCTTCCCACCTTGGGCTTCTAGCAATGTGAACTAACAAGCCTTAGGTCATCACCTTATGAAGATGTTGAACCTTATAGCAGATGACTTATTACCTATCACCTGCTTGCAGAGGGATTCACAAATATGCTTAAAGGAACACCAAGTAGAAGCCATAGGGAATTGCCCTGTTGTCTTGGGACTCCCCCAGGCCCTTGAATATAGTTAAGAACTTTAGAACTAACTCCTTACTCTACAGGAGAAACAAATGTGCATTTTTCCCAAGCTAGTGACAGTGAGCAAAAGGCATGACCCCACGTCGGTGTCCTAACTCTGGGACCACTACTCTCTGTCTCAAGGTGGGGTAGAGCTAGGCTCTTCAGCTCCATGATTGTTACCAGAATAGAGACCTGCCCATCTTTGTATGCCCCAGTCCCTGCATCATGTCTGACCTAGCATTAACTATAAGGTTTTTTGTTGTGTTTTTATGTGTATGGGTGTTTCACCTACCTGTATGTATGTGCACCACAAGCATGCAGTACCCACGGAGGCCAGAAGAGGGGACCAGATCCCCCAGAACTGGAGTTACAGGTTATGAGCTACCACTTAAGTGCTGGGAACTGAACCTGGATCCTTTGGAAGAGCATTACTCTGAACCACTGGGGCATGCCCCAATCCCCTAAAATAAGTATTTTTTTTTTTAAATTTTACTAAATGAATGAATGAACTGTCTTTGCTAGGCTACAGCAATTTGATTTGGAGGGATTATTTATTTTCTGAAAATTGCTTTTTAGAAAGAAGAAAATGGTTCTGGAAATGTTCCCGAGGCTACTTGTCATTTTAGAAGTGTTAATGATCTCAAAATAAATGTGTTTTGTGATAGCTCCTTAGCTAGACACAGAAATGTGTGTGTGTGTGTGTGTGTGTGTGCATGTGCGTGCGCAGTTTTCACACATGCATAGACCTTTCCTATAGTTAGCTCAACTCTAAGACAATACCGAGTTAAACACAAACAGCAGCCTTCATGTGTGCAAAGGCTGTTGTGTGAAATGAATTTAGCACCCAACTGTAACCACCAGCCTGAGGTCAAGAGGCAGAACATCTGTTCCCCTGTTTCCCAGACAGAGTGAGGACATGAGGACATTTGGGTGAGAAGTAGTCATTTTCCTCTGCAAACACAGACACACTCCCAGGAGCCAGCCGAGAGGGAAACACAGCCTGTTGCTCTGCAAAGGCTGGGGGTTGGTTACTGCCCTAAGTTCTATGAGCCACTGTTTCTCCCCCTCCTCACCCTCCAAGGAGAGCTACACAAGGATTGTGGTAGATAGTGGTAGATCATGGCTAGGACAGAGAACAGGACTGAAGAGGCCCAGGAAGAGGACCTTTTTATTTCTTCTTATTGTATACATGTGTGTGAGTGCCTGTGGGTCTCCTGGAGCTGGAATTACAGGCAGCTGTGAGCTGTGAGCTGCCAGACATAGGTGCTGGGAATCCAATTCAGGTCCTCTGGAAGCAGAGCACTTGTCCTTGGCCCACTCACTCCCACCCCCTTTTACCTAGTGATGAATACCCCAATGGAAGGAGCACACTGAGACTAAAACCAGCTTGGGTAAGTCATAAAATCGAACTCTTATTAAGGACTCATGTATTTTGCAAGAGGCAGTAGACAAACCACTCATTCCTACTCTGATCTTTACTCACAGTCATGCAGGAATGCTGTGACTTCTCAGGAACAATTAGTCACCAGGACAACTTCTGGAGCTATGATGCAGGTGGTGGTTAAGTCCTTGACATCTCCCATAAATAATGGCATTGCCTTTTCTGAATGATGTCCACTGTGGTGGTTTGTGGTGCTGGGTGGGTGGGACCAGGGAGAGGAGTGGACAGGGAGGAAGACACCTCTCCTGAGCACAGAGGTCGGCGGCACCAGCCACCACTCTAGCATCACTTCACATACATGTTTATGAGAAATCCCAGTTTGAAAGCCCCCAAACTCCAGCATAAATTTTGTTTCCTTACATTTCCAAGTGCAAACAGCAGGAGTAGAAGTATGTCCAGTGTGTCTGGCTGAATCACATGCCCAGGGCCAGAGGAGATAGCCTAGCAGAGGCGCCCAAGGCCAACTCACCCTTAGATGGAATGTGAGGCTCGCCTTGTACCAAACCAGTACACAGTGCTACCTACATTCAGCCTCATCTGAATCATCTCTTCCCCTTTCGCAAAATAAAGCACGCGTGAAGGAGCCACCACTAAGCAACAAGCTCCTTTTAAAAGGTTCACTGAAGCCAAGACTGGGAGCTTGTATCATTTAATTCTGTGTGTGTGTTTGTGTGTGTATGTATACATGTGTGTGTGTGTGTGTGTGTGTGTGTGTGTGTGTGTGTGTGTACATGTGTGTATATGAGCATTGCGTGTATGTGGGTGTGTACATACATGCAGAAATCAGGTGACAATACTGAGTCTCTTCCTCTAATTGCTCTCTGCCTTATTTTGAGTCAGGGTCGATCTGCCTGTCTCTACATCCTAATGCTGGTGTTAGAAACATGAACAGCCAGCCACACCCTGACTTCATTTCACAAATACAGTGTCTATAATCACTTACTGTGACATAAACAATCAAAAATCATAAACAGGTCTAAAAATGTGCTCCTAAATTTCACAACCAGTATCTTAATGGTCAATGCAGGCCAACTTTGTCCCTCGTTTTGGGTCATTTAGCTCAACACCATATAAACTGTTAACATTTCACCGAACTCACATCAAAGGCAGACACTGAGCATTCAGAATGCTAGACACAGCCCTGAATTTCAAGCCACATATATTGGTACATACTTATAATGGTACAGCATTCCATAGCCTGAGGCAGGAGGATTCCTCTAAGTTTGAAGTTGGCAGAGACTATAGAATGTGGTCCTACCTCAAAACAACAACAACAAAAGCCAGGTGTGGTGATATTTTATTTGTGGTGATATTTTATTTGTGCTTTAATAAATAAAGCTTTCCTGGAGATCAGGGGGGAAAGGCCAGCCATTTTAAGTAAACAAAGTCAGGCAGCAAACACCCTTAATGTGATCACTTGGCAGGCAAGATCTCTGTATGTTCAAGGGCATACAGGAACAGAGCAAAGCACGGTAACACACGCTTTTAATCCCAGTACCAATCAGAGACCTGGAGGTCTGTACAGACAGGCAGTGACAAGGAAGTGAGGTAGCTGGGCTAAGAGCCAATGAGAGGGCAGAACAGCAAGGCATAGAAAGGCATGGGTAGACAGGAAGTAGCTCGCATTTGGAAACTGCAGAGTTGGTGAGGTAAGGTTGGCTGGTGACTATTCCTACTTCCCTGATCTCTAAGGCTCTCACCCCCTATATTTGGTTCTGTGTTTTTTTATTTAATAAAACCATTTAGAAATTTGTCTACAGCCAGCTGTGCTATAATCCCCCACACTCAAGAAGTAAGTAAGAGAATGGAGGATCAGAAGTTCAAAGCTAGCCTTGGCTGCATAGTGGGTTCAAAGTTATCCTGGCCTGTATACACAGGACTTTGTCTTAAGGAAAGAAAAGAAAAGAATGTCTGTGATTTACATGTAGTGAGTGGCCAAGAGCCAACAAATATGGATCTACTGGCAACCTCAGGATATACACTGGGTTATATTTTAAAGTGCAGCTTATTTTGTGTGCGAATATTTGGATACATGCATGCCAGGGCATTCAGGTGGAGGTGCAAGGACAACTTCTGGGGATCGGTTCTCTTTCCACCTTGTGGGTGGCGAGTGTTGAACTCAGGTCATCAGGCTTGGCGGCAAGCACTCCCAACCTCTGAGCCTCCTTGCAGCCCCAAGGTCTAGGTTAATCAAATGGAAATGCAAAGAAAACCTGCAGGGCTTCTGAGATGTCATCAAAATGTTAGAAAGGACACCAATTCTGAAGAGAACTCTAGTGAGAGAGAGGTATGGAGCAGTGGTGGAGCCCTGGCAACAGGAAGAAGGGTCCTGGCTTATGTCTTCAGCACCACAAGGTCAAACAGAAGTCAAAGGGGCGTCGAAGCCAAGCCTAGTGGAGCATGCCTGTAACCTCACCATGCAGGAGGCTCAGACATGGCAACCTCAATGTCAGTGTGGGGTGCACAGTGAGTTAAAGCTAGCCCAGGCAACTATAGAGAGCCTCAAAATAGACAGTAAAATGGGGGCCACAAGTGTAGTTCTAGAGAAAGCTTGCCTAGCATGTAGGAGTTCAATTCCAAGTTCTGAAAAAAAAGGAGGGGCGCACTAATTCCCCCTAGTCAACAGACGGTTTACTAGCTAGCACACACTACGTGGCACAGATTGACTCATCGCTGAAGACTGTAGTGACTCTAGGAGACAGCAATGGGGAGGAAAAATGATCTGTCTTTAAGAAAAAATGTATTTATTTTATGTACATGGGCATTTTGTCTGTATGTCTTTACATTGTACATGCGCAGTGCCCATAGAGGGCAGAAGACTGCACTGGATCTCCGGAAACTAGAGTAACAGACAGCTGTGATCCAGCATGTGGTTGCTCAGGACCCAGGTCCTCTGCAAAAGCAGCCACTGCTCTAGTCTGCTGAGCCATCTCTCCAGCAGCTGAGTCTTAAGCCACAGGCTCAAACCAAACTGCAGAAACAAGACTATAGAACCATGTGTGATGTAGGCTCCACAGCAGCCTCTGGACCCCAGCCCCTGCACCCCTGTCACCAACTGTCACGTCACCAGAAGAGCAATTACCTCCATCTTCATTTATCCAGTAGAGGAACAGATTCATTGTGCCCACTTCAGTTATCTGGTCATCCTTGCCGTATAGCCAGAGGACCTGCTGACAGCCCTTCTCTGCTGCCTCGCACTGTGCCAAAAGGGACGCACCATAATTGCTAGTGAGGAAAAGAAAACTTGCTGATTTACATACATGTCACCCCATGCCTACAATCCACTCTAACCATCTCATTATTATTCATTCATTTGATGGTGTATGTGTGTGCGTGTGTGTGTGTGTGTGTGTGTGTGTGTGTGTGTGTGTGTATGCACACATGTATATGTATGGAGCTAGAGGACAAATCATCAGTCGGCCTTCTAAGTGAGCTGCTGTGCCCACCTTCAAGGCTTAATCAGACACCCACACACACCCACACATAGACACACATATCCATACACCCACACATAGATACCAACACATAGACACACATATCCATATACCCACACATAAACACCAACACACACACATCCATACACCCACACATAGAGACACTCACACCTCCATACACCCACATATAGATACACACATGCATTCATAGACACACATATATACCCATATGTCCACACACAGACACACATATACATATACTCACACATAAACACACACATACACCCTACACCCACACATAGACACACAAACACAGACACACATGCAAACACTTATGCATGTATGACATTATCACTTTAATACATAATTCTATCTCCAGAACATAAAGCCCACCAGAGACTATAACAGCAAAGAAATCTGTTTACAGACCTGCCCAGCACCATCACAACTGAGCAGAACCACATGCATGCCCCAGGTGTCAAGAAGAAAACACGGGCCTCCTGATGCTTTCTGGGAAGAGGAAGCTAGAGCCATAGAAGAAGGAAGTAGGGCTAGAGGTGTTGATATTTCCCAAGATTAGTTTCTCAAGAAGGCCAGTATGCTGATTTGCAAAGTTTGGCTTTGATGATCGCACCTTGGCCCTATGTCTTCTAGCAGCTTTGAATGCTTGGGATAAGGTTAAAGAATCAGGAAAGAGGACTGAGTCATTCACAAAATTATACAAGGCCCAAAAGAAGGCTTCACTGAAATTTTGCAAAGATTGAGTTCAGCTGTAAATAAAATGTTATCAGATCCAGAAGTTAGACAAATATTAATTGAATTTTTGGCTTTTGAAAATTCTAATTCTGAATGCAAAAGGGTGATTAGGCCTTTAAAGACAAGATCAGCACTAATAGATGAGTGGATTAAAAATGCAGCTGATATTGGAGCTCATGTTTATGCTGCTGCTTTGATAGAAGTAATTTCTAGAAATTTTAAGAAAAATCAAAAGGTCAGGTGTTTTTATTGTAGTAAACAAGGTCATCTAAGGGATTGTAGGCAAAGTTTTCCTAGAAACAATGTTTTTTCTAAAGATAATCTAAACAGAGGCCATAGCCTTCTAGAATACATAGAAGGTGTGGCAAAGGCCTGCATTGGACTAATGAATGCAGATCAACGTGGGACAGGCAAGGTAACCCTTTGCCACCTGAAAATGCCTCAGGGCCTCTCACTATCAAATATGGCTCAATCATTTCCTGTCAGCATTGGAGAAACTCCTCCACAGAGCAACTAAAAGATTTAATGCCTACTACTCAGAACAGCTTCACTGTATTAAAAAAAAAAAATCATGAGAGACCATAAAAACAAGTATTTTGGCAAACTTCTATAAATGATCAAAGACCAAAGCACATATACTAAAAATATAAATAAATGCACTGTAATTGAATGTATGGTTGACATAGGCACAGATGTAACAATAATTGCACTAAAATCTTGGCATCCAGATTGGCCTCTTTGGGAGGTAAATATTCAGATTCTAAGGATTGGAACTTTATCTTAGATAAAACAAAGTAGAAGGTGGGTCAAGTATACAGGATCTGAAGGACAGAGAGGAAAATTAAAGCCACAGGTGGCTAATACAGTAATGAATTTATGGGCATATGATTTGTTACAGCAATGGAAAACACAGATTATCATTCCTCCAATCTCAGAAACAAACCATAAAATAAAGAGAAATATTAAAAAGCATTATCAAGAACAGTAACCAGCCATTCAGGTTGTACATAAACAGGGCACAATAGCTGTTGATCTTTCAAAGGCACCAACAGCCCTACCTTTAAAGTGATTAACTGACAAGCCTGCCTGGGTGGATTTAAAAGACTGTTTTTTCACTATACCTCAATAAGAACAGGATAGATAAAATTTGCCTTTATGGTGCCCTCTTATAATAATTCTCAACCTCTTAGGAGACAGAAGATACCAATGGAGGGCCTTGTACAACTGCTAATAGAAATAATTCATAAAGTTTCCTCAATCTATAACTTACCACTAAAAGGATAATATCTTACTAGCTGAGTCAGATGTAGCTACCTTAGGAAAAAATGTTTGATGAAAGTAAAGAGAATTTGTTGAGGATTACAAATTGCTATTGAAAAAATACAGAGAGAAGATTCTATTAATTACCTAGGATACAAGATAGTTTTATAAAAAAAAAAAAAACAGAGAGAATAAATCAGGAGAGGTTAATTATGAACTCTTAAAGATTTTCAAAAAATCACTGGAAGATATTAACTGGCTATGGTCCACAACTGGATTAATGACTCAAGAACTAAGTAATTTGTTTCAAGCTTTCAAGGAGATAAGGACTGAAATAGTCCAAGAAAATTATCAGCTGAGGCTGAGAAAGAATTGATAGAAAAGAAATTACAGGAAGGACATATGGATTATTAGGATCCAGAGATTGATTGTATTCTGGTTATTTTACCTTCTACACATTCTGCTACTGGAACTCTTATACAGAAAGAAGATAATATTTTAGAATAGATATTTTTGTCACATGAAGACAGTAAAAAATTAAAGATCTGTGTAGAAAAGTTTCCTGAATTGATTCTAAAAGGAAAATTGAGACTTAGTCAATTAACATGAATAAATCCAGCAGAAATTGGAGTGCCTTTCACTAATGCTGAAATTTCCTCATTATGGACATAAAATGAACATTGGCAGAGCTTGCAGGAATTTTTCTGGGGGGTTAACAACAAATATCCCCAAAGCAAGAGACTTCAGTTTATAAAAAGAACTAATTGGATCCTTCCTCACATGTTATGAGGAACACCAATTTCTGGAGCACCTACAACCCACACTGAATCAAATAAATCAGGAAAGGCAGATTATAAGTCAGGAAAAATAAGTAACATGGCTCAAAGCCTTTATGAATCAGTTCAGAAATCAGAGTTATATGCTATTCTCATGGTATTATTAGACTTTGAGGCCTCAATATAGTTACTGACTTCAATATGCAGAAAGAGTTGTCTTACATATCGAAACTGCTGAACATAAGTTCTAGATAATTCAGAATTAACTTTGTTATTTATTCAATTACAACACGTAATCAGAAGTAGAAATCATCCATTGTATATAACATATTATCAGATGTCATACGGCCTACAGAGCCCTTTAACACAAGGTAATGATGAAATTGATCAGCTATTGGTAAAAAATTTGGAAACAAGCCAAATTATAAGGAACTGTCCTACTTGTTCTTTGTATAACCAAACTCCACTACCTACAGGAAGTAATCCAAGGGGTACTCAAAGAAATGAAATTAGGCAAATGGGTATGTTTAATTTTGTGGAGTCATGCACCATACCATAGCTACATATTCAGAATATCAATGGGCAACTTCTTTGAGTTCTGAAAAGGCTGAGCCAGACAGTGGTGGTGCACGCCTGTAATCCCAGCACTCAGAAGGCAGAGGCAAGTGGATCTCTGTGAGTTCAAGACCAGCCTGGTCTACGAAATTAGATCCAGGAAAGGCGCAAAGCTACACAAACAAACCCTGTCTGAAAAAAACAAAAGAAAGAAAGAAAGAAAGAAAGAAAGAAAGAAAGAAAGAAAGAAAGAGAGAAAGGGAGAAAGAAAGGAAGGAAGGGGGAAAAAAGGAAGGAAGGGAGAAAGAAAGAAAAGAAAAGGCTGATTATATAATCACACATTTATTTGACGTTATGGACATCATGAGAATACCTGTACAAATTAAGACTGACAATGCTCCAGCATATGTGTCTAGGAAAATGAAACAGGTGTTTGTTTATTACAATGTAAAGTATATTACAGGTATACCACACAATCCTACAGGACAAGCAGGTGTAGAAATATCTAATTGCATTTTAAAAGATTAATAATAGTAAAATCATAAGTATTAACAAATATTAAAAAAATAATGCTTAATAAACAGAAGGGGGTAATAAAGACCCCCAGAGATAGATTACACAATGTTTTATTAACTTTAAATGTTTTAAATGCTAATAAGAAAGAAACAATGGCTGCAGAAAGACATTGAATAATAGAAAAAAACTACAGAATTAAATCAGCCTGTATACTTTAAAGATGTGCTCACCTCAGAATGGAAACCAGGATATGTGTTACATTGGGGAAGAGGTTTTGCTTTTATTTCCACAGGAGAAGAAAAGCTATGGATACCATCAAAATTGATAAAATTAGATTTGAACAGGAGAGACCTCTTGATTAGGGGAGGTGATAGTTCATCAACTAGTATGACCATTCAATCTAAACTAATTTATAAGACTAACAAATGCCTTTCATTTGATCAGATATAACCTACCAGAAGGGAAACTCTCCAAAGTTAGGGTTGGAGCAGGGTTTTGGTTTTGTCTTTTCAGGAGAATGAAGGCACACAACTAAGGGATCTGAAGACTACTAAACAAATGAGACATCAGAAGAAAATGTCCCAAGAAAAAGAGTAAATTGGCCTAATGGTATAACACATGTCCAACAGGATAGAATTTCATAAATCTTCCGAAATATTTGTTTCTGCTGTTCTCTCTCTATATATAAAGCAAATAGTCTTTTTGTAGTCCCAGTTCAATAAAAAATTAAAGGTAGCTTTGGAGTTGGAATGTGGCTCTCTCCTCCTTTAAACCTAAGCATATGTTAAATGTTAAATGAAAATTAAAAATCTCTATTTCATGTCAGAAGAGCAACCTGGTATGGGACAGAAAAAAAAATTAAAGCGACTATTCTCTTGTCATTAATCTCATAATCCTTTGGTTTTATTTTGACCCTTTAAAGTGTTTCTTAAGGTATAAATATTATCTAAAAATCTGTAAGATGTTTTTATAGCCAGGTGGTGGTGGTGCATGCCTTTAATACTAGCACTCCCCGGATATATTTAATAGATTGTGGCTCTTTAACCTCTCTGAGATCTAATGCACATGACATTTAAAATGTTTAAGTTTTCTTCAGTGAACCATGACCATTCCTGGTAGGGACCTTTGAGGTCTCCAAGAAGATGATGGGGCCCTGCAATGATGAATCCACCTAGACTGTGTGGTAACACCACTAAGCTAACAAACACCATCCAAAGATCAGCTTTGGACTACAAACTTCAAAGTGGTTAGCTAGCACAGTCCAGCCTCACAGAGTACTCCAGTTAGGACTTCAGAGAAGCCTGCACTTTCCCATCACCCAAGACTGGACAACAGCTAGCTCTCCTGGGACTTGACCATTATCTTAATTTTCTCAGGATCCTTTAAAGATGCTGTTGCCCCCAAACAACACGAAGTAATTTTAAGAACATGATGCCCACATTCTCAAGAGTAGGGTGGGTGGGTTTTGGTCATTCAATTGATTATGGATGTTTATCATCATTTAACAGGGTTGGTTTCAAGTTGTTATTGGTCATAGTCAGGGAGAAAACTAAGCAAAGAAGGTTAGATTCAGAGGTCTCTTTCTAAAAAGAAAAAAAGGGGAGATATAGGAATGAAAGGATAAAAAGGGTAGATTATTGAACCTACTTTTAAACTAAAAAGCAAATATTAATCTCAAATATCTCATATTGGTATGGATTTTGATATATTGATACAAATTTAAGGTTATTTTTGTTAGAACATACTGGGTATATGTTTCGACACTTGCTTAAGGTATTATACCTATATAGCTCATTTAAAAATTTAATGTTAAATTCTAGTGCTTGTAAGTTATTATTACAAACTATTGAGGATAATTAAGAAATGCAGATTAGTATTCACGTATAACAAATTTATAGCCAGGTTAGGTATGTTTTCAAGGTCAAACAGATATATTTTAGATAGCTAGGTGATCTTCAAATACTTCAATGATCTACAGAATATGGCACTTGAGATATTTTAATAACATAAGGCTTTTCATGACAGTGAGCTACATCTGCTCCTGGCAGCACTAATTTACTTCAGAGAAGATGATGGGCATTCCATATGTAGTTTGCATTCATTTGTGCCAAAGTTAGCCATTGGGCAAGAAGCTGCCCTTGCTGACTGTTGACAGTATGCTGTCCAAACTGGACAAACAGGACATAAAAGAAAGGACTGCACAACTTTGCCAAGACAAAGTAGGACAGTCCTTCAAAATTCGTACTTCACAGAAAAGTCTGTCAGACATTCTAGGCCTATAGGCTGAAAAGATGGATGCCCCGTTACCTTAAGTGACTGTCCCGGTAGCTAGATGTCTCTATTATTTTTATAGTTTTAGAAGTTGTTTGTTCTGTACTTTCTGCTTACAGATAATATTTCATCCTTCTCTGGTCTCTGATGGGACTGAAGACTAGATAGTTATACCATTTTCTTTGTTACCAAATTCAGAAAAGAAACTTACAAAAGAGATGTAAAGTGTATAAGGTTGAGAGATATGAAAGCTTAAGTAGTTTATTTAACAAAATGTTTTAAGGTCTAAAAAGATACTTTTAGGGTGGTAATACCAGTTATGATAAAAAGTGGTCTAGGTATATAATTGTGGACTCATCAAGATATAATTCTCTGAATTTGCCAAATACAAATGGACTGGACATTGTGAATATAGTTCTTACCTGATAATTGTTCTTACTGTATAAAGTTTTACTGTGTTAGAGTTAAATCCTTTCCTTTTTATTTAGACAAAAGGGGAGAAATTTGATCATACTATGATAGTCCAAGACTGTCGGTTAGCCTTGAATCAGAGGGTGAAGTCAACAACTAGCTAACCGGAATTAGCCATAGAGATTTTGGAGAACCCAGGATATAAAATAACAGAGAAGCATAGGAAGGAATAAGGAGGGGCTTAGAAAGGTTCAGGGGCCTTTTGATCTGGGAAGCCTGGAGAGAGAGGGTCAGCTGGTCACTCCTCTGCTACTTTCTTGATCTATCAGGTTTTTACCCCAATATCTGACTCCTGAGTTTTTATTAATGATAAAACAATATAGAGAAACACTTCAGTGCCTATGGGGACCAGAAGAAGGGATTGGATCCTCTGGAAGTGGAGTTACAGATGGCTGTGGGCCACTATGTGACTGCTGGAAACTGAACTCAGATCTTCTTCTAGAGCAACCAGTGCCCTTAACCACTGAGCAACCTCTCCAATCCTATTTATTACTTTTCATAAGTAAGAAAATACAAAACAATGACTGAGGATGTAGTTTAGTGGGAAAGCATTTCCCAGCATGCACAAAACATTGAATTTGATTTTTCCAGCGACTCTCTCTCTCTCTCTCTCTCTCTCTCTCTCTCTCTCTCTCTCTCCCCCTCCCTCCCTCCCTCTCTTTCTCTCCCTCTCTCTCTGTCTCTCCCTCTCCCTATATCCCTCCCTCTTCCTCTCTCCATCCCTCCTTCCCTTTCTCTCTCTCTCAGGGACAGAGAGCACATGTCAGACCCAAGTCTTTCTCCCCCAACATCTCTAATTATTATAATCCACTTATAATTTTGAAGAATTGGTGGTCTCCAAATCCAAGCCTAGTTAAGGTATACTTGACATTGTCTCAGCTGAGAAACCCATAAGCCATACTCTGGATTGAGCCTCCAATACACTGACCTATTTTCTTCAAACACTTCCCTTAAAATACTGCCCTGGAGCAGCAAAATGGCTCAGCAGGTAAAGGTGCTTGATGCCAAGCCTAATGACCTGAGTTTGACCCCCAGGATCCACAAAGGTAAAGGAGAGAGCCAGCTCCCATGAACTGTCTTCTGACCTGCCTTGCATGCCATGGCATATGCATCGACACATAGACACACAGATGAATAAAGTAACTACAGGATAGATAAATGCTTAATTAAACAAATGCTGCCCTGGGAGAGGAAGGAGGAGAAACAGGATGTGAGAATTAACCTGAAACTCAGGCCTGGCTGTCAGCCATGTGGAAAATAAGTACTTAAGCCAATACATCTCCATTTATCCCAGAATGCCTCAGGCTCTAGAGGTTTGGAAATTGAAGTCCCAAAGCTTCTTTAATGTTTAAATGGCCTACATTTTCTCTCTCTCTGTTTAGTGGCTTCAAATAGAAGCCCAAAGTGTGCTGGTTTTATTATTCCCTGATGTGTAAAGAACACACTAGCACACAATGTTAACACATGAAATGGTTGGACAATCCCCATAATTTAATGCAGGTGGAACCTTAAAACCAGAAGCAGAATCTTCTCTCCCCAAAGTGATGTCTGTATCCTAATCCTCAGAACCTATGACTTTGTCAACTCACTACAGCAAGGCACTCTGGGGATGGGGTTAATGTCTTCATGCGGCACCATGATGATGGCCCAGGGCCACCATGAACTGGGGACACAAATAATGGAGCAGAAAGGATGAGGGCACTAACCCTCTGTCCTAGAAGGAGACATTCGGCTCATGCTGAGAATCTAGACACATATAATGACAGCTTCACACGCGTGTGCTGTTACTAGTTCATTCTAGGTTAACCTCCCTACCATTAACTGTCTGCACTATTCACATTCCAAGCAGAGGCTGAGCGCAAGTATCCAAAGAATGATGAAAGGCGAAAACATAAGAACCTGTAACAAGGGAAGCAGGGAGGCTGGGGAGAGGGCCCAGTGGTTAAGAGCACTTGCTTCTCCTGCAAAGTGGGTTCAGCACTCACATGGCCACTCACAGTCACCTAGAAGTACAGTTTCAGGGATCCAAGACCCTCTTCTGGCCTCCAAGGACATTAGACAAGAACACCATTTACAGACTTGCATGCAGGCAAAATGCTCACACACATAAATTTTAAAACAGGACAGACAAGGACACCATGGGGCTCAGGAAACTGCCCTGACACCTGGCTGAGCTCCAAATGGGCTGCTTTGTGCCTAACTTCACTCCCAACCCCCATAACGCTTGCTGGCTGCAAATGACATGTGAGACAAGATGTTAAGATGTAATTCTACTGTCTATCTCAGATCACAGACTGAATAAAGCACACCTAAATTTGCGCTTTGGTCCCTGCCTCTGCTCACTGGCACTTATGGTGAAAGACAACATGAACACTGATATTTCCAGCAACACAAATATACACTATCCACATATGTCTGTGTTCGCTTGCTTGTGTGTGTGTCTGCTTATGTCAAGTGCAGGTGCCTACAAAGGCCAAAAGAAAGCATCAGACTCCTGGGAGCTGGAGTTACAGGCTGTTGTGAGCCTCCTGACATACAGCAAACTCAGGTTCTCTAGAGGAGCAGCAAGTGCTCTGAACTGCTGAGCTGTCTCTCCAGCTCCCATTTGCTCTTTTAAAGGGAGACTATAATTCTAAGTCTTTTGTTCCTCTGTAGCAGATACTGCGTAAGTTAGATGTAATAATATTACACATACAAAGACTGAAGGAATAGACCTGAAGCACTGGATCTATAGTTGTTGTGGAATAGAATATTTGTTTAACTAACTATGTAAAGATGTGTTACATTTGTTTTACCTTGCCTGCCTAAGGCACCTGATTGGTCTAATAAAAAGCTGAGCAGCCAATAGCTAGGGAGTAGAAGGATAGGAGGGGCTGATGGGCAGAAGGAATAAGCAGGAGGAGGAATCTAGGAGTGAGAGAGAATGAGGGAGAAGAAGAGGGAGAGCCAGGTAGCTGCCAAGCCAGCCAAACAAAGAGAAGGCAGGAAAGTAAGATATACCAAAGGAAAAAAAGGTAAAAAGCCCCAAGGCAAAATGTAGATGAAAGAAACGGGTTAAAATAAGTTATAAGAGCTATCTAGAAATGAGCATAAGCTAGGGCCAAGCATTCATAATAATAAAAAGTCTTTGTGTCATGATTTGGGGGCTGGCAGAGGGAGAAAGCCTGCTACATATAGATTTCTGTAGAAGGCCATCTTCTAGAAATGCTCTAGAAAAGATTGTCACTGTGAGTGGAGAGCACCTGGGGCTTGTGGGAGACCTTTCACATCCCCCATATCTCAGAGGCCTGTCGCTGGGTTCAACCTTCCCAACCCTACCAGGACATCATTGAAAGTCACTTTCCAGGAGTGTCTCTGTCCTGGATGTGACATGTATGTCACAGTTGAGTCAAACCTGGGGAGAGCCACAGCATACTAATCCTCTTCTATACATCCAGGGGCATTCTGAATTAGGGCCAAGTCCACCCTGAAACTGGCCAGCACATCTCCAATGCTCTTTCTTTTCTTGCCAGATGCACATGGTCTGGGAGACTGGCCAGAGGTTATCAATGCAGGGCTTTCCTCCTTCACAGCAGGTACAACTGCCATCCATGGCAACTGAAAGGATCAATCCCAGGACCACCCTACGGCTGGAGAGGAGCAGAGCTCAGGGACACTGGTTCACAGCACTGTCCCACTTCCTGTCATCACTGTCACCGCTGCCTTAGAAGGGCCAAAAGTAACACCAACAGCTAGTACATTTGCAGAGCTAAACCATGAAGAGCTATTCCCCCTAGAACACAGCTTGGCAGACCACCACTAGAGGCACACAACCACCACTAGTCAGGAAGGACACCCAAACTGACTTGACTTACCCACCAATCTTGCAGTCCCCAGTTCCACCTTGCCAGGCTCTGACATATTTCGGATTGGCCCACAGTGACACGGGATTAAAGGTTCCACTAGAAAAATAAGGTCCCACAGGGCTCAGGATCACAAAGAGCAAAGCTCTGGATGGTTTCTTGACTCCAAGAGATTGCTGTAATAAAGAGAAAATGCACACCTCTGTAATTGACAATAAAACATCCTTCTTAAAGTCTAGAACAGACCTGTGCCCACCTCCCAGAAGGGGTACCCAACCAAAGTCCGGCGACACAAAGCCTTTTAAAGAAAACCCTGACAATGGGCTGGAGGGACAGGACCAGAGGGACACAAGATGGCTCAGTAGGTAAAGGCACTTGCTGCCAAGCCTGCAAACTCAACTCACTTGTGATGATCCCTGAACATCACACGGTGGGAAGAAGAGAACTAGACCTGACAAGCTGTCCCCTCATCTCCACACACATTATGACATGCACATTCCCCCACCCCCACCCTGCACATACATAATTAATAATTGTAATTTCTAAAAGCTTTAAGTTTCATTTTGGTTTGCTTTCTGAGTTATGATGTTAGAGGGAAAAAATACATCTTTTGGTTGCAGTTGCTGCTATTGCCAACAGCAGGTGAGGAGTCTGTCTCTAACCCCTTCAACTCTTCTCCTGGCCTGCTGCTGGGCACTCCAGAACATGTGAAGACAGTGAGCGGAGAGTAGATGGCGAGTGAGGCTGTGATCATGCCTGCCTGGAAGGTACAGAAAAGGCAGCAGAGGGAGTAGCTTTTTTAGAGGCAAAGACAGACGGGAGAAATAACATCAAAAGGACAGGAGAGAATGACCCAGACCTCACATCATGAACAGGGAGCTGAAGAGGTGGTCCAGCAGCTAACAGCACTAGCTGCTCTTGTAGAGGACCCAGGTTCAGTTCCCAGCACTCACATGGAAGCTCACAGCTGTTCATAACTAGACTATCAGGGGATCCAGTGCCCTCTTCTGGTCTCCACAGGTACTGCACACACATAGTGTACATACAAAAATGCAGGCAAACAACCATGCACATAAAGTAAAAATAAATAAATCTTTAAACAACAAATAAATAAAAGATAGCCTTTTCCACAAGTACCAGAAACCTAAAAATTCCTTCAACATGAGGGAGGCTCTTAAGTTGGGTCAGTGGATTATTAGAGACTGAAAGTCCAAGAGGCCGAGTGTCATAAAGGGAAAATGGTCTGTCTCCAGTCAGCTATGTAGTGCAAGACCTCAGGAACAGACAAACCAACCAGAATGGCCCATGATGGGTTAACCACTGCAGCCTGCCCTGCCCACACCATTGAAGCCTTCCCTGCCCACACCACTATAGCCTGCCCTGCCTGCATCCCAGTGGATGGCAGCCATAAAGAGCGTCAGTGACTCTGGATGCTGCACACCTTATACTGTCTGCATGACAAGCTAATGCTGAGCTCTCAAGTTGCCTTTTACTTACATTTCCAATACACCTGCCTCTACTGCACACTGTCTATCAGGGCCCACCCATTAAGAACCAGGTGATAGCTGGGTGGAGACATTGCATGCCTTTAATCCCACTACTTGGGAGGCCAGCTTGGTCTACAGAGTGAGTTCTAGAACAGCCAGAGCTACACAGAGAAACCCTGGCTTGAAAAAGAAGGAGGAGGAGGAGGAGGAGGAGGAGGAGGAGGAGGAGGAGGAGGAACTGGATGGTAAATATCTGTAAGCCTTGAAAAACTGTTCGCTGATGAGATGGCATATTTGCCGTGTAAGCCTGAATACCTGAGTTCAATCCCCAGGACCAATGTTAAAAAGCCAGATGTGGTGGGATGTGTCTGTAATCCCTGCACTCCTCCAGTGAAGTGGGAAGAGGAGACAAGACAATCTACCAGAAGCTTGTTCCTGCTAGCCTGGGGTACACAACATGGCAGCCAGATCTCACTTCAACAAGGTGGGACGAGAGAAAAACCTCAGAAGCTAACTTCTAGCCTGTACACCTGTACACCTGTACACACACACACACACACACACACACACACACACACACACACATTGCCTGTGTAGGTAACAATGTCACCTAAAAGCCTCCACCTCTCTCTATCAGGAAGACCAAGCAGGGGTCCGAGATCCTAGAACAAACTGATGGTGAACTGTGACCAAGCCAGAGACCAGTCAGGGAGCCCATAAAGGCTTTGCTTTGAGGCTGGTTTGGTTTGGTTTTTTGAGGGGGAGCAGTCTCTAGCTATTCTGGAACTTATAGAGATCTGCCTCCTCTGCCTCCTGAGTGCTGGAATTAAAGGTGTGCACCACACCAGGCAAGTGTCTGATCTTTAGTAGGAACTTGGTCGGAAAATGAGACTCTCCTCCCCTCACCCCCATGCAGGATGCAGATCCTGGAAACTCCACCGCCCTCTCATCTGGGAAGGAGACTGTGCGTGGACATACACTGCTCCTTCCCAGCTCTGAAGGAATGGCACTGACCCTGAGTGGGCAGGAGTTGGGTGGGAGGTATCCAGCTGCTGCAACTTAGCTGTGTCTCTACTCAGAGTGCTCCCGCGGCTAAGTGGCCTTTGGGATGCTTCTACTGTGCCAGAAGTGAGGGCACCAGGGAGGGCACATTCCCAGGGGCTACACACCCACACCAGCGGGCCCTGGCTTCATTGTAACACTCTCCTGGTGGTGGTCACCCCCTCTGCCCTGTGGGCTTTTCTAGAAACTGGTAAGAAGAAGTACCCTAAAAGGAAAAGCCTGCCCACCATAACCAGAGGGAAAAGGGGTCACCTTACCCCCCACACACCACTCACCTTATAAACACCCATAAAAATGCCAGGTAAACCTGTACAACGAGCCTGGCAGAGGAGGGGTCATGAGAGGGAGGGGAGGACAAATGGCTCCAAACACATTAGGGCGGAAGTGAAAAACGTCACAGACCCATTTTGAATACAATTAACAAACACTAATGCAAAGTAAAATGTCAAAATCCACAACCCACAGTTCACTGGTCCGCTCCTCCCATTAACAGGTCAGCCTGTTGTGGGATATTTTGTTCGTGTTTGGACAAATAAAGCTTGCTTGGAGTCAGAGGACGGAGCTAGCCCTAGTTAACGATAGAGGTCTGGAGGTCTGTACAGAGAGGAGAGAGGAAAGGGTAAGGCGGGGTGGAGACAGGATCTCAGCCCTTTTGGATGGACGAACAGAAGAGGTGGGTAGGGACTATGGCTACTCCCTTGCTTCTCTGCTCTTTCTGGTTTTTACTATGACATTGACTCCTGGTTTTTCTTGATAAGATTAATTAGATTTACCCATCATCAGCCCACTGCAGGTTCTCTTTGGAATTCAAGCTCTGTTTTACAAGGTGAGCTTTGTCTCTGGATTCCCTTGAGGGAGATAAGACCTGGGAGGAACTTCTGCCCTGGAGCAGAGGCTCACTTCCTGAGGGCTGACAATTTGCAGCCTCATTGACTTTCTTATGTTAGTGGTTGAAGAAGTGATCTCTGGCTTCCTGCTAGCATCCCATCATGAGGGACTCCCTCTGGAATCACAGGCCCAAATAAACTCTTTATTCTATAAGTTGCCTTGCTCACCGTATTTTATCACAACTGGAAAGTAACTGATACAAACAATAAGGAATCCAGAGAGGCCACTCGGAGTAAATTCCAGGTCCAATATGCTTCTAAATCTTGAATGAATTGTCTTTCTGATGTACAACCCAATGGCACTTCGTCATGAATTCTGGGACACCTCACTGGATTTACACATGCCAGTGCAATGTGCATTCTACTAAAAACAGTAACAATCACCTAAAACAGAATAATTTTTTTTCTGTACTGAATTTTACCTCGTTCGGGCTGAGGAAGAAGATCTGTGGCGGAGAATACAAAGCCCTCTAGATCTCAACAGCAGTACCAAAGCAAAAGCAAATTTCACTTTGTAACTGTGCTTCGTTTGCATTTATTCCACCAAGGGGCGGCAGAGAGCAGACAGAAGGAGAAAGGCAGGATTCAGCACCTCCATCTGCCTCTAGAAAAAGCATCTTGATGAGTCATTTCATTCATATCTGTTCTTGATGAATCATTTCATTCATATCTGTATCCTTGGCAACAGCTAAGTTATACGTTAGCATTTTTCAATGCTGGCCAAAGCTGCATCTGAGATTTAAGCTGGGTCCACTCACATCTGCAAGCTCCTCTGTGGACTACACCTTCATTCATTGTCTTTGCATGAAAAGAACTCATTGAGGGAGGGGGCAGATGGCTCAGCAGTTCAGAGCACTTGTTGCTCTTGCAGAGGACCCAGATTCAGTTCCCAGAACCCACATGGAGGTTCCCAACCAGCTGTAATTCCAATTCTAGGAGAGCCAATGCCCTCTTCTGGCCTCAAGTGAGCACAGTACCCATGTGCACAGATACACATGCAGACAAAACACTCATAGCCATAAAATAAAGATAAAATAAAAATAAATATCAAAGAATTCACTGGCTCTCCTGGAGGAGCAGGTGGGAGAACGCCATTTCAATACTGAGCATGAGTCAAATGTCATTCTAGGCTCAGAGAAGGAGCTTGGTGACGGGCACTTCTCCCCTCAGGACCCCTGACTACAGCTTCTCACCTCTACCCTGGAAAGCAATTGAGATCCTGTGCTCGTGTTAGAGTTTTATTATGTGCTGTCAGTTGGACGACAGTCAACGGAGTCCTTGAATGATAGTTGTTTCTGATCAACTAAAACAAAGCCACATCACCCAGGGGAAATGTGGGTGTCAACAGCTGAAGGGGGACATTTCAGAGTGTTTTTGTTTTGGCTTTGGGAGACAGGGTCTCACTTTGCAGCCCAGGCTGGCCTCAAACTCAGAGCAATCCTCCTGCTTCAGCCTCCCAAGGACTGTAATTACAGGTACATACCACCACTAGCTCCTTCTTGGGGTGTGGGTGTTTCTGGGGAGATGTTGGGAGTTTAATGTACACATTAGGTCAGTGCAGACCACTAAGCTACACCCCAGCCTGATCAGGAGCAATGGTAGACTTAGAATCCTCATCGAATTTGAATAGATAAAGAATGGATGCTGGGCAGTGGTGGTGCACGCCTTTAATCCCAGCACTCAGGAGGCAGAGGCAGGCGGATCTCTGTGAGTTCGAGGCCAGCCTGGTCTACAAAGTGAGTTCTAGGAAAAGGCTCCAAAGCTGCACAGAGAAACCCTGTCTCAAAAAACCAAAAAAAAAAAAAAAAAAAAAAAAAAAAATGGCTGTAGTATTTTGGGTGTAAAACGCTGCTTCAAGAGACCATACTGAGGCAGAAACACTAACGCCTTTATATATTTATATGAGTTTCTGTACACAGAAGGAGAGACAGAGACGGGGAGAGATTTTTTTACTGCCTAAGCTAAGCTTCACAACAGTCAAACCCCTTTCTACTCTGCATAGAGGACTGATTCTTAGGTGTGATGTGAAACAAAGCCTACTTCACTGTGAGAATCATCACTTCTTTCTGGGTCACCCAGAATCCCTCACAGAAGGGCGGGATGTCACTAGTTATTTGAAAGATGGCAGAAAGGAGTCAGTGAGCCGAGAAATTCCATTAGAAACAGTGTGGCCTCAGAGGCAGAGAGCTGAGAAATTCCATTAGAAACATTGTGGCCTCCGAGGCAGGAGCGCAACAGTGGGAGCGGGGAGGGGTGCTCCCTCAGGAGAGCTCTAACCAGCAAAGCAAACAAAAGCAAAGCCTAAGGCACCTGGGACCAGAGGGGGCTCACAGCTATCAGTGAGACCAGCTAGCTTTCTCTTTCAATCAGAGACTTTTTTTTTTGGGGGGGGGGGGGGGGAGTTGAGACAGGGTTTCTCTGTGTAGCTTTGCGCCTTTCCTGGGACTCACTTGGTAGCCCAGGCTGGCCTCGAACTCACAGAGATCTGCCTGCCTCTGCCTCCTGAGTGCTGGGATTAAAGTCGTGCGCCTCCACCGCCCGGCCAGACTTCTTTTTTAAAAGGTTTCCGAGTTAAAGGAGAAAATGGAGCTAGGTACTATGGCATATGCCTGTCATGTCAGCACTTAGGAGAATGAGGCTCAAGAAGACAGGGCCACTTCAGCTACATAAGTTTGGGGCTATATAGACCTTTGAAAGAAGAAGAAAATGAAGAACAACTTGGCTGGAGAGATGGCTCAGGGGGGTTAACAGAGCTTGCTGCTCTTCCAGGACCGGAGTTCAGTTCCCAGCACCCAAGTCAGACGACTCACAGCATTTGCAACTCCAGCTCCCAAGAGTTCAAAGCCCTCTTCTGGCCTCCACCAGGACCTGCACACACACACACACACACACACACACACACACACACACACACACACACACGGAATAAGAAAGAAAATGACCAAGAATCTGTAAATGAAGGGTGCCGTTAGGCTGAGGGCCCAGAGTCCCCTCTTCTGGCCTCCTTGGGCACCAGGCACACATGTGGTGCATGTACACACATGGGGATAAAAACTCACATACATGTAATAACAATAATCAGTACAGTACCCATGGCCTCCCCTGAACGTACACTCTTGCACGGCTCTTCCCCACTGCCCTCATGCTCTGTAGCCCCAGCTCAGACATCATGTGCTCATTCAATTTCTCCTCCCTCCCCACTCCACATCCTCTCCTGCCTTCCCCATCCCTACCAGCAACTGAATTATGCCCCCCAAGTCCATGTCGAAGCCCTGACCCTACAGTAATGATTTTTCCCATACTCGGCAGAAGCCACTTAATGAAGGAAGAGTACAGGGTGTGTCAAGTGTCTGGTCACATTGTGTCCTCAGTCAGGAAGAGGGACAGATGGTGGTCAGTTCAGTTTCCCTTTGATTTAAGTAGGGACACATGATGGGTGACATCGAAGGATAGGTCTCCCTCCTCAGTTAACCTCTCTGCTAAGGCCCTCACAGACATGCCCAGATGTGCATCTCCTAAGTATTTCCAAATCCAATCAAGCTAACAGTAAGGATAGAATGTCACGGCTACAGTGGACTGGCCAAGGACACAGGGCCTTTAAGGTGGGGCATAACATCGTGTGAGGTCACAAGAGTAAATCCCTCCAGCTGGACTTGGGTCCTCATGAAGAAAAAAAAGCACTGCAGCTCTCTACCTTACTGGCACACAAGGGTCAGTGAGGACTGGCTGGCAGGGAGGCCTCACAGGAAGCTGGCCATGGCCAGGCTCCGATGCCCAGCCTCCAAAGCGCTGGGAAAATAAGTCTGTGGTTTAAGCCACTCAGGCTGTGTGGGGGAGCCCGGATTTGAACACTGGGTCTCCAGTTGGTGGCGATGTCCGGGAAAGGCTGTGGAACCTTTAGGAGGTACAACCTTGCTGGAGGAAATGTGTCACTGGGCAGCAAGGCTTTGCAGGTTTATGTTCTGATGCCTCCTCCTATGTTCCCAACCATCTACCTCCCCTTCCCTTGTGGATGAAAATGTGGTCAGCCAACTTCCTGTCCCCACCGTTTCTCTCTGCCTGTGGCCACATCTTCCCTGCCTTGAGAACTCTCTCCTCCAGGAGCCTTCAGTAACCTGAAAGAAACTCCTTCCCCAAGCTGCTCTTGCTCACAGTATTTATCCACAGCAACAGGATAGTTAGTGAACTCACTGTGATAAAGCAGCCAACCGTGCTAAGCACTTCAACCCCATCTTAGACATCATGTAGATGTCATTTCAGGGAACAAATGCCCTAGCCTGAGTTAGGGGCTTGTGGTACTTGCCACTCCAGCATCCTGCTTGTCAAATGTAGACTAATATGCAGTCACTTTACATCTACTATTTCTTTCGGTTTTGATAACCAGTGAAGTCCATAAAGTGCAGGGTCATTTCCTCTTGCATTTTACTCCAAGTGTTTGCCTACATGTGTGTAAGTGCACTGTGTGTGTGCCTGGCCCCTGCAGAAGCCAGAAGAGGGCCTCAAATGCCCTGGAAATGGAAATACAGATGGTTGTGAGCCACCATATAGATGCTGGAAACTAAACTCAAGTCCTCTGCAAGAGCCACTGGGCCATCTCTCCAGCCCTGTTAATCCAGGTTTTGATCAAATATTTGTAGAAAGACAACCGAACCTTAGTAAGACCTTCTTTACAGAAAAATGTACAGAGGCAGGCACCGTGGTATACAACTGTAATCTCAAACACTTGAGAGCCCAAGGCAGGAGGATCACTGTGCTGTCAAGGCCAGCCTGAGCTACATAGTGAGTTCAGGCCCATCTGAGATACATGAGACCTTGTCTCATACAAAAGTCACTACATTTGAAGGTCACCCAGCTGAGCAATATATTGGTGGCCTCCCACAGGCTTTGCCATAGATAATAACTCTGCTCTGTGGGTTCAGGTGATAATAGATAACCTGGTTTACATTTCAGGGACTCTGAAGGTCACTTTTGAGAACAGTGACTCCACAAATGACCCACAGAGTGAGCAAAGAAGGACAAAGAAGCCTGACATCTCAATATAAGTACTGCATCCTTTTCCTCTATGGCTTAACTGCTGGGCTAAAGACACCTCACAGACACCAGCCCAACACAGCACAGAGTGTGATGATGCAACACTGGAATTCAGGAAGACCTCTGCCTTGTCCTCCTCCTCCATCTCCCACTCAGTAGCCTCAGCTCCTGCAGAGCAAAGCTGCCTCCTGCATTCCTGAATAAAGGTCTCACAAAGACGACTCTCAGACAAGACAAGCTGAGAAGTAAACAGACCAGACCAGCTGCCCGGAAGAAGCAACAACCAGCCCATCTGCTTAGAAGAGACTTAAACCAGACTGGGAAAGGACATTCTCCAACCTCTTAACCTGCCTGCAGGCTCTACTCCAGGCTCCCAGCTTTTGAGAACTGTCACCTGGGCTGGGGTGGGCTTTGGTGACGCAGCTGTCTCTGAGTCATTTCTGCCCCTGTAAGTGACCCCTCACCCATATTCCTGTAAAGAACAATAAAACTCACTGGCTCACCAAGATGGACTGTGACGGTCTCCATACTTCAGTCTGTCATGGGCTCCCTATCTGGGGTAAGTAGACATGTGCTGCATCTCCCCAGAGAAAGTCTTGTCAACAAAAGGCCAAGTCCCACACTAACTCCTACAGTTAAGAATCTTAGCTGGGCAGTGGTGGTGCACGCCTTTAATCCCAGCACTCGGTAGGCAGAGCCAGGCAGATCTCTGTTAGTTCGAGGCCAGCCTGGTCTCCAAAGCGAGTTCCAGGAAAGGCGCAAAGCTACACAGAGAAACCCTGTCTCGAAAAACCAAAAAAAAAGAATCTTAGAGAGGCCAATAACCACAGCTGAGTATGTGAGGGAGCAGAGACCAGCAGGTCAGGTGAACAAGGGCCCAACCCTGAAAGAAGGTCCACAGCAAGGCACAAGTATTAAGAAACCACATTCTCGTTTTTTAAAGGGCATACATGGGTAGAAAGCCCGTTGACTTTCTCGGTGAAACCCTGATGTGTTGTGAGCAGGCGCTGTAATCAATGTGGAAAAATAGGCCAGCCTGGGGATGGATTGGACAACTTGGTGTCTACGTGGAGAAAGCGAGTCCTTCAGCACAAAGCCCACATCCATATGGATGATGTTTAAATGAAATAAAAACTTTAGAACAGAAAGAGAGAGGAAGCCTTTAAAACACAAAGAACAGAAACCACAAAATGCAAACAATAACTTTATACTAAAAGTAAATGTGTGAGTCTGGTGGGTCACCACACCCCTGCTACCCCAGCACTAGCAGAAGGATCAGGAATTCTAGCCTTGGGATCCATGTGTGATGTCGCATGCTTTTAATACCAACACTTGGGAGGCAGAGGCAGGAGGACTCTGAGTTCAAGGCCTGCCTGGTCTCCAGAGCGAGTGCAGGACGGCCAGGGCTACACAGAGAAACCCTGTGTCAAAGGACCTGGGTTCGGTTCCCAGCACCCATATAGTGGTTCCCAGCCACCCAGTTCCAGAGGATCCAATGCTCTCTTCTGACCTCCTGGGGCACCAAGCACACATGTGGTATGTATACATACATGTAGGTGAAACATACATAAATTAAAATGAACAAATCTGCAAACAATTAAATGCTTGTTTCTCAAAAGATGCCAGTAACAGACAGGGAAACCATCTGCAATACATTTATCTTATAAAAAGTGGGACTGGCAGAACAGCTCAGTGGGCAGGGACACTTGCCAACAAGCTAGGCCCATCCTTCAACCCTGTTTGTTGTTCAAACCGTCCCTCCCCACCAGCTCCCGAAGGCTCCTCATGAACTACATTTTCAGTAATTCTTCTTTGGACTGGGACCCTCTCTTCCTATTCTTTACCAAGAGATGCTGAGGATTCAGGAAAATGAAAATAAAACCAAGCACTCTCCTATAACTTCTACAGCACGGTCACATCCACACCCAGAGGTCTTTTGTGGGGGAGGCACACCCCTACAAGCTCGGACTAGTAGTCAGTCTTGATCAAGGGAGGGCAAACATCACCATGCCTTTCCCTTCAGTTAATCCTGAGTGAACTGCCTACAGTTACCAATTTGATGGTAACAAACCGTCACTCCGCAAACCTAAAATATCAGGTAAATCTCATCTTTCACAGGAAAGACGGCCTTCACAGTTGGGAGGATGAACAGAGCTGGAGGATGACTGGGACTGGGATGGGTGTGTAGATTGGGGCGGGGAGCATCATTCAAACCACATACTGAAGGCTCAAGAAAGAAGCATGCCGGAGGCTAAGCTGAGCAACAGTGCTCATCCCCGGCTTCACACTTGGGGGCACACAAGACAGCTCAGTGAAGAGGAAGCCGCTTGCTGCTGAGTGTAAGTACCCAATTCCATCCCCAGAACCCACACAGAAGAAGGGAGAACCTGAGGGAACTCTAGCCAGCCAGAGTGCAGCAAGTGTGACTCAGGCAGTGTCCTCCTTCCTCTTCCCTCTGCCTTACTAAGAAACCCTTAGATCACATTCCTAAAGCCAGCCACCAAGGTCTACTCCCTTATTTGGCCACTTCCTCCTCCTGAGGTCCAGCTATCAAAATATTAGAGCAAAAGCCCTTCTTTGGCTTACCCAATTAACATGCCCTATCCAACTCCTGATCCTAACCCAAGGTTCCCCTTCACCTTTATAAACCGCCATTTGCCTATGGGCTGTATCAGTCTCCTCTCTATCCAGAAGCAGACCTTTGGGTCTCCATCCCACCCCAGGACATCCCTCCCCTTCTCCCTCATCATCTATTTCCTGTCTTTGCCTCTTATTCCCTGCCTCTGTCTCTCTGGGGCAAATAAATCTCCTTGGTGCTGACAATTTGGTCTTGGAGTGTCCTCTGCTCATAAGGACTCCTTCAGAACCAGCTCCCAAGATGCTCTCTGACCTCCACATGCTCACTCGTGCACACATGCAAAACAGATTTTTGTTTGTTTGGTTGGTTTGTTTTTTTTTTTTTTGTTTTTCGAGACAGGGTTTCTCTGTTTAGTTTTGGTGCCTGTCCTGAATCTCGCTGTGCAGACCATAATTTTTGAAAGGCTTTTTAATCATAAAATCCTTCCCCCAAATAGAGTCAGGTTTACCTCAGTCCCAATGAACGTGGGGCGGATGTAGAGACTGGCAGAGGTGGAATAGGGGACCCACTCTTGGTCTATCTGGATAAGCTGCCGAATGCATTCTAGAAGCTCCTCCTGGTCAAACACCTGAAAAGACAGAATCCCTAATGAACGCCAACAAAGGACACCAATGCAGACCTTCAACAGAGAGCCCACAGAAACTCAGTTCCAAGACTGCTCCCGTTTTAGTCCCGATCGGCTCCTTGAACAAGCAGCTTCTATTCATTCTCCCCAACATGAAACACCACGAAAGGTATCTGTAACAAACACTTAAAAAAAAATTCTGTGAACACTTTGGCAAAATAGAAAATTATGTAAGTGTGAATTATTCATAAGGAAAAGATAAAAAAACCAGATCTCCTGAGGCCTCAGATGGCTCACCATGTAAAGACACATATTGTCACTGCCTGATGACCGTAGCTGATCCCCAGAGCCCACAGAGTAGAGAGAAAGCAAAGCTGTCTTCAGAACTCCACACTGCCTCCTTCCCCCCAAATAAACAAACAAACAAATAAATGAGATTTTTTGATAAAGAAATTAGACCCCTCTCTACCACACTCCCCCATCAGCTATAATTAGGTTTTACATTCAAATGTAACAAATTATGAATTTTTTATTTCAAAATGGACGTCTGTGGCCTCAAACTCCTAAATCAATTATAATTGGATTTTATACTCAAATCTAACAAAATATTAGGACTTGTATTTAAAAATCGACATCTATGGCCTCTTTTATTCTCAATTATAACTGGATATTATAAACAAGTATAACAAAACATTATGACTTCTGTTTTTAAAATAAATATCTGCAATTTTAAGGTTTAAAACAACTTCTTACTCAGGAAAAACATAACACAAAGCATGAAGGAAAATAAAGATAAAATTTGCATGTTTGAAATTTAAGGACTCCTGGTTTTTCAAGACCAGAAGCTGCTTGTGAGACACCAGTGTGGAATGTCACCAGTGCATGTTATGACATCCTGAACACGGGACGTCCCCTTAACCCATGGGTTACAAAACAGGGTTTGTAAAATGGTCGAGCAGTTTCCTCGTGGCCACAGGCCGAAGAGGGACAAGTTCAGAGAGACAAAAAGCTACATAAAGTGGAGCAGCACACACTAGCTGAGGGGCTGACCTTCACCCAAGACCACAGTGCAGGGATGCCAGACACTAGGGTGGCCATCGACACTGGTAACCCGTGTCAACAAGTCAAGTCTGGGTACAGCTGGCCAGAGGTGAAGTTTAACGGATGCCATGAATACTTGGCTGGGAAATCAAAGAAACCTCAGCCTGCTTTCTCACCCTCCTGAGTGACCACAGACAAGTGGTTTACTTCCCCTAGGCTGAGTTTTAATTCTCTCTACACAAAGGCGTTAAAATGTACAATAAATGCCTTAAGATGGCTCAGCAGGTTAAGGCACTTGCCATCAACCCATGTGGTCAAGAGAACTGGCTTTTGCAAGGTGTCCTCTGACCTTTAACTGAAGGGCACTGCACAGATAAAGTCGGCGTTCAAACAGTTTGTGGAAAACCTGATGCAATTATTCAGAAGAGGTTTTGTTTTGTTTTGTTTTGTTTTCGATGTAAGACTGGAAGAACTCATGAAATAGAACACCAATGTGCATACCGGCAAAGTGGCCCGCAGAGCAGAGCGGCACATTCTCTTCATGTTGAGTTCAGGCCGAAACAATCGGATCTTGTTATCGACTCCTCGAAAGGCCTTCAAGCCTTCAAACAGCTGAGGAAGAGAGAAAGGTGTCAGGAGGTGATTGAAGACAATCCTAGTGGGAAGTTGCTGCCCTTGGCCTTAACTTCAGATGAACGGTTGACAGAACATGTTAGAATAACTGCAATGAAGGGGGCGGGGAAGGGGGAGTGATGGGGAGAGAGGGGAGGAAAGGGGTCCTCCTTTCAGTATTCAGGAAGGGAAGATCCAAAGTGTACCGATACCACCTCTACCCACTCCTGGCCAGGAGCTGAGAACGCACCTTTGGCAGGCTAAGGACGGGAGGAGAGGAAGGGAGGAGAGGGAAAAAGAGGAGAAGAGAGGGGGAAGGGAAGGAGGGGAGGGACCAACTGTTAGTCTAGTTTTTGAGACAGTCCTTTCTCAAGGTCCTGCTCATGCAAGACTGCTCTGACCATCTTACCACCTGATGGGGACTTAACTCACACAAGCCAAGATTTCTTCATGACAGTGCCAGCTTCACAGGGGACTAAACAATTGTGGGTGTGCTCCCATAACAGGGTGACCACTGCCTCCCACTACCCTCCAGGCTCACAGTGGAACACCCTGGAAGTCCTGTCTCACCAGAAGGAAATGAAGAGAAGTCCAGGGACTTGTTCAGGTTAATCTGGCACATCAAGACACCCTCAGAGGAGTCCTCGCCCTTACAATATCTTTATTTATCAATGTGTAATGTTCAGTGGTTTGGAAAGACCAGTGACTGAGAGAGCTAGGTGGGTCAGCCTCCAAAGGCTGATATCAACAGCCTGCTAAGAGCTCAAAGTGATCAACCTGACAGAAAAGTCTATTAATTTCTTTCTTTTCCTTCCTCTTTTCAATTTATTTTAATGTATATGAGTGTCTGCTCACATGTATGTGTGCACACTGTGTGCATGCCTAGTGTATTCAGAGGCCAGAAAAGGGTGTCTGGTCCCTTGGGACAAGGGTACAGGTGATCATGAGCAGTCATGAACCTGGATCTTCTCCACAGGCAGAAGTACTTTTAACCACTGGGGCATCTCTCTGGGCCCTCTTCCTCTTTCTTTCAGTACCAGGTATTGATCCCAGGCTGTGTGCGTGCAAGTATCTACTCTACCAACTGCCTACATCACTAGCCTCCCAGTTCCACTAATCCCTCCAGCAAGAGGGTAACCACTGGTAACAAATGTTCTGCACTGCACTTAAAACGGCAGAGCCATTTAATTTCTTCTTCAAGGGAACATATGCCAAATGCCCAAATCGAAGTAATTAGATCACGTCCTTTCAAGTGAAAACAGTGTCCCTAAAAAAACTGTGGCTAGTTTGTTTGACTCACAAATTCCTGGCCAAGGTGGGATTGCTTCCCCTAAGGCTGCAGTACTAGTGCACACCAACGTAAGCTGTGGAGTGGCTGATTCGTCATACAAAGTAGTAAAATGATGCTCACTGTAGAACTGATAATCAATAAAATAATGAGGAGCAGACAAAATGCCTCAACAGATAATGATTGCCTCCATGGCCTGAGTTCAAACCCCGGAACCTATGTGAGGAGAAAACTGACTCCTGTGTATTATCCTCTGACCTCCACAGGTGCACTATGGCAACACACACACACACACACACACACACACACACACACACACACACTCACACAGATACACACAAGTAAACATGAGGACCTGAGTTCAAGTCCCAGAATCCACGTAATCAAAGCCAGGCATAGTGGTTCAGACTTGTAATCCCAGCTCAAGGGACAGACAGATCTCCAGGGCTTGCTGGACAGCCAGCCAAACCTACTTAGTCCCAAGTCAATGAATCCTTGTATTAGAGAGCAAGGTAGAAAGTATCTAAAGAGTGACAGGCAAGGTCTCTCTCTCTCTCTCTCTCTCTCTCTCTCTCTCTCTCTCTCTCTCTCTCTCTCACACACACACACACACACACACACACACACATGAGAGAGAGAGAGAGAGAGAGAGAGAGAGAGAGAGAAGGAAGGAAAGATTTGTGAATTGAAGTTCTCTGAAAAACAGACAGAAAGCTGAAGATCCCTCAGGACATTCCATAACTGTGGAGAGTTGGGATGTTGTGGATCCAGAGCCCAAATCACCCTGCATTATCTTCAATCTCCATAGCCATTAATTACCCACTTGTGTTCTAACTTCACATTCTTTTGACTATCAAGAGATCATAAACCAGAAGCTGAGAACATCATCAGATGGCAGGACTTCTCGCTTGGCTGAACCTGTTCCCTGATATCCCAATCAGTACATTTCATAAGTGTGCTGACTAATGTCCCCAGCAGTACATTCTGTATGTGCACTGACTGATGACTTGTTCTGTGACTATAAAAGGTTCATGTAGTCACTTCCATGGTGGGCCACGTCATTCAAGGCAACTTGATTCCATGTGCCCAGGCCATGGCCACTGTTGACTCAGAAGACCAGAGCTGTGTTTCACACACCACACGCCTGCCTCCATGCACAAGAACGTTCCCAGGAGAACAAAGACTCACCCGAAAACCTAGACAAGGGCACACGATGAAAACTACTGCTTCAGGGACTTACAAACGAACCCCTGCTGCCCTCAGACCCCAGTAACTACACTCCACAGCTGGGCAAGTAGGCAGAAGGCCAAGGGCCATGCACACCTGGACCACAAACTTCCTTTCTAGATGGAATCCAAATATGTACTTTCCCAGCACTCCCTGCCCAGTGGCCCTGAGCCTCGACCGTGTCTCCACCAAGGCTGGTTGGGACCACCTGCACAGGTAGGTGGTGTGGGTACTCACACACCAGAGTGTGGTTCAAACCCAGAGCCGCCTGTTGACGACAGAGGAGCATTTACACTGAGCTGCATCCCACTCTCAACCTAGTTTGTTTCTTTCATTGAAAATAGATACTTTTCTCACATAATATATCCTGATTGGTTTTCCTCCTACGCTTCCCAATTCCCCCTCACCTCACCTCCCTTTTTGTCTCTCATTAGAAAACAGACTTCCAAGTGATAACAATAAAATACAACAAGATAAAACAAAAACAACACATCAAAACTGGACAAAAATCAACAGAAGGAAAACAGCCCAAGTGAAGGCACAAGAACCAGGACCCACTCGCTCACACACTCAGGAATCTCATAAAAACGCTAAACTGGAAGCCAAAATATAAACACAGAGGAGCTGGTGCAGACCTGTGCATGCTGCTCAGTCTCTGTGAGTTCATGTGAGCTTTGCTCAATTGATTTAGAAGGCCTTATTCTCCGGGGGTCCTCCATGCCCTCTTATACTCTTTCTGCCTCCTTTTAGGGGGGAAGGGGTGGAGTAAGGAGGGTGGGATTGAGGGCGGGGCTGGTTGTCCCCTGAGTTCTGAGGGGATTTGATGGAGACATCCCATTTAGGGCTCAGTGTTCCAAGGTCTCTCACTCTCTACATAATGTCTGCTGTGGGTCTCTGCATTTGTTCCCATCTGCTGCAGGAGGAAGCTTCTCGAGGGATGAGTCATTTTATTGCTACTTTTTTTTTTTTTTTTTTTTTTAGAACAGTAGCATTTGGTTTTACCCTAGGTCCCTGGGTTATCTAGTCTCTGGTTCTCAGTCACCCAAGCAGTGTCGGGTCTACACTAGGTCTTAATGAAGACACTAAGTCTGGTAACTTAGTCTAGCTACAAAGCCTCATAAAGAAAGAAGCGCTCTGTTTTTATTAGATCATAATAATACAGAAAAGTTGTACCTTTCACTCTGACACTCTCTAATTTGAGGGCTATGATTGTTTTTGCTTATGTTTTCAGGCTAGGGATGGAACACAGGGCTTTATTCACATGAGGTAAGTGCTTGCACAGTGAGCTACATCCCAGCATTTGGGAGGCTGAAGCAGGAGGATTGCTATGAGCTGGAAGTCAGTCTGCCACCAATAATAATAATAATAATAATAATAATAATAATAATAATAATATAAAAAAGTCAGGTTGGGATTTCAGTTGATCTACTTCAAAACCCCAAATCTTTAAACTTCAAAAATGACCTTAGTTCTTTCTAATTCACTTCCTGCAGGCCAGCAGTCCTCAGGCTGTGGTGCTATGCGTTTAGGTTACATGGCTTCAAAAATGTATGGAAATCAAAAACTCACTGTAATTCTGAGTGTTAAGTCTGAGAATCAGGGTCCTAGAAGCCACCAGGTTACCAACAGCCTTTTCTGAAGGAGAATGGTCAGTTCACCGCCATTTGAGGCAAAGGGCTTGGCATGAACAGCCTAAGAACTCAGCCCAGTGCATCACCCAGGAGTCAGCTGGGAGAGAAACTAAGACCCGCTCCACCTGGCAGGTGGTACACACCTGTAACCCTAGCACCTGGGAGGTAGAGGCAGAAGGGGGAGTTCAAGGCCAACTTCAGCTATACTATAAGCTGGAAGCCAGCCTAGGCTATAGGAGACCCAACTTTAGAAAACAAAACAAAAGGCGCCAGGGATTTGCTTTGATCGGCCTCTAGAACAGAGGAACGCACTGGGTCAGGGGTCATGCAGTGGACACTAGCAGCGAAGTGCAGCAGCATGCTGTCTGAGCTCACTGAGTAGCTCAGTCTCCATGCAAGACTGGCCCCTCCCACTTCAGACCCAAGTGTGTTTACCCCAAGTGTCCTCCAAACCTGGAGCGGGCACACCCTCACCCTGTGATGGAGAGCAAAGAAAACAGCAAAAAACACTGTGTCCTTGAGAAGAGCTGGAAAGTAAAACAGTACCACTATTTATCCCACATTTAAAAATGTCTGTGGTGGGAATCTGAAGCCAAAAGCTGGTTCAAGGACAGATCAGCCTGCTTTCAACTGGGAACTCCAGCAGGTCCCCCAGGCCATGTCTCCCAGCCCTGTTGAGTTCCCCATGATCAGACCAGCTCTGCAGCACTCAGGGTGTCTGAACATAGACACCCCCAGTCCCTTCTTACAGGGTGTTGTGAGCACCCATTTAATGATGTGATTTTTGCTTGTCTTCTCAATGGGGCTACGCAGGCTGTCTTCTCCCCCAGATGCGACGAGCCCCCCACCTGAGCGTGCTTTGCTGTCTGGCTGCTATTCATGCTTTGACTTCGTGCTTGCCATATGCGCAAGTCACTCACTCTAAAGAGAGCGCATGGGCCATGCTTTGAACTCTATAGGACAGGTCATCCATGCATTTTCCCCGGCACCAGGCAGGGCTCTGCAGTTGTACCTTTCACTCTGACAGAATAACTCTCATTTGAGGGCTATGTTTGTTTTTGCTTATGTTTTCAGGCTAGGGATGGAACACAGGGCTTTATTCACATGAATAAGTGCTTGCACACGGAGCTACATCCCCAGATGAATGACCCTTTCACAGGGGTCGAATATCAGGTATCCTGTACGTCAAATATTTACATTATGATTCATAACTGTAGCAACATTAGTTATGAAATAGCAACAAAATATTTTGTTTTGGGGTGGGTTGACAACATGAGGACTGTATTAAAGGGTTGCAGCTTTACAAGGTTGACCACCACTGCTCTACAGCCTTGAATGCACTCCCTGATTTTACACTTTTAAGAACATAGATCCTCTACAGGGTGGGAGAGAAGGCTCATCAAGTGAAGGGTCTTGCTGCTAAGTCTCACAACCTAAGTTTAAGAACAGACCCCACTTAGAAAAAAGACAGCCAGTTCCCACGAGTTGTCCTCTGATGTCCACATGTAAACATGGTATGCCCCCCAACACACACACACACAAAATAAATGTAATGAAAAAAATTTAAAGGTAATATCAGTACCCAACTTAAACAAAAGTATTAAATCATAAATGATTGTACTTCCCAAGTTCCATAACCCTCCAGGAGCACCTGAGACAGAACTTGAGCCCCATCCCTATCTGCCTCTAGACCTTCAATTTAATTTGAAACATTTATTTTTTTAAAGATTCCTTTATTGTATGTGTGTCCGTGTCTGTTTGTGTTTGTGTGTGTGTGTGTGTGTGTGTGTGTGTGTGTGTGTGTGTGTGTGTGTTTGCTCAGAGGCATGAAGAGGGCATTTGATCTCCTTGGAGATTGAGCTGTGAGCTGCCTGAAATGGATGCTGAGGACTGAACTCTGGTTCTCTGCAAGAGCAGCAAGTGCTCCTAACCACGGAGCCCTCTCACCAGCCCTGCACACTGATGCAGACGCTTCTTACTTCAGATCATTAAATGAGTGGATTCCAAGGTAAGGTGGGAAATCTGAACTCTAAACACAAATAATTCAATAAGAATGATCTATATAAAGTACAAGATCTCTAGAAAGCACAGCATTGGAATTCAATATTCAGAAATGGTTATTTTATCATAGCTCTTGATATTTTTTCCTATGGTCCTTTTTCAATCCCTTGGTAGATCTCTAGCACCTTCAATATTCTGGGAAAAGCTATCCCATAAAATGAAATGTAGGGCCGAGGGAATGGGGCAATGTTCTGCAAACCCGATTAACTGTGTATCTGCCGAAGGCCAGGAAGTGGATTCTCCAGTCACTCAAGCATGAAGGAGCACATTCAACCCCACCCCGTCATAGGCAAAACCACAGGCTGGTAATATGACAGCAGAGAACATGGGCATCTCATCCTATGACCTTTCCCAATCACTCAACAATCTAAGGAAAAGAGGGAACTTAACAAAATACTCATGGCTTTGGGGTTCCTTCAGGTGTCATTCTATGGCCCACCTGGGCTGGCCTGGAATGAACTGAGTAGTCCAGGCTAGCCTTGAACCTTCTGTCAGACACCCTGCTTACCTTGCCAAATGCTGAGATTGCAGTCATGGCCACTACACCTGGCTTAGTGTGAGCTCTTGAACTTCTAATTTTCCTAACTATCCTTTCTATGCGATCTAAGTTTGTGTGTGTGTGTGTGTGTGTGTGTGTGTGTGTGTGTGTGTACATATATATGTGTGTATATATAAATATACATACACACATATATATACACATATATACATACAGATACATTCTTTTAAACTAGCACCACAGATAAACCAAGACAGTCTGTGAAGTTAGTTCTTAGACTTATCTTCAAGTTTAGCTGCAGGAGAAATCTGAAAACATCTATGGCAACCTTCAGTGAAGACAGCAGAGCCTTTCCCAGCCCAGAGAAGGTTGCAAGGAGGAGAATCACAGCCCCTAGCAGTTCCCGAGCACTTACTTCCACGCCATAGTGTAAAACTGAGGCAGCAGGATGCATAGACAAGTTTTCAAAAGGCTTAATGTGAGGTTTCTCCCATCCAGATGCCAAGGACCACTCGACTGTCAGCATGTGGTCAGTAAACGTAGCTCCAAACACCAGAGAGTCAGGGTCTGGCTTTTCCTTCAAAACAGTGGCTGGTGTAATGACAAGGTCTTTGGCCTGTAGAAGAAAAAGGAGAATGGTAAGGAGAGAGTGATCAGAACCACAACGCACTGGCTAAACAGACAAAGGTCCAAATGTGAAAGGCATCCCTTGATATTTGCAGCAAGCACAGAGTTTAACACTAGGGGGTCTGAGGGCATGCTTTGATTGGTGGAGTGCTTGCCCAGCATTCATGAAGCCCTGGGTTTAACCCCCAGCACCACTAAAGACGTGCAGGCAGAAGGTTCAGAAGTTCACCAACCTTGTCTAAAAAACAAAGCAAGTCTCAAACAACAACTCAAACATAACACCATAACACTGTGAGAACCAAATAGACCAAACCTGTGCTCAGAGTTCAGCCAATTATTTAAAATCTCTGCATCAGGGCTGGCAAGAGGGCTTAGTAAGTAAAGGCGCTTGCTGCCAAGCCTGACAACCTGAACTTGATCCCTGGGACCCACATGGTAGAAGAACCACCAACTCCCACAAGTTGTCCTCTGACCCGATATAAGCACCACGGCACAGGTATTCTCACCCCCCCCCCCCCCGACACACACACACAATAAATTACTGCAATAAAAAACATTTAAAACAAAACAATCATCTTGGAGCTGGAGAGATGGTGGGGCGGGGGGAGGGGGGGGCATCTCGTTTCTTTGTAGAGGATCCAAGTTCAATTCCCAGTACCCACATGGTGGTTCACAACCATTCAAAAATCCAAAGTTCCTGAGGATCAGATGCTATCTTCTGACCTCCGTATGTACCAAACATGTACACAATGAATGCACGCATATACATGAATGCAAAACATACATAAAACAAAATGAACAAATCTAAAAATATATTTTTTATAAAAATCAAAAAATCCCTGCAATAGTGTGGCATTGTACACCTGTCATCCCAGAACTTTGGAGGCTGAAGGGGGAGAGTCACATACATGAGGCCAGCCTGGACTATATGGCAAGTACCAGGCCAGCCAAGGTTACATACTTAGAAGACTAACTCACAAACAAATCTCTGCAATGACGTTGGCTATAAAGTCATGAGAAGCAGACCTCAGGGATATACCAGCGTGGTAGGTGTGGGGAAAAGACACAGAACTGAGGGGAGGGTCTGCTCCCCACTCCCACCAGACTCGAGTGGGATGTTTCAGAAAGGAGGGGCCTCCTCCAGGAAACACAGGCCTGTTCACAGTGGCAGGAGACCCTTAAGGATTGAGCCACTGTTCGCCATGGCTGCACAGCATCTCCCCAGAGCATTCCAGCACAAGCTGCCGACTCCTCCAGATGCGGCAGAGCGCTCTCCTCTTTGAAGATGGACCAGCAGAGAATGGAGCCTCAGATACAAGCCCTCTGTTCTGGGAAGACAAGATCGTGAACAAAAGCCCTCCTATTCAGGGACACAGAAACAACTGCACTCAGCCACTCTCCACAAAGCCAGTTTGACCGTCACAAATGGCCAGAGTCGCCACAGCTCTGATCCTTGAGAACAACTATAGAACAGTAAACAAACAAAAACACCCTTTTCTCTTAAGTCATGGGCGAATTCTCTACTTTTCGTCTGCGATCTCACTCTACTCATTAAACGTTTTCAGCGTATCTCTTCACTCTCGCACATCCTTCCGGCCTCGGGTCTCTCCTCTGTGACTTCTCTCCCTAGCTCTGAGGTACAACGCTTTTTTTCCTCGGTGCTGTATGGTTATTATATTAGTGCGATTAATCCCTCTCCTTCGCTCTTCACGCATGCGGTCTGTCTTCCACCCTCATTCCTCTCACTCTCTGCTTTCTCCTCTGATCCTCTCTCTCTCCTCTTCCTTCTCTCTCTCTCTCTCTTCTCCCTGCTCTCTCTGCTTCCCCGTTCTCTATTACTAACGCTTATTGACTGTCTTCCTCGTTTCTGGCTCCCTTACTTGCTTTACCTCTATACTCCATCATCTTGTGCCTACTCTCCTCTCCTTCCATCTCCGGTGTCTCCTCCCCTCTCTCCTCTCTCTCTCCTCTCTCTCCTCTTCCTACAATTCTCTCCCCTCTCCGTCTGTCCCTCTCTCACTCTCTTTCCTCCTCTCTCCTTCTGGACTCTCCCTCGGTTCTCCTTTGTACTTCGTCGTCTGTGCGGGGTTTTCTTTGACAGCAGTTGAGACCTCTTCTCGAAATCTTATCTCTCTCCTGGTCTTGTCTTCTGTCGCGACGCATATCTGTCGCCTACTCTTCCTCTCTTCCTTTCGGTCATCCCTGCATGCTCTCTCACTCCTCTCTGCTCCCTCCTCTCCCCACTGGTCTAGTCTGATGTTTCGCTCAAGAATGCGAGTGCAGCTCTCCAAAGCTCTTTTCTGACATTCATCTCTCTTCGCTCCTACAGATACCTCTGCATCTAAGTGAGTATTGAGATGCGAGAAAAGGTATAGGCCGATGGAGAGGGTATAGAAGCAACTAAGAGGAGAGAAAGGGAGAAGGGAGAGGCAGAGAGTCCCACATCCAGCTTCTAGCGAAGGGGTCGTGCCGCGTCAGTCCGGATGGCATTAGGGAGGCCATACTCTCTCTCTCTCTTTGCTCTCCTCTCTCTCTCTCTCTCTTCCTCCCCCTCTCTCCCAATAAAACAACAACAAACAACAACAAACCCTAGAGAGGAGAAAGCTCTTGGAGGGGGTGGGGGTGGGGCTGTCAGACTCTCTTGTTGCTCAGGTAGCTTATAAACTCTCCTTAGCTAAGGATCATCCTGCTTCTGCCTCCTGAGAGCTACAGGTGTGCATGTCACCCCAGGTCTAAGTAGTGCTCATTAGGCAAAAACTCTACCAACTGGGCTACATGCCCAGCCCCACCCACAGTCTGTGACAATCAGAATTATCAGCATTTCTCACAGGAAGACACAGGTTGGAGATGGATAGTGCAAGCTGAAAGGTGAGACTGAATTCCAGACCGACCTTAAACACTGCGAAGACAATGGGCATTGGCATTTTAAAATTTTATTTGTTATCCTGTATAGATGCGTCAGTGTGGGCACACCACACATCTGTGTGGAAGTCAGAGGACAGCTTTTGGTTGGGAGTTGGTCCTCTCTTTCCAACATGGGCTCCAGGGATCAAACATGGTGTTAGGCTGATAGAGCGATCATTTTCACCACGGAGGCATCCATGACCCTTTCTTTTTAAGTGACAGTCAAGAATATGCATGGTTCTTCAGCAAGACTGCCTCTCCCCCCCTTATCCACCCACCTCCTCCAGGAGGCTACCAAAATGTATAGCTTGCCTACCCTGCTGTTTTTCTCTTAAATTTAATAAAATTGTCCTCAAGCATAATAAAATAAACTTTACTTTCACTTTTCAATGACCATCTGAGTTAGGATAATTTAAAAACTCCAGCTTTGCCTCATCGAAACTGAATATGCTCATCTTTTCCTTTTTCCTCCAGCTCTGGTCCTCACTACATTGGTCTTAGTGTTCTGAGTTGTATCAGAAGGATTAGCTGCAGAGGCATTGGCTGGGGAGTGCACAGAATGCATCAAGTCTGCTTGAGGTTCAACCCTTGCTTCCTGAACAAGGTCACCATCAGTCAGCGACAGATACATAGGTTAGCACAGGATTATCCAAACCTCCAAACAAGTATTTTTTAGCTACTCTGTGCCTATAATGCCATGGGTCATTAAAAACATCAAGTCCTTGTTCTGCTAGCAAAGGGAAGATAATAAATAACCAAAAAACTAGATCAAAAGACAATTAATGCTATGGAGAATTAAAGTAACTCAGGAGAACAGGCAGAGAAGGGAATGTTGGTCTTTGCTTTGCAGAGGCCTGTCAGTGTAGCTGAGCTGCCTTGAGTGCGGAGAGAAGGCAGGGTGTCTAGAGACCTAGGATTAATGTACTTCAGGCAGATGGGCCAAGCAGGACATAGCAAAGACCCTGAGGCAGGAACACAGGGAGGAACGAGAGAAGGGAAAAGGGAAAGGGTCACAGAGGTCCTGGCTGTCCTTAGGAACACCAGGCAAGGGATGGACCAAGACAGACGACTATGAGCTCTACACCAATCACATTCCAGCTCTCAGAGACCTCTGGCTGTTTTGCTGAGACTGCAGCCTTGGCTACTTCCTTCTTGGGAATGTAGTTTGCCATAAACTCAGCAGGCACAGTAAGCCTCACTCACCACACTACTGCAAGCATCAGCCTGTGGGAGGGCCATCACCAAAGATGCCTGCAGAGGCAAGACTGTCCTGTATTTCCTGGTGGTTTCATCGGTTGAGCAAGCAAGCTCAGCTAGGGTGAGAAGCACTTAAGGAAATGTAGGTAAAAGAATCTGAGCAATGCTAAGTTCTATCCTGCTGGGCTTCCCCACCTCCATTTCAGTGATTTGCCAGGCCCAGGTCCTCAAGCCTGGGAGATCAGCTGGAGATAGTTTGTGGTCTGCACTTTGCCCGGCTAAAAATCATGTTTGAAACTTTGAACAAACTAAGTCTGAGCCCCAAGGCCCCTTGGAGGTTCTAGGTCCACTTTGAAATGGGGTCTAGCTTATAGCTTTTAATTTTTTTCACAGTTGGACAATGGAGAAGCTCAGTGGAAGGAAAAAAACCACTTGCTGTAAAAGTAAGAGGACCAAAGTTGAACCCCAGGTTAAGATGGCCCTGGTGTAGTTTGTACAGTTGTATATTCTGAACCTTTTGCCTAAAATGCTTCCAGAGCTGGGCTTGCAGCTCAGGGTAGAGCACTCTGCCTAATGTGTGTAAAATCCTGGGCTCAACATTCAGCATTGCAAAAAGTAGAAGAACAGAGGTGGGGCCACCCAGTCAGCCCAGGCTAGACCAAAGTGCTAGAGCTGCTTAACGGCCAGGCTGAGACAGAGAGTACATTTATGTTCAAATTCGTGTTTCTTCTAGGGCCAAAGAGATGGCTCAGAGGTTGAGAGTGTTTGCTGCTGTTTCAGAGTTCAGCTCCTAGCATGGTCAGGAAGCTTGCAGACAAGCATGACTTCAGCTCCAGGAGCGTCTGCCATCTTCTTCTGGCCTCTGAAGACATTGCACACAGCCACATCCATGCAGACACATAAATAAATCAGAAAGATGTTACAATCAGTGTTCCGATTCTAACTTTCGAATACTGGCAGCAGTTCTAAATAACAAAATGTGCAGGCCTCCCTTCCGTGTGTGGACCACAGTATCTTCTCTGACTACCACCCCTCCCATCCAGAGTTGAAATAAAGAACGCCCTGGATCCAGCTGTTTTCTAAGTAATACAAAATTTTGTGGCCTTCATAATTTCACCAAGAACTCTAAATTCCTTTGAGAAAATTTCTGCAATTCTGGAAATCAAGGTTTCTTTGAGACAGAGTCTCACTATATAGCCCTAGCTGGCCTTGAGCTCAGAGATACACCAGCCTCTATGTTCTGAGTACTGGAATTAAAGGCAAAGGCTGGGGGCACAGGGAGGTGGGGGTGAGGCCTGAAGACATGGCTCAGCAGTCAAAACCACAGCACTCACATGCCAGCTTACAGTGCTCTGTAATGCTGTAATCCTAGTCAGGTCTATGTGGACACCAGACATGCATGTGGTACACACACACACACACACACTAAATCTTTTTTTTTTAATGTCAGATGTGCTAGTACACACCTTTAATCCCAGTGTTTGAAAGGCTAAAGCAGGTGGATCCCTATGAGTTCAAGGCAATCCTGGGCTACATGGTGAGACCCTGTCTCAGAACAAAGAAGGGGGAGGGGACCAACCAACCAGTTTTTGTTCAGTGACATTTTATATCAAGGGCATTGGAAGGCTAAAGAAAAGCATGTTAACTGGGAGACAGTAAGAAAATACAAGTTTCCAGGCCATCTATCTGGCTCAGTGGGTAAAGGAACTTCACCTCCAAGCCCGATGACCTAACTTCAATACCTGGAACATGTTAGAGCCAATGCCTACAAGTTGTTCTCTGATTTGCACATGCATGAACCCATACACATATACAAAGTAAGTAAACAAAAACATGTAAAAAATAGTTTCAATTTAAAAAAGGAAAACAATCTCTGATTTGATATCTACGATGAGGAGATACCTGGACACTTTGCTTGCCGAGCCCAGCCATTCTTCTCTGCACTGGATATAAAAATAAACATAACCAAAGCGCAGACTATGTCAATCAGCACTGGAAGGCACGAGGCTCTGCATGTGCCACTGAGAAAGACTGCCCGGTCTGCTCAGTGCTTTTCTGTGGATCCTCTCTGAGAACCTACAGAGGTCTGAAGAAGAAATGCTTTGGAGTCAATTAGGGGGAACTGTAAGATGCAGAGAGCACATTTCTTTCAAAAAGGACCCTGGTGTCCACAGTAAGACTCAGAGGTAATAAATACAGTTCTTTAAAAGAATGAGCTAAAGGGAGCTGGAGAGATGGCTCACCAGCTAGAGTGCAGGCTGCTCTTCCAGGACCCAGGTTCAATTCCCATCACCATGTCAAGAGGCTCACTAGTCATCTGTAACTACAGTTCCAGAGGATGCAATGCATCTAGTCTCTAAGGGCACTCACATAGATGTGCACAAACTTACTACACACACACACACACACACACACACACACACACACACACACACACGTACATAATTAAAAACAAATCTTTAGGGGAAAAAACTGAGAAAAAAGGTCTGTAAGGTGGCTGAGGGCAAAGGCACACACTGCATACACCTGTGCTCTTTATAGCATGCTCAAGTCATGGTGGGGAAGGGGAGAAACAACCCTCCAAGTTGTCCTCTGACACACCCAAGCACACCATGGTGTCCTCCTACAATAATAAATAAATAAAGGAATGAATGAATGAATGAATGAATGAATGAATGAATGAATAAGATGACTGCTTTGCGGGCCCAGCTAGAAAACATCAGCCTCACTTTGACAGGACCCCACCACAGTGGGAAAGGGACAATAAAATAAGAAAGGATCTACAAGAGACCTGGACCACAGACAGAAAATGGTCAGAAGCGAAGATCCAAGGTAAGGGTGTGATGCAGGAACAGAGGCTCCTGGTTTAGTGTATGCAAGGAAAGACCCTGGGTTCAACAGCCAGCACTGAGCTTTCAATAAAACCCATCAGATGATCAATACTGTCTCAAGCCATGCCAGGAGCACAAGAAGTGTAGGTGGGCATCAGCACACATAACCAAGCTGCACACAACTTCAGCTAACAAATACATTATTTTCACTATGAACTCTATCGTGCACTGAATACTTTGTATAAAAAAGCATAAAGTCCTTTCAATTGAAAAACATAATTTCTTTCAAGAAATTGACTCACTGAACCTTTGTCTTATAAAGCTTAGCAAGAATCCAAGGCCAGCCTGGTCTGTACAGAGTTCCAGGACAGCCAGAATGATCCCCAGCCTTTCATGTATTATAGACGAGACCTGGGAGCACTGGGGATGGAATTCTGGACAAGCACTGTGAAAGAACTGAGCCCCACACCCACCGACTGCAGCCTCTTGGAAACTACCAAGCAGTCTATGAGGATTAGCAGCTAAGCCTATTGCTTCGGGCTCCCGGGGAATTACTTCAGTGCACCAGAAATTACACAGACAAAATCCACAGCAGCTCATTGTAGCATATTATACTATATTTTGGTTTAAAACAAAACAGTTGTGATCAGAGAGCTTATCTTGAATTGAGTATTACCCAGCACTGTCCCCACACACCAAGTGTCCCCTGTGGGACTAAGCCCCTCTCTGAACTCTGCCAGGATGTGAGGTCACAGGACAGTCTGTACTATGGATGACAATTGGTAACGTATCAGAGCCAGCAAAGTGGCAGAGCCAAGCACTCATGGAGATCTGCAAACTGCTCCAGGCTGTGGCTGGCGGATGAGGATAAAGGACAGTCAAGTACTCAGAAGAGATCTTTATCTCTGTCCCTTCAATAACTCCCCTGGGAAGCATGAGGCCATGTCATACATAAACCACACAATTCAGATAGAAAGAAAATGCAACCCTGGACTGTAGGATTTTTAACGAGAGAAGACACTGTTTTTTTCTTGGACAAGCAGGGTAAAGGATTAAGCTGATACATTTAAGAAAAAAAAAAAAGGTTCCTATTCATCAATTGAGTCGTTTCCAATAAAATTCAAGAAATGTGTGTAAACTTACACAGTTAAAATTCCCCAACCCCCAATCTCAACCTGAAATGCATCACCTCTAACTTAACCAATCCCACAGACGCCTTACCCTAAAAGTCTCAGCCACTTCTGATCCTCCTTCTCCAGCAAAGGGCATCGTGCATCCATTACTGAAGTCCTTAAAAATAAAAATAATTAAACCTCCATTAAGCAAAGTTAGGTGGGTCATTGCAGGTGCCTGATCGAGGGACTCACCATCACAGAAAACAGAAAAGCGGAGCCTGGACCGTCCAGCACCCGGTGTCAGCACCAGCCGGAGTGATGTCCAAGCCTCCCAACCCGCCCCAGGTCTGGCTTATCTTCTAGTAGTTTAGGGAGGGGCTCCTTAAATTCCAGGTCAGCCCAGGAGCCAGGGTTCACCCGCAATGAACAAGAAAGCAATTGTCTCCCGAATGTCCAAATGAGTCATCTAGACCGAGGGGTTTAAGCCATTTATAAAGAAAAAAAAAAAAAAAAATTCCCGAGAGCGCTCAGCCTCGTGGTCTTGTCAATCACAGGCGCACAATAGGCAGGCTGCCACCAGTGTGAGAGAGCGCGGACTAGCTGGAACCATTTTCTCCACCCACAGGGTCCCGGGTGCTTCGGCGCGGCCAAAACCTCACACTTGAAGGACAAAACCTCTTCATACTGGTGGCAATTAAATAAATGAAAGATACCGCAGTTTGGAATTAACTAGGGAAAGGGGCAGGCATTCAAAAGCTGGACGCTAATTTGCTAAATAGCTGGGAAGGAGGGAAGGGGTCCTAGCCTGCAGAGGCTGAGGTGGGATTTGGGGGTGGGGACGGCTTTCCCTCATCCTCCAGTTTTCCAGGCTGTAACATCCGCATCCCTGGTGACATCCCTGCTATCCCTAGTGATGCCCAAGTCCCTGTAGCAACCCTCAAGTTCTTCCCGTCCCGGATTGTGACCCCAACATCTCTAGTAACGATTCCTGCGTCTCCAGTGGAGAACCATGAGTTTCCCCAAGTCCCACTGTCTTCCCTAATGCCGATCCCTGAAGCCCCACAGTGACCCCCTCAGTCTCCTATAGTGTCCCTAGTGGAGACCCCCGCTTGCCTAGTGGAGACCCCAGGGATGACCCCAGAATTCCCTGAAGACACTAGCAGCCCCTGAGTCCACAGTGGCGACCCTCGAGCATCTATGAATCATCTCCATCCCCGCCGTAACCCCAAATCTGCCAGTCCCTGCATCCTCCGTGGTGAACCCCGAGTCCCGTGACCGCTTCCGCCGTGACCCCCGAATAAGTCCCCTGCGGGATGCTAGTCCTGGCGCCCCTGGCCCTTCGCCCTGCGGGTACCTGGCGGGCCAGGGCTGCAGTTCCCCCAGGCAAGCAGGCCATGACGAAGCTGTGGACGCGTGGGAATGCGTGGCGCGGCGGCGACACGTGGCACACGGCGAATCCCGAGAACCCAGGGCCGCTGTTCCGTGTGGCGGGCACTGGAGGTCCGAATGGAGAGCCACCGGCGAGCAACCGGCACAGGGAGGAGCGCAGACGCTGCAGCATCTCCGTGTGGTGGGTGCGTGCAGTCACGCCGGGCTGGGCAAGCGCATCGAGAGCCCAGAAGCACTGGCGTTTTACTCAAGAACTCTGCAGGGCAAGACCTGGGACACCTCTGCGACACATTTACATCACAATGGCTTTCTCAGGGACTAAAGGGGTAAAGGACCAGGGTTTGCAGGTGGGGACCTGCATTTAGTATCTGGGCTTTGACTTGCCACCGACCTACATTTGCTGACCTCATCTGCTTTTCCACGCAGAGCCTCTGATCTAGCTACACTGCTGGCAGCCTCGGAAGCAATCTTCTTGCGGTTTATCCGGTTCAGACAAGACAGCGTCCCTGCTACCGTGGTGGCTGTCGCTTTTAACCCTAGCACTTGAGAGGCTGATGAAAGATGGTTGCTGCAAGTTCTGGACAAACCCGAGGTACAGTGAGACCTGGTCTCCGAGACAAACAAAAACTAGGGGGCTGGAATGATGGCTCAGGGGTTGATTTTGATTCCTAGCACCCACGTCCTTAAAAACCACCCCCAGCTCTAGGGATCCCATACCGCTGGCCTCTGAGTGCCTGCACTCAGGACACATAATTAAAAATGATGAGCTCCCGGGCATACTACTTTGGCATTTTTCTGGCAGTGGACTGTGAAGAAGCCCCAAAATAGTTTGACCACACAGCAGCCATGACAAGCTTAGGGCCCTAGATACGGCTTCTGTGACGGGCTTACTGGCAGGCAACACTCAGATCCAGGAAAAGCCTTAAGCTGATACCGCCCAGGGATCTACCCAGGGGTGAGGAAGTACCTGACATCCCAAACATTCCAACCATTAGATAAGGTGGCCAGATGCCCTTGAATCTAGCACACACCTGTTTTTGTTTTACAGATACCCCTAGACAATTGTCAGTCAATCAGGGTCCTGGACCCTGGAAATCCCCTCACCCCAACCTCTGCTACAATAAAAACTCTGCCCCACCTGAGCTCAGGGCTCTCTGCTCTCACCACTGTGTTGGACAGACAGAGGGACCAAGCTCTGAGCTTGAAATAAAGACTCTTTGCTTTTACATTAGGGATTCAGTCTCCGTGGTGGTCTTTTGGGGGTCTGTCCCCCGGCATGGTCAGCATCTGGGCATAACAGGACCTCAGTAGCAACATTAGAAAGAGGCGCTGGGGGAGGAGGGGTAGGAATAGTTCTGGGTTTCATATAGGAAATGGGAGAGTAGGACAGCTTCAGTGCCCTCCACCCAATCTCTGGCGCCAAGTTGAAAAGCCTGGCCTGTTCCAACAGCCTGAAGAGTTTCTCTTATGTGTATTTTTCCTTAACTTTTTCTCTTTTTTTAAATATTGAGGTCTATTTGTTCATTGTTACTAAGGTACACTGTGATCCTAGAGATTCTTGGTCAATGTCAGCCCACAGACAGTGAGCCCTCCTCGGTCCAAAATTAATAGTGGGCACTGGGTTGACCTAGCCGATCTTGAAATGGGAATCTGGCCTTGCATTGTGGGGAGAAGGCAGTTAAAACCCTCCTGGTTTCAAAGTCAGCTATTAAGGAAATAGACAGAGAGCGGCTTGTTTTGGGGGCCATAGAGGGTGGATTCCTTCACCCTGCTTAGCTCAGCACCCCACCTGCTGTTTCCCAGGTAAAACTAGAAAGGAAGTTTCACAGCTACCACTATTTAGGATTTAAAATTTCCTTTCTGTATCCAAAGGTAGAGGCATCAGAACTCTGTTGAGGCCCCTTTTTAAAGGAAAACTACTTCCTTCTGGTCAACAAAAAAATGGAATCTAAGTTCAACCTCCAGCCAGAGTGGAGAAGGAAATTCTGATCTGCCCCAAAGATTAGAACTTTAAATACTACTGACCCCTCCCTAAAGAGTTAACTAGTTGGGTATGTCAATCACCTGGCGAGAGGCCTCTTCAAAAAGCTGAAAATTTGTTTACCTAAAGATCCAACTCTAGTACTCTTGGGCATATGCCCAAAGGACCTACATCCATGTTCATTGCTGCTCTATTCATGATAGCCAGGAATTAGAAACAGCCTAGATGTCCATCAATTAACTGATGAATAGATAATAAAAGGTACATTTACACAAAGAAAACTATTCAACTGTTAAGGAAAATGAAATGTGAAGGTAAATAGATGGAGCTAGAAACAAGCGCCGTGAGCTAACTCAGATCCAAAACAACAACTATCTAATGTTTTCTCTTAGATGTGGATGCTAGCTTTTAAGCTTTAAATATTTGTTTCGGTGAATAATCACAGAGGGTAGATGGCTTGTAAAGGACCAGGGAGAAGAAGCAGATCTTCCAGGGAAGAAGAAATAGAGTATAGTATTACAAAGAGACAAAGGGTAAACACAACAGGGTTAACTAGGGGCGGGATGGGAAGTGGAGTGCAGGGACTATGGGAAAGGCCACATGGAAGCCTACTACTATAGAAACTTCCTAAAATATATAGACATATGAATAGAGCTTACATGGAATCACTAAATAATGGGGGAGACAATGCCCAACTAGACATCTTATGCCACCAAGCAAAACCTCCAGTGCCAGGAATAGGTTATATAGCTTGTTGCACTGTTGGCCAAAGGGGTCCCATGGATTTCCAAACATCACAGGCTGTTGCCAAGGCTATTAATGTCTCTCCATGACCTGATGGTAGGGTCATATTGCTGAAGACACAACTTATGCCATCAAACATGGAGAAATCGAGCTAGTGCCCAGCTGAAGCCTCATCCCTACAGACTAGCATGTATGGTGCTGGAAGGTGCTCGGTGCTGCCAGAGGAGAAAGGGAATCAGCAGGAACTCCCAGCTATGAACCCGCAACTACAACAGCAACCTGTCTGCAAGACACACCAGTGAAACAGTGGCACAAATGTCATCGTCGGATACAAAGTAGGGCCCCCAAAATAGCAGTGCTGGTGACAATATCCTAAACAGAAGGACTCTGACTTGACCCGGTAAACAGAAAGATTGTTAGGAGTAAAAAGAGAATCGTAAACTCAGCATTGGGCAGGTTTGTTTCCCAGGAAAGCCACTATGCCCTAACCCAGCCTCTGGCAAGAGCATCCAGCTCCAGACTAACCTTGCACCAATTCCCAGGCTTTTCTGGCCCACACCTCTCCTTCCCTGTCTCCTTAAAACTGACAAGGCTTTTCCTGTTCTGTCCACACACAGCCCTCCTGCCCAGACAGCCCAGCAGTTTGATTCCTCAGATAAACTTTTCTTTCTACAACCACTTTTTCTGATTAGATTTAAAGACCCACTCTATGAGAGGAAAGGCATACATAACACTACTTAAGTGGCCCCAAACCCGAGACTAAACAGGTCATGGGCCTAGAGGAAAACTTATTACTATTATTCTGCTAAAGAAACAGCAATAAAATGACTCCTAGTGACATATTGCCATGCACATGGAGCATCACTCCACCCTCTTCAGAGAGGTTCTTCTGGCAATAGATGGAAATTAACAGAGAGACCCACAACTGGACACTCGCAGAGTCAGAGACTCTGGAACACTCGGCCCTACATAAGATGCCTTGATTAAACCTCCCATCTCAAGGCTAGGGGCTCTATGCAGAGAAGGAGATGGAAAGCCTCTGCAAGCCAAAGGTGGGGGATGACTCATAGCAAACAAGATCTTCCAGGCCAAACATGAATGAACAGAGACTGTGACAGCATTCATAAAACCTGCACAGGTTCAAACCAAACAAAATGCTGGTACTGAGACAGGGAAAGGGACACAAAGACCCACCTCTAACCAAGAAGCTATTTGTAATTAATTCGTGCTGGGAGAGGGGAGAGTCTGTTACCTCCAGTGGAATGTTCAGGGGTGAATCAACCACACTCCAGTGCACCCAGGCATAGTTGACCAACACAAGGTGAACTCCATGTTTTTATTTTGTTAGGTTTTTTAGTTTATCTGTTTTCCTTTTGTTGTTGTTGTTGTTTTGGTTTGGTTTAGTTTTGGTTTTATGTTTTTATGTTTTGGTTCTTTTTTTCCTTGCTGTTTTGTTTTTGAGAGAGAAAGAATATGAAGTTGATTGGATAAGGAGGTAGGAAGGATCTGGGAGGAGCTGGGAGAGGGGAAAGAATATGAACAAGATATGCTCTATAAAAAATTCAGGACAGGCCGAGTGTTCTGGAGTCTCTGACCTTTAATCCCAGCACTCGGGAGACAGAGGCAGGTGGATCTCTGTGAGTTCAAGGCCAGCCTGGGCTACAGAGTGAGATCCAGGACAGGATCCAAAGCTACACAGAGAAACCCTGTCTTAAAAAAAAAAAAAAAAAACCATAATAAATAAAATTTATAAAAAATAAAACAGAATATCTGCTGCAGGATGAAAAGATGAAGGATGCCACCATCACCCACCCCTCCGCCTCCTGGAGTGAGTACGATGTGACCAGCTGCTCTGGCTTTTATGCCTAGACTTCCCCACCCTGAGGGCTGTGGCCTCCGACTGCGAGCTGGGTTGCTTAAGTCCCCTTAATGCTTTCCAAAATAATGATGATGATGATGATGATGTTATCAGGACGTATGTGTGTCTATGCACATGAGTGCAGGTATCCTTGGAAGCCGAAGAGAACATCAGATCTCCTAAAGCTAGAGTTACAGACCAAGAATATTGGGTAGAGGAAAAAATGTGGAAGTTTTTGTTGTTTAGAAAGCCAGACTCTGGACATGGTACATGCTAAGCCAGCACTGCATCACTGATCTGCTGTCCAGCACACCACTGAAGGAATGTCCATCAAGGAACAGTAGTGCTAAGTTAGCCATAAGTCAAACAGGAGTAGGGACTTCTGGAACATAGCTGCACAATGGGGTGACAGAAGGTAATAACATCATGTACCACACAGCTCAGAAGGCTGGAAGAAAGGGTACTGACCATCTCCACAGTGAGCAGTGAATGTTTGAGGAAATGAGTTCAGCTTGATGTGGTTATCATGCAATGCATTATGGGTGGAACCACTAATATGGAACCCCATTAATATGTGCATCTTATAGGCTTCAATTTAAAATGAAGTTTTAAAAAGAAACATTTTGCTGTGGGATGTTCAGTATGTTAAATGTGTTGCTCTGATTAGTGAATAAATAAAACACTGATTGGCCAGCACCCAGGCAGGAAGTATAGGCAGGACAAGCAGAGAAGAGAATTCTGGGAAGTGGAAGGTTGAGGCAGAGAGATGTTGCCAGCTGCTGCCATGACAAGTGAGATAAGGTACCAGTAAGCCATGAGCCACGGGGCAACTTATAGACTAATAGAAATGGGTTAATTTAAGATAGAAGAACTAGATAGCAAGAAGCCTGAGCCATTAGGCCAAACAGTTTAAATAATATAAGTGTCTGTGTGTTTATTTTATAAGTGGGCTGTTGGACTGCTGGGGCTTGGCGGGACCCAGAGAGAAAACTCTAGCTACAACAATTTTGTATTTCTGTCATTTAACTATGAAATGTGACTCAAAACAAAATGAAAGTGAATGTGGATTTAAAAATGAGATAACACTGTAGACGTTTTTATAAATGTGCTGGCTAGTTTTATGTCAACTTGACACAAGCTGGGTCTTCAAAGAGGAGGGAGCCTAGGTTGAGAGAAACCTCCATAAGATGGGGTTCTGGGCAAGCCTGTAGGGCATTTTCTTAATTAGTGGTTGATGTGGGAGGGCCTAGCACATTGTGGGTGGTGTCATCCCAGGACTAGTGGTCCTGGGTTCTATAAGAAAGCAGACTGAACAAGCCATGGAAAGCAGGCTAGTGAGCAGAACCCTCTATGGCCTCTGCAGCAGATCCTGATCCAGGTTCCTGTCCTGTTTGAGTTTCTTTCCTGGTTTCCTTCAATGGTGGACTACAATGTAAGAGTCTAAGCCTTTCCTCCTTAACTTGCTTTTTTTGACAGCAGTAGTGACCATAACTAGAATAGTAGATAAGTCACTGTTCATTGTATTTCATGAGGAACTAGTTTTTTCCCCACAGGAGGATAATATCCTCATGCTTATCAATTATTAATATGCCATAACTAGAATCATCAAGAATGTTAGGTTAAGTTGTGAGATGTTAGGTCACTCTGTTTAAATGCCATATTAAGAAAAGATAATTTAACTCTATGTGTGTATGCTGGAGAGTGTGTGTGCGTGTGTGTGTGTGTGTGTGTGTGTGTGTGTGTGTGTGTGTGTGTGTTTCAGGGTCTCATGTTCCTTAGGCTGGTCTCAATCCTATGAAGCCAAGGCTGACCTTGAACTCCTGACCCTCCCTACCTCCACCTTCCAAGTCCTGGGGTTAGAAGCATGTACCATAACACCCAGCCTATTCAGGGCTAGAATCTTACCCGGGGGCTTGGTGTGTGAGGCAAGTACTCTACCAACTGAGCTGTATCTGCAGCCAACATAAAAAGAGGTTTCATTGATTTTAACCTACAGGCAAGTAAACCCACTGCAAGGTTTAGAATTGAGAACAGAGTACAGGAGCAGGATTGTTGTCTGAGCTCCAGTTTGGAGACTGGAGGAAGGCCAAGCAAAATGGAGTACTGAGAAGACAGCTCTTGGCAAATACGCAGAGCAGATGATCCTATAATGGAATTTTCCCAGGGGCCTGCCCTGAGAAGATTCCTCTCAGAGTCCTGGGGAAGACACTACGTCTGGGTTTATTTTATTTCTCTAAGACAAAATTCTATCTGTACAGCTTCAGTTCTATCCTGACACTCAGTTCCTCCCTGTCCCTTCTTTTTCTGTCTTCTTGTAGTCCTAACCAAGCTCCTGTGCTTTTGACCTCTTCTCCATCCTCTGTCCCTTCACCCTCCATATTTGTTTCCTTGCTCCATACCCCCAGCCCTGAGAAACTCTGCCTTCTTCTCTTCTCTCTGGCCATGCAGATCTGTCTGCCTCTGGAATTCTGCTCCAGTCCTTACTGCACCTGGTTATGCAAAAATCCCTGTTGTCCTGAGTCAATAGCTCTGCCTTCCTACTAAGCCTGAAGACAAGTGATGATGATCTGAGTTTAGTTTGCACAAGAAACAAAGCTATGCATCTACCTCCTACCTGTCTCCTAGGCCCTGTAGAGGTGTAAGTTACCTAGTGGATCAGCTCAGCAGTAGGTCTGAGAAGCTTAGCTGTTGGCCAATATGACCTAATAGTATATGGGAAAACAAGAATTTCATAGCAGAAGACAGCTGATATACATATATATATATACTAAATAAAACCAAATATTCCTTGATAAATGGCTTCCTCTTGAAAGACTCTTGATCAGTCAAGGTATAGCTTAATATAGCTGAATCTCTATAATATAGTCTTGCAGCTTGCTGCAATCCTGTTAAAAAACTGGACCAGGCTGCAGTAGGAGATAGGGATACAGGATACTGTGTAGCTATGTTCTCAGACAGAAACAATCTGGACTAGAGGGAGACTCTTAAGTCAGGGAAATAAATACAACTCAAGAGACTCGGGAAGTGTAGCTGAAAGTTTTCCTGTGTCCTGCCCAGCCTGCAGCTGCTCAGACCCAAGTAAACACACAAAGGTTTATATTAATTAAAACTGCTCAGCCATTAGCTCAGGCCTACCACTGACTAGCTCTTACACTTAAACTCAGCCTATTCCTGTTAATGTTTATGTAGCCATGTATTCCATGGCTTTACCTGTAGGCCATTACATGCTGCTCAATGGACAGCAGGTTGGCATCTCCTGACTCAGTCTTCCTCTTCCCAGAATTCTCCTCTCTGCTTATCCAGCCTATACCTCCTGCCTGGCTACTGCCAATCAGCATTTTATTTATCAACCAATCAGAGCAACACATATTCACAGAATACAGAACATCCCACAGCACCTCCCCTTTTCTGTCTAATCCAAAAGGTAGGTTTTTAATTTTTTTTTTTTTTTTTTTTTTTTTTTTTTTTTTTCAAGACAGGGTTTCTCTGTGTAGCTTTGCACCTTTCCTGGAACTCACTTTGGAGACCAGGCTGGCCTCGAACTCACAGAGATCCACCTGCCTCTGCCTCCCGAGTGCTGGGATTAACAGCATGCGCCACCACCGCCCGGCCAAAGTTTTAACTTTAACATAGTAAAATTACATATGCTAGAACAGTTATCAAGCAAGAATTATAGTTATAATCTAGTCTATTTGTATTTGGAAAAATTAAAGAAGATATCCTATCTATCCTATATTTGTGAGTCTAAGGTTTCATATCTATCTTACCTCTTATCATAACCAAGGAAAATTGTAACTATCTAGTCTTCAACTACATCAAAGACCTCAGAAGGATATAATATTACCTAAGTAAAGAGGCAGAGCATTGTAAGCAACTTCCAAAAATCTAGAATGACAGAGACAGTTGCCTGCCTGGACAGTCATCCAAAGTTCTTCTGCAATGTTGGGGCATCTGTCTTCAGCGCAAAGACCTAGATTCTCTCAGTCACTTCTCTCAGTGTCCTGTAGAATGTCTGGCAGTTTCCTCTGCAGAGCAGGAACCTGAAGGACCATTTTGCCTTGCAAAGTTCAGTGGTCACCATCCCATGGATCCTGCATGTCCAGTTGACACAATATTTTGTCAGTCCAAGCAAGAATAGTAGTTTCTTGCCTAAATGGCTGTCTTTGCCAAGAAGATAAACTCTACATGGAGTGTCCTCAATGCCCATCCTCCTCTCTAAAGTAAATCGGTCCTGCCAGGAGCAGACATGTCTCACTGTCCAGAAAGTCCAAGTTTTTAAAACATTTTAAATGCCATATTCTGTAGGTCTTTGAACTGTTTGAAGATTACCTACCTAATTGAAATATATCTATGTACACCTAGAAAACTTAACATGACTATAAGTTTGACTATCATAGAAGACTTATTATTAATCTGTATTTCTTAATTATACATTACAATTTAAATGAATTACATAAACATAATACCTTAAATGAGAGTAAAAATGTATATAATGTATAACAAAATTAAGTTTAAATTTGTATCAATAAACTAAAATCTATAGCAATGTAAAATATTTATCCTATATTTCTATATCATATCTCCCTTTCTTACTTTAGAAAGATATTGACTATGACCAATAACAATTTGTAACCAACAACCTAAACAAAGACAAACATCCATAATCCACTTTTGGGAATGTGGGCATAATTTTCTCTTCCTACTGATAGAGAGTGCTGGTAATCTTATGGGGACACAAAGAAAATTTTAGGATTATGGTCAAGTCCTGAATGGAGTAGTCTGTGATGCTGTATTCTCTAAGCCAATTGCCTTGAAGTTGATTTTCAATTATCTGAGCCATGGGGTCATCAGAGACCTTTTAGGGGGTCTTGGCTGATCAAACCTGATGTATCTTAACCTGGAACAAATCCATAGCCTCTTGCTTTCTGTGGAAACAAAAACAGAGCCTCCTTTCCAAAGCAACATATCCTTAGATCAAATTTTGAAGTCAAGATACCTTTAAAATACACATATTGGTTTAACTGAGCAGTCTTTACAATCAAATGTTTTTCTGTAGTTAAAAATCCCAAAGACAACATAATCTAGATTCTCTGTGTGATATCCATCTTTATATGGCTTATTTTTTATATTGTCTTTACTGTCTCTTTAAAGACTTTATTTTTTAAAAACTATTTCTTTATATAACTAGCTATATTCCTTTTCCTCTCTCTTCCAAGCCGATGTACATTTTTATACACATTATAAGCCATTTTAAAGTCTTATTCCATCTGAATCTGTCTTATTGTGAATCTTGTCTTTTTTTTTTTTTTCCAGAGCTGAGGACCTCAAGCGTTCTACCACTGAGCTAAATCCCCAACCCCATTTTTTTTTTTTTTTTTTTTTTTTTTTTTTTTGGTTTTTTGAGACAGGGTTTCTCTGTGTAGTTTTGGTGCCTGTCCTGGCTCTGTAGACCAGGCTGGCCTCGAACTCACAGAGATCCACCTGGATCCGCCTGCCTCTGCCTCCTGAGTGCTGGGATTAAAGGTGTGTACCACTACTGCCCAGGCCTTATTGTGAAGCTATTGCTTTAAACTGCAGCATTACTAGGACTGAAATGGCAGCTTTGGCTGCTGGCTCCACCCATCTCAGCTTCTCAACATGGCAGAGCTATGTTAACCAGGCTCAGTGTCAACTATGTGACGCAGTGGGTCTATGCTTCCACCCAGTAGCGTGTAGCTCAGAAACCTCTTTTTTATTTATTTATTTATTTATTTTTTTATTTTATTTATTTTTTTATTTTTGTTTTTTTGTCTGCACTAGCAAAAGCTATATCCACCATGCAGTGTACTATACAGCTTGGAGACGCCTCTGTGTAACATGGCATAGGTCAAGCCCACACGCCACAAACCGGCCATAGAGTAGCTTAAACCCACAAGCCACAGCTGGCCTAAGAGAGACAACTAGGAAGCTGTTTTTAGCTCCGTTTCAGAATTTTTTTTTTTAAAGGTTTTCTCAGGTTTTAGGTAGAAACTCTTGACCCACTTTTTGGCATGCAGGACCAGTGGATGAAAGAGATTTGTCCTGACCGTGGGCCAGGTGGGACACAGAAAAACTTCAGCTACACAGGAAGTCCCTAAAACTCACAAGACCCCAAAGGCCTGGGACTGGAGAGATAGCTCAGATATTAAGCATGCATTGCTCTTGCAGAGGACCCTAGCCACCTGGGCAGCTTGCAACTGTCTGTAGCTCCAAGTTGTCTGCTGTCTCTATGGGATGAACAGAAGTCAGATAACAGGAGGAAACAGCCAGATTTCAGCAAGTCTCACCAAGTGGCCAGGAGAAAGGATGGGAAAGGGGAGAGGATGGGAGAAGGGCAGAGGAAGAGCTCCCAGGAGAGCTCAGTGGAGACAGTCACTGAGAACCATAGAATCCTCCAGATGCTGTGGTCTGAGGAGGTGAACAGAGTCTGGTGAGGTACACTGAGTTCTGAGGAATCTCTGAGACTGGCTACGGGAGATCCCCCAGGGTCTGATGACTGACCTCACTGGCAGTAGCTTTTGGCAGGGCATTGGATACAGGTGGATACTGAGCAATGACTAACAAGAAGAAAAATCTGCATCCCACCACGTGTCACCTCTGATCAATTCTCTGTTGATTTTTGAGACAGTATCTCACCACCCGAGGCTCATGAAGTATCCATATGGCCTTGAACTTCTAATTCTCCCCTACCACCTTTCAAGGCTGGAATGGCAAGAGCACTCCACCACACCCAGTTTATACCGTGTGCTGGGGCCAAACCTAGGTCTGCAGACACGCTAAGCAAGCGCTCTGCCCACTGAGCCACGTCCCCAGTGCCTGAGTCACCCTTATCTCACAGTGAGGATCAGGAGCCCTGGTGATGAGAACTGTAGATCATTTCACCCTGCCACAATTATGTGACTCCCTCTTGGTTTTACACTGCTGGCATTTTCTTTATTCTGGACTTATTCTTTTCATTTTTTAAATTTGTGTTTGCTTTTTCTTCACAGATTTCTTAAATCCAATTATCCCAATCAATTAGCACTTCCTTACCTAATCTTCAAATCTCCTTAGCTCAGCTCCTGGAGACCCTGCATGGCAAACCTACTTGAGAGGCCTTTCACAGGTGGCCCAATCTCTAGTCGTGACTTAGTTTCCTCTTCCCTCAGAACACCACACAAAATCGTCACTGTGGCCACATAACAGGCAGAACACATGCAGTCCAGTGTCACAGGGGAAATGAATGTGGTAGCTCCATTCAGACAGGACAGACGCCCAGCCTGCTCCTCACTCCCCTCCCTGTCCTTTGTACCTCCTGTAATTCTCTGTACAAAGGACAGCTTTAGCCTGAAAGGCCTCCAGCCATCTTCAAGCTCTTTTCCCAGGATCGATGGAGAGAAAGAATCTGAGTAGAGATTAGAGATTTCAATATATATTTGGAAACAAGCTCAGAATTTTGCATTTTACCCAAATAGTCTTACATCTCAGGTTCTGAGCAGGAGACATTAAGCCTAACTGAATGAGGCTTAAAGGACAACAGGAGGCATTTCCTTCAGGGCTGTAGAGAACGTAGTGTACACACTGTCACTTGAAGAGGCGCTCACGCTTTCTTTATTTTCTTTTTTTTTTCCTCCTCCTCACTGTGTAGTCCTAGCTGGCCTCAAACTCACTATATAGACCACATTGGCCTTGAACTCACAGAGATCTGTCTGCCCCTGCTTTCTGAATACATGGACCACAACACTAGGTAGTACTCTCTACAGAGCGAGATCCAGGACAGGCACCAAAACTACACAGAAAAACCCTGTCTGGGGGGGGGGGGATTCATGTCATAGAGCTGGAGAGATGGCTCAGTACTTAAGAGCAATGGCTGCTCATGAAGATGTTGCAGAATATTACTTTAGCTATGTAAAGGTGTGTTACATTTGTTTATGCTGCATTTGTTTAATGATGTAAGGACATGTTGCTGTTTCACCTTGCCTGCCTAAGGCACCTGATTAATCTAATAAAAAGCCATTAGCTAGGCAGTAGAGGGATAGGAAGGGCTGGTGGGTAGAGAGAATGAGGAGGAGGAGGAGGAGGAGAAGATCTAGGCTCAGGGGAGAAGAGAGGAGAGAATGAGGGAGGAAGAGGAAGATGCCCAGGCCACCTAGCCAGCCAGCCAGCCACAGGGGCAGTGAAAACAGGACATACAGGAAGGAAGGAAGGAAGGAAGGAAGGAAGGAAGGAAGGAAGGAAGGAAGGAAGGAAGGAAGGAAATTAGTTGGAAACCCCAAGGCAAATATAGATGAAGAGAAAAAGGCTAAATTAATTTATAAAAGCATATGCTAAGGCTGAGCATTCATAGTTAATAGTAAGTCTCCATGTCATGATTTCGGAGCTGGCTGGTGGCACAAAATCAAGCATGTTACATGCAGAGGGTTAGAGTCTGGTTCCCAGCAGCCGTATAGGGGACTTCATAACCACCTGTAACTCCAGACCCAGGAGACCCGACATCTTCTTCTGGTCTCCACAGGTTCTGCACTCACATGCACAAGACCATACACAGACACAAAATTGGTAATTCCACGGGCCTCTGATGGTGACCATGTGAAGATGGAGGGCAGGGCACTGCTCCAAACTGGTTCTGATTAAATGCCAGGAACTGCCTCTGCCAGCAAACACTGGCTTTCCTTGAAGGTCTTGTGGGCCAGCAGCCTGTGCTGTCTGCAGCTCCACTGTGTCACTATTAATGATCACCAGGAGCTTTGCAGCCATCCATGGAAATGTATCTGTGTGCTTTCTGTTGCTACAATAAACAACATGCCCCCAAACAATCTGGGAGTCAGGGTTTATATTTGGTTCATGTGTTTGGATCACGGTCCATCATTGAGGGAATGTAGGGCAGGACTACCTTCCCAGGGGTGGCAGCATCTACTGTGGGAGGAGCCCTCCTACACCAATCATCAAGGAAATGCCATCAGACATGCCCACAGGACAGTCTGAATGGAGGTATTTCCTCAACAGAGGTTCCTTCCTCCCAGATGACCCAGTTTGTGTCAAATTGACAAGAAGGAAGGAAAGAGGGAGGAAGGAGGGAGGGAAGAAGGGAGGAAGGAGGAAGGAAAGGAAGGAAAGAAGGAGGGAGGAGGGAGGAAGGAGGAAGGAAAGAGGGGAGGAGGGAGGAAGAATGGGAGGGAAGAGGAAGGGAGGGATGAAGGGAGGAAATGGGCAGAGGCAGGTGCATAGACGACCACCCCAAGCTTGCTATGCTCCTCTGAGATGCCCCAGTCCACAGATGAAGATCCCAGAGACATGGGAGACCACTGCATGGACTAGGTCGGCATTTGTCTGCCCAGGAAGCACAAGGCAGGACATATTTACAAGTGATCAACACAGAGAAAGGTGGGGGCATGGCTGGTAGTGGACAGCAAGCAAAGATTCTCAGCAAACAGAGAAATGGGAAGTTGAACCACCACAGTCTGCAGGAACAGCTAACTAAAGGGTCTTTCTCATAAGGGTGCCATACAGTCAAAAGAACATGGCAGTGCATGGGAGCACAGACCTGTCATCACAACACCTGAGATACACAAGCAGTAGGGTCGAGTTCAAGGTCCACTGGGTGTGGTAACACAAGCTTTCTAATACCAGTACTTGGGAGGCAGAAATAAGGAGATTAGTGAGAACAAGTCTAAGAAAGAGAGAAAGAGAGTTCAGGGTTGGCCTGGACTTACATAAAGCTGTCTCAAATTTTTTAATCAAATTAATATATGTGTGCAATAACTTATCTATGAGGAGTCCTTGTTGTGGAACTGTCCTCTGAGCATGACACACCTGGGAGTCTGCCACCCCACCCTCCTGCTCCATGCAACTGCTGTCCTGAAAGGTCCTGGAGTCTATAGGAGGTGGAGGCTGACGGGGGTGGGGGGTGAGGCTTCCACCACACAGCTTTTGTGAATTGTCACCCAGGCTGGGCTCTGGGGTGACACGGGTGCCTGAGTCATCCATGTTCGTGAAAGTAACCCCTTGTTTCTGGGGAAATGTGAACAGCTGTTCACCCCCAACGGTACCAACCAATGACAGATGGCAGAGTGTTTACTAGAGGACATTGGTGCCCCCACAACAGCTGCATCCCCAAGGACCCACCCATCGTGGAAGACTGATTCATAGAGCTGTATCACAGACCTACCACTACTTCATAGGCTCCAGCATCTCCCAAGATCACGAGCACCTGGAGGTGGGCAGGAGGGGGTAGTGACAGACTCCCGAGGGAGGGGTCCTGTTGTGGAACATTATTTTAACTGTGTAAAGGTGTGTTTCTGCTGCTTTTGTTAACAACACAAAGACATGTTACATTTGTTTGATTAAATAAAATTAACCTGGGGTCAGAAGGCTGAGTCAGCAACTAGCTGACAGGAAGGGCTAGGAGGAACTAAGTATAGCAAGGGTTCTTCAGTGGCTGAGCAGAAGGGTAGACCTCTTTTTCAGGAGACACAAGCAAAGAGAGGTTAGCTATTTGCTGTAGTGATATTTGCTGTGTTCATGACCTTGGACTATACAATCATGACCTTGGGCTATACTGGGCTATACTCATGACCTTGGGCTATATAGCCCAAAGGAGGTGGTGCTTCCTGGCACTGAAAAGGAAAAGGAGAGAGGTCACAAGGTCTCTTCTTCCTGCTTCCTGGCATGATCCAACTGCCAGGTGGATTCGCTCCTGGTCAGAACAGAGAACAACTCCAGCTGTTTACTCAGTTCTGTATTTGTGAATGTATTTCCTCAATTTATATCTTAATAAATCCCTACTACCCATTAAGTAACTCACGTGGTTGATCTTAACAATTTGCTCTTCGGCCTCTCTGAGCTAGCAGATTTCACCTCAACCTCTGAACCCTGAGTTCTATAGAAGGATAGACATCTAGCTAAAGTTCCCCGTAGCAGCTGTGAAGGACCCATGCCTGAAGGCCAGTGCAGGGAAGGCTGCTGGAAGCTTCAGAGTGGCCAGTGCCAGATGGGCCAGCAGCTGATTTAGGCACAGCCACCGGGTTGAATGAAGAACAACAGGAACCTATGACCCTTCTGATCCAAGCTCTTTTAGGAAGTGTCAACAATTCCACTGCCACAGACCTGGTTATCACTCTGTCCTTCATCCCCTGGCCAAGGTAGTCTCTATTCCAACTGTGCATGGCCCTAAGGAAAAAGCCATACAAAACCCCATGCTATTCTAACCCCAGTAGACCCCCTTCATTAACTCATCGGTTCATAAAACTGGACTGGATGCAGATGCAGAGCCCTGAGACATGAAGACTTGACCCACGCCCACTGAGTGGAGTCATTTCTTCCATCTGCCATCCCTCTGGCAACCTTTTCTTTCTACAAACTGCTGTGCCCTATCAGAAATGAAGTAAATGGGCATCCGGCACTCCTTGGGAGATCAGTAAGCTCACAACAAACACCAGCTGGCTAAGCGAGCCCATCAAACTTCCCGGGGTGACAGTGCCAAGGGCATGCCTGGTCCTGGTGTGCAATCTTTATAACCTTAATGCCATTGCCAGTTTGGGCAGGGAACTGTCAGTAACAGCATCCTAAGGAGTTCTGTTCAGCTTCTAGGGACCTTGACTCTGGGTAAAACTGGATCCCTGGCTTTGTAGGGTAAGCCAGCAGAAATCAGGATTGAAGTTTAGGTGGGTGGAGAAAAAGGGGAGGCTGGGAGGGTAGCATGCTTCTCTGGCATGCACATGCATGGGTTCAGGCTCCAGCACTGACAATCTTAAACGGTAATAATAATAAATTTTAAGAGGCTGGAAAGGTAGCTCAGTGGTTAAGAGCACCAGCTGCTCTTGCTGAGGGCCCAGGTTCAGTTCCCAGTAGCCACATGACAGCTCATAATCATTTGTAACTCTAGTTCCAGGGGATTCAACACCTTCTTCTGACTTCTGCAGGCATCAGGCATGCATATGGTGTATATACAAACATGCAGACCAAATACCCATACACATTTAGAGAAAGGCAGACAGACACAGACAGACAGACAGACTCGGTATGCAAGCCCAAGAGCATGGTATGTGCTTCTCAGAATCATGGTTCAGCATCTCAAGAGTAGGCACAGACATCATTCAGATGGCTCTCCAGTCACACCTCAGAGGTTTGCTAAGAAACAGCTTCCCCTTCCTCCTCTTTTGCACTAAAATAAATATACATTCTAACAATTGACTTATCTTTCATTTTCTTCTAGACAAGGTCTCATTCTGTAGCCCTGACTGGCCTGGAACTCACTGCCTTTAACCAGACCAGCTCCAAATTCACAGAGATGCACCTGCCTCTGGCTTCTGAGAATAAACATTTAAAGGTATGCACTACCATTCCCAGGCAAATAATTTATTTTTATTTTTAATTGTGTGTATATGTACGTGTCTGTGTGTATGTGAGTACAATGCCAGAAAAGGGTATCGGATCCCTCTGGAGTTTCAGGCTATTGAGAACTATCAGACAGGGCTTCTGGGAAAGGAACTCGGGTCTTCTGTAAGTGCAGTACGTTAAGACCCCTTGCTTCTTTCTTGGTAAGTGGAGGAGTGAAGTAGCTGTGGCTGTTGTGATCCTGTTCCCCTCACCGACCTGGAGTGAAGTCTCAGTGAGGAAGAGCTGGAAGGACAGACGGATTTATAGTAGCCTGATTAGAAGAGGGCTTGAGACACAATACCTGAGTTCCATTTCCTTCTGCCCTAGCAACCTCTGTGGCTCACCACTTGGAGAGAATGAAAGAAAAGTTTAGATCCTTTAAAGAGGGCGAAAACCATGTGTGAAAAGAGAGATGGGACCATGCTTGCCAAGACCCTCCTGTCAGGTGCTTCCAGGCAAACCTTGGGGAAGATTTAAATAAAAGTTCACCAAGGACAAAACCACTGCCCAAAAAGATGGCACAGTGGGAAAGGATTTCCCACACGCGTGACAACGTGAGTTTGATCCCCAAACCTACATGGTGTTAGAAGGGAACTCACTCCCCACAAGTCAGACTACATGTGTATCATAGTTCACACACACACACACACACACACACACACACACACACACACACACATATGTTCTTTCTTAAAAATCACATTGTAAAGACTTTTAAAAGGTCTTTTTAATTTAATTTAAAGATCTGGCTTCATTTTCATTTTGCTTTAAGATGAGGTCTCCCTATATAGTACTGGCTGGTCTGCAACTCATTGTAGACCATACCAGCTTCAAACTAGAGGCAATCTACCTACCTCTGCCTCCATACACCGTAATGGGAATGCTCCACCATTCCTGGCTTAGTTAACATTATTTTCCATTTCAGAATCAGAAAACACTTTACAAACTAGAATACTTATCAGATGAATCAGTGGATTGGCTAACATCGGGGAACATCTGATAAGGGCTTAGATAGAAATTGTTTTGTGTCTGTTGAAACTAGAATAGTGGGTGTTGTGGAACTCAGGTGCTAACAGACTCCATTTTGACTTTTAACCTGATCAGTATAAAGGCTGAGTTCAAAATAGTCACTTCTGCTGATGTTACTCAAAAGGCTGGAGATGGAGAAGCTAAGTGGCTCCCAAGCCTTTCTGTGTGTGATCCTCTTTGGAAAGTTATGCAGGTTGAAGAAACTGTTTCAATCCCACATTTTGTGGGGCAGTTATGGAACTGGATGGCTGCCCCACCTGCTTCTGTTCCAAGGCAGTGATGTCATTCTCTTTTAAATGTCTAGCATCTGCAACACTTGACAAATGGATGAAATTTGGTGAATTATTCACACCTACCATGCTTTTGTTTAAAAGTGAGACCCTGAATACTGGTGCACACCTATAGTGATATTTTATTTGTATTGAAATGTGATTTTATTTGTATGTCAATAAAGTTGCCTTGAGGTCAGAGCAAGCCAGAGCAGAAGCCGAGCAGTAGTGGGGCACGCCCTTAATCCCAGCACTTGGGAGGCAGAGCTAGGCAGATCTCTGTGTGTTCAAGGACATAGCCAGCATAGCAGACACACGCCTTTAATTTCAATACCAACCATAGAAGACCTGGAGGTCTGTACAAACAGGCAGTGACGAGGAGGTCATGTGGCTGGGTTACAACCAATGAGGGAGGAGAACAGAAAGTCTTTAAATAGACAGGACGCACAGAAGTAGGTCTCTTGCGGAGAGGAGGAACCGCAGAAGCAGTGAAGGGTAAGGTTTTCCGCTTTGGCTCTGACCTCATGGTTTTTAACTCTGCAACTGGCTCTGTGTTTCTTATTTAACAAGCAGGATACATCTACACACACCTTTATTCCCAGCACTCAGGAGACAGAAGCAGGCAGATGTAAGTTTGAGGCCAGCCTGGGCTACAGAGTGAGTTCCAGGAAAGGCACAAAGCTACACAGAGAAACCCTGTCTCGAAAAACAAAAACAAAAACAAAAAATCAAGCAAAAAAAAAAAAAAAAAAAAAAAGTAGGTTTTAAATGTGGCTGTTAGGGTGGAAACTTTAGATCAGCCAGTGTATTAAACTGTCTCCATCTCTGCCTCTTTAGAGGATATTTTGCCTTGGTCCAGCTTCCATAGGCCACTGGACACACAATTAAATGTCATTGGGACTTTTGCTTTTTTTTTTGGGGGGGGGGGGCTGTGTTAGTGAAGACCCCATTCTTCCTGAGCTGTCCCTATAAACAGGCTGCAGTTCCAGGCTATAGCCATTGGAGAATGCCACCTGATTGATTACTATACATGGGTCTGTCCTGTCCCCATGCCCTTGCAACTGCTAATCAGGGTTCTAGGACACAAGCCCCAGAGGTCATGCAAGTACATGCTCTTCACTCCTGAGCCACCTCTCCAGACCCTCACTTATAACTTTTATGGTGAAGACTCATAGTGGGTATGAAACTTTTATTTTTATTGGGGGGGTAATTTTTGTTTTTGTTTTTGAGAGACAGCCTCATGTAGCTCAGGCTGACCTAGAACCCACTGTGTAGCTCAGGCTGGCCCGGACCACCTGATCTGATAGTCTTCGTCCTTTAGAAGTAGACAGAGCACTGAAAGTATGCTCCACCACACCCCTGAGCCAAGAGCTCCTTTGACATCACGTGTCATTTGTGAAACCTGAGCTGTATATAATTTAGGGAGTAGAAAAGAACCACAGAACCCGAGCTTCATAGGGCACAGTTGCAGTCTGGCTTAATGTGAGACCTGGGCAGAACTAAGAAGTAGCACTTGACCTTTCGTGATCCACAGGGCTTTTGGCAAACTCACTATGCCATGTGGCTCTCACGTTTCCTGAGAACTCTGGCTAGTTAGCCTTTCCTGGATGGCTGGAGCCACACACAGAAAAGCCACTTTCCCACTGAGGTTCCTTAAATGTTCAGGTGTAGTCTGGTCCTCCAAAGAGTTAAAACTTACTTCTTCAGTCTGGATGTTTCTTTCTGTGCTTCTGTGTTGTGGGATATTTGAACACTGTGTGAGATGTATTTGCTGTGATTGTGTAATAAAAAGCTGAACAGCCAATAGCTAGACTGAAGGTATAGGAGGGACTTCTGGGGAGAGAGAGGAAAAGGAGGAGAGTCTAGGTGCACAGGAGACGCCAGAAGACACAGGGAAGAAACAGGAGGTACAAGATGGAAGAGAGGTAATGCCATGTGATAGAATGTATTTATAAATGGGTTAATTTAAGTTCTAAGAGCTAGTTAGGAACAAGCCTAAGCTATAGGCTGAGCTTTCACAATAAGTTTCTGTGTAGTTATTTGTGAGCTTGTGGCCAATGAAAAGCTTGCTACATTTAGTAGCTAATTTATTAGCATGGGGGCTATTTATTGCCAATCATTTGGCACACATTTTTATCTCTGTGAGTAAACAGTTCCAGTTTAGGAAGTAAGTGAATCAGAAGTCTTTAATATGTTTTAGTGTTACAGATTTTTTTTTTTAATTTCTCATTTTGCTTTTTTGAGACAGGGTCTCATAGGGCCTAGGCTGGTCTTGAACAGTCAGAAAATGACCAAACTATCACTCAGTCCCACAGACTGAAGCAGAGTCTTTCCAGTAGCTGGACTGTGTCCATATCATTTTGGAATGATATGAGGCTGACCAGAGGCAGCCACATGTTCTGCCTGGTCCTCAATATTGCTGTCTATTAGAAATTCATTAATGAGAAAGGGCCTTCCATAGATAGTGTTTTCAAGGGTCTGAGCCTGGAGCAAGAACTGTGTTTCTGATTCAAATCAGGGCCAAGGAAAAGGGAGAGGCCCAAGGCACCTGCCTTTGAATCTACTCCCTTGAGGGTTTAGTTATTTCAAGATTTTTGTGTGGAGGGGGTGGATAAGTGTATGTGTGTGCAGGTATCAAAGGAGGCTAAAGGGGGCTGTTCCCCCTGGAGCTGAAGTTACAGGCAATTGTGGGTTCTGGCAATCAAACTTGGGTCCTCTGTAAGAAAAGTCCTTGCCCTGAACAGCTGGTGCTCTCCAGGCCCTTTAGGAGGTACTGCTCCACTCTACCTCGGGACTGAGCACCGTGGAGATTAACTGCCTTCCCTCCTGGGGCAGCTGAAATTAAGTCATTTCTTCCCAATGCATAACTGACTGACATTTCTTTTGCTTTCAAGACAAAGTCTCATGCATCCCAGGCCAGCCCCAAATTTGTTCTGTAGCCACAGCTGGCCTTGAACTTCTGATCCTCCTGCCTCCACCTCCTGGGTGATGAGATTAGAAGTGTGCCCCATCACACCCAGTGTAAGGTGGTGCTGGGATGGAACTCAGAACCTCCTGCTTGCTCAGCAAGTGCCTGACTGACTGAGCTACATCTCCGGCTCCCGCTATGGCTTCTGAGACAAGGTCTCACTTTGTAGACCAGGCTGGCCTTGAACCCAAATTGCTCCAGCTCACTCATCTTCCCAAGTACCAGGATTACATGAGCCACCATATATGGCTTGAAAAAAAAAAATCGTTCACTTTATTCTATGAATATCTTGTAATAAGTTTAGCTGATATTTATGCAAAACATACAGTCCTAAATATGATTTGCCTGTGTGACTGTGTATAATCTTCACACCTTCCATAAGAGGTACATATTATCATCACCGCCACTCCATATCACACCTCCCATAAGAGGTACACATTATCATCGCCACCACTCCATACATCAGAATGTTCAGTCAATTGAAAAACAAGATCTTTGGGGGGTTGGAGAGATGGCTCAGTAGTTAAGAGTACTTGTTGCTCTTCCAGGGGACCCAGGTTTGGTTCCCAGCACACACATCAGGTTGCTCACAACCATCTGAAACTCCAGCTCCAAGAGAACCTATGCCATCTTTTAGCCTCTATGGGTAAGGACAATCACATGTACACATACACACACACACACACACACACACGCACGCACGCACGCACGCACGCACGCACGCACGCATGCTCCCACTATTTTAAAAATAAAATAATTTTTTAAAGTTTAAAACAGAAAATTAAAACAACTAGGCAGCCTCCTCAGAGTGCAGCCAAGTTCACACCACCCTCTGGCCCTCATCTGTGCTCAGGGCCTTTATGTCACTGCTTGTTGTTGTGGAAATTTTGATAGCACTGTGACACTGTTAAATAAAGTGTACCTTGAATCAGGGGGTGGAGCAAGCAGCTAGCTGACTGGAATTGGCCATAGAGAAGCCAGCACTGGGGCAGAGAAGACACACTGGGAGAAAGGAAAGGACGGGGCTAGAGTTTGGCACTCTCTTTGTTGGTAAATACAATGGAGACTTAGTTTAAACCTACAGAAGGTCCTCTACATGAGTGGCCTTCATGGCAGGGCATTGACTTCTGAGGGACCATGGGGCCACAGACAATAAGTAAAATATCAGTTGATCCCTGTGCAGCCACTAAGCCAACAGAGAAACAACTGCGCTTCTCTCTGTGGCTCCAAGACCTTCAGGAGGGCCAGAGGCTTCGTGAGAAGTCTTCGTATGTGCTTCGTGCACACATTACAGTAAGCTGAGGTCGTCATTCTGGGACACAAGGAAAGCAGGGGACCGAGATCGCTCCTCTGTGATTAGCCCCACTCTGTTCTAAGGCAGAGTCTTGGAGACAAGCAATAGAATCTCTGTGGATGGAGGCCAAGAGCTCAGGATGCCAATTATGCTTGGGAGGAAAATACAGCACAGCCTGACGAACAGCACATCAGGGTAGTTACACAGAACCCACTGGATGAGGTGGCTGTAATCACCTGTCTCCAGCCTAAGGGAAGGGACCGGGCATCTCTGCCTCAGAGGCCAGCACAGAAGTGACCTCACTACAATCAGAAGGCTCAGAACATGTATGGGAGCTGGGGAGAGGGTGCTACTATTGGGTTGCAGAAACAGATTTACGGAGATTCTAGAAAGTAAGGGAATGAACAATGAGTCAGGTTGGATGCAAAGTGGATGATGCTTTTACTTTCTGGTCATGTGATATTCTTTCCCAATTCAACTCCAGGGTCCCACCTTCCTGACAGCTTTTCTGACCTCTGTACCTAATCTTTTTTTTACTACCTCTGTACTGTGCACAAATGTGTAACTGTAGAATTCAACTCTATTATACCTCTGTTTGCTTCCCCCTCCCTCCCTCTCTCCCACCCTCCTCCCCCATCTGTCTCCAGGAACACAGCTATGTCTCAAGACATGATATGGGGCTGAAAAGATGGCTCAGTGGGCAAAAGTATTTGCTGCCAGGCCGGATGATCTGAGTTCCATCCTGGGGAACCACATGAGGAAAGGAGAGAACAGACTCCCCAAAATCATCTTCTCACCCCCGTGCTGTGGCATGTACACAGCCACATAATGTTTTTGAAATAAAAGAATAAGATAATGCTTAAATTACACACTATAAAGTCTAGTAGCATCAGAAAGAGCTAGCTATCCCAAGGCTTAATTATATGAAATTAAATCAGCTACTGTCTGTAGGTTGTTACTGCACTGTATAACTAGTACATTAAAGACACGTTTATGTACTCTTTTCTATTTTTATTTAGGAAGGAGGCTTGTTTTTACTTGTTTGTTTGTTTTGAGACGGGAGCTCATGTTGTCCAGGTTGACCTCAAACTTTATGTGGTACTCCTTTGGCCACACACATGTACACACATTCAGGTGTGCACACAATTAAATGAATAAATGTAAAAGTAAATAAAAACATGCATAGACCCCTTGGTAAACTGTCAGGGAAGGGGAGCATAAATAGTTGTATGGAATGGAAACAGCCACAGGAAGCTGAGATGAACACATCGGGTGGCAGAATTCTTCAGGAAACTGGAGAAGCCCTGCTCTTCTCCCTGGGAGAGAACTAAAGACTAGAAAAATAAACCCAAAAGAACCCCTCTTTGGCAGAAGGGAAGTACAAAATGGCCTAATAGATTTTTTTCTTTCAGAATCCGAGGGTTTGGTGAACCCTGTCTCACCGCCTCTTTGTTGGCTGTATCTGTCCTGGTATGCCTTCATTAGTTTGCTTAAAAACAGCATTGTCTGCAACAAAGGAAAACAAGTTGACAAGGACGGGGAATGAGCAGCACTCTGGGACATGTGACTTTCTATAATCTAACCCCAGCCTGAGTCAGCTGAAGAGCAGGAAGACTTAATCACCAAGCCAGCTCTCCACCCAAGCACCATTTTCTTAATTAAGCTAGCACACCCTTCTTCAAGCCTGCTGTTTCTTCTTGGGTTACCAGCAACGTCCTCCCATGCACAGAGCATCCACCAACCCAACACCATGGAGTCTGTGATGAAGCACACCTCCCTACATACTTTAAGGCTACAGCTATCTTTATTCTTTAAAGCCAAGTTTCACACAACCCAGGCTGGCCTCAAACTTTATGATTCTGTCTCCATCTCAGAGTGAGTGCCTAGATGGCAGGTGTCCCGCGCCATGCTTGACTCCCTATTTTAACTCACTCTTTTATCTTCAAAGTTCAAAGAACTACTTATTATGGTTTCACAATTTGCTAAGGATGCGGATCACAAGAAATGGTAGCTGAACCAACTAATCAGAAGTGACCACACTTGGCAGAATTCCCCCTTCTGTGTGGTAATGGAATGTAAACAACTGTTCAATGACTGCCCAGTGCAAATCCACCATAGCCGTACACAGGACGGATGCAAACTGCAGCCCAGCTGGGTTTCTTTGTCAGACAACTGTGGCTTCTCTGGACAAGCACAGCAGCAGGTGTTCTTATGTCTACACTCAGAAGGAATTGGAGTGTTTGGCCTCAAAAGCTCTTCCAGAGGCTTCCCTTGCGTGTCTCCAGCCCACATCGAGAGCTGTGTGGTGAGTTACACCCTCACCTCAAAGAACCAAAACCAAACAAGGCTTCCAAAGGCAGACATCCAGGTAAGGCCAAAATAACAGTATACCCTATCTGTATATGAGACAGTTAATGCCAAGTGATCAAACATTCATGTTTACACGTGAAAATAAAGAATAAATGAGCTGGCTTTTTTTTTTAGTTAAGACTATTTTCAGTGTATAGCAAGTCCACAGTTTTTCAACCCCAAAGGGCCATGGTTTTTAGTATAACTTGAAACTATTGCTAATTTTGCAATTATGTCTTTATATTTCTTCTGCTTTTTTCCCCTTTCATTTTCTTTTCTTTCTTTTGTTTTTATTAGAGAGAAGATCTTGCTATATGGCTCTGACTGGTCTTGTACTCAATATGTAGCCCAGATTAACCTCAGATTTTTGGCAGCCCTGCCTTGGTTCCTGGGTGCAGGAATTAGAGGCTTGCACCACCATGGTTGGCTATTTTCTTCTTAGACTTGTCTTTCTATTTACTTTGATCCTTTTTCTATATTTCCAGAACAGGTTTCAACCTTATTATTTGACATTTTCTTTTTCCTGGAGTATGGCAGCTCAAGCCAGTAACCCCACACTCAGTGGCAACCCCACACTATGGAGTAACCCCACACTATGTGGTAACCCCACACTATGGAGTAACCCCACACTATGGAGTAACCCCACACTATGGAGTAACCCCACACTATGGAGTAACCCCACACTATGGAGTAACCCCACACTATGTGGTAAACCCACACTATGTGGTAACCCCACACTATGTGGTAACCCCACACTATGGAGTAACCTATGGAGTAACCCCACACTGTGTAGTAACCCCACACTATGTAATAACCCCACACTATAGAGTAACTCCACACTATGGAGTAACCCAACACTATGGGGTAACCCCACACTATATAGTAACCCCACACTATATAGTAACCCCACACTATATAGTAACCCCACACTATGTAACAACCCCACACTATGGAGTAACCCCACACTATGTAGTAACCCCACACTATGTGGCAACCCCACACTATGGAGTAACACCACACTATGGAGTAACCCCACACTCAGTGGCAACCCCACACTATGTGGCAACCCCACACTATGGAGTAACACCACACTATGGAGTAACCCCACACTATGGAGTAACCCCACACTATGTGGTAATGGGATCTCAAGTTCAAGACCAGTCAGGACTATCTGGTAAAATCGTTTTCATAAAAATAGGGCCTAGAGAGATGGCTTGGTGGTAAAGAGCACTTTCTAACTTTCCAAGAGACCTCAGTTCAGTCCCAACACACGTTAGGCTGCTCACATCCATTTGTAACTCCCATTCAAGGGGTCCTAAGGCCTTCTTCTGGCCTTTGATATCACCCTCACACATGTGGCGCGCGCGCGCACACACACACACACACACACACACACACACACACAAAATAACTAACTAAATAAATAAATCTTTCAAAAATAAGAGTTAAAGTCTTTTTTTAAAACTATGTATCATTGGGGAAGGGGTAGGGGGGTGGCTCACACCTTTAATCCCAGCACTCGGGAGGCAGAGGCAGGTAGATCTCTGTGAGTTCAAGACCAACCTGGTCTACAGAGGGAGTTCCCATTAGCCACTGAACACAAGACAAGTGTTCTGGGGGAACTCTTTTCCACCCAAGAAGTCATGGCCTGTGTGATAGAAAGTGTCTGTGAAATACACCATGCTATTGTGGGTAAGATGGTCTCCTTTCTGAGCTATTTTAAGGACATAAATATTCAATTCTGGAGGTAATGCAATTCAGTGAGTAACTCCAGAGAATGACTTAGAGCAGGGATGAAACAGACGCTGGTACCAGGGACTGGCCTCCACATCTCTACCTTGACTTCCCATTCACACGACACCAGACATCTAATGAGGTCTTAGCATGCCACCAACTACAAATGTAGACAAAGTCACACCTATGGACCAGTACACCCTAAATCCTAACTCTGCATGAGTATGTGCACTGCAGCTCCTGCTCATGGAGGCTAGAAGGCGTCACACTCCCTGAAACTGGTAGCTATGAGCTACAAGATGTGGGAGCTGGGAGCCAAACTCCAATGCTCTGTGAGAGCAGCAAGCACTCTTAACCACCCAGCTGTCTCTCCAGCCCTAAAATGTTTTTTGCTTTTTTTTTTTTTTCAAATTGGATTGCAGTTCTCATGTGTGTTTCTGTTGGTTTAAACAGAACCTAGTTTCAGCTGCCTTACCAGCTGTGCTTCAGAGCCCAGCAGGAGGGATGGTTATCAGAGGCTGTGTTAAGCACTCTGAGCACTGGGCAGCTGTTCAAGAGATAAAATGGCATGGCCAAGGCTGCCCACAGGTGCAGCTGAGAAGTGAGTGGGTCAGCTAGATTCTCCCATGCTTGCTGGGAAAGCGGTGTCCCACAGAGAGTATAGAGAGCTGGGACAGAGACATCTAACACACAGGTCCCACACTCATGTCCCCAGCAATGCACTGAACATTTCCCTGGAGTCGTTACATATTTAAAGGAATTGTGGGAGGTGGGGTGGCTCAGTGGGTAAAGCATAGCCATGAGGACCTGAGTTCCAGTTCCCAGAACTCAGCAATGTCAAGTGAGGTGGAACATCATACTTCCTGGAAGCTCACAGGCAGCTCCCCAACATACTCAGTGGCTCACAGCAAGGACTCTGTTTCCAATGAGGAAGGCAAGGAGCCCGGAGGTTGCCCTGTGACCTCACCCATGCATGGTAGCATGTGCACACCCACACTTACACACAGAAACATACAGGTACAAGCACACATCATATACATATGCACAAAAGACAGTGGGGCCATGAAAGGCTCCATGGGCAAAGGTGTTAGCTACCAAGCCCCATCTCTTCAGTTCTAACCTGGTGACCCCATGGTGGGTGGAGAGAATTGACTCAAACATTGTCCTCTAGGGCCTGGAGAGATGGCTCAGTGATTAAGAACACTGGCTGCTCTTCCAGAAGACCTTGGTTCAATTCCCAGAATCCATGTAGATTCACAACCCTCTGGAACTTCAGTTCCAGGGGATTTGATGCCCTCTTCTGGATGCACACAGTGCACAGATAGATATATATGCAGCCAAAACACCACACACACACACACACACACACACACACACACACACACACAATCTTTTTAATTAATAAATGTGGTTAGCAGGCTATGGTGATATTGTGTTCCCCAAAATATTATGCACCCTAATAAACTTATCTGGGGTCAGAGAACAGAACAGCCACTAGATATAGAGGCCAGAAAATGGTGGCACACACGCTTTAATCCTATCACTTGGGAGGCAGAAATCCATCCGGATCTCTGTGAGTTTAAAGCCACACTGGAAACAGTCAGGCATGGTGACTCACGCCTTTAATCCCAGGAAGTGATGGCAGAAAGCAGAGAGGTTTGTAAGATGTGAGGATCAGGAACTAGGCCTGATTAAGCTTTTAGGCTTTTGAGCAGCAGTTCAGCTGAGATCCATTTGGATGAGGACTCAGAGGCTTCTAGTCTCAGGAAACAGGATCAGCTGAGGAACTGTCGAGGTGAGGAAACTGTGGCCTGTTCTGACTCTCTGATCTTCCAGCATTCACCCCAATACTCCAGGTTTGATTTTATTAATAAGACCCTTTAGGATTCATGCTACATCAGGCTTTGGAGGAATAGAAGAAACTCTTCAGCCAGGCATCCCATGCCACCTCCACAAAAGGCTTCCAATGAAGCGTGCATCCTGAAACCCCAAAGTACATAACCCAAATGCCCAGGCAGTTTCTTTGTTTATGCACCAAAACAAGGTCTGGATAGCACTAACTTCCTCCAGGTTGGTAACAGCTTCCAAGCAGTTCCCTCATGGACACATATGACAAATAAGGAATAAAAGCAACAATTATGGAAACAACCAGCAAAGTCACAGGTACTCCCAAAAACCATATCAGTTAGGATCATATGGCTGTTTGTAACTTCCTTCCCAAAGGTTCCAACCCATTCCAAATACTTAATAAACGTTAGAATCCAATGAGCTGAGAATAGTTCTTACATACAGATTTTTTTCCCCCCATTTTTGTTGGTGTCCTTAGTCCAGGGCTGTTCTCCTGTAGCCCAGGGTGGCCTGCTATATAACCAAGGATAGCCTTAAATTCCCGATTCTTCTCTCTCCACCCCACAAGCTCTGGGACTACCGGTGCATGCCTCCAAGCCTGGCTCACAGAGACTTTTTTTTAAAAAAAAAAAAAAAAAAACTCTCCAGCCTTTGTCTGTATGGCTCAGAAAGCAAATTAAGCTGAGATGAGCCCCTACTCCCCAAATATCTTCCAGACAAGAAAATACCATCCTAGGTTACTCCCCTTCGCTAGTTATAGAGCTTTGAGACTTCCCAAAGGGGCCACAGAGGGGGAATGCAAACCCCTGGCATTCAGTGTGTAGCTTTTCTCTATACAGACTACCCACCTGCGGAGTTTGGGAACTCATATTTAAGGCGGATATATATAGCAACTGAAGAAGAAAGATAGTGAATACACTAAATGCATGTCTATAAAAATAGTAAATGCATATGATTTAGTGAAATAAGATAGAGATGTTTAGAAGAAAGATCCATGTCTGTCAGGGCTAGAGGCAAAGGAAGCCACGGTATGAATGGAGAAGTCACGTGGAGGTTCCATCCAGCGAGGCTTGAGCAGTCTGTATCTCTAACTCCCTCCTCCACCTCTCCAGAAACTGAAACGTGGCTGCGCTCTGCGCCTCCCAAAAGCCCACATTTTATTACTGGAATCTTCCTTCCCGGAAGCTAGAAAACGGCATAACCAATGGAGTATCATTTCCCTGAGAAAGGGGCGCCTTTCAGATCTGGCAGCTTTTCAAGAGTCTGAGTCCTGGAAAAAAGCCTAAAACGCCTCTGGCTGGTGGCTGGGCCAGCTACTTCAGACTAGCGTTAGAATACAACTCCTGGCCGCTCCAGTTCTTCAGGCTGCCCTGAAGCTCAAGTGATCTGTATCTGCCAGAAGCTTCCACGTGGAACCTGGAACCGAAAAGCTGAGCTGCCCGCTTTCCGCAGCTAAGAGGGCCCTCCTCCTCCTTCCGTAACACCCACCCAGGAGAGAGCCCCAGCATCCTCCCCAAATCCCATCTCTAGGCAGCTCAGACACAAGAGCACAGTCCTTCCTTCCGCCTTGGGAACACGTGGGAGAGGCACTGCGGCATCCTCTGAAGCTGAGTAACCGCACCCACAGACCCCGGACACGAGCCCGAGTGGGAGCATCTGCTGGCGGAGATGAAGCCGGGTCCCCACGCCTGGTGGCCGAGGACAGGGAACAAAGCAGGCTTGTCGGAGATGTCCCCAGTGGGTGGCTGCGTTCCAGCAGTCAGATGCTTACCTTCATGGCTTGTGGCCGTGTGGAGCTCCAGCCCCTGGGGCAGGTCTGAGTCCAGCCGTGGCACGGAGAGACGTGCCGCTCAGGGTCGCGGAGCGCGGAAGATGGAGAGCTAGGAACACTCTGCTGCGGATTGCATCAGCGACTGGCCCTGCAGGGAGCTGCAGCTGGGCCTCAGGCTCACTCCAGGGTGGGGGACTGTGTGATGAGCGCGTGTTTGTACTGCAGGAGGGGAAGCAGTGGAGGAGGACCGATCTGACAGCACCTTTGATTCATTTCCTCTCTGCTTGCTGAGAGAAGCCCTGGCTACCTCCCTCCCCGAGCCGAGTCCTGCTGCACCAGGGTCGGGTCTCAGAAAGTGAAGTTTTAAGCCGTATTTGGGGATAGTAAGGAGCAGGCTGGATTTTTCCAGGGTTGTGGGTCTTACCCATCTTGTTCTCACTTCCACCCTCAGTCTATTCTCAAACACCAGCTCCTTTACTTTTTTAAATCACAGTTAAATAAATGTGATGAATTGTGAAACTGTGGAGGACAGCTAGCGGGAGCCGGTTCTCTCCTTCCACCTCTGAACCCTAGGATGGGTTCTCCGGCTGAGGAGCCAGCTTCCTTAGTTTGAATCCTTTGATGTGCACACAGAGGTCTTTTCCAATGTGAAATTGCTCCCATCACCTGGTCACTTTCTCACACACACACACACACACACACACACACACACACACACACACACATCGTTGTGACTGGATTTCCATGTGGAGCCTCAGGCTCCGCTCCAGCTGACTGCTCAAGAGAGTCGCCTCCCTCTGAGGATCTGACAAACTTTCTGTTCAGTAAATCTAAGCAGAAGTCTCTGCTGTGGAATTTTCATTCCTAACTCCCTACAAGAGAACCAGCTTTGTCCACGACTGTTTTGCCTGTATCTTTTATAAAGGAAACAAGTGAATATGTAAATAAAAATGATTTTTCTTTTCCTTTTCTGGTGCCTGGGATGATGGAAAGACTTGATCGTTTATCTGACAGATGGACAGACATACTGAGTTATCTATGTACCCAGCACAACAATAAAAAGGCCTTTCCTTCAGGAGACCATAAGTCTAGGCAGCCTTTAACTCAAGTAGCACTATTCACCAAGCAGAAATAAGTGGGTTATAGTTCATATGATGGAGCATTAATCCACAATAAGAAGAAATGAAGTCACTGGTTAGTGGTGGCACACACCTTTAATCCCAGCACTCGAGAGGCAGAGCCAGGCAGATCTCTGTGAATTCAAGGTCAGTCTGGTCTACAAAGCAAGTTTCAGAACAGCCAGGGTTGTTACACAGAGAAACCCTGTCTTTAAAAACCAGCAGGAGGAAGAGGAAGAAGAGGAAGAAGGAGAAAAAGAAGAAGGAAGAGGAGGAGGAGGAGGAAGAAGAAGAAGAAATTAAGCCAAGGTGCTGTGGTGCCTGTCTGTAGTCCTAGCTACTCCAGAGGCTGAAGCAAAACACACACACACACACACACACACACACACACACACACACACACACACCCAAAAGCAGTTATGCCTATACCATGGATAAATCTTGAAAACATTAAGCAATTTGAAAAGAAGCTGGACAAAAAAGCCACGTGGTAGGTTGTCACCAATCTGGTGAATTGGTGCAGGATTTCTTTGGTGATGGCTAAGATTTCCCAGGCCTGAGGTATAGCTCAAATGGTAGAGTACTTGCCCGCCACCCAGCAACTCCTTCTTCAGTCCCTAAGTGGTGGTGGTGGTGGGGGGGGGGTAAGGCTGGAAAGAAGAAAAAGTTGATGAAATTGTTCTAAATTCAGGTGATAGTTATACACTCAAAACCCGGCACCACATGTTTTTTGGAGACAGGATCTCACTATGGGACCCTAACTGACTTAGGACACAGAGATCTGCCTGCATCCGCCGCCCAAGCACGGAGGCTGAAGGTGTGGGCCACCACGCCCTGCCACCGCATCTCATTCTCTAATTGAGTTAGATATGTGTTTGAGACCAGTCCATGGGTCTGGGCACTCTGAGACTCAGGGTACTCCATGCTTGTGGTGGTGTTGTGTTCCCCAAAATATTGTGTGTTCCCCGAAATAAACTTATCTGGGGTCAGAGACCAGGATGGCCACAATATTAAACATGAGGATAGGCAGTGGTAGCACATGCCTTTAATCCTAGCATTCCAGAGACAGAAATACCTCTGGATCTCTGAGTTCAAGGCCACATTAGAAACAGCCAGGCGTGGCGACACACGCCTTTAATCCCAGAGAGTGACACAGAAAGTAGAAAGATATATAAGGCGTGAAGACCAGAAACTAGAAGCATTTGCCTGGTTCAGCATTTGGCTGGTTAAGCTTTTAGGCTTTGGAGCAGCACAGTTCAGCTGAGATCCATTCAGATGAGGACTCAGAAGCTTCCAGTCTGAGGAAATAAGATCAGCTGAGGAACTGTCGAGGTGAGGTAGCTGTGGCTTGTTCTGTCTCTCTGATCTTCCAGCATTCACCCCAATAACTGGCCTCAGGTTTGATTTTATTAACAAGTACCTTTAAGATTCCTGCTACACATCCTGTGTAAGACAGTGGGTTTTCCATGCAGTACACTGTTTTCCAAGCAGCTTTTGAGTCCTTTCTGAGGGGGGAGAAGGAGGATGGTGCTGGGTAGACCCAGAAAAAGCACCATCTGCCAGGTGTGACACCCTCCAGCACAGACCAATATACGAATTATCCCTGGGAGTAGAAGGTGGGCCGCACTATGAGTTTATCAGGGCAGGTCGAGACCGGGAGAGCACACAAACATACTGAAATCATATCAAGGAAGCAGGCCCCAAAGCTTATCAGCCCTGCCAGGCACTGGTCTGATTTGCTATCTTGTCAAATGCACATTCAGCAGCCTGAAGCCTCTTGGGTTCTGCTACAGCTCCTTGACTCTGTTCTACAACCCGCATACACATATGTGCATACATGGATGTTACTGTGAGAGTTAGTATTAGTGATTTAGGTCAGAACACAGGAAGCTGCTTTCGCCCCAGCCATGCTACCAAGGAAGTGGGCTTGTAGGATAGATTGCTGTACATTGTGCAAACACAGAAAGATGCTCTGCATGTGTGGACCCCAGGGACTCATCTTTGAACCCACCACCCCAACCCTTTACTATGGCTCCTATCTTTAGTTCAATGTCTTCTCCCTCGGGTACATTCAAGAAGGAAGGTGTCCTGGGTAGTCCTTATTGTCAACTTGACACACTCCAGAGTCACTGAGGAGAGGGAACTTCTCTCGCCTCTGCCTCTCAAGTTCTGGGATCACAGCCCTGCACCACTGTGGCTAGCAAAGTATGTTTTTGAAAAGGAGAGAAAAATCTGATTAGAGAGAAGTCTAGGAAGATGACTCCCGATGGGCAGGGAGCACAGGGCAAGAGAGGTTAAAAGCGGAGATTAGACAGAGGGAGTGAACTAGGACAGTGTGGACAGGAGGATGGCCTCCTGAGCCGCTCTGGGCGGGAGGAAGGAGACGTGGTTTTAAGTGGGTGGAGGGGGCTCAGACCCCCCCAAAATGCTGCCTAGGAAGATATGAGCCAATTAAGTTTAGAGCCCAACTCAGGGTGGGTGTCACGGGAGCAGCTGGAAGGACAGCTTTATGAAACATCTCTTCCATTCTAAGAGATTGGAGCCTGGGCTGGACTTTGGAGTTAATAATACATCTTGAAGCCACTTAAGACTTTATCCCACCGTGGACTCAGACTGTTTCTTTAGCCTGTCTTAATGATGACTCCGAGTTAATCACTATTGTGTTAATCTCCAGAGATGTTCTCACACAGAGGCCTTGCAGGGCTGGGCCTGGGTTTGGATTCATTGCACCTGGGGTCTAGTGCCGCTTTGGGAACTTATCAATGTAGAGGTTGTGTGGATAGACTGCAAAGACGGTGAATTCCAGACTAGATGTGCATGGGGTGAGAACGTTGCCTGCATTGGGAGAGTGTGAGGTAAATTCATAGTAGGGAGGAACCTGGGCAGACGGCACAGTTGGTAAAGTGCTTGACATGCATGAGTTCAATCCCCGGAATGCAGAAACCACTGCATGCCGTAGGGTGCACACACACTCATAACCGTAGTGATGGGAGGTGGAGTCAGGCAGATCCTTGGGGCTCACTAGCCAGCCAGTACATCCTAATGGGGGAGCCCTGGACCAGTGTACGACCTCACCTCAAAACACAAGGACAGCACCTTAGTCACTCTTCTGTTGCTATAAAGAGACCAAGGCAGCTCTAGAAGAATGTTATTTAAGGTTGTTGCTTTGTTTATGTTGCGTTTGTGTAACTCTGTGAAGCTGTGTTACTGTGCCTGTCTACAACACCCAGTGCTCTAATAAAGAGCTGAATGGCCAATAGCAAGGCAGGAAAAAGGACAGGCGGGGGGGGGGGGCGGCAGAGAGGATATATAGAAGAAGAAATCTGGGAGAAAAAAAGAAGTAGCCAGAGGAGGAGGAGGACATCAGGGGTCAGCTACCCAGCTACACAGCAAGCCAAGGAGTAAGATTTACAGAAGAGAATGGGAAAAGCCCAGAGGCAAAAGGTAGATGGGGTAATTTAAGATAAGGAAAGCTGGCTAGAAACAAGCCAAGCTAAGGCCAGGCATTTATAAGTAAGAATAAACCTCTGTGTGATTTATTTGGGCACTGGGTGGCAGGCCCCCCAAAAGAGCAAAAACAATAAACACCAGGCAACTCTTATGAAATAAAACAGGTTCAGAGGGTTAGTCCATTGTCATCATGGCGGCATGCATGTCACTAGAGCAGTGGCTGAGAGCCACATCCTGATCTGCAGGGAGAGACACTGGGCCTGACATGGGCTTTTAAAACCTCAAAACCCACCCCCAGTAACACACTTCCTCCAGCAAGGCCACACCTCCTAATCTTCCTAATCCCTCCAAATAGTGCCACTCCCTGGTGACTAAGCATTCAAATAAATAACTTCATGGGGCCATTCTTAATCAAAACACCATAGATAGCCAGACAATGGTGGTGCACGCCTTTAATCCCAGCACTCAGGAGGCAGAGCCAGGCGGATCTCTGTGAGTTCAAGGCCAGCCTGGTCTACAGAGCAAGATCCAGGAAAGGCTCCAAAACTACATAGAGAAAACGTGTCTTAAAAAAAAACAAAACAAAACAAACAAACAAACCACCATAGATGGCAACTAGGGAATAAAGCCAGAGGTTGATCTCTGACCTCCACACACACATAAACAGGTACACACATACACATGAACGTACACATGAATGCATATATATACACATGCACACATGGAGGAAAAGGTCCTGTCAGAGGAGCTGGAAACATTCAGAAAATACTGTGGAAGGGGAAGTTCCACAGAGAAGGGCTGCTGTATGGCCCAGGGGGGAAATGCCCTGTGAGGATGCAGAAAACCCACAAGTAAGACCACAGCAGCCTTTCAAGACTGGGGGAACTGACTCATATTTAAAGAGGTCAGATGGTCAGATGGGAGAGTCCTAATGCCCTTGGGAATTCTCTTTGCTTTTTCCTTTCACCTACTCCCCTCCCCCCCCCCTCCTCACCTCCACCCCACCCTACCCCCCATGTCTATGTGTGTCTATGTCTGCCTTCTCCCTCAGGTTCATTTTGTGTCCTTAACACTTTGTCTTTCATTCCAAACGCTCTCCAAGAGGAAGGATTCAACATTGGATAATTCCATTATTTATCTAGTGAGAGGCCTTTTCCCTTCTAATAAAACTCTGAACCCCTCTCCCCCAGGATTTCTCAGTGTATCCCTGGCTGTCCTGGAACTCTCTCTGTAGACCAGGCTGGCCTAGAACTCACAGAGATCCAGGTACCTCTGCCTCCTGAGTGCTGGGACTAAGGGTTCACTCACCCAGCTACTGAGAGCTTATTTTAAAAAAAGGTTTATTTTATCTTTAATTATGTGTGTGGGCATGTGCACATGAGTGCATATCCTACGGAGGCCAGAAGAGGGCGTGTGATTCTCTGCAGCTGAGATTACAGGCTGAGATGAGTTGCCTGATGTAGGTGTTGGAACAGAACAAGGGCAGTGTATGCTGTTAGGCACTGACCCCTAACTTTTTACAGGGGACATGAATAGTTCTTTGGGAGACAGAAGCTCTCCCTAGATCTGCAGTGTACTTCTCTCCTCACACTCTCTTGGACAAGGAAGGACAAAGGGACCAAGTTTTGGTCAAAGGAATTTAAGAGGAAGTCCCCTGAGGAATTTCACCTTCCCACAAGGAAAATTGGAATTCAGGCAAGATCTGGGTATATAGGTCTTTTAAATTTTATTTATTTATTTTTTATCTATCTAACTTTCTATCTATTTATTTTTCAAGACAGAGTTTCTCTGCATAGCCCTGACTGTCCTGGAACTTACTCTATAGACCAGGCTGGCTTTGAACTCAGAAATCCACCTCCTGAGTGCTGGGATTAAAGGAATACGCCACCACCGCCCTGATGAAAATTTATGTATTTATATATTTAATGTATATGTATGCTTTGTCTGCATAATCTGTGTACCACAGACATATTTGTGTGTCTCTGTACCACAGACGTGTGTGTGTGTCTGTGTACCACACACATGTGTATGTGTATGTCTCTGTACCACAGACATGGCAGAAAAGGCATCTGAGCCCTGGAACTGGAGAGACAGACAGTTGTGAACCACCATGTAGGTGCTAGGAGTTTATCGGGGTCCTCTGGAAGAGTGGCCAGTGCTCTAACTGCTGAGCCTTCTCTCCAGCCCTACATGCAGGTCCTGATTTAATTAGAAGCCTTTTTACCTCTAGTGGGGACATCAGCCTTGTGTGGGACAGACTTCCTAGAAGGCATCCAAAACACTCAGCTCCTTACGAAATGCCCCCAGCCAGCCCTTCTTGTCATCACAGGAGCCCCAAATGTCTGCACACCTTTCCAAAATGCTTCTAGGGGTTCAGAAAGACTGCCTTTACGAACCACTTCAGGACAGGGAGACCGCTCGGTGGGTTAAGGAGCTTGCTGCACAGTGGTGGGGAGCGGAGTAGGGGTCCCAGGGGCAGTAGTGCTGCAGGTGTCTGTAATCCAGCTCTTCTATGGGGGTCTGGGAGGTGTGGATGAGAGGAGCCAGGGATGCTCTCAGACCAGGTGGCCTCAGCTGCAGAGGACAGGGAGAGCCTGTCTCAAAACAAGGTAGCCGGTGAGGACTGACATAAGGCTGTCTACTGACCTCCACGTGTAATTTACCTTCAAACAAATTCTGGGCTGGGGAGATGCCTCACTAGGCAAGAATGCTTGGTGTACACACATGGGGACATGAGTTCCAATCCCAAGTATCCACGTGAAGAGCTAAGTGCAGATGTTCGCGCACCCACAGCCCCAGTAGACAGATGGAGACAGGGGCTGGATTGCTGGGGTTTACTTGTCTGCAATCCTAGTTCCAAGTTCAGTGAGAGACCTTGTTAGGAGGGAATGAGATGGAGATTGATGGAGCTGAGGGCCCGGTGTCTTCCTCTGGCCTACACATGCAACATACACACAGACTTCAGTGTTGTTAGCATTGTGTAGTTACATGTCAATCACTTTATAAGTGTAAGGGAGACCAGCTGACCTACCATGATCAGGGACTCCTGGGTGAGCCTCTGACATCACCCCACCCCCATCAGCACCTACTGCAAGGTTTTCTGCCCTCCTAGGCCCAGGCAACAATTAAGCACATTAGGCACCAAAATTGGCTCTTACTGGCAAAACTGGAGGCAATTCATGTTCTCTTTTTAAAGGTCAAAGTCTCACGAAGACCCAGCCGGCTGGTGTCTCTGTGTAGCTGAGAATGGCCTTGTGTTTGTGACTCTCCAGCCTTCACCTTCCATGTTCCGAGAGCACAGATAGCGGGACTGCTTACCACTTACCGCAGGTGCTGGGAGCAGAAGCCGGGTCCTCTGGAGGGGCAGCCCGTAACCTTAACCATCCAGTCCAGCTCTCCAGCCCCTAGGAACTGTTTTGTCTTCAATCTTCCCCTCATCAGAAGCAGGGTTCTGGCTGGGTATGGCAGTGCACACCTATAATGCCAGTGGGTTGGAGGCCAGGGCAGCAGAACCCCAAGTTTGAGGCCCAGCCTGGGTGATCTACCAAGAATCTGTGTTTAGGGGGGTGAGAGGAGGGAGGACAGGAGACTCTTTGGCTTATATGTAAAATTAAATTAATTATAAAATAAAAATATTTTTAAAAAATGTTTTAAAAATCTAAAACAAACAAAACACTAGGATAAAATCGTGTGCGTTTTGAAACCTGAACATTTCCATAGTGACATTTTCAAAGTATGACATACTACTACTACTATTAATTATTAGTAGTAATATTCACAATTGAGACATGATAGTAAATGACAAGATTGAGCAGAAGTTAATTAGAGAGATGGTAATTTTCGGAAACATTGAGTTTCAACTAGTTACCACTAGAGGGTGCTACAGACCCCCATATTTTCACAACATCCAGTGTTTTACTGAATTTCAACAGTGTCTATGACATTTGACTATCTACATTTACACGGTTATCATACAATTTGTTATGGATTTATGCCTCCAATATCTTCTGGATTTGTATTTGTGTATACTTTTATGTACTTCACCTGTCAGATGGGCAACAATTGACACTTTCATGTCCATGAAGGCGTGGGATCACAGACACTGGTAAAGCCATGTTGGTATCATCTCTACACAAATGAGTCTGGCAACTGCGAACAAAATTTCAAAATGAAGTTCGGCGTGGTGGCTCACACCTATAGCCCAAAACTTGTGCTGAGGTAAGAGGACTGCTGTGAATTTGAGGCCGACTTGGGCTACACAGTGAGACCCTGTCTCAAAGCAAACCAGCATAGGACAGCTCAAGGATACCATGCTCTAGTGCCCACTTCAAATTCATGAGGTCGTAGGTTCAATACCCAGCACAGGAGAGAAGAAATTCAAAATGGAGCTAGCAATCCTGGTGGACACCTGTAACCTAAGTACAGAGGGCCGAGGGAGGAGAATTGGGAGTTCAAGGCTAATCTAGACTCTGTAGAGTTGACAGCCACCCAGGGCTACATGGCACGACCCAATTGCAATAGAAAACAAAAAAAAACAAATCAAAATGTTTAGCCCCTTAGACAAACCTTGTTTAAATTGGTTGCATGGGTTAAGAAGAAGAGAGGCTATACAGAGTCCAAGAATAAAAGCTGAGCATGGTAGCCCAAGTGTGTAATCCCTGTACTTAGGAGGCAGAGGCAGGAGGATCAGGAGTTCAAGGTCATACTCAGCTTCACAGCCTGGGTTCATGAGATCTTGTTAAAGAGAGACAGAGGGAGGGAAAGAAAGGGAGAGATGGCTCAGTGGTTAAGAGTGCTTGCTGTCTGACTGGAGAGATGGCTTAGAGGTTAAGAGCACTGACTGCTCTTCCAGAGGTCCTGAGTTCAATTCCCAGCAACCACATGGTGGCTCACAACCATCTGTAATGAGATCTGGTGCCCTCTTCTGTATACATAATAAATAAATAAATCTTTAAAAAAAAAAAAAAAAGTGCTTGCTGTCTTGCAGAGGGTTTGAATTCAGCACCTAATGCCCATGTTTACAGGCTCAGCTTCAGCTTCAAGGGATCTGATGGCCTTCTCTGGCAATGGACACCACATGTGGCATATACATAGCTTTAAAAAAATCTTTAAAAATAGAGACGTCTACCATGAAGCATACATCAGTTAGGGAAAGATCCAACCTGCTGAGTCTCCCTCCATGGTCTCTGCTGGGGTTTACGGCCGGCCTCTGCCCTTCTGCCATTCTGAGAAACCTCAGCATGGATGCTCATTTGGAGCAGGAAGTTTGTCTCATTTGTCAGAGAATGAATATGGTCTGAAGGGTTTACTGTGTGGCTCTGCCCTGGCTTCCTTTCTGCCTGGGGGATCTCTGGGTGTTGCTGGCTTTGGACGCCCTGGACTGAATGCAGGTGACAATCCTGGATGTTAGAATTGATCATCTCTTGGGAAGCTAATCAGAACAAGTCCAGAGAAAGGGACGGGCTGATGGCTCATTTCTTAGGCACTAACAGCTAGATGAAGGGAGCTAATCCCTGCATGTGTTAAAGGAGTTCCAGAAAGATTGTCCAAATACCTGAGTTGGGCCAGGGATATTTATCTTAGCAGCTAGATTGCTTGCTTAGCATGCATAAAGCCTGGGATTGGATGCCCAACACTACAAAACCCAGTGTGGAGGTGCAGATCTGTAATCCCAGCACTACAAAACCCTTAGTGTTTTACTTATTACATTTTGCACAGTTTATATACTGTGTCTTCCAAGCCAGAAAAGGAAGGGCAGCATCCTGTATGTTTGTAAAAACTACACAGCAACTCCGATCTGTGTTATCTTAGCAAATTCCAAAATGACTTCTGTGCCTGTAAACGTACCTTGGCATGGTATGGTAGAGTGCTTGCCTGGCACACAACTGTGGGTTCAATTCCCAGTACTTCCTAAACCAGGTGCATGCATGCAGTCTCAGCACTTGTCTACAACCTGAGTTTGAGGCCAGCCTGGGCTACCACATGAGGCCTTGTTGGAAGAGAAGCAGCAGGCAAGAGGCTTTCCTGCTCTTCTGATTGAGGAAAGGACGTTCAGGTGAGGTTTGTGCTGGTGGACAACATCCACATGGTTCCTCATATACAGGCTTCCTCCTCAGCGACTCTTGGCATGAGCTGGATAAGAACCAAGACAGGTGTGGCTGATCCCGCTTCACCCTTCACACCGCCCCCTTGCCAGCCGGTATAAATCAGCATAAAGGAGCTCCACCTACCCCATCCATCTACAGGCCTCCTCTCTCCCTGGTGTGGACACGGTTCGTGGCATGCTGGAACAGGCCGGTGAAAATACAGTGGTGAGATTTCCCCAAATAAGAAGTTCAACGTCAGCCCTGACCCTAGTTACCTTGGCAGACAAAGTCCTGCCTTGTGGGGAAAACCGTCACACAGGCCAGCCCCACATGCTGCCTGGCTCCTATCTCAACCTCAAAGTACCTGTTGCAGAAGACACTGGCCAACATTGTCAGTGTAAATCAGAATCTCGGTAGAGAAAACGGGAAACGTGGAGTAAAACTAGACAGGAAAAATGAAGGGAAAGATGCTTAGCAGACAGAGTTTTGGAAGTTCCTTCCTCCCTGCATCCCTCAGGCAGGCGCTCGCTCACTCGAGTGCTCTCTCTCTCTCTCTCCTGGTAGCCCAGGCTGGCCTCAAACTCACAGAGATCCGTCTGCCTCTGCCTCCCAAGTGCTGGGATTAAAGGTGTGCTGCACCACCACCACCACCACCACCACCACCACCACCACCACCACCACCACCACCACCACCACCACCACCTGGCTTCAGCCTCTCTTATTTTGACACAGGCTCTATCCCTGTAGCCTAGACTAGCCTCTACTCACAGTGATCTTCCTGCCTCACTCAACCTCCCAAGTGCTGAAATTACAGGCCTGAGAATTGTCTTTAAACTGACTTTTGGGGAGATTTCCAAAGTCTTCACAGGAGTTTCCAGGCCTGGTCCTTTGGAAGGTTCATCCCTTGGCAGGAAGCAGGGGTATGATTTTGTAGCCTAAGAAAACAAGGAAGCCACTGAATTCTTGGAGTTTGGGGCTCACTGTAAGTTTTCTTCCATCTGAGAGAAAAACTAGACTTGATAAAATAAGTGAAACTGAAGGAGCCGGGTGACTCTCGAAGCATGACAGCTGTTTGAGGAATCGTCCTCCAAAGATGCTGATGGAGTTGGTGTGACCCAGTCAGGATTTAATATGGTAGTTACGTAAATGGGAAAGGAGAGGGTGACAATCTCGTGTGTGTGTGTGTGTGTGTGTGTGTGTGTGTGTGTGTGTGTGTGATAGAAAGGTGTACAGATGACCAACTTAATGAGCTCTTGCTGAGCCCGGGACATGGGGTTCACAAGTCACTTTCATGACAGCTAGAATCCCCCACCCTAAGAAAGTTACAAAAAAGTGTTTAACAGATCCAGAGCTCACAGTTTAAAGAGTGCACAGCGCTCACACTGTGATCTGTGCATGGAAGCTGAGGCAGCAGGATTATCCTGAGTGCCAGGCCAGAGTTAGACCTTCTCAAACAACAGCCACAGAACCATGGGTGAGGTTAAGTAAAAAACGCAACTCTCTGAAACTTTGGTGTACACATGTATACACATGTTCACATATACATGTGCACATGAGTATAGTGGTCAGTCAACACTGGCCTCTTCCCCTGCCCTCCATTTTTTTAAAAGATTTATTCATGTGTGGGAGTGTTTTGCCTGTATGTATGTATGGGCACAGTACATGTCTGGTGCCCCAGGTGACCAGAACAGTGTAGATGTAACCGGCTTGTTAAATAAGAAACACAGAACCAATTGCAGAGTTAAAAACCACGAGGTCAGAGCAAGAGTGGAAAACCTTACCCTTCACTGCTTCTGCTCTTCTTCCTCTCCGCCAGAGCTACCTCTGTGTGTCCTATCTTTTTTATAGATTTTCTGTTCTGTTTTCTCATTGGTTGTAAACCCAGCCACATGACCTCCTCATCACTGCCTGTTTGTACAGACCTCCAGGTCTTCTATGGTTGCTATTGAGATTAAAGGCGTGTGTCTGCCATGCTGGCTGTGTCCTTGAACACACAGAGATCTACCTAGCTCTGCCTCCCAAGTGCTGGGATTAAAGGCGTGCACCACTACCACCCAGTTTCTTCTCTGGCTTGCTCTGACCTTAAGGCAAATTTATTAACATACAAATAAAATCACATTTCAATACAAATAAAATATTACTATAGAACAGGGAGTCAGATCCCATGAAACAAGAGTTAGGAGCAGTTGTGAGCACCATGAGCGCTGGGAACTAAAGCCAGGTCCTCTTCCTGAGCAGCTGCTTGCTCTTACACAGTCAAGCTGTCTCCACAGGGCACTCGATCTTGTAACATGAATTGTTAAATGGTCTCATTAATAAAAAACCCAGAGCCAGATATTGGGTAAAAGATCAGAGAAGCAGAACAGCCAGCCACTAGTTCTTACCTCTAGGAAATCCTCAGCCTAGAGTGAGTGAGTTCCTGTCTCCTCATGCCTTACATACCTTTCTCTATCCAGACATCACTTCCTGGTACTGGGATTAAAGATGTGTGCCACCACAGCCTGGCTCTGTTTCTGGTGTGGCCTTGAACTCACAGAGATCCAGATGGATCTCTGCCTCCCAAGTGATAGGATTAAGGGTGTGTACCACCACTGTCTGGCCTCTATGTCTAATCTAGTGGCTGGCTCTGTCCTCTGATCCTCAGGCAAGTTTATTAGGGTAACAATATATCACCACACTATCTCATTTTGTGAAACAGGGTCTCACCAAGCACAGTACCCACTGATTGTCTAGACTGGCCAGTGATGACCCCAGAGAGTCTCCCGTCAGGTGTTCCTGACTGGGGGTACAGACTGTCCCGGCCCAATTCTTTAGTTGGGTTCTGGAGATCAAACTCGGGTCCTCAGGCTTGTGAGGCAAGTACTTAATCTGCTGAGCTGTCTCTCAGTCCCATCTTGTGTATTTCTGTCTGCAATAAAATCACATCTTAGTAATGTGTTTTGATCGGTCACAGGATCTTCATTATCATTATCAGCCAGTGCTGAAAGGATATGTAACGATGCCTGTGTTGTGCACAGATGTTAGATTTATCATAACTCACTAAAAACTTTCAGGAAACAGAGCGAGCATATGTATCCACAAGCCGCAGAGTGCAAACGTCTTAGAGACTCGTGTTGAACAAATGAGGATTAGTAATGAAAGTTAGATAAACTATAGCACAACCTGAGGACACCTAAGACACGAATCGTCCCCTTTACAGATGTTGCCTTACACCAGACAGTTGCATCCTTGCTTTCCAGTTCTGTAGCAGGCAGTGTTGACTCAGCTTTTACCATCTAGAGGACAGTTCCGCAATAGCAACCGGACTTGGGCTCTACAGATGGGAGCAATGGCATCCTCCAGGAGAGTACAGAAGATGAGGGAGGTCACGGACTTGGGTAATCACAGTCACTATTCCACATAGCATTACCTCGTATGAGTCCCAGTGGACATTCCTACAACAGACAAGTAATTCAACCTTTTAATTTTCTTTATTTTCCGTGTGTGTGGTGTGTACTGGGTATATGTATATTTGCATGTATATGAGCACACATGTGTTGAGTGTGCATGAGGGTGTGAGTGCATATGGAGGCCCAAGGTTGAATTCCCATCCCCACCCCCGCAGACTGCTCTTCCACTAAGTTCACTGAGGCAGAGTTTTTCAGTAAAACCCAAAGTTTACCAATACGGCTAGCCTCAGTAGTTAGCTTCCTCTGAGGTCCTCTGTCTTCACCTTCCCAGGCTACAATTACAGACAGGCTGTCAAGCTCACTCCACATCCTCATAGGTCCTGTGAGTCAGAACTTAATAAGCCCTCTCCTTAACTTTTTAACTTTGGACTTGTGTGCGCAGTACATAGGTGTTGGGAACTGAATCTGGGGCCTTGGCAAGACCAGCCAGCATGTTAACTGCTGCACCATCTCCAGCCCATGGTTTCTTTTTAGAGAATGACTCCAACAGGGTGTGGTGGAGCACGCCTTTAATTTCAGCACTTGGGAACCAGAGGCAGGCAGATCTCTGTGGGTTTGAAGGCGGGTCTGGTTTCCATAGGAAGTACCAGACTAGCCAGGGCTAAATAGTGAGACCTGTCTTTACACACACACACACACACACACACACACACACACACACACAAACAACCAAAAACCCCCCAAGCGACTTGTTCTAGCAAAGTTCCCTCTTAGCGTCTCCCTTTCAGTCAGAGCCTTTCACAGGCAGCTACATCACAGAACGAGTGTGAGCTGTGTGTTTCTTGTTTTGCTTGAGAAGGTCTTCATATAAAGCCATCGTAACCTTTAACTTCTGGTCCTGACTCCACCTCCTGGAGTGGAGTGGTGGGATCAGAGGAATCTGTCATCACACCCAGCCTAGATTTGTGGTTCTTAGTGCTTTGGAAGGTCACACAGGATCTAAAGCTTAGAGGAAAATTAGAGGCAAGGCCGGGCAGTGGTGGTGTACGCCTGTAATCCCAGCACTCGGGAGGCAGAGGCAGGTGGATCTCTGTGAGTTCAAGACCAGCCTGGTCTACAGAGCTAGTCCAGGACAGGCTCCAAAGCTACAGAGAAACCCTGTCTCAAAAAACCAAAAAATAAATAAATAAAAAATAAAAAACATTAGAGACAAAACAGGAAAGCAAGCCACAGAGAAGCAAGGCAGCTCACACTGTGAAATCTTCATCTTTCTGTCTCCTCTGATTCCCACCTCAGACCTGCTGCCTCAGACTAATCAAGCTAATCCTAGGAAGCTTTGTCTGTGTCAGGGACTCAGGGACAGTATCTTAAGGTGTCTCTCTGTAAGAACTGGACCTCAGTGCCAAGCAGTGATTACTTGAGTCCCAGAGCACAGGAGAAAAATGGACTGCAAAGGCCACAGAAGTCCTGCCTAATGCTCTATGGACAGAGTGGGGGTCAGATGCCATCCTATGGAGTCAGGCCTCTCATTATAGCTTCAGAAGAGCAGGTGGTATAGCAGGCATCTGAGGAGTTCAAGGTCTGTTCAAGGGTCCCTGTTCACCTCATGCCAAACCTACCTCAGTTATTTGGCTCTAGAAGAGAGAAATGGCCAACTTGAGACCACAGCTGAAGAGGTAGCCAGCCTCTGACAAGGCACTGGAAAGGACTTGGGCTCTCCAGCACATTCCTTCTAAGTCACCACTCTGTCAGCTGTGGTTCAGAACAAAATTAGGGCTGGAGGGAGATGGCGCAGTGGTTAAGACTGCTTGCTGCTCTCTTAGAAGACTGGGTTCAGTTCCAAGCACCCACATTGGGCAGCTCACAACTACCTGTAACTCTAGCTCCAAGAGATTTGCTGCCCTCATCTGGCCTCATTGGGCACATGTACATAGCACATGTGAATACACACAGGCACATATAAATAAAAATAAGGGGCTGGGGATTTAGCTCAGAGGTAGAGCGCTTGCCTAGCAAGCGCAAGGCCCTGGGTTTGGTCCTCAGCTCTGGCTAAATAAATAAATAAATAAACAAACAAACAAATAAAAATTTTTAAAGATTTATTTATTTATTTAATATGACAAAATGTTCGGTAAAATTATAAATCCCCAAAGAAATCAGAAACATTGAGTCCAGTACCTTTTCACTGACTCTAGACTATGTATTGCTAATACAATGATTTTGTTGAATACAATGGTGTGTTTTAAGTTTGAGATCACAAGATCAGCCTTAGATACACAAAAATGCATTGTATGTGACAACAAGCAAGTTCAGGGGTGGCCCCTCCTTTAATGGAGGCCGTCGTTGGTCACTTCATTGGCTGGAGTTATGGCCATCAGATTGGAGATGAAGTCAGAGTCTGCACTCTGGCGTCTTCTCCTGAGTCTTTCCAGTTATTCTTGGTCATAAACCTTTCAAGCTGTGTATCTGGCTTTGTAGTGCTGGGGATTGAACCCAGGCTTCACACAAGCCAAGCAAAGGCTTGGTTACTGAGCTAACCTGCATTCCACTTTAAAGACTGTCTCACCAGGCTCGGGTGAATGAGTGGTAGAGCTTGCCTGGAAGTGGAAGGTCCTGGGTTTGATTCCCAACAGTGAAAAAGGAGGCATATATCCCATACCCAAATAAAGTTTATTAGCTTAGAATTCATTGTTATGGGACTCAGAATAAGTCCTGTGATTTCAATTTTTATTAGGTCTTAGAAATTCTTCCTAACTATACCACTGTTTCTACTATTTACGCAAAAAAAAAAAAATTGGATTTATTTCCAAATCTCTAATTCTTTCTTATAAGAAAAATTCATGTGTTTTTAATCGTTTATTATTATTATTATTATTATTATTATTATTATTATTATTATTATGTGTTTTAATTTTATACATCAGCCATGGGTTTCCCTGTCCTCCCCCCTCCTGCTCCCACCCCCACCTCCCCCCTAGCCCCTCCCCTCCATTCCCATGTCCTCCAGGACCAAGACTCCCCTGGGGACTCATTTCATGTTTTTTTTTTCAAGACTATCTCATCATGCAATAAAAATAAGCTGGAGGGCTGGGGCCACAGCACACTAATAAAACAGACACTAAGCCTACAGTAAGCCCCAGGTTCCAGGCCTACCCCCAGCAAACCAAAACAAAGGCTGCTAGAATCAGGCATCCTCTGGCTCAAATTGTAGTACTGGGACCTTAACTGGATCTCTTCAAGTCTCAGCTTCTCTGTAAAGGGGATTTCCATATATCTGACAGAGCTTGTATGAAGTTCAGGCACAAAACACACACACTTACGTACCAAGTAGATTTTGTTCTCAGCTGATAAGAAGCAGGGCTATGTCGATGGAGATGGTGCCAGTGTATGTGCGGGAGCTGTTGGCACCATTACAGACTGCGGCATTATATGACGTCATGGATAAATTATAAAGTGGCTGGGTGGTGGTGGTGGTGCATGACTTTAATCCCAGCATTCAGGGGCGGAGGCAGGTAGATCTCTGTGAGTCTGAATTTACTGTAGAGTAAATTCCAGGACAGCCAAGGCTACACAGAGAAATGCTGTCTCAAAAACAGATTAGATTAGATTAGATTAGATTAGATTAGATAGATAGATAGATAGATAGATAGATAGATAGATAGTAGATAGGTAGATAGATAGATAGATATGATTAAAAGTCCAGCTCCAGAATCTTGATAGCCTGGATTTAAATATGGGTTCTAGACCTATTTTTTCTGCTTTTCTAAAGCCCAGACTGGCCTGGAACTTGCCTCTTAGCTGTGGATGACCCGGAACTCCTGGCTTCCTGACTTCACTCACTGAGACCTGGCATTCCAGGTGTGTAGACCACACCCGGTTTGTCCTGTCTGGGGACTCAAACCCAGGGCTTTGTGCTCAGTGAGCAGGACTGTACCAATAGCCCTAGTGCTTCTGGCACTGTAAGGGATTCAGATGTGCACTTCTCGCTTTGCCAGAAAGTGGAAGCAGTAGTCAGGTCACTCCAGAGCAGTGGTGGTGGTTGATCTTTCTAAAGAGTTATTTTTATTTACTTACTTTTAAGATTTTCTTTATTTTGCAGTGTGTGTGTGTGTGTGTGTGTGTGTGAGTGTGTAAGTAATTAAGTATTTTGCCTGTGTGTGTGTGCACCGTATGCCTGCCTGGAGCCTCAGAGGCCAGAAGAGGGCATTAGATTCTCCAGAACTGGAATTATAGATGGTTGTGAGCTACCTAGGGTGCTGGGAACTGAACTCAGGCTCTCTGCAAGAGCAACAAGTACTCTTAGCCACTGGGCCCAGTCTCCAGCCCCTTGGAGCACTGTTTTAAGGATGAGCTGCCACATAGCATATACCTGCTCAAGGTGAGAACTTCATATGTGTTGGCTGTTGACAGTTCCTGATAATTTGAGTGCCCATGTTAAATGCATGGTAAGTTGTTGAGAGCAGTTGAACACCTGGTATCCAGTCCCTTTGAAGTCAGTTTGGGAATAAACAGCCGAACTACAAAATCATTGTTAGGACAACGCTAACTTCAAAACTCATGTCTGCTCTTGCCTACTATCTAGCCACTTCTAACTAACTCATGGGAAGTCAATGATGGCTTCAGCAAGGAAAGAATCCAAGAAGAGTCACAACCCAGTAGAGAGTGTTTGTCGAAAAATCAGAGCCATTCGGAAGAGAGAGGCCATTTTGAATCCGATTCGACAGATTGCTAAATGCAAGTCCAGCAGCCCTGACAGTCCACAGTCTAAAACCAAGAGAGCCTTTGGGGAGATGCTGGGGGAAACGACTGCTACTCATGTTCCTGTACTGGACTCGCACTTCTCAGGTTCTGAGAGAAGGCACAGTCTCGTTTCTCGCCCTGAAACCATGTCCTCAAGAACCTCGCCCAGCTCTCCTCAGGACAGCCTGGACTTGGTTGTTCTGAAGAGTTCTGAGAGCTGCCCACGGCAGAGACCATGGAGCGACCAGCGTCCTCCATCTTTGGAGTCTCAGTCTGGCTGGGGGTGCTTCCCCAGCAAGGATTTAGATGGTAGCTGCAATGTGAACTCTTTGTGCACCTCAGCCCTTGGCTTTCTTAGAAGCTCTGGGAGGAACACAACATGTTTCACTCCTTGGGATCAGGTGGTGAGAAAATTATCTCTGAATGAGGATGGTAAATAATCGCGTTTTAAAATATTTGCTCTAGCCAGGTGTGGTGGTGCACAGCTTTAACACCAGCACTTGGGAGGCAGAGGTGGAGGGATCTCTTGAGTTCAAGGCCAGCCTGGTCCACATAGTAAATTCCAGGGCAGTCAGGACTGCATAAGAAGAGACCCTGTCTCAAAAAATAAAATAAAATATTTGCTTCACATCTGCTTTTCAGTATGCCTGAAATTTAAAAAACAAAACACTTCATGCATCTGAATAGAGGTGTCTGTTCCCTCTCTGGCTTTTCACTTTTTGATTTTTAGGTTGGCATACAAAGCCATGATTTTTGTCACAGCAGTTTCATATTGACCTTCACATTGTCCCCTCCCCCATTCCAATTCTATTTAAAACATTTTTATGTTTATTTTTTGTATATGAGTACTTTTCCTCCATGTATGTGTGTGTATATATATATATCACATGTGTATCATGCCCTTGGAGGCCAGAAGAGAGGATTTGATCCCCTGCAACTGGAGTCAACAGATGTTGGATACTGGTTATGACTCACCATGTGGGTGTAGGCAATAAAATCTGGGTCCTCTGTAAGAGCAGCCAGTGCTCTTAAACACTGGTCACCTCACTATCCTTTCTGTTTGAGGTGTGTGTCTCTCTCCCCTTTTTAAAAGAAAGCCTGCATTCTATACACATCTACATAAAATCCGAATTCCCAATCATATTTGCAACCACACCATGTGGTGTTCTTCACCAGCCTGAAGTAAATGTCACTCAAGCCCAATCTTCATGCGTTCTCCTGAACCAGATCTTTAACTTTTTTGCATCACAGCAAACTAGTCCTAAGAGAATGTAGGTTCTGGTTGGGGTTTAGGTCAATGGTGGGGTTCATCCCTACAGGCCTTGAGTTCAAACCCAGTACCCACGAACAAGCTCCATTGCAGGAGCCAAGGAAACAGACCACGGAGGAGGTAAAGGTGTCAGTCTGAGACCTGGGGAACTCCATGTAGGATGTTTCCAGTCTCGTGTGTTAATAGGCACTCAGAAGCAAAACCCCACAGGATGGCACATCTCTAGCTCCTCCTGCTTCCTCTCTATTCTTCTTTACATTTCTCTTCTAATGTGTGTTTGTGTTTTACCTGGATGCACGTGTGTGGGAGCCACTCATGACTGATGCTCACAGAGGGAAGAAGGAGCATCAGATCCCTAGGAACTGGAATTACAGATGGCTGTGAGCCACCATGTGGGTGCTGGGGACTGAACCCAAGTCCTCTGGAAGAACAGCCAGTGCCCTCACCACTAAGCCATCTCTCCATCCCTCTCTGTTTTCTTAAAATTTCTTTTGTAGGGCTGGAGAGATGGCTCAGTGGTTAAAAGCACTGGTTGCTCTTCCAGAGGTCCTGAGTTCAATTCCCAGCACCCACATGGGAGATCACAACCATCTGTAATGCCGGGAGTACACGCAGACAGAGCACTCATACATAAGAAATACATAAATAAATTTTTTTGTATTTTACTTGTTTTTTCACAATACTCTTTAACATGACAGGGCTGTGACCCGCCTCCTGTGTTCCCCACTCCCTTTATTTTCTTTTGAGACTGGGTCTCACTATACAAACCCTGGCTAGCCTGGAACTTGCTTTGTAGACCAGGCTAGCCTCTAATTCACAGAGCTCCACCTACCTCTGCCTTCTGAGTGCTGGGACTAAAGGCATGTGTTTTAGTCTATCCAATGACTAAGTTTAATTTCTGTGTGTGGGGGGGGGGGGGCTAGGGATTGAACCCAGGGCCTGCCTTATTATACAAACAGGTGCTATACCTCCGAGCTTCACTCAGCCCCCAAAACTACTTTTAAAAAATGATCTGTTGACGATATCAATATTGTGAGCCGATGGTCACTAAAGTAAAATTTCTTCAGATTGACACTCCCACGTGAGAGATTAACTATCATGATTACAAAACAATTTTTCTTTCTGCAGGGTTGAAAACAGAAAGTGAGGGTATCCAGGAAGATGGAGCCTACAGTGCTCATGGAGAAGAATTTCTGGCAGGTGTTTTTCATGAGTGCAACACTAAGCACACAGGTGAGCTGTATGAGAGAACCGGCCAGGTCCTCTTTCAGAAGGGGAACAGTTTGTGTGGGACTGTGTGCCCATGACTTCACACGTGGTGAGCACAACCTCATTTGAAAGTGAGCCCAGCCATTAGCACATGCTGTTTCTTTATTTTAGGGACTTCCCTGGTCACTGCTCAGAGTGACTTACACTTCATAGGACTGGCCTCAAGAAATAGATACTTCAAGTATATGAAACTGCTCTCCAAATTTAGCTCAAAAACTTTTAGCTTTTCACTTCTGGGTTTTTTTGGGGGGGAGGGAGGAGTAGTTCTTTATAAAATTTCCACAGTTATTTTTAGTGTGCAAATGCTTCCTGTCCATTGTAAAAATGTAATCATTTTGGTAAACGTGGTAAGCAAAAAGAAGCAGAAAATTGGCAAACAATTTCTTAACTGTTCTTAATGATTAGTTATATATCTTTTCATGGTTTCTTCTGTCAACGTGGCTCTGGCTTTTTTTCTAACTGAAGACATGTTTTAAATAATATACAGAGTAAAGAGGATAACATGAAGAAGCCTCACACTGGCCAGGGAGGTGGCCCAACACACAAAGGCCTCATCGTCCAAGCCTTACCACCCAACTTAGGACCCACACATGGAAGAGGAAAAGCCCTCTGAAAGATTTTCTCTGACCTCCACAGGCCTGCCACACTGCACAATGCTCTTTCTCCCTCACATAAGCAAATGAATGTGATATGATCTTAAAACCCTCCATATGTGTGTGTTGTAACCAACAAGGTCTCATTTCTAACTCCCCATTTTCTCTTTTGGGCTAATTCTCAGATAGCACTTTGCACCCAGAAATATTTCAGTACACATGTCCACAAGTTAATTGATTTTATTATTTGAAATTTTTATTACATTTAGTTATCTGCATTGTGTGTGTGCATGAGCATGTGCACATGGAGGTCAGAGGTCAGTTTGCAGGGTTCCATGTGTTCTTTCTACCAAGTTGAGAGAACTCCAGCCCAAGCCCGCCTCGTGCCAGCTTGGCAGGACGGCAAGGGTTATAGGGATTATTTTTAGAAGCATCAGCAGCTCTTCCATCAAAACTGCATGTTTCAGGCCAGTGAGATGGCTCAGTGAGTAAAGGTGCTTACCACCAAGCCTGGCAGCCTGACTTCCATCCCCAGAACCCACATAGTGGATGAAAAGAGAGAACTGGATCTTACAAGCTGTCCTTTGACCTCTACACGCACACACGTGCACCAATTTACACATGTAAAGTACATAAAATTGAATCAAAAATGTCTTCTAAACTCAGAATGCAGCTCTGTTGCCTGGGACACACAACCCTAGGTTCAGTCCCCAGCATCACATAAATAGGTGTGGTCACACACACTGTAGTCCCACCATTCAAGAGGTGCAGGCAGAAGGATCAGAAACTTAGGTCATCCTCGATTATGTAGAAAGTTTGAGGCTGGCCCAGGATCCATGAGAACCTGTCTTAAAACAACGTGTTTCAAAAGTAATTTTCCTTTCTTCCCCCTAAGGCACAGTAGGAGTCAACAAAATAATGACTTACCTGAGACAAACCACCAGCCAAGACTCAGAAGACAGTGTCCTTGAAGAGCTAGGGACCATGCTTGATCCTGAAAATACAAACCCATGTGTGGACCTGGACACCTTCCAGGGCATCGTGAAGGAGTGGATAGCTCACTCTATGAGCAGGAGGTGAGCAGAGGTCCAGCAGAAACTCCCCAGGGCAGCCTACATCACCCATCACAGTGGCCCCATGCATTGCACTAATGAAAATGCAGTAAGTGCCCTTCCCCATCTTGCTCCCCAAGACCACCTGAAAGATGTTACCTTATAGCTGAGCCCCGTCACCATCAGGACTGTGGTGAACTCTGCTGGTGTACATTCTGTACTGTGGCTGCTGAGGGGGTGGGCACCTGTGAGGGCACTTCCCAGCTGGTTCTGATGATGTGCATATGCTGTGATGGGGACAAGGAAGTTCTCACATCCAAGTATTAAGTGGGTCAGACCCTACTTAGCCTCCAAGATCAGACAAGACAAGACAAGCGTGTTTAGGGCAATACAGCTTAAAGGAAGGTACCATCCTTTGGGAATTGAGCTGACCTGAGAGCCATGAGAGCCTGCACCAACCCCAGCAGGAACTTAGATTCTGTGCCAACAGGGCTGGTAAAAACGTACAGATAACAGTGACAGCCCCCCTCCATCAGGAGTGATATAAATACACAAAACACACAATCTTACAAGTAAGGAGAAACCAAATAACAGGGCTGGGGAGACACTCGGTGGGTGAGGGTGCTTGCTGCCCAAGATGAGGGCCTGCCCTCAAGTTCCCAGCACTCATGTAAGAAGAAGAGTGTGGCTGAAAAGGCCTGGAACCTTTGCACTGTATGGCGTGGAGACAGGAGGATTGCTGGGTCTAGCTAGCTACCAGCCTAGCTCTGGGGTCAGTGAGAGATACTATGAATGAATAAGGTACACATGACAAAGCTGAACACTTAGTGTCCACACACCCATATGTATATCTGCACACAACACACATCTAAACAAAATACATTTTGAAAAAAGAAAAAAATGGAGATAAAGCATATATACCATTTTGCCATTTGCCATACAGATATTTAAAGTTTTAAATTGCATTCTTGGCATGTGTGTGGATGCTTGTGGAAATCAAAGGGTGACACCTTCACCCACTGAGCCAGCTCACTGTGTAGCATGACTCTTTTTGTTGTTGTTTTTGTTTTTTGAGACAGGGTTTCTCTGTAGCTTTGGAGCCTGTCCTGGATTAGCTCTGTAGACCAGGCTGGCCTCGAACTCATAGAGATCCACCTGCCTCTGCCTCCCGAGTGCTGGGATTACAGGTGTGTGCCACCACCGCCCAGCTCTGTAGCATGACTCTTAAAAGGTCTTATTAATAAAAATCAAACCTGGAGCCATGTATTGGGGTGAATGCTGGAAGATCAGAGAAGCAGAACAAGCCACAGTCACCTCACCTCGCCAGTTCCTCAGCTGATCCTGTTTCCTCAGACTGGAAGCCTCTGAGTCCTCATCCAAATGGATCTCAGCTGAACTGTGCTGCTCAAAAGCCTAAAAGCTTAACCAGCCAAAAGCTTCTAGTTTCTGGTCCTCACACCTTATATATCTTTCTGCTTTCTGCCATCACTTCCTGGGATTAAAGGCGTGTGTCACCATGTCTGGCTATTTCCAGTGTGGCTTTGAACTCGCAGAGATCCAGAGGATCTATGACTCTGGGATGCTGGGATTAAAGGCATGTATGTACCACCATTTTCTGGCCTCTGTATGTAGTGGCTGCTCTGTTTTCTGACCCCAGATAAGTTTGTTAGGGTGCACAATATTTTGGGGAACCCACTATCACCGCATCACTGGACCGCAATGACAGATTTAGGAGTGGCTTCATCCAGTGCTGAGATAGACAATTGACCAGACTGGCAGGACAGCAAGCTGGTTCAGCGTTATTCACTTATTTATTTTTTATTTTTTATTTTTTCAAGAAAGGGTCTCTCTTTGTAGTTTTGGTGCCTATCCTGGATCTTGCCCTGTAGATCAGGCTGGCCTCAAATTCACGAAGATCCATCTGGATCTGCCTCCTGAGTGCTGAGATTAAAAGCGTGCGCCACTACCACCCCGCCTGGTTCAGCTTTTTAAACTGCAATTTAAGAACACATTCAAAGCCCTTAAAAATGTGTAATATCGTTGAAGTATGATGGCAGATTCCTGTAATCACAACGGGATGCAGAGGCAGAAGGATCAATATTGTTTCAAGGCCTGTCTGGCTTATGTAGCAAGATCCAGGCCAACATGGAATATACTGTGAGAATCTCTTACAAAACAAACAGCAGCAGTAGAAGCAACATCTTTGAGCAGGTAATATATATTGAAAGAAAATAGCCAACATATGCTTCTGCATTCAGTTAAAGGTTGCTCATGTGTGTGTGAGCGCACATGTGAGAGTGTGTGTAGGTGTGTGTATGTAGGTGTATATATGTGTAGGTGTGTGTGTGTGTGTGTGTGTGTGTGTGTATGTAGGTCCACAGTTGATGTTTCATGTTTTCTTCCACTTTCCACTTTATTTATTGAGATAACGTCTTTCTCTGAACCTGGACTTCTGCTATGGAATATTATTTTAACTAGGGAAAGATATGTTACATTTCTTTATGCTGCAGAATATTATGTTAACTGTGTAAATGTGTGTGACTTTTGTTTATGCTGCAAATGCTTAATGATTTAAGGATGTGTGTTTAATGATGTAAAGACGTGTTGCATCTGTTTCATCTTGCCTGCCTAAGGCACCCGATTGGACTAATAAAGAGCTGAACAGTCAATAGCTAGGCAGAGGGATTGGCCAGGCTGTCAGGCAGAGAGAATAAATGGAGAGATCTAGGTTCAAGAGAAGAGGAAAGACGAGAGAAGGGGGAGAGGAGAAGGGAGATGCCCAGGGCTAGAAGCCAGGCAGCTGTCAGCCAGCCAGACATACAGACAGCAAGAAAGTGAGAAAGGGTAAAGAGCCCTGAGGTAAAAGGTAGATGAACAGGTTAATTTAAGTCAAAAGAGCTAGCCAGAAACCTGCCTAAGCTAGGCCAAGCATTCAAAACTAATAAGTCTTTGTGTCATGATTTGGGGGCTGGTTGGTGGCCCAAAAGAAAAATGCCTGGTACAGACCTCAATGATTCCAAGTAATCTACCTGCAGCTTGCGCTGGTCATCCTCCTGTCTCTGTGTCCTGAGCACAGGGATTCCAGGTGGCCACCACATCACATGGCTTCAGCCTGACCTCAGTCCTTATGCTCACTGGACAAGCACACTCTCCACTGAGCCATCTCCCAGCCCGCAGTTGCTTTAAAACTCAAATGGGAATGAACAGAGCACACTTGAAAAACTGAACTGGGCCAGTGGTGGCGCACACCTTTAAACCCAGCACTCGGGAGGCAGAGGCAGGCGGATCTCTGTGAGTTCGAGGCCAGCTGGTCTCCAAAGTGAGTTCCAGGAAAGGTGCAAAGCTACACAGAGAAACCCTGTCTCGAAAAAAAACCAAAAAAAAAAAAACCCTGAACTGGACTTTGGTCTGCAAGGTCTGGACTCACTGACTTTGCCTTTTGGCTTCAGGGAAGGAACAAGGAGTGGATGGAGTGGTGGCTGGGATGATTCTGTGTTTGAACCACAGGAAGATGTGAGACTAGATGGGCCAAGCTGTGAGCTGCTCCAGGGTTTCCGGGCATGGAGGAAGTGAGTCCTTCATAAACCTCTCTCCTGCCTTGCAGCTAAGATGATCCCAGGCATCCCAGATCCCCTGTCTGGCTTTGAGGTCTGTCCTGGGGTCCTCTGCTGCCTTTTAGACACCTCTACTTCCTTCTTGTCCTTTCCTGATTATTTCGCAGCCCACGTTATTGATCATGTGCTGCTATGTGTTTGTGGAAGAATTAACATAGATAGCTTTAACTGTTTAACTCTTCACCTTCTGTGTTAGAACCGGTTTCACCGGGAACAGAAATTAGTGTAAGATTGGTAATCTAAATTAGCTATTTACTTGGTCATGAAAAATATCTCCACTGTGGACATCTGGGGTTACATGTGACAACTTCTGTTCAAAATAAAATAATTCTTTGGGAGATACCATATGTGTCTCTATATACACAGGCACATGCATGTGTGTAATATGTATACACACAAATATATATAGATGGATTTGGGTCTTATGCAACCCAGGCTGGAGTGAATCTGAGTGTATATCTAGCTGAGGATGACTTTAGCCTCCTTATCCTCCTGCCTCCACACCTGGCGAGGAGAGTCTCAAGGCTATGGTGGCAGATACTCATTGTGTATGTGAACCATGTTTATGGTATTGGGGAGGGAGAAGGATAAAAGTCACGACCATTTATCCCAGTCTGGGCTAACCCTTTGCCTGGCTTCACTTAGAAGGGATGGAGGCACTGTAGACCACCCACATGCCTCCTCTCACTTCCAGGGACATGTCTGACTTGATCGCGTGTGTTGCGGACCTGCTCTCCAACAAGCAAAAACTGGAAGAGGAGAACAGGACATGTAAACTGGCATTAGAAGCCATGGAAGAAGCCAACAGGCAGCTGGCAGAGGACTGCACCAGCCTACACCTTCAGATGAAAACGTGAGCCTCTGTGTCCCAGGGCATCCTGGGATTCAGTTTTGCTGTTTCATAAACCCTTTAGCTACGTATGATTTACATCACCTGAAGTCCACATTTGTGGAGTCTCTAAACCCAGGCCATTTGTATGGACAAGGTTGTGCAGGTCGTTACCTAACTCATTCCCATCATGCCAGCAGAAACTCCATGTCTTCAGCAGGGACCCCTTGTCCTGTCCCCCTGTTCTTGTCCTGTCCCCCCTCTTATTCTGTCCCCCCTCTTTTCCTGCCCCCCTCTTGTTCTGTCCCCCCCACAGTCCCTGGCAGCCACTAACATTTTGCATATTTCATTGTGTGGGGCCATCTCACCCCCACTTTTCCCCAGGGTACTCTTGAGTGGGAGCAACAGGAAATATTAGATAGAAATATAGCTGGAGAGACTGACAGAAACAGAATAGTCTTGGGAGGACTGGATCCTCATCCATCGGGTCCGACAGTCTCTGCCAAAGGGCCTTTAAAGAATGCCTGGGGGGGGGGGGGACAAAGGACCTCCCCCCAGGCACGGCCAAGTGCAGCCCCTCCCAACCACCTGGCAACCTTGCCTGTGTCAAATCAGCCCCTTATGTGGCTCTGCTGTGTCAGGCAAACTCGGGTCTTACAGGAAACTTCTGTGAGCTCCTACATTTCATGTGAGTGGATTTATAGCAGTACGTGGTCTTCTGAGCCTGGCTTCATTCATTGAGCACCATGTTTTAAGGTTTGGCCATATTATAGCAGATATACTTAATTCCTTTTTTGGCTGAATATTATTCCACTGTTTGGATGTACTGCATCCCCTTTAACCTTCCTTCAATAATGGACTTTCAGGTTATTTATGCTTCTTGTTTAGTATGAGTAATACAGTAATGGACATTTGTTTAATGGTTTTTATTTTATTTTTTTCGAGACAGGGTTTCTCTGTGTAGCTTTGCACATTTCCTGGATCTCACTCTGTAGACCAGGCTGGCCTCGAACTCACAGAGATCCACCTGCCTCTGCCTCCCGAGTGCTGGGATTAAAGGAGTACACCACCACCGCAGCTGGGCACCAAAAATTTTAAGTGTTCTCAGTTCTTCTGGGTGTAGGCCCAGCAGTTGGATGTCTGCATCGCAGGGGAACCTGCAGTTAGCAGGAAGTGAGCCACCTTACATTCCTACCACAAATACTCACGTGTCCTTTTCTAGTGGTGGTGATCTCTGCCTCACACAAGACAGTCTTGCCTAAGATGGGTGTGTCTGGGGTCTAGAAAGGCAGGCCAAATGTCAGGTGAATCCCTGCTCTGTGCTAAGTCCACGCTGAAAACGCTGGCGGCTGGACAGAAGACTGTTGTCTGAAATGTGCCCCCTAGGGGCCGACCTGTGTCCTAGAGAGAGGGGAAGCTGTAGCTTTAATGAAAAAAAAGGATGAAAGAATCACAGACCCTCAGGCAGGGTACCCCACACAGTAAGCACAGACCACAGAAAACTGTCACCAGGCAAGGAGTAATGAACTTTGTATGGAGCCTGCATCCCCAGTGTGGGAGCCGGGTCCAAGTACTAGGACTACAAGGGCAGTGTCCTGGGTTAGATTAGAATGGGGTCTAGCTACAGATTCTCATTTTTCATATTTAATATTAATATTTAATACCATTTTTCTTTTATTTCTTTAATAGTAATATTAAATGTGAGACACACACACACACACACACACACACACACACACACACACACACACACACACGTCGTGTGCATGCAGTGCTCAAAGAGGCCAGGAGAGGTCATCAGGTCCCCTGAAACTGGAGTTGCAGATGGTTGTGAACTGACCTGCCTGGAGATTGAGTTCCAGCCCTCTCTCCTCCCACTTCCCTCCCTCTCCCCTCCCTCTCTCCTCCCTCTGCCCTCCCTCTCTCTCTCTCCTCCCTCTCCCCTCCCTCTCCCCTCCCTCTCCCCTCCCTCTCCCCTCCCTCTTCCCTCCCTCTTCCCTCCCTCTCTCCTCCCCATATAGGGATTAGTTAAATATCTGGAAGATCACATTGACTAAATCACATAATTCAGTAGTGGGAAAGGAGCGTGTCATCCAAGCAATGATTGGCTTTCAGGAGACTCTAATTCAGCTGTTCTCAACCTGTGGGTCGAATGACCCTTTCACAGGGGTCACATATCAGATATCCTACACATCAGATATTTACAAAGCTACAGCTATGAAGTAGCAACAATATAATTTTATGGTTGGAGGCCACCACCACGTGAGGAACTGTATTAAAGGGTTGCAGCATTAGGAAGGTTGAGAACCATTGTGAAAAAAATTATCATTGTGTGTATATGTACTCCCATGGGCATGATGCGTGTGCACAGGGATGTGCTTGTACCTTCTGGGCCATTTCATTGTCCTGAGATTCTAATTTCTTTAAATAAAAAAACATATTTTAATACCGTATTTTTACCTTTGAGATTTTCATACACCCATACAGTGTATTTTGATCATATCCACTCATCATTCCTCCCCAAACTCCTAAATACAGCCCCCACCATTTTGCATTTTGATATCTCTCTCTCCTTCTCCTTCTCTCTCTCTCTCTCTCTCTCTCTCTCTCTCTCTCTCTCTCTCCCCCCCTCCTCTAGATCTTGAGATGTAGGACTTTGTGTCTCCTTTCCCATTTCCTCCCCTGACACACTCCCTCCAATTCTGTTTTCTAAGCCCCTGAATCAGGTGCATGTGGTATTTTTACTATCTTGGGCACCCAGTTTAGGACTTTTGTGGTTTTCAGCTTGGGTCCAGAAATAGTCCTGGCTTGCCTTTGAACCCTGACGGTTAACTTGAGGTTGCTCACTGCCGCCCTAACCCGTCACAGTGCCCAGCAAGCTGTCAGGAGAGGCAGTCTTTTGAAGGAAGAGCTGGAGGACCTGAAGGTTACCATGGCTGTGTCAGAAGAGCAGAAGACCATGGCTGTGGCCCAGAACAAGCAGTTAGTAAGTCATCAGATGGGGCAAGATTCTCACGCAGAACATGTGGCTCTGAAGTCCGAGTACAGAGGGCTGGGGCTGGGCTTAGGGACAGAGCACTTGCCTGCATGCAAAACCCTGGGTCCATTCCCAGCACCTTGTGTTCTTGCAAGTGTACACATGCATACACACACACACACACACACACACACACACACACACACACACACTAGCATACAGGCATACAAATACATGTGAGAGAGAAAAAAAAAAACTTTTAAAAAGTTGTTTTTCTCTCCAAGATTAAAATTCTTAGCCAGATGTTGACTCATGCCTATAATCCCAGTACTTAGGAGGTGGAGATTGGCAGGTGAGTGGTTCAAGGTCACCCTCAACTATTTAGTGAGTTCAAAGCCAGCCTGGACTAAATGAGACCCTGTCTCAAAAACCAAACCAATCATATGTGCTGGTCTGTGGAAACGTAGCAATCCCTGGATTATTTCCCAAAGTTGGTAGGTGAATTCATAAATATACCAATACTCGATTGAATTAAAAAAGGAATCGTCAATTCAGAGTGCTTGCTGAAGCCACAGGAGATGAGCCAGGCAGTGGTTGAGAGCAAAAGTCATTTTACCTAAGCCTCTGCCCAGATACCAGATGTCCACAGTCCTTGTATAGACCTTGCTAACTGTGGGGGAGGGGCCAGTGAGAGTCATCCGGACTTGTCACTCTGTAAGTCATGGGGACTCTCACTTTCTAGAGTCAGCCATTTGTGACTGTCCTAAAACAGCAGTGCCTTGGGGCTTATCACCTGCTTGAAGCAGATGTGGAGATTAATGGGTACCAGGTCCTGTGTGACAGGAGGGACTCTGCAAAGCATTTCAGAGGAGGCCCCAAGACCCCTGAGAGGGACCTAACCGTGGTGTGGTGGGAAGAGGACTCAGCCAGCTGAAAAGTCAGTCAAAGCACTGGGAGATAGAGAAGAGACAGAGCTTGTGACAGTCCTGCTAATGTTCAAGGAGCACCAGCCACATCTGAATCTCTGGTAGATTATCTAGAACACTGCAATCTTATACACGTTTTCATCTGCAGGGACTTTTAGGCCCCCACCCCAACTTATTTTCTAAACAAAGAAGTGAGTTCATACACAGTTTCAGTCATCTGCAGCAGGGATCTGCTCTCTGGGCAGCTGGAGCCAAGGCCATTTAAACAGAGGCAATTAGACAAATATTTACTGCATCTGATAAGGGGAGAAGATGAGCAAGCAGCACTAATGATCAGGTTTTAAAGGTACCATTTCAGCAAACTTAAATTCCAGTGACATCAGAAGTCCTGTTCCTTTTCTCTCTCTGAACTGTGCAGACAAGACCTACCAGTAAGCTACCTGTCTTCGAGTTACATTTGAGGAATGACCAAGGCACAGAGCCCTTTTGAGCAATTCCTTATTTCTACATAACTTAATATTTTCTGAGTAAGGTCATAAATAATGAATGTTACAGCTTGGTATTTTACTTTTCCCCTTCATGAAGAGATGACAGGAGAGTCCTGGGGAGTCACTGTCTATGTGCACACTTGACTTCGAGGGGACCACTCTGGTCTTCCTGGATGAAATGCAGGTGGCAGTCACCCACAAGAAGGACAAAAAGCTTAACATGTGTCCAGTGTCCATTTCTTTCCTCTGATGTCCCATACCAAGAAGTCCAGTGTTAGAGACAGAATTCTAACCCTTTGCATTTTATACTGTTTTATAATCTCAAGAACATATTAAACATATTTCATTAGTAATCACAGACATTTGATGAGATGGAACAAGAAATCACCACAGCTGCCTTTACATGTACTTAAAATTGTACTAGAGTGATAATGTTTGGATGGCAAATTCAAAGCAATTGTGGGCTATAGAGCAAGACCTCAAATGGGTGGATGAATAGATGGATGAATAGGTGGGTGGGTGTGTGAGTGGGTGAGTGAGTGGGTGGATGGATGAGTGGTTGGGTGGATGAATGGGTAGATTAGTGGATAGGTGGGTGGATGATGGTTGGGTGGGTAGATGGGTGGTTGGGTAGTTGGAGGGGTGGGTGGATGATGGATGGATGGTTGGTTAGGTGGGTAGATGGATGGGTGGGTGGATAGATGGTTGAGTGGATGGATGGATAGATGTTTGGTTAGATGGGTTGATGGATGGATGGATGGTTAGGTAGGTAGGTGGGTGGATGTGCTTGTGGGTAGGTGAGTGGATGGATGGATGGTTAGGTACATGAATGGACAGATGATTGGTTGGATGGATGGATGGATGGATGGTTGGTTAGGTGGGTGGGTGGGTGGATGGGTTGGTGGGTAGGTGAGTGGATGGATGGGAAGTTAGGTGGATGAATGGAGAGATGGTTGGTTAGATGGGTGGATGGATGGGTGGATGGTTGGATGGATGGATGGATGGTTGGTTAAGTGGGTGGATGGATGGGTGGGTGGGTAGTGGGTGTGGGGATGGGATTGGGTAGGTATGTGGATAGACAGAAAATACTTCCAGAGTGTCCTGGTATGACAGAGAATGCCAGAATAAAAACAAAGGAAAAGCTTACCAGCCTTGGAGGTTAACTCTGTATAATTTTCATGAAATTCTTAATTTTAACATTTTTTTTTTCAGGAGACAGAAATCAGGACTCTGATTCTTAAGATTCGGGCTCTCCAAGAAGAGGTTTGTCAAAACCAGTAAACACTGGCTGAGACAAGTTGGGGCCACATGTGGTCAGGATTCTGAGTGAAAGGCATGATTCTCCAAGTCCCTCTACCTCAAACTACAGGGTGATTTTTTCAAGTTATAGGTGATGAATTATAGATAGGATCTCCCTATCTAAACAGAAATATGTTTTTACTTCAAGTACCCATGACAAAAAGTGAGATTTTAGACAGTTCTTTCCTTCAGCCATATGAGCTGCTGGGACGGAACCTGCAATGTCAGGCTCACTTTTGGAATTTGGGTTTTTGTGTTTTGTGTTTGTTTTTGTTGGGGCTTAAATCTAAAAAACACTGTCTTTTATACTAGAATACTAAGAATGTCATGGACATAAACTCTCTGGAAAAGAAGATTGAGGAAGTATCTGAAACCAAGAAAGAATGTCAAGTAAGTACCTCCCAATGCCCTCAGCCATTTTCTTGAGTCAAATCGATATTCTAGGAGTGTGCAACACACACCACCACAGCCACAGCTCCCAATTCTGAAATGTAGGTGCTTCAAAATGTCCGAATCCCAGACAAGGGAATCTCTCTCACTCTGTGTTCTGGAATGAGAGAATTTAGGGACATGTAGTTCAGCTGCTGTGAAGTTATCTTCTCGTGTGATGGAAGTCATTGGGCTTTGCTATATTCACACAGCTGGGAACTCTCCCTGAGACTGAAGTTAAATTCTCTTCACATCTCCAGAAGAGAACTCTTTTTGTTACTATAGTTCCAAGCAACTATTAGTCAATTTCCTGTTCATTCTGTACTTACCTACTCTGGATTCTTGACATATGTGATTTGTACATGGAATCGTAAGGTCTTTCATGACTGGCTTTGTTTGTGATGTTCAAAACATTTATGCACATTATATCATATTCTAGTACTTTTTTGATGAATATTATTCTGTTGAATACAAATGTTGCATCCTGTCTACTTCAGTTGACAGCCATGTGAACTGGCTCTATTTCTTGACGCTTAGAGTAATATGGCCGAAAGTGTTTGTGTACAAGTTTTCATGTGACTATGTTTCCATTTCTCTTGGTTTTATTGTAAGAGCAGATCACTGGTTCATGTGGTCATTCTGAGTCTGACATTTCGAGGAACGTCCCTTTTTCCAGAGCACCTGTTCTACTGGCTGTCCACTACCAGCACTTTAGGAGGGCTAGATTTTTCTGTATCCTTGACAATATTTGTAACTTACCATTTTAGAATAGTGCCATTCCTTTTCCCTTAAAAATATGATCATAGTACTTATTTTTAATCTTTAATTTTTGAGACCAGAACATTTACCTTATGACCAAACGCTGAAATCCTCAAGATGAGCCAGATGCTGCAGCCACTGCCCTCTTGGGTTGAGGCCTTGCCCCTTCACGGAATCTGTTTGTCTGTGATAGACAGTGCTAAGGAGCCTTGTTCTCCTGGTCCCGTTCCATCCCTTCATCTTAGCAGTCCAGCTGTACCAGGTCTTGCTCTGACAGAGTGGCCTTGACTACCATTGATGGGGTAGCCCTGACTGCCACTGATGGGGTAGCCCTGACTGCCACTGGTGGGGTAGCCCTGACTACCACTGGTGGGGTAGCCCTGACTGCCACTGATGGGGTAGCCCTGACTACCACTGGTGGGGTAGCCCTGACTGCCACTGGTGGGGTAGCCCTGACTGCCACTGATGGGGTAGCCCTGACTCCCACTGGTGGGGTAGCCCTGACTGACCACCACTGGTGGGGTAGCCCTGACTCCCACTGGTGGGGTAGCCCTGACTCCTATCAGTGGACTTCTGTAGGAGGCAGACTTTAGATCCTTAATCAGTGAGTCTCATTGTAACATTTTTCAAACAATGATGTCTGCATCGTCATCTTGTTTCTGCCACTGAAGCCGAAAAGTTATTTTATTTTAAATGATGCATATATGTGTGGTGGTGGTGGGAAAGCCTGCCCCTCCTGGTGGAATCCTCTTAAGGACAGTGTGCTTTTTTTTTTTTTAAAAGCCACATCCTACCGCTTCACCCAATTGTCTTTCCAGATGCAGCAGCACATGTATGAGGACATGCTACTTACTAAAGATGCAAGCTTGCAAAAGGTAGGTCCTCTCCCCAAGACTGGGGACCTTCCAGGATTGGCTGGCTCTGTCCAAACCCTGAAGGAAATGGTAACTTGCATAACTTGACCCTTATTCAAAGATTTGATGCTGTTAGCATGGCATACAGTGGTTCTTTGTGCATTTGAGGGGAAAGTTTTTTGAGTAGAGAAACAGGTTGTCTTGTACTTGGAATAACTCTACTAAACTCTGAGTTCTGGTAGAGTTAGCTGTTAGCTACTGCTGACACTATTTTGGTTACAGCAATGCAAACCAATGTGCCGCCCTTCACCTTAGAGATGACAAAGAACATGTCCCCAATGTTTTGCTACCCTATTTGGCTAATTGTTAGTTATAAAGGTAGAAACTTATCCTCACAACCTGTGACCATAGCCCCCTTGGTAACAAATGGCTCTGGCTTTAGAAATGGTGCTTTCAGTGGCTTTCAGAGACCCAGGGAGAACACTTTGTAAATGAATTGAATACTTGCAGTGGAAGACAGAAGGAAGAGAGAGAAATATTCTCCACTTTCCCCTCATACTAGAAATCTTCAAAGGAGATGTGGAGCACTCCTGACTCTGGGGTACTGAGCACTATATTATCTCAGTCTCTGTGTTGAGAGTGTCCCTGGCTCTAGTGATGGTGTGACTGTGCCCCCCCTCTTGGCTACCCTAGGCCCTGGTCTTTCTGCTATTCTGCAACCCTACTCTGCTTTCATTAGACAGTGACAGGGCATCTGCCTCACATTATCAGTTGTGGGATGACACTATGACCAGCCTCTCATTGCTCATACCTGCTGGTCTTTGTTCCAAACAGTGGTGCAGTGGTGTGTGTGTGTGTGTGTGTGTGTGTGTGTGTGTGTGTGTGTGTGTGTATCTAAATATAAATATTTAGACTGCCCCAGAACTCACAGATTTCACCCTCATCTACCTCCTAAGTGCTGGGATTAAAGGTGTGTGCCACCATACCCAAGTTCCTCATGTATTTTTAATCACAATGACTTTTTCAGCTGTCAAATTGTGAGATTGATAAAAAGATCCCTTAGTTGGGAATCTATAGTCCTACTGTGGTTCACACTTGTGCTATAATAAATATGATTTATTGGGCCTATTGCTTTTTGGGGGCTATTAATCCATTCTTCCTTCCAGAAGGATTTATGCATAGAAGAACTTGAGTCAACCATCATGGAATACAGAAGCATTATAGAGGTATGATACAACCTCACAATGTGGCTTGCTATCTGAGTCTTTCTCTAGTTTGATCTATTCAGACTCATGTGTACATGTGGTTCCAGAATTTACGAGAAGATAAGAACAACCTGGGCCAGGAGTTACAGCTCTTGCAGCACAAAGTCATTGTGTGAGTAGAGAGACACTCTCAATGTTCCTTCTGAGCCTCCACTCTAGGTGGCTGGTCCACTGATCTACCAGCAGGGTTTCGTGTGCCTATGCCCATCACTGCCTTGCATGTTGCCTGTACCTCTCTCCATCAGGACTCTGTGAGAGTTTCTAAGACCCCCCCCCCTGTCTCAGTTGGGTGGGGCCAATTCAGCAAAACACCCAAGGGCTGGGTGTTTTCTTCCAGTGGTTCCAGAGCCTGGAAGTCTGAGATCTGAGTGTCATCAGGGTTGGGTCCTAGTGCCGACTTCTGCATCCTCTATCTCAATATGGAGATCAGAGTGCAGGTAACTCTGTGGCCTCTTTCTAGAAGGGGCCTGAGTCCATTGATCTCATGAACCTTATCATCTAGAGTGAGTCTCTGTCTGCACATGTCCTGGGTGTGAGCATGGTGCACTGTCCTTCCCTCTTTCCTGGCTACATACTCCTCTCAGGAGAATCGGGTTTTTTGTGTGAGAAGGAGTAATTTAGTAGTAGTTCAGGCCCCACAGGAGCTAGTGAAACCATAGAATGTGCACACACACACACACACACACACACACACACACACACACACACACACCTGCAGCAATAAGACAAGCATACTTCTCAGCTAGGACTGGCAGGGGTGCTCAGCCAAGCTCTAGCTGGTTGTTATGTCAAGACTGCACACATGTACCCATAGCTCCTGATCTGGGGCAGGGCACTTGAGGGGACAGAAATCTAGATTTCTGGTAGAATTTTCATTTAACAGAAACATTCTTGGGTTTGTTTTTTTTTTAACTTGTTCCAAATTTTCCTTCCTTCCTTCCTTTCTTCCTCCCCCCTCCCTTCCTTCCTTCCTTTCCTCCTCACTTCCTTTCTTTTTTCTTTCCTTTCTTTCTATTCTTCTTCCCACTCTCGTTCCTCCCTCCCTCCCTCCTGTCTTCCTTTCTCCTTTCCAAGTGTGACATGCTTGGTTGTGGCTACACTAGTCTGTAGCTCGTGCAGGGTAGAGATTGTTTCTCACCTCTGTAACATGTGATTTTTTTGTTGATGGGCGAAGGACTTATTTTTGTCGCATAATTTAAGAGTTCAGCTCATGGTCCTTTGTCTGTTGGTTCTGGACTGGCAGCAGCAGAATGTCATGGTGATGGGACTGTACTGTTGACACTGTGGCTGAAGTTACTCTCACCTCATGGCAGACTGGAAGCAGGTGGGTGAGGAAGAAGAAAGGAAAGAGTGAGGGAGAGAAAGGAGGAGGAGGAGGGCCGTCGGGGAGGGAGTAGGGATGAAATACTGGGCAGGAGCAGAAACACAATCTTCAAGGGTGTGTCTACAGAGAGCTGCTCCTCAAGGCTGGCCTGAGAGGGTTCAGAATTTCCCCAAAGAGCTGCAGCAGCTGGTGGCAAAGCATTCAGCACATGAGCTGTGGGGACACTCCTGATGATACCTATTCTGGTGACCTCAGCCATGTTGGAGTCACATCTCATGAGGCTTGTTTGTTTCTTTCAAGGAACGGAATCCAGGAGCACGACAAGGACATGTCCTCTGAAGGGGAGAAGTCTCTATACCATGAGCTCACTCTTGCCCAGGCTGCAGAGGTGAGGTTAATAACTGGAGCGGGGGGTTCTACATCAACCACCCCCAACCCCTGCCCCTACAGACGTGGCTTACTGGTACATGAGGAGGGAAAGTCCTACAACATAACTCCGTGGAGATATAGCTTACTCTTACAGAAGGTCTGAACTTGGCTGAACAACACTCAGAACATTTGGAAGATATTTCTTGATAGGTGGCTGTTGTTGTTGTTGTTGTTGTTGTTGTTGTTGTTGTTGTTGTTGTTTTAAATAATTCATGTTTACATTCTCATAGACTGAGAGCAAGAATAATTTTTAAATTTCACTCAAAAGCTACAGCAAGTCTGAAACCGCTGTGTCTGGAGGTGTGTCCAGTGAACTAGGGTTTTGGAAACGCTCGCATAGTTGACTTTGTTCGGCCAGATGCTGCCAACCATGAGCCGTGCTTTAGTTTTCATTGTTCTGGTTGTTTGCTGTGGGGTTTGGTTTGATTTAAGACAGGGTCTCATGTGTTTTAGGGGAACTTCAAACTTGTGTCGCTGAGGATGACCTTGAACTCCTGATCCTGTGCCTCTGCCTGCACCCACTTTATGCAGTGTGGGGGTCAAGCCCAGGGCTTTGTGCATGTGAGGCCAACCCTCTACCAGCTGAGCAGCAGCCCGAGCCCTTAGTGTTTTCTGTAGCTCTCAAAGTAAATGCATTTACCTGAGGTGAAGATAGAAATGTGACTGTAGTGACAGCTTTTATAACCTAACAAACTAGAATTTTTAATGCATGAATAGTCTACCTGAAATGGCTAAATGAATGACTTTTTAAAATTTTGCAGTTTGTTTGACTTTGCTTTGTATTTTGACAGACATCGTCTTTACAACAGGGCAAAAACAAAAGACTTGTTAGGGATGAAAATGTTGCAACCCTACATTTTTATTCCTTGTGTTTTCTGCCTTTGTGCACAGAGCATTAAGGAATGTTCTGTTTAACTTGCTGATCTCTGTGGTGGTTCCTTGATGTCTGTAGCTGAGGAAATGTCAGGATGTCTCCTGAAGGCAACTGTGATCTGACTTTGAATGCAGAGGGGGTGACATTTTGGGAGCAAATGCTCCTATCTGGTGTGTGAGAGCAACATATGCTACCTTTGAGGTTGTCTCAGGTGATCTAGACGCCCTGCTGAGGGCTGCATTTCTGTGACTTCTATTTCAAGCATCATTTCACTACGTTTTGGAAATAGAGCCAGACTGCAAGACCGAAGGAAGAAATGTCCTTGAGTCTTTATAACAGCCAGCAGTGTGCCTTGTGGTTTATGATCCGTGTAGATGGAGAAAGAGGAGCTGAGAGCAGGATAGAGAACATGCTTAGTGGACACTGAGTATGTCTGACTGTGAATGAGGGGCAAACCCAGCAACTCTCAGTGTGTATGCTGAGCACCCCACACACACACCTGTTCCTCCTATGGACCAGAGACACAAGTCATGTTCAGGGCACCCATGTACTAATGTTACTCTTTACAGGTGAGTTTTCTTTCTTTTTCATTTTTTTAAAATTTCATGTGCATTGGTGTTTTGCCTGCATGTTTATCTGTGTGAAGGTGCCAGATCTGTTGGAACTAGAGTTACAGACAGTTGAGAACTGCCATGTGGGTGCTGGGAATTGAACCCCAGTCCTCTGGAAGAGCAACCAATGCTCTTAACCTCTGAGCCACAAGAGAAAAATGTGTATTTCGATGAAGCCACTTCAGAGAGGGGAATCCTGTGTTTCTGGGACCTTGTAAGCTTGCTCAGGACTGTTTGGTGAGGACAGTGACATTAATCCCTGACTATGACTTTCAAAAATAAAAATAACATCTTTATTAGGATATAATTGTTTCAGAGCAACGAAACACAGCCACAACACAGGTTGAACAGCTTTGCCATTTCAGGGCACCATGACAAACAAAGGAATGTGGCTTTTGTTAAGAGTACCTGAAGAGGAAGTAATAGAACATCCAAAGTCAGTACCTGTATGTGTATCATACTTCTGGTTAAGAGTATCTGTAGATCACTCCCTAGGGTTTGCTGGCTGGATCCAAATGCATCTAAGTGCTGTTGAGACCCATGTGAATCCTACTGTGAGAAGAGAAAGCTTTCCTAGAACCTTCAAAAGCTGATCTCCTAGTTCTGGGTCAGTCTTGACTCAGACAGGCCCTTGGATAGGACTGCTGGAGTTGTCTTCTGTGGGTTGATAATCTTTGTATCATAGGACTCCAGACCTTCAGACAGGATATTGATTGGATAGTTTCTTTCTCTCATCCTTGTTTCTCAGTAATGGCCAGTCTCTCTTGTCCTCTCTCTCTCTCTCTCTCTCTCTCTCTCTCTCTCTCTCTCTCTCTCTCTCTCTCACACACACACACACACACACACACACACACACACACACACACACAGAGTCACACTTGGTTTTTTGCTGGACATTCTAGATGGTTAGAGAAGTCAAACCATTGTCTTTGTGTTTGTATTTCTAGTTTCTCTCAACAGAGCCTAGCCTGTGGTAGTTGCATATGGTTGGGTGGATAAGATGCCAATGAAGGAGATAAATTATGGCTCAGTAGGTAATATACCCACATGAGACCCTAAGCGTCAGAAACAGGAGCATCAAGGGGCCTTGCTAGCTACCAGCATACAGTGAAAGATGCTGTCTTAAGAGATTCTCAACAGAAAGCAAAAGAACAAGGCACTGATGTCCTCCTCTGGCCTCTGCATGTGTGCACTGGCATATATCACCCCCACACACTTCCATGTGTACCACATAGGTATAACATATACACAGATAAATAGATAAAATAATTAGATTTTAAAAATTGGATATGCTTGTTTTCTTAGATTTGAAGGGGGTTTGAAGAATAATTCTTCATTCCCTTAGCATATGTAGAATGACAGCATGTACATATGGCATCTCTGTCAGTTCAGAAAGCAGCAGAACACTGGCAAACAAGGACTCACCAGGAAGCTGTTCCAGGCTTTGTCAGGAAGAAAGCACACTACAGACAAGTCCCGCTTTCATCTGTCCATCACCTCATTGTACCCCTCTTGGCTTCCAGACTGCGTCCTACCACCCTCCAGTCGACCACTGGATTGAGCTCAAGAAAAACTAAGCTGTAGGATGTTATTTTCAATTCCTTTAACAATCTAGCTTTTTGGATTTGTTTTTATTGTTTATGTGTGTATATATGTGTACTACATGTGTGCCCATATATACAGAGGTCTTTGGAGCTAGCATTAACAGGTGGTCGAGTGGCTAGGTGTAAGTGGTAGAAACTACACTCTGGTCCTTCGGAAGAGCAGCAAGTACTCTTAACTGCTGAGCTGTTTCCATGATCTAGTCTGCTTTTTTTTTTTTTTTTTTTTTTTTAGTCTGCTTTTTTAAAAGCTGCTTTTGGGTGTGATGAGCAGCAGGGAGTGGCTTATTGTATCATTTGGACCCATGTTGTTCTAAAACAGTTGAATGATTATTGAGATTGCAAGAAACCTACTTATATTAAGAAGAAAATGAAACTTGATTTTGACCATCTTGTAGGCACTTTTAATACAACTTAATATTGAATTGAGATATTGAATAATACAATAATTTCTGCATAGTTGCAGACTGGAACTCATTCAGTTCTAATTTGAGGTCTAGTAGTGACCACCACTGAGATGAGAATGATTGGTCATGTGACATTTCCTCTTTTTATTTAGTAGTGACTGCCATTGACATTAGAATGTATTGGTCACACTACATTTCCTCCTTAATTGTTTATACTCAGCATCTGACTGGTAGTTTATTTTGTGACTTTTTGTTTTGTTTCATTGTTTTTCAAGACAGGGTTTCTCTGTGTAGACCTGGCTGTCCTGGAACTCACTCTGTAGACCAGGCAGGCCTTGAACTCATAGAAATCCACCTGCCTCTGTCTCTCAAGTGCTGAGATTAAAGGCATGCACCACCATTGCCTGGCAACTTTTCTTGAAAGAACTTGAACATAGCATAGGATTTGATAATTCAGAACTGGGAAGTAGTGTGAGATTGACTTATGTGCTCAGTACAAATGGTGAACTTCAAAAACACTGGGAAGAAGTATATTAAATTATTTTTCATAAGGAAGGAATCATGGAATGTAGACATCATCCAGCAATCAAGGACTTTGGAGAATCTTTAATGATGCCATCCTTTTACAAAGACTGAGAGACGGGAGGTTTGTGGAGTGAATGGACAAGTGTGAGTTAGGAGTGAAAAGTTAGAATTTGGGGTGAGCCGTGTCCATATGTGCAAGGCATTGACGTGGGCTCTGGTCAGATTCAGTTCCATGAATGACAGAGTGGGTAGAGGAGAATAATGCAGAACAACTTAGCCTCAGTTCTACCCACTATGTCAGCTAAATCTCATGATAAACAAGGGGTATGACTGCATCTCTTTTTGGCCACCATTTCTAGGTATTAGCACTAAGCTTAATATCCAGGCAAGAAATGCTTTTCAGTGAGCAAAAAGAGTACAGGTGCATGTTGAACAAAGAAAAGAAAAGGATGTCGAAGAGACTAAGCTTAAAGAAAATAGCCAAAATAGACTATTTTATTTCCTAAAATGGAAGGAAGCTAAATTCTCCAGAGCTTAATAGTACAAGTCTTGAGAAAATGACCTGCTTTCCCCCAGAGCAGAAAGCTCAGATTTCCTGTGGTGGTGAAGGTGGAGGCTGTGTGGATGAGTAGTCTCCTCCCACAGATACCATCAGCATGGAAGGCGGCAGCAGGCCTCTTTAGCATACTGCCGCAGTACTCATTGGAGGGAGGCTGGCACGATGGTTGGGTGCCCCCAAACAACTGTTTTCCTGCTAGACTCAGTAGCTCAGTTAGAAGACAGTTGGTGCCACTGTAAGATGCCATTCCATTGAGGTATATTTATCTCCAAATCAGTGACTTGCTAGGCTGGGAAGGTGACAGCTGGGGATCAGGCCTCTGTGTAACTTTACAGGCTACACTTCTTTTTGTTCCTCACTTATTGCTTGTTAAATCTAATAGGATAGTCATCAAAAAGTGTAGCTAGAGTTTTCTCTCCAGGTCCCGCCAAGCCTTGGCAGTCCAACAGCCCACTTATAAAATAATCACTCAGACACTTATATTATTTAAACTGTTTGGCCTAATGGCTCAGGCTTCTTGCTAGCTGTTCTTATATTTTAAATTAACCCATTTCTATTAGCCTATAAGTTGCCACATGGCTCGTGGCTTACCAGTACCTTACATCTTGCTTGTCATTGTGGTGGCTGGCAGCGTACTCTGCCTCAGCCTTCCACTTCCCCGAATTCTTTTCTCTGTTTGTCCTGCCTATACTTCCTGCCTGGCTACTGGCCAATCAGTGTTTTATTTATTAACCAATCAGAGCAACACATGTAACATACAGAATATCCCACAGCAAAAAAGGCTGGAGAGATGGCTTGGAGGTTAAGAGCACTGGCTGCTCTTCCAGAGGACCAGGGGTTCAATTCCCAGTGCATAACTGTCTGTAACTTCAGTTTCAGGGACACATGACATGCATTTTTGGGTTCTGCAGGCACCAGGCACACAGAGACATGCAAGCAAAACACACATAAGATAGAAAAAAAAATTTTTTTAAATATTTTAAGACCCTAGCCTCGGAAAGGGTATTTCTTACCAATATTAGGATGGTTGCAACCCCTGCATTCTGGACACAGTTCAAAACAGACAAAGCTACAGGAGACCATACATCAAGTGATTTGACTGCAGGTTTTAACTGTGGCTAAAAAATTTGGGGGGTGTATTTTGGGAGAGAGGGAGAGAGAGAAAGGGAGTACCTATGTTTCAGATGAGGTAGGAATGTTAACTGAGGAGGACAAGGCATCTATTCTGTGTGATAAACAACTTCCAGGGAGAAAAGGCAGTTTGAGTGCCTTGGGGCAGGACAGTCAGTAGAGTGATGTCTCTTGGAGGAAGGTGAGAATGGCCACAATGGAATGTCTGTGTGCTCAGCTCAGCTGGGGGGCTGCGGGAATGGGGGAGGGGTCTTCACCTCTGGAAAACTAAGGGGTAGGAAGGGACACAAACAAGGAACAAAAAATCTTGCAACTATATAGTGACCGGAAGTGGTAAGTGATACAAAGAGAATTAAACCTGATGGTAGAATGCCATGGCAGGTGACTTGTGTTTGGAAAGAACTGCTCCAGGTGGCCTGTCTGTATGAACTGAGTGGAGAGCTGAGGAGAGCTGAGGGCAGTCTGGGGCACATTCTCAGCAGAGGATATGGCTGCTGCCAAGATCCAGAGTTTGTAGGACTTTGCACATTTGAGAATCAGCTGGCATTACCAGAGGTGGGGGGCAGGGAGTGCTGAAGATCCTGGGATCCTGGAAGGAGCCTGGGGGGGGTCAGGTCACATGCAGCTTTGCAGCCTGTATTTTGGTTGGGGTTTATTCTGAGTGTTGTGGGATGCTGTTTATAACCAAATGTGATACCACTGAATTGTAAAGATCTTCTGGGTAAAGGGCTGTCCCTAGGGAGCAAGAGTGCAAGTTTGGGGACCAGAGAAAAGAGTATTTAAACAACACATCACCTTTTAGAGAGCCTCGTCGTATATCAATTTCATTGATCAGGAACCATTTTTGGATAAATAAAATGAAAGTTTCATAGTGTACAGTATAATAAGAGAAAGTAATTGTCTTAGGGTTTCTATTGCTGTGAAGAGACACCATGACCATGGCAACTCTTATAAAGCAAAACACTTACTTGGGGCTGACTTACAGTTTCAAAGGTTTAGTCCATTATTCATCATGGCAGGAAGCATGACAGTGTGCAGGCAGACATGGTGCTGGAGAAGGAGCTAAGACTTCCACATCTTGATCCACAGGTGGCAGCAGGAGTCTGTGTGTCACACTGTAGCTTGAGTATAGGAGACCTCAAAGCCTACCCCCAACAGTGACACACTTCCTCCAACAAAGCCACACCTCCTAATAGTGCCATTCCCTGAGGACCATTTTCTTTCAAATCACCACAGTAATACTTAACATTTTTTTGCCTCAGTTATATATGTGTATGTGTTGAAATATATTTACCAGATCATGGTCCCAACAGGTTTATAGGATTGAGTTAGACAGATGGCATTGGGTTTGCTACAGACTCACTCCATGGTCTAGCAGAGGGTGGAGTATCATGTGAGTGAGGTGACAGCTATGGGATTTGCCCTGGACAGATGCAGTGCTCGGAGATGCAGGCATGGCTGGGTGTAGGCTGGAAACCATGGGTTAGCATCACAGCACCAAGGACAGTTGCTGAGATTAGAAACACAAACTCACAGCCAATAGATGTGTGCATTGATATGCTGGTGAAATTTTCTGTGGGAGAAAAATCTTCCAAGATTTAATATCTGTTTTCTATCTTTAATGGATGATACCATGTAATTCTTCTTGAGCTATTTCAAAGCCTTTTATGATTCATAAAATCCATGAACATCATTTTCTTCTAAATAAATACATATAAGTGATAGAAATGTTTAGTATCATTAAATACAAACTTCTGGTTTTTAAAGTCCTTTTACTTTCTCTCAGAATATGATAGACACTCTTGAGGCTATTTTAAAAACTGATATCTTAGAGGGAAACAACAAAACACTTTTGCCTATTTTCCCGTAGGCAAAAGGAAGGCAGGAAGATCATGAGTTCAAGGCTAGCTTAAGCTACAAGTGGATCCCATCTCAAAAACTAAAAACAAAGAGTCAAGCAATCACCACACCAAACCATGTGAGCAAGAAGCAGATGCAGCAATCTCCTGGGACTCTTCCCCTGAGAAAATTTTGTCAACAACAATAATATGTGGACAAATGACCTCTCTGAAAAATCCTTATGCTGACTGTGAGTCTCCTGAGCTAGGATGAAACTCTCAAGAGACCTGCACAGTAACTCCCACCACCAGTGCAGGGTCATCCAAAGAGAAAGAGACCCAGATCTTAGAGCCTCATCCCAGCTTATGTAGGAGATTGCTGAGGCCTCTGCCAGGGAGAACTGTAGGAGCTGGGGTACTCCAGATGCCTGGGTGGGGTCACTGAACACTAGCCTGCACACAGCTGCAGCGTCTTTCCACAACCTCGTGGAAAACTCAGATGAAGCCTCAGACCCCAGCCTTTACTGGAGAGGAGAGCTGAGAAGAGAGAGCATGACCAACCATGCAATAGCCCAACTTTCGGGGTAGCAAACAAGGGTTTGGCTTCTGTTCTGCCTGCCTCAGGATATTATGGTACCCAGAATGGTCTAGAGCTATAGCAACTGCTCAGGAGACAAACAGTGGGTTGGACTAATGGGAATGTGTGAGGTACCCACAGAATGTCAGGAGAAGTTGGGGTTATCTTGTCTAAAGGAGAGAGGAATCAACATGGATACAGAGAAGCAGCAGCATGCAAAGGAAGACAGTGTGGGGGATTTACAAGGACCTGGAGCAGGCACCCTTCTAACACAGGAATAAAGATAAAAGGCATCAAAGAAGGAGAAACAGGGAAAGACATGCTGAATAAAGAATAGAATGAGTCTGTAGAGATGGACGTGGACGATTGACTCCTCAGAGGATCAGTACAGAGGCTCAATGTGGCAGGAGAGCATGGATGAACACAATGGGGATTGCACCAAAAAGGTGGACAATGTTAAGAAATGTCAAACAAGCCCCCAGAATGAAAGACTGTATTAACTACACCGAGAATTTTATTAGAGGGCTATTAGCTGACCAAACAAAATAGAAAAAAAAAAAATAACCTAATAAATTGAATGTACCCTATCAGAAATTATCCAGTTAGAAGAAGAGGCTGTGTGCAAGAGTTACAGGATTTATGGGATATTACTATGTAGAGTGGCATCTCTGTTTCTGAAGTCAGGGAGGGAGGGAGGAACTGAACTGTTGCTTCACAGATGAGCAGAAAGCAATGTCCAGATTCATGATGCCCATCTAACTCCAAATCCGACAAGTCCAAGGCAGTCCACATACAGTCCATGGTCAGAAGAAGACAGTATTGTAAGCAGTGAGAAACAAAGCGCCACATCACATGAACAAGACATGGTGAGACTATTAGAAATCTCCCAGCAGGAAGTGTGCATGGCACAAGGACATGGTGCTGTCAAAGCTACACATCACATGGAGACAAACAGCCGAGGAGACTGTCCCTGTCATTCCTGCCTTGTGAGACAAATGTCACTGAGCAGCAGTGCAAAAGCATGAGGAAGCGTGAAAGGCGTGGACGAGAGTAAACACGTAGATAGCTCCAGAATATCGGCATGGCAGTGTAAAGGACAGAAACCAAAAGCATTATATCTTGTATAATATTAGAGGGACCAGCCTTAATAGTATACATCCCAGGGGCTCAGGAGAGAGAACTACTAATAGTGAGGACTGTTTTTGGGAAATAGAATCTCAGCACACCGAGCTCTGTAGTCCACTTGTTTTCATTCCTCTGGCATAACATCCTATATACACAGCTTCAGTTCTGTTCTTGTGCCTAGCTCCTTTCTTGCCTGATTTCTCTGTATATTTATCTACTGCTCCCTCTAAGTTCTATCTTAATTCTCTCGTCTTAATTCTGCCTCATCTAGGTCCTTTTCATCTTGTTCTTACCCAGCTAAGACTTCCCCATCTGACTCTTCCTCATCTTCCATCTCATCCACACACTCTCTGGTCAAAGCCCTCCTTATCCCTCTCCGTTCTCCATCTCTCTGTTCTCCACGTTTCACCTAAGTCTCTCCCTGGAATCCAGTTATAAACCCAAGCAATAGCAAGCCCCTGGTTGAGCAAGGTCACCAGGCTTGAATTCTATAGAATCATAAAGGCAGGTAAGAATTTTCCTCAGGCAGTGACCACCAGGCTTTCTTTTACAATCCAAAATGGGAATGGTAAAAGAGGAGGTCAACTGAGTGCTAATGACCAACCAGTTAGTATATCAAAAAGGGGATCTATGTGCTAGTCTATATTCCTAGAAGTGGTTAGGTAAGAAGTTAGGGGTCTATTAGTAAGGTTGTATAAAAAAGCAGGGTCTCACCCTAAACTGCAAAAGAAATAAAGCTATCTGCCTGACCTAGGAGACACCTAGGTGTTGTTTTGTATGGCCTTGGATGTTTGATAGGCATTTTAGATAAATATACTGTTAGGAGTTCTTAGAAGCACACAAGAAAATAATTTTAGGAACCAGCCAATATATATACAAAAGCTAAAATATCACCAAGACTCCTTAAGCCGTGGCTTGACCTTTGGAGAAGTCCTTGACTTTTCCAAGTAGTAGCTTTTGTGACAGAAGCTGAATTCCATTATGCTTTCCCATGACTTAGAGCAATTATAGATAGCTATAAAATGTGTTAATAAATGATGTGATTTGTGACATCAACAATACACAAAGTGTGTGGAGAGAAGTAAAGGCACATGCTGAAGTATGACTGAAGTTATGGCATCCTCAAATGGGCTATTATGAGATTTTTGTGATTACATAGCAACTACAAAGAAAATATCTATAGATAAGTTCAAAAGAGGTGGAGGAATACAGCACACAGATACAAAGAAATCAGCAAGACTCAAAGGAAAGACAGAGGAAAGGGGCTGGAGGATTGCCAGGTGCACAGGAAACAGATGAAAAGTGGCAGTGGCCTTTTAACTCCCCTAGGCACCGTTTCTTTAAATATAAGTGGGTTAAATTCTACAATCAAAAGGTGTGTGGTGGGCTAGGATATTTAAAAGCAACAAGACCCAACTCTATGCTGTCTGCAGGAGATACACTTAGACCTGAGGTCACCCCAGGAGATTGCTGAGGGTCTGCAACCTCACACTAAGGTTGTGGTAGGGATCAGAAGAGAGATGCTGCACAAACTATACTGATGAGGTGTGTGTCTGGCAAAGAAGAGTGAGTCAAAAACTGTCAACAGAGATAAGGGTGTTCCATTACAGAAGTGTTAGTTCTCCAAGGTGATACATAATTGTGAATGTCTGTACACCTGACATCAGAGAACTGAGGTTAAGTAGACCCTAGTAGAAGGAGAGTAGTCAGCTGGAAGCATCCCTCTGATCAGCACTGATGGGGAATGAATGAGGAAGCCAGGCATGATGGTGCATGTCTTTAATCTCAGCACTTGGAAAGCAGAGGTAGGCAGATGGATTTCTGTATGTCTGGGGCCAGGCTCATCTATGTAGTGAATTGCAGGCCAGCAACTCACTCTCACTCTATCAATAGAGACCCCCTGTGTGAAAAAAAAGGAAGAATAAATGGGAATAAGGTTGAGTGAGGAACTGAAAGGCATATCCTTGAAAACTCTTAAAAATGACAAAGAAGACATGGACAAATGGATGGACCATTATGTTCATGAGTTAGAAAATATGTTCTTAAAATGTCCATACTGATGAAGGTAATTCATAGATTCATTGGAATGCCTACAAATATCTCAATGGAGTTTTTATAGAAGTTGAAAATTTTCTAAAGTGCTTGTGGAATCACAAAGAGCCTTGACTAGCTGAAAGAAATCTTGAGAAAGATGAAGGAATTAACTTTCCTGATTTCAAAAAATTACAAAACTATAGAAACCAAACATAGAACTGTGACACTCCCAGCCCTGCCCGCCCCCCTCAATGCACAGATGGTTGAGCAGCGCACAGAGCCTAACATCAAGCCCATGGACATGGGGACAGCTTGTCTCTGACATGACTGAAGAATTCACAGAGGGAAAGGGCTACCATTACAACTGGTGCTGGAGAACATGGGCGTCCACAGGAAGGCAAGTGACAGTGGCACATTTCACTATATCCAGAAGCCAACCCAAAGGACCAAACAAAGACTTCTTATACATAAGATCCAAAGCTCCCAGGCATCTTAGAGAAAGAAGAGCTGTTTTGGTAAGAAGACACCGAAAGTCCAGGCAGCTAAGATAAGTGGGATGATTTCACACTCAGAATCTTCTGCAACAAAGGCAGTAAAGTGAAGGAGTAGTGTTCAGAATGGGAGAAATATTGGAGGACCATAGACCAGAAAATGACTTAGCATTTTAATGTATAAGGAACTCTAAGAACTACATTGAAAAAACCTTTAAAATAGGAAAGAGGGTCTGGAGAGATGGCCCAGTGGCTAAGAGCAGTTATTGGTCTCACAGAAGACCCAGGTGCAGTTCCCAGCACCAGATTCACAACCACCTGTAACTCCTGTTCCAGGTGATCGGATGCCTTTTCTGATTTGTATTGTGCACTCAGGTACACAACATTTCCCCTCACACAGAAGCATAATTAAAAGAGAATCTTTTATAAAATTGGAAAGAATAAAAAGGCATTTCTCCAAGGAAGATATACAAATGGCCCACAGCTGTGTGAAGGGACCACATGACCAGTCATCTAGGAAATTGTTTTATGTATTTGGGATAACTATCATGAAAAAATACAAAGTTTAAGGTAGAGAAAGCAGAATTATCAACAGTTATTGGTGAGGGTATAAAATGGGGTCACCATTATGCAAAGTAATATGGATTCATCATAAGACAAAGTTCCTGCTCCTCCATAGTCCCCTCCAGGGTCCAGGAAGAATCTACAACCAGCTGATAATCTAATCTTAGATGTTATGAAATGAATCTACATACACAAAACTCTTTAGTCTGTTCACTTTGTTCTTCTGAGTCAGTTCTCTGTCTACACAGCTTCTTTTCTGCTCTCATACTAGCTCTTTTCTTGCCTGGTTCTCTTTCCATTTTTCTGCTGTCCCCTCTAAGTGCTATCTTAGTTCCTTCATCTAGTTCTGCCTCATCTAGGTTCTCATCCATCTAGTTCTTTCCCATCTTAGTTCCTCTCCCATCTCCGTCTTTCTCATCTCCTTCTATCTCACCTTGTTCTTCCTCATTGTTCATCTCGTTCCTCTAGTCTTTCTTGTAGCCCTTCAATCTAGTTATTCCCTGTCTCAGTTTGTTCCTCTCCAGTTCTTACCCATCTAGTTCTTCTATTCTCTTTTCTCTGTCTCATCCTTCTCTGAAAATAAAACTGCCTTTTATCCCTTGGCCCTTATCTCTCCCAGCTATCTCTGCTCCTGCCATTTCTGGCAAGTGTGCTTGGTCACTAGGCAACTTGACTAGGCAACTTCCATCACAACTAGATGTACCTGTAAGTAGGAACCCTTAGTTCTGAGTTAATTGTTAAGGGTGGATCGAAAACAAGAGATAAGACTTTGGAAAGGAGAAGGTTAAGCTTAATTAGTGCATCCACCAGGCCTTTTCAGACAGATAGTCTGATGCTTAAGTCTGTTCTTAGAGAGTACAGAGGTATAAGATACTTTTGTCTGTCCGGGAATGGGCCTGGCCCGATGCTGCTAATGACAATAATTACAGAAAGGCTTGAAAGGGATCCTGGCTGTGTTACTGATCAGAAGATTATCTAAATATTCTTTTTGTTTGTTTGTTTTTGTTTTTGTTTTTTGAGACAGGGTTTCTCTGTGTAGCTTTGCGCCTTTCCTGGAACTCACTTGGTAGCCCAGGCTGGCCTCAAACTCACAGAGATCCTCCTGCCTCTGCCTCCTAAGTGCTGGGATTAAAGGTGTACGCCACCACTGCCCAGCCTCTAAATATTCTTTTAGTAGAGGAGAAATTGTGCCCAAAGAATGATGGAAAAGCCTACAGAAGCACACAAGAAATTCATAGTAGGAAATGGCTAACAATCAAAAGCCAATATCTCCAAGAGTCCTTGAGCCTCAGCTTGACCTCTGGAAGGCCCTTGGCTTCTTCCAGGTATTAGCTTGTCATAATCAGCTGAAATCCTACTTCATATATTTTTGCAGCTTGCAGCAGACTACCATATGATGCTGAAATTGAGCATATAATATTAGCCCCAGAGAGTCTGGAATCAGGAGATTGCCAGGGATCTGCAGCCTCACTCCCCTCCTTGTTCTGATGATTAAATTGTCAACATGGCAGGATTAGGGTCAGCAGAGAGAAGCTCTGGATGTGTCTGTGAGGGTTACTTTGATGAGTCTGAAGCAGAAAAACACACCCTAAATGTGAACAGTTCCATTTCCCAGGCTGGGGTCCCAGCCCAATAAAGAAAAAGTGAGCTGAGCACCAGCATTCATCTCTCTGCTCCCGATGTGGATGTGACGTGATGACTGCCTCAACCACCTCCCCTAGTGGCCTCACCACCAGCAAGGACTGTTCTCAGATGTCAGTCCAAATGAACCTTCCCTCCCTCAAGTTGCTTTTTTGAGAAAAGTAAGTGACACAAGTTTACTGCTGCATCTCATAACAAGCAAGATGCAGAAACAACCTAGACATCTGCAACGTGTGAATGGATGGAGATAATGAGGCATCCATTGGCTAGAAAAGGAACTAGTCTCATGGTCCATTTGTAGATAAACTGATCAAATGTGGTATAAAACAATATTATTCAGTCTTAAGGGAGTTCTACCATGTAGGACAATGTAGTTGAACCCATAGGATGTTAGGCTAAGTGAGCCATTAGTCACAGAGGATCTGGTGACCTCCAGATCCTACTTATATAAGGTACCTGAAATAGTTAAATCCTACAGAAGCAGAGAGTAGATGGCAGTGCAAGAGTTACTTCTCAGCAGGTGTAAAGTCTTGATCCTACATGACAAGGAAGTCCTGTCACTTGCTGCATCACATTGTACCTGGAGTCAACAATGCCACACATTGTATTTGACAACTCTGCCTAACAGTACTATATACGCTGTGGTCAGCAATACCCTACACAGTACCTAACAGTACTATACATGCCGTGGTTAGCAATACCATACACAGTACCTAACAGTACTGTACATGCTGTAGTTAGCAATACCATACACAGTACCTAGCAGTACTGTACATGCTGTAGTTAGCAATACCATACACAGTACCTAGCAGTACTGTACACACTGTAGTTAGCAATACTATACATGGTGTAGTTAACAATACCATACATACAAACATAAAGAACATAGGCCTTGGACTAGAGACACAGCTCAGCTGACAGCATGACAACTTAGCATGACAAGGCCCTAATTTCAAGTTCAGTTCCTAGTCCTGAATAAATTAGGCATGTGGTGCATACATCTAATCTCAGCTCTAGAGAGGTTTAGGCAGGAGGATCACAAGTTCCCAGCTTCATAGGGAATTGGAGACCAGCCTGGGCTGTAAGAGATCCTGTCTGAAAAGAGCATTAGCTCTTTTAATAATTATGACTGTAAATATTTAGGAGTGCAGATTTCAGCACAAACCATTCACGGTTCTTGCTTTAGCGCCATTACTAACTTTGGGTGGCGATGTGGCAGCTCTGAGGAATGCTTGAGTGTGGTGCTGAAAGCCTGTGTGCCCATTTTCTGGTCTATGCAGGAACACGGTGGGGTTCTAACTACAAACAAACCTTGGAGATGCCAGCAGGGGGTCTGGGACTGATGCTGGCTTCCTGCTGCTTTACGCTCTTCCCCAAGCTGATCATCCTGGCAGGTTTAAGGTTGTTTCTGGTAGCCACTGAATCATCATCAGTACCACACAGTATTAGTCTTGCTGGCTAGTGGAGAATAGGTGCTGGATGCGAAGTGACAAGGACACAGGGAGGTTTGTGGTGGAAGATAAGACGTCAAAGAGTTCACAGTGGGAATATCCAGTGTGTTTCCAGCTGTGGTGGGGGCGGGACTTCCTGTACTAATGCTACCTGTGCCTCCTATGATTGACAGTCCAAAGGAGAAAGAGGAAAGTCCTGAAACAAAGACTCGTCCCCCCACGCCCATGGTCTGCACCTGTCATCCTCCTCTCAATGTAGAGCATCCTCCAAGTGTGCAACAGGCGCTCCTTGCTGAGCTTGTGAAAACCACGTGCCCATCTGTGACAGCCTGAGTGAGCTGCAGGGTTACTTAAAAGCCTGTGCTTCTACATGCTTTCACTTTTCTCTGTGATCTCTAAAGTTTGAGCTCGCCACAGTTTCTCAGAGTGACTCTTGATGGAAATGTCACTGAAAGCTTGTAGTTCAGTTCTTGGGGTGTCTCTGTCTCCTTTACTTTTTAAAAAATTGACTTCAGCCAGAAGCAAGTAGATATCATTAAGCAGCTGCAAGATGCTGTCACCAAGAAGGGTACCACAAAGATAGGCCAGGGCCGGGGAACACCGAGCCAGGGCCGGGGAGGTCTTGGCAACATTAAACTCGGGGGAAATTGCTCAGATGTCCTTAAAATGTGAAGTAAAATGGAGGAGGAACAAAAAACAAAAACAAAAAGAGGAACTGTTAGTTGTCCCGGGAGGCTGGCTGTGAGCTGTGTGGAGGAAGTGCAGGGGCACAGAGGAGGCGGTGTCAACAGCCTGCCCATGAAAGAGGGGAGCACAGAAAGCCCTAACTTGCTTGGCAGGACTCTCTGGGGTGGAAGGAGCTGGGGGTGCTGTGCCCATGCAAACAGAATTGCAGAAGTTGAGCTCAGGCTTATCACTTCCCTGAGAAGAAAAGCACATTTCCAGTTTCCTGTGCCTAAGTGCTCAGTGCCCTCCATGCTGCTGAAGCCCAGACTGAGCTGTGCCTAAGTGACGTGGGTGAAGAAGGATGAGGATAGGGCCTGTGGAAGAGCTGAGTCTCTACTGCCTGGACTAAAGGAATCCCAGAACAGAGCCTGCAAGCTAAAAGCACTGCCCAGACTCCGAGCAGAAGACTAGGACCCGCCATGTAAGTAGCAAGGTTCACCCCAGGCTGGGGCAAAACCTCTTCCTGGATCCCAGCTGCTGGGTTATCCAGCAGAAAGTTTAGGAGACAGTGCTGACAGACTCCAGGGATCTCTGCCTCCTGCTAGGAACATAAGACCATTAGCTTCCCTTGGCTTTGCTGAAGGTGTCTCTGGCTGTATTTCCTTTTAAAATGAAACAGACCAGTGATGGTAGGGTTGTTAAGCTCAGTGGCAGACAACTGGCCTTGTGTGCAAGAGGGTGTATCAATATTAAATACATGAAAATTATTTTTAAAGTTATAATGTGTACCTAACATATATGTGTATATGTATGGATATATATTCACACTTTAGTTGGTTTGGTTTTGTTTCTGAGACAGGGTCTCACTGTGTAGCCCTGACTGACCTAAAATTCTATGTAGCGGCTGGCTTCAAACACACAGAAATTGATCTGCCTCTGGCTACAGAGTGCTGGGGTTAATGGCATGCTCTATCATGCTCAGATCTGCTCTACTTTTTGAAACTGGGGTATTTACAATGTTTGTGTGTCAGCCCACGGCATATGAGAATTTACTAAGAATAACGTGAGAAGACAATTGTCAAATTACAAATGTCAGGCTATTTATAAACCTGCTTTATCTAGAAACATGGAACGGAAAATATAAGACTCATTTACCTCACCAGTTACAGACAGCGGCTTTTGCTCAGCAAGCTTCTTATTTTAGCCGTGTGTATCTTCCTTTTATAGAGAGTCCTTGTGGAGGAAAAGCAGACGTAAAGGTGACGCTGCTCCCCTGGGCTTGTTGTGAATTCCTGTGGCTTTTCCACTGTCAGTGTAAGGAAGTGGCTGAGGCATTTGAGGAATTGCCTCATTTGAGAAAAGCAATGTTGTTGGATATTTTATTGTTACTGTCTTATGCTTTGTGAGCTCACTGGGTTTCAACGTTTCTGAAGGCACCAAAAACCATGCTTTAAATCAGGAAGTTTACATGTTGTTATTGCTGGGGCCTTGGAAGAAGGTTCTCTTGTGACCAGATCTGCTGTGTTGAAGCATGGATAGACAGGTGTGCTCAGTTAGGTGTAGGTTGTGTCTGCCTTAGACCCCATCCATGCTCAGAGCACTAACCCCTTGGACACATATCTGTCTTTTGATGAAACTGATATTACAACCCGCAGTTTTATGAGCTAGTAAGACTTTGTGCCCCCTTCCACGATGGCTCCTTTGTAGCGTCTGTTCAGGAGAGTCAGCTACTGACTCATCTCAGAGCTCCATTGCTGCCTCCCCACTGGGAGTTACCCTCTAGCCTGGCTGCAGGGACAGTTGGTTCCGATGTTACTAAACGCTGATGTTACTAAACGCTGCACCCCCAGTTTGAGTGCTGGTTTTTTTCATGTCTGGATGACATGTGGGCACTTCCACCCTCCACTGACCTATTCTTAAGGATTCATTAAACCCACAGATGTTTGTACTTTTCCTCTCCAGAGAAGCAACACCTATGGGAGTTTTACTTAAGACCAGTTTTTATGTGAAAGTCTTTCTCAAAAACCTGTTAAAATCAAACTTTGGGCAAAGAGGGCAGTTAGTTTACGTTTTCAAAATGTTCTACACAGCAGGTAGAATTGGAACAGCAACAAGGGAGGACAGTAGCCACACACACAAAACACACACACACACACACACACACACACACACACACACACAGCCACAGAGGACAATAGCCCCCCCCACACACACACATCCCCCACTGCCACGGAGGACAGTAGACACACACACACACACACACACACACACACACACACACACACATACACACTATCCCCCCCTGCCACCCATGCTGCTTGCATTGTGAGTCAGACAGTTGAATTCTGAGTCGGAAAGAGAAATATTCAAATGTCCTCAGCTGTTCTGAAACTATGTAGCTACTTGAATTAATTAGCAACTGTTTCTGACCCATCTCAAATTCATCTGCCAGCTGTAGGAAGATGGACTTGCTTTTTAAAAAATATTCAGGCCAATGACGACCAATATGCACAAAGTAAAATGAAGTCCTTAATAACATTTGGTTCAGCATCAGGCTGGCTGGCACGTGAAGTGGCCTCTGAGGAACCAACCTGAGAGCGTCTGCTTGTTTGAGTGGCTACTATGCGTTTTCTTTTTAAATTACATCTATCCTGTGGCCATCTGCATGTTTTCTTTTTTCTTTGATTTTATATAAGTATCTTCTTGTGTTGATAGATGATATTGGTTATCTGTGTCTTTGTTGTTGTTGTTTATTTATGTGTATTAGTATTTCCCTGTATGTTTGAGCCCCATCTGTGTGTCTGGCACCTGAGAAGGCCAGAAGAGGGTGGTGGATCCCCAGGAACTGGATTTACAGATAGTTGTGAATCGTCATGTGGGTGCTGGGAATCAAACCCAGGTCCTCTGGAAGAGCAGCTGGTGCTCTTAACTTCTAAGCCATCTCTCCAGTCTCCTTGTATACTTTTTGAGACAGGGTCTAACATAGTCCAGACTGGCCTGGAAATGGCTATACAGCCAAATATGACCTGGAATTCCTGACCCTCCTCTGTCTTCCTCCTGGGTGTAAATCCTAGGATTACAGGTTCGTGCCACCCCGGCAATATTGAATCAGCAGCAGATACTTATTTGAAAAGGAAATGTAAAAACATTCTTAGATGGAGACCACACATACAACACATTCAGTGCTTCTTATCTATAGGAAACACAGACTAGAGCTAATCCGGGCTCTCGGGCTGCCACTTGACAGACCACAAGAGGACTGCTTGTAGGAACCAGAAGTACTCTGTTACGGGGAGATCCTGAGAAGTGCCTGTCTCATTCTTTAACAGTGTCTGCATGTGAATGCCACAGGTTAGGGACGGCTTTCCTCTAGACTGTCTCATGGAAAACTCTTGTGATGGCCTCTCTGTGTGGAGAGGGATGGCATGGGAGAGGACAGATGCAGGGTGACTGTCACATGTCCTGAGTCATCAGAAACTAGAGGGGTAGCGGCTGACAAAGAGGAGTCTGTGCAGCTGACATGGACGGACACACACACACACACACACACACACACAGAGTAAATGAATAAATGTGAGGAATAATGCAGGTGTAGATGAGATAATGCAATGGTGTAGTATGGTGGCCTAAGGGCAGGGTGTGTAAGAGCAACTGACAAAGTTGGGCAAGTCAGCTGACTACTAGGAGCCAGCGTTCCTCCTGGGAATGCTGCTTCTGGGAATTGTAAGGAGCAGAATACGTGTGCCCCAGCAGTGAGGCTGGCCAGAGTTGGCGTGCACATTCTGCTAGAGCAGACTTCCGGAATATCCCCTCCCTCCTTTACGACTGGTGTGTGTGGAATAACATGCTCCAAAATGGGAAACTCCACTTGTCTCAGTCTTTCTTTATAAACAGGATCAGGGCTGGAAGGGTTGGACTGTGACCTTCAGCAGAAAAGCCCCAAAGCCTGCCGCTGCTAAGCAGGTGGCAGGAGCCTTTTCAACTCCCTCTGAGAAAGTCACAAACACGTCCCTGCACCTGGGTAGTCCTCCCAGCCTCACAGAGCTCCCCAATGGGAACAGAATCTGTATTTACCTCCACAGTCCAGTGCCCCAGCTCCCCCACCTCTACCCTTCCTCAGCACCTGGCCAGCACTGTTCTGTTTAGAGCGGCACCAGCGTTTCTACAGTTAGGTTTGTGCATCTCTGACATCCTGTCAGGCCTTCTAAATGCAATGTCTGGTGGTCCCTGTGTTCTCCCTGGCTACCAACAACTGAACAGCTTTCTTACTATGCTGGTGACAGTGTTGCACACATTTTCAAGTGGTTTCTTGCTAACCCTGCATATCATATAAACCTTGCATTATTTTCCTTCTATTTATTATTTATTAGGTTTACTATTGTCATGTTCTTATTTACTCGTGTGTGTGTGTGTGTGTGTGTGAACATGAGCACAGATGTCCCAAAGGCATGGGGGATGGGTTCTCCTGGAACTGAAGGTACAGGTAGTTAAAAGCCTCCTGATATGTGTGCTGGGAACCCAACTCAGGCTTTATGCAAGAGCAAAAAGCACTCTCAATTGCTGAGATTATTATTATTATTATTATTATTATTATTATTGTTGTTGTTGTTGTCATTATTGTTATCATTATATTTTTCTTTTATGTTTGAAATTATAATTACATCATTTCCTCTCTCCCTTTCTCATATCCAGCAGTTCTCAACTGTGGATCTCAACCTCCTTTCATGGGAGTTGCCTAAAATAATCTGAAATACCAGATATTTACGTTACAGTTCATAAAAGTAGCAATGAAAATAATTTTATGGTCAAGGGTCACCATAACATTATTAATGGGTTGCAGCATCAGGAAGGTTGAGAACCACTGCTCTAAGCCCTCCCATGTACCCTGACCCCTCTTCCCTCTTTCAAATTCATGGCCTCTTTTCTCATTAATTGTTACGTGTGTGTGTGTGTGTGTGTGTGTGTGTGTGTGTGTGTGTGTGTGTGTGAGAGAGAGAGAGAGAGAGAGAGAGAGAGAGAGAGAGAGAGAGAGAATTCCGTCACTCTCTCAGAGTCCAGAAGAAGGTGCTGGATCCCCTTGAACTGCTACAGTTACAGGTAGTTGTGTACAGCTTGACATGGGTGCTTGGAACCAAACTCGGGTCTTGGAGCAAACACACTATACTCCATACATGTGGGTTATTTTCGTTTATATTGTTGTTGTCTCCTCCTCCTCCTCCTTCCTTCATCATCCCCTCCCCCTCTGTTTTTTGAGACAGGTCACACTATTTGGTGTGTGGTGGTCATGGAACTCACTATGTAGACTAGGTTAGCCTTGAACTCATAGACTGCCTGCCTCTGCTTCTGAGTGCTGGGATCAAAGGTGTCTGCCACCATACCCAGCCCTCATTCATGTGATTTTTTTAACTTTCTCTTTCATGCAAAGTCATAGAAGTCATTCAGGCCTTAAGTGTACCGTTCAGCCAGTTTGAATGCAAGTGAAAACATGGAATTTCTGCCAGAAATTCCCTTTTGCTGCTTCTCCAGGAGCACCCATCTCTGGCCTCACTACAGCCAGTAGCTGTGGAGTAACCAGGGCAGCTGGGCTGGGCTGGAACCAAGGGAGGCCAGAGATGTCCTCCTCCTGCGTCTGTCTCTCAGCACGTTTGAGATTTATCTGTATTGTGTTCACAAATAACATTTGAGTTGTTGAGCTGCCTATGTCTCTATGAATACCCCACACATTGATTCTGTCTGTGATTAGAAATCTAAAAGATTTGCCATTTTTTAGTTGTGGATAAAGACACTGTGAATGATTGTGCACAGAGCTCTGTAGAGACATGTTCACCACAAGCAAATACCTAAGAATAGAATTATTAAGTCAAAACTTAGTCCTAATTCTAACTTAAAAAAAAAAAAAAAGTCTACACAGAGGCTGGAGAGGTGGCTTAGCAGTTAAGAGCACATATTGATCTTCCAGGGAACCTCAGTTTGGTTCCCAGCACCCACACAGTAGCACACAACCATCTGTAACTCCAGTTCCAGGGGGATCTGATGCCCTCTTCTGGATTAGACAGAAACTGCACTCATAAGGTGCACATACATACACCAACACAAAACACTTATACACATAAAATAAAAATGGTAAATGCATCCCACTCTTGAGTACGTCAAATGCCTCCAGTGCTGTTTGAGGGTCTGAGCTCCCCAACTTCAGTGTTTACAGTTTGGACAATACAGGTGTCATCGATCTTGATTTATATTTGTAGGTAACTGTAACATTGACTGCTTTTCTCATATTCTGACTGGTCATTCTTTTTCAAAGTGTCTATTAATGGATACACAAGTAATCAGGAATAGTTTCTCTGTTGATGAATTTTGATTTAAATTTTTAATTATTTACTTATTTGTGGTACTGGGAATTAAACTCTTATTCTGTTTTGTTTTATTTTTTGTTTTATTTTTCCTATTGGAAGTGCTGTGAGTGCTGTGGGGCAAGCACTCCCCTGGTGCTACTTCTGGCCTGCAGACCCAGAGCCTGGAGCCTCCACCACTGAGACTCATGCCCAGCCCAACTCTGATGCATATATCTTAGTTTCTGTGTGTGCTCACACTCAATACTACAGCATGCCTGGTGGAGGTCAGGGGACTGGTTTTTGGAGTCAGTTCTCTCTCTCTCTCTCTCTCTCTCTCTCTCTCTCTCTCTCTCTCTCTCTGTGTCTCTCTCTCTCTCTCCTCTGTCTTCTCTCTTGCACAGAAGTAACTATATCTCACCAGCCCCTCAACTCTGGTTTGTTTGTTTGTTTGTTCGTTTGTTTTTAAAAATAGGGTTTCCCTATGTAGTTTTGGTGCCTGTCCTGGATCTCGCTCTGTAGTCCAGACTGGCCTCAAACTCACAGAGGTCCACCTGGCTCTGCCTCCTGAGTTTTGGGATTAAAGGTGTGTGTCACCACTGCCTGGCTATTTTTAATGCCTAGAACATGAAGTTGGTTTTTCCCCCAGTAGCATGTACTGTGTTGTGAAGATGTCCTTTGGAGGTGTGGGCATCATTGATAATGAATACTGCAGTTCTGATAATGGTAGACAGGCTTTTGGTTTTCAGCAGCCAATGAAGTAGAAGGCCTTTGCCTGGAAGTCACTGTGTTGTCATTTAGAAAGCCGCTTAGACCAGTTTCCCTCTTGCAGGGAATCGGAGACATCTGGGCACATTTCACAGCAGAGTTGGCAGCAGCAGGGACAGTGGGCTTTGCTCCATTTCTTCTTGAAGCCTAAATGTCCCACACTCTGCAGCCCCCCCATTCGCAGAAGAATGCAAAGTAGAATGCAAACCGGGGGCCATAGTCTGGTCTGTTTTGTCATTTGGAAAATATGGAAATTGCCATTCCTCGTTGTATGAACCAACTGTGGAAATAAGTTCGCAGTTCGGCTGCGTCATCCAAGATGGGCCTTACAGATGATGGTACCCTTGCTCACATCCTATCTGCAGCTACTGGGCTAGTAGCACTGAGGGAATCCTGAGTTTGTATTTATGAAGCTATGTGACCTTGAAAGGCCCTATGGAGACTTCTGGAAGCATTGACCACTCTTTGTAAGCTGGGAGGATAGGTCTCTGTCTCCCTACACTGAGCACACTTTCACAAAGCTAAGAGATCTTCAGAGCATGGTGGCTCACACTCATAACCCCAGCACTGAGAGCCTGAGGTAAGAGTGTCTTCAGTATGAGGCCATGCTGTGCTACACAGTATTCCAGGCCAGCCTGAGCTATGTAGCAAGACCCTGCCTGCCACCCCCCACCCCTTCCCCCACTAGAGATGGTTCAGTTGATTAAGTGCTAGCTTTGCAAGTATGAGGACTGGAGTTCAAGCCCCGGAACTTCCAGTATATAAAGCATGACATGGTCATGCACATTTGTAATCCAAGGAGAGGTAGAGACAAGCCATAAATGAAGGACATGAGCTGGGAGGGAGACCAGTGGAGGGTGCTGGGTCAGGGGGAGTTTGGAGGAAGGGACAGGGGTAGAAGGATCCCACCAGTTTGTACACCAGCTAATGTAACCAAACTGGTGAGATCCATATTCAGTGAGAGAGCATGTCTCAAAGAGTGAATCACAAAGACATTTGTTGTTCTCTGGTTTCTGCATGTGCACATGTGTCCCTAAGTGGGCATGGGCACACGTGTCCTTCCTCTAAGTGGGTTTATTTTCCTATTCTTGGCTATGATTTAAAGAATATGGGCTATTAACTAAAATTCCTGTGTAAAGAGTTGAATAGGTATTTTCCCCAATTTCCATCATTTGAGGGATAAAGCTAGAAAACAGTTTTTTTGTAGCAGGAATCTTAAATGGTCTTATTAATAAAATCAAACCTGAAGCCAGTTATTGGGGTGAATGCTGGAAGATCAGAGAAGCAGAACAAGACACAGCTACCTCACCTCTCTAGTTCCTCAGCTGATCCTGTTTCCTCAGACTGGAAGCCTCTGAGTCCTCATCCAGAATGGATCTCAGCTGAACTGCTGCTAGAAGCCTAAAAGATTAACCAGCCAAATGCTGCTAGTTTCTGGTCTTCACACCTTATATATCTTCTGTTTTTGCCATCACTTCTTGGGATTAAAGGCGTGTGTCACCATACCTGGCTGTTTCCAATGTGGCCTTGAACTCACAGGGATCCAGAGGGATCTCTGCCTCTGGAATGCTAGGATTAAAGGCATGAGTGCCATCATTTTCTAGCCTCTATATCTAGTGGCTGTTCTGTCTCTGACCCCAGATAAGTTTATTAGGGTGCACAATATTTTGGGGAACACAATACCACCACATTTCCCCTTTTTTTGTCTAAAATTTAAAAAAGCTTATAACTAATACAAGAAAAACTATCCAATGAGTAGAAATAATATATATAGTCAAGAATTACATTAACAATGTCTAGTACATTAACATTTGACAGATTCAGATAAAAAAAACTCCATTGTATAAATTAATAATGTCCAGTCCAATAACATTTGATAAATTCAGACAAAAAATTTCATTACTTATCCTGTTTAAAACAAGTAGTTCCTTTTTAAAAGTATTTTTTTCTTTTCATAATAGATTCAGTAATCTACCTTTTGTAATTTTTATATCTTCCCCTTTTTCTTTTTACAGTAGATTCAATGATCTACCCATTTATCCTATTATTTCTTTATCTTTTTTCTCAGAGTAGAGTCAGTGATCTACCTCATATCTATATTTTCTTCTTTCTTTTTCCTTTTTTTAAACAAAACCTCTGAATCTAATCTCCATGTTCAGCTTTTTTCCTGACCATTAACAATTAACAACTTATAAACAACCATTGTAAACAATAACAATATCCAAAACTCACTAAACAACCAAAAACCTCCCAGCCCACCTCTTGGGAATGTGGGTGTCATTTTCTTAAAATTACTTCCTGCTTTCTGGAGGTGAAGACATCTTTAGGGGAATCCTGAAAAGAAATTTTTGGGTTAATTGTCAAGTCTTGTATCATTTGTCCAGCTGCTGCATAATAAGAAAGTGCAGGGCTTGTTTCAAGTTCTTGTTCAAATAGTCTGTCAGGCGGGATCATCTCAGCTAGCCACCTTGAAATTGTCCTGAGCAGTTTGTAGTCCCAAGTCGATCTTTCCTTGGTGTTAATCAGCTTAATGGCTTTACCATAGTCCATGTGGAATCATTGTTGTGGGGTTCGGTCATCCTTTTGAAGTTGCTCTTAGGCGTGGTCATGGTTCCCTGCAGATATTTTTTTTCCCTTTGTGGTTTGGAACAATCACAGTCTGATAAATGTCTGTCTCTTGGAACCATGAATGTTCTTCTCTAGAAGAGAAAATCTTCACAGCAATTTCTCCCCAGCATTTCTCTTGCCAACCTTTTCCAAACTGACCTTTGCCGATGCTTTCTTGTAACGCGATGGTCCTGGCAATTCTTCTCTGAACAAGCAGCAGTAAACCCTTTGTCCCAGGTAGCAGCATCACCACAGTCACCAACACGATGAGAAGCAGCTGGCAACTCAGAGCAGCAGCCACTGCCTCCATGGTCCCACCGCAAACTTTTGTGGCTAGGCCCTGGCCGAAGTTTCTCCTTAGGAAGAAGCCTCCTAGGCCGGCCTCAAATTCGGGATCCTCCTGCGTCTGCCTCCTTCAGTAAATCCTACCGGCACGTGCCACCACAACCGGGTAAGTGTAGCTCGGGTCTGAGCTGGGGCCCAAAAGGCCACGGGCAAGTGGCTTTTTCATGAATTTGTACCACAAACAAACGTTGGGCACCAGATGTAGATGAACAGTCTTATTAAATAAGAAACATAGAGCCAATTGCAGAGTTAAAAGCCCAAGAGGTCAGAGCAGTAGCTGAGAGCTAAAATCCCTTTCTTACCCTTTGCTGGCACTGTTGTCCTTCCCCTCAGAAAGAGACCTACTTCCTGTGTGTCTGTCTTTTTATTGACTTTCTGTTCTGTGTTCTCATTGGTTGTAAACCCAACCACATGACCTCCTCGTCACTGCCTGTCTGTACAGACCTACAGGTCTTCTATGGTTGGTATTGAGATTAAAGGTGTGTGTCTCCATGCTGGCTGTATCCTTGAACACACAGAGATCGGCCTAGCTCTGCCTCCCAAGTGCTGGGATTAAAGGTATGCACCACCACTGCCCAGTTTCTGCTATGGCTTGCTATTAGCTCTGACCCCCAGGCAACTTTATTTATTAACATACAAATAAAATCACATTTCAGTACAAATAAAATATCACCATAGTTTTTAGCTGTCAGGTATATTAGAAAGATGACTTTTGTTTTATATTGCTTTGGTTTGTTTGGATGATTTGGGTTTTCTTTATTTTTCGTTATTTTCTTTTTCTTTTTTGGCTTTTTGAGACAGGATTTCTCTGTGTAGGCCTGGGTATCCCAGAACTCTCTCTATAGACCAGGCTGGCCTAGAACTCAGAGATCTGCCTGCCTCTACCTCCTGAGTGCTAGGATTAAAGTCATGCTTTTTGAGTTGGGGTCTCCCTATATAGCCTAGGCTGGCCTAGAACTTGTCATCCACCTGCCTCAGCCTCTCAAGTGCTTGAATTATAGGTGGGCACCTCCACAACAATTTAGGAAGACATTGGGTTTTTTTTTACTTGTTTGTGTTTCTATATGTGTGAGTATTTTGACTACACATATGTCTGTGTACCACACCTGTGCCTGGTGCCTGCAGAGGCAAAAGAGAACATCGGATCCCTGGAACTGAGTTACAGATGGTTGTGAGCAGCCACGTGGGTGCTGGGACCAAACCTGGGTCCTCTGTAAGAGCAGTGAATGCTCTTAACCTCTGAGCATCTCTCCAGCCCCATAGAAAGGCATTTTTCATTTCAGAGAGCAGTATGTTGAAGTGAGCACTATCCTGAAGTCTGAACTTAGCTACATAGTTTAGAGTCATGGCCTCTATCCTGTGGGTTTCAATGTTCTCATAATCCAGCTTTACCTAGAACCGCCAATTCCTGGGTTCCATCAGAAGCGTAATGGGAAATCTCCAGAGTGGTAGGAGTTTGGCTTCAATGATGCCTATAGCAGCTTTGTTCTGTTTTGTATTTCTACGCATGAGATGGAATCCAAGCATCACACATACTTGTCAATGGTAGACAAGTGTTCTACCACTGAGCTACATCCCAGCCTCTGATTTTCAGCTGGGCGGTGGTGGCACACACCTTTAATCCCAGCACTTGGGAGGCAGAGGCAGGCGGATCTTTGTGAGTTGGGGGCCAGCCTGGTCTACAGAGCAAGATCCAGGAAAGGCGCAAAGCTACACAGAAAAACATGTCTTAAAAAACAAAAATTAAAAAAAAAATTTAAGTTAGTGTGTGTGCATGCATGTGTGCATGTGCGTGTGCATGTGCGTGTGCGTGTGCATCATCTGTCTTCTTCAATCTCTTCTCCAACTCATTGTTTGAGACAAGTCTTTCATTGAGCCAGGAGCTCCCAGTTTAGCCAACAAGCCCCAGTGATCCTCCTGAACTGCCCCCAGTACTTGGATTACAGTGTGCACCACCACACCCACCCTTGTGTATGGATGCTGGGGATGTGAACTCAGGTTTTTATGCCTGAGAGGCAAGTATTTTCCTGATGGAGCCACCTCTCTAGCCTTGAATAGGCTATAGGGCCTATTTCCCTTTTTCTTTGATTTGTTAAACTTTCAAACTGTTCATTTCTTAAAATATTTATAAATTCTTAAATTAAAAAGTTATCCTGTGTGTATGAGTATTTTGTTTACATGTATGTATATGTGCCGTGTGCCTGAGGACTCCAGAAGAGGGCACTGGGTCCCTTGGACCTGAAGTTGCAATTGTGAGTGTGGGGTAGATGCTAGGAACTGAACCCAGGTCTTCTAGAAGAGCAGTGGGTACACTTAAGCACTGACTTCAAGATTCATTCATCCCTGTGTGTGTCTGAATGAGTGCATGCACAAGTGCGAACACTTGGAGCCCAGATGAGGCCATTGGATCCTCAGAGCTGGCATTAAAGGTGTTTGTGGGATGTCTAGCTTCTGCCTGTGTGCTGGCATCTGAGCTCCAGTCTCATGCTTGCACAGTAAGTGCTTTTACCTGCTAAACATCCCTCAACTCCACTGGGACACTGCCCTAACGTAGAACGCATCTCTTCCCATTATGAAGTGTGGGGTATCTCCACTTTAGTTCATAAATGAAGAACCTAAGGGAAGAACAAATTTGGCACAGAAGGGCAGAGGCAGAAAATGGAAGAAGAGGTGATATTTGCATATAGCTCTTTCAGGGCACATAATATTCATATAAACAAGATATAGACACCTTCAAGCAAAAAAAAAAAAAATCATGTAAGTTAGGTAAAGCACCTAAAAGTGCCCTGCAGTACACTGAGCTTGAAAGATCTCCATGCCCAAAGAAGCCCGGACACGTGTGGTGTGCGTGTGTCTGTAGCCAATCCTCTGCTGGTGGCCAGAGGATCAAAAGTTCAAGGCTAGTTTAACCATCCCCAAAACAACGGCATTTTCAGCATTAGCTGTGGTTGACAGATGCCATCCTGTGGATTTAAGGCCACAATTTTCTGACTATATATGTTCTAACTTTTTAGAAACTTACATTTATATGTGTGTGTGTACCTGTGACTGTGCATAGTGAGGACAACTTGTGGGAGTCAGTTGTCTCCTTCCACCGTGTGGGTTCCAGGGCTCCAAGTCATCTGCCTTGACCACAAGTGCCTTCACCATCGATCTATCTCAGCCACTGCCTAAAACTTTAATAGACGCTATTATGGCCTCTTCGAGTCCCTATAGACTCCTTCACCTCCACCCAGGGGTCTAGTGTCAAACTATCCAGCTCCCTATTCAAGGTTTGGATTTTACTTCTAGATTAATAATGAGGAAAATACAATGGGAGGTTTGTAGTTACAAATGTGTTCCCTTAAAGAACAGTAATGGAAACTGGTCACTTTCAGCCACTTGAGGCTGTGGGCATGCTCTAAGGTCTGGTGTGTCTTGTGCCTCTGATTGTATTCTGTCTTTCAATATACTCCACCATTGTCTCTCAACAGGGCTTTTTAGATGGGGAGTCTCCTCACTGTGATCCCCTGTCCTGCACAGAGAGGCATAGACTTCTACAGGGGAAATTGGTAAGCTTGAATTTTTTTGTGTTTTGTTTTTAATTACTTAGGTAACAACTGTGATTCAGCTATTATATAAAAATAAAAATGTAGTCCAAACCAGGCATAGTGATTGCACCTGTAATCCTAGCATTCAGGAGGCAGAACCAGGCTAATCTTTGTGAGTTTGAGGACAGCCCAATTTATGTAGTACATTCTAGGCCAGCCAGAGCTATATGGTGAGACTCTGTCTCAAAACAAAAATATCCTAAACTATCCAGAAAAGAAAGGAAGAAAGTTTGGGGCTGGAGAGATGGCTCAGGGTTAGGAGCACTGGCTGTTCTTCCAAAGGACCTGGGTTTGAGTCCCACTACCCACAGGACAGTTCACAACCATCTATACCTCCATTTCCAAGGGATCCAACACCTCCTTCTGACCTCCTCAGGTATTGTACTCCCATGGTACATAGATATAAATGCAGGCAAAATACCCACATACAAAAAATCAACAATTAAAAAAATCATTCAGTATGTATGAAAAAGCTGAGAAATCTAAATATGCTACTTATCTACAAAACATTACCAGACAAGCAAGAGTCTTTCTTTTTTTTTTTTTTTTTCCTTCTTAATTATACCATCTAATGTAAGAGGTAGTGATACAGCCTTTTGCTTACAGAACCATGAGGCATTATGTAGCTGGGCTTGCCCCTCACTCCTCCCCACTTCCCTACAGCTTTGTTTCTGTCTAAGTGGGATTGTGTGGACTTGGTGATGTGTGAGCATTCTGTTAGCTGCTACCACTGGGTCTGTTTGTAAGTGCGTGAGAATGAACTGCTGGGGCCTCACGCACATTGACAAAGAGGCTGTACTTTTGAGCCATATCTCCAGTCTTTTTACTTTCTATTTTGAGACAGAGTCACACTAAGTTGCCCAGACTGGCCCTGAACCCACTTTGTTGCCCATGAGAATCTTGAACTTGAGATGTTCCTGCCTCTGCCTCTCAGGTGTTACCACTCTAAGCCTGTACTCCAGGCCAGGCTTGAATAAGCATCACATTTGCTTCTGTGTTGAGGCTCTGGATAGAAGTCTGAAAACTTTGCTCTGTAACATCCTCACTTGGAACCAGTCACATCCTGTCTACTTTTTCCTTTGAAGTTTTGTCTATTTTTATTTTATGTGTGTGGTGCTTTACCTGCATGTATGTCTGTGTACTACATGTGTGCAGTGCCCACAGAAGCCAGAAGAGGGCATTGGATCCCCGGGCACTGGTGTTATAGATGGTTGTGGATCACCATGTTTGGTGCTGGGAACCAAAACCTGGGTCCTCTGCAGGAGTAGCTGATGCTCTGCTCAACTGTCCTCTGGCACTTGTCTATTGGCGTTTTGTTTTTGTTTTTGTTTTTAAGTATTTTTATTAATTGAGAATTTCATGTGATATATTTTGGCCATATTTATACCCCTCCAAATAACTTCATTTTGTCCTACTCTGTCCCCACCCGCCCCACCCCTGACCCTGCCCTGACCTTGCCCGTCCCCACCCTTGCCCCACTCCCGGCCTGGCCCCACCCCTGCCATCATGAGTCTTTTCTTAAGCTGCAGGAATTATCTTGAGAACTGTGGGGTGGAGCTTTCCTTTCGACAGCTAATCGTGCTGGTTTTCTGTTCAGAAGCAGTCCTGCCACCAACCTCAGCCGAGGCAAAAAGGAAGTGCCCATCAGGTACCCCTGACCTGGAAAGACTCCAGCCAGTGTACGCCTCTGCTAAGTGAGTGGGCACACTCCTCCCCACTCCTGCCCACATGTAGGTGGGTAGGGGTTTCTTGAGAGAGACAATAATTAATAACAATGATATCTGTCCAGGGAGATAAATTGGATATTTGTCTATGGATTCAATTAATACATACCTGAGCATCCACTCTACTACATATAATTAAGAACAAATCCTAAAATAACAAGACCTGAGTCCAGCAAACATTCCATAGAAGATGGGAGAAACAGAGTAGAGGAGAAAGGAGACGGCTTTGAGAACATGGAAATAATTCTGATAGCTGGAGTGTGGACAGAAAACCAAGACTCCCAAGAGAAGGCAGAACATGCAAGCTTCGTCTTCATTTGTGGAGCCAAAGTTTAGGGTGCATTTAGAGGAGCCAGCCGGAAATGAAGGGAAAAGGTGAGGTGGGGACCTGGGACTGATCTGAATAGCCAGGCCAAAGGTAAAAGGACAGCATCCTGAGAGCACGGCCGCTGCCTGTGTGTGATGGCAGACAGAGCCTAGTGTGCTCTGAAAGGACTGGGGATTGCTGTGATTGTCAAGACAAACTTAAGAAGGAGCATAAAGAAAGTGGTTTGTGAATCATGAAACCAGATGAGGAGCAGCCACTACTGACGGGATCGGGCTAGACCGGTGCTTTAAACCGGTTTGTTTTATTAACCAAAACCTTCAGCAACACACTACCCTACGGCAGAATCATGGCTGCATCCTGTGTTCTAGTGTGCCTGATAACAACTTTAGTCCTCACCACCGTCCCACAGGGTGATGCTAGTGTATTTCCCATTTTACCGCATTGACTTTTGTGGACTGGAGACAGAACATGCCGGATGACACTCCTGGCCACCAAACTGTTTCCCTGGCTCCTGACCCATTTTATTTTTCATTAAAATTTTATTTTATTTTATTTTATTTTATTTTATTTTATATGTATGATTGTTTTGTGTAGTTAGAGTTTTCCTGCCTGGCCCACAGTCAGGACAAATCTCTCTCATCTGCCAGGCCCATAGACGCTCAGACCCAACCAAGTAAACACACAGAAACTTACATTGTTTACAAACTGTATGGCCGAGGCAGGCTTCTTGTTATCTACTTCTTCTATCTTAAATTAACCCATTTTTGTTATTCTATACTTTGCCACATGGCTTGTGGCTTACTGGTGTCTTTACATGTTGCTTCTCATGGCAACGGCTGGCAATCTCTCCACCCCAGCCTTTACTTCCCAGAATTCTCTTCTCTCTTGTCCTACCTATACTTCCTGCCTGGCCACTGGCCAAACAGCATTTTATTTATACAGAGCAATATCCACAGCAGTTTTGCCTGAAAGTATGTAAATGCATCATATGTGTGCCTGGTGTCCATGGAGACCAGAAGAAGGCATCAGATCCCTCCAGAACTGGACTTACAGGTCGTGAGCCATGGCTCCTGGGAGCCCAACCTAGGAGCTCTGAAAGATCACCACATGCTCTTCAGCACCATGTCTCCTGTCTACAGTCCTCATTTTAAAGATAAAGAAACAGGGAACATCAAACATAATTTGCCTGAGATCATGTGTCCCTTTACATATAAGTGTATTAGGGCTCTGAGTAAAGACGTTAATTTATCTACAAACACACAACCTACATGAGGCAAAGCTAGGATTTGAACCAGAATCTCCTAAATTTGAACCAAAATTTGAATATGGTCTCCATGGCAACTCCTCAGCACCACTGCTGAAACATATGCAAGCAGCCACAGATGGTCCAAGAATGAGTGGCCACGGTTGTGCTCTAATAAAACTTTATGAAACATTATGAAAGCAGACCATTGATTGATAGCTGCTGACTGTGGACTGTGGACCTGCTAGTGGCTTGGTGGACAAAGGTTTTCTGTCTTCTTTACCTGCCCCCCCCACCTCGTTCATTTTGTTGTTGTTTGTCTGTTTTTAATAAACATTGGATATTTCTACCTCCACATAACTAGGATAAAATGTTAATAGAATCAGATTGATTTTCACTTTTTCAGACAGGGTGCACTCAATCACTTAGGTGAGAAAGAGTTTAATCTTTAACACAATTTGAATGGGAAATTCACCTCTACCCTCATTCCTTCCTGCAATAGATGCCTTGTGTCTTGAAGGCCTTACAGCAATTCCAAGGCTAGAACTGATATCCATCTCATGTGTCAAAAAGCCAGCCCAAGCTCTGCGTGAAAGACCCCCGCAGCAGGAGGCAGATGGGGCATTGGAAGTGACAAGACCACCCCAGTAAGTTAATCACAGCTATTCCACTTTCTGTATTTTATCTGATATTATTATCTCTTTGCTATTTTTTTTTTTTATGGAGTTCCTCCAGCTCTCTGAGGAGTCACAGTTCAGAATTCAGATATTGCTTTTGACTTTCATGAGACTGCTTTGCAGAACACACTACATTTTTACTGCTAAGTTAACTGAGATGAGTCATGGCCATAGTTCCTGTCTGCTGCCCTGCACCTCAGTTGCAAGGCTCCATTGTCCTCACCTGCCTTTTAAAGTAAAAAGACTGATCTCTAAAACACACCTGAGTATCAGTAGGGTTGGCAAGATTAACTCCCCAGGAGACTCCTTTCTGCTCCTGAATGGAGGCAATAAGGCTTTGAATTGCAAATGTCACATTTTAATTTTTGGTTGGCTTTTCTGTCCTTAGTAACTCTCTCTGAAGGAGACAGAGGCTTCCTGCTTGACTAGAAATTGTCTGGGGGAGGGTGCTGGGAACTGTCAGTTTGGTCCTGCTAATTTGCAGTTTTTCACCTGCAGAAGGCCACTCACTCTTTTCTCTACCACCAGGTGTCCACTCCCCACAGGAGGCTCCATCTTGGAACCAGAGCTTCTAGATCGCACCAGGATGAACGAGGACCTTAGCCTAGAAGTGAGTATGGATGCAGATCTGTTTCGTTTTCAGCACTACCGTGCTCTGGTCCTCTTTGGAGGCTGTTCCTCCTTCCTCTCCTTCTTTATAAGAAATATTATGGGACATCCTAGAACTCACATACATAAGAAATATCCAACTTTGAAGCCAGGAAGTTAAAATTCAATCATTTGAGTTATGGGCTGGAGATAGTTCACTGGTTAAGAGCACAGAATGTTCTCACAGATGACCTGGGTTCAATTCCCAGCACTCATATGACGGCTTTCAACCATCCCTAACTCTAGTTCCAGGAAATGTGCACACTCTTCTGGCCTCTGCGGTGCACATACACACAGGCAGGCAAAACACCCACACACATATAAACAAATCTGAAATAGAAATAAGCACAAGCTTTGGGTTGAATGACCAAGGGAGGGTTGGGCGGAGTATGCTGAGGTTTGTGTTCTAGCTTGTTTTGTTACTTAAGTTTGCTAATGCTTTAATACATCTCAGTTGGCAGTGACTTTCCAGGAACTGGGATCAGGACTAGGTAGTGTGAGGCACTGACTCCTTATCAAAGAGTCCACACATTGCCCAAGGCAGGTGCGGTTGGCACTCCTCTGAAGATGTACTTGGTATGCCTTCCTTGTGTCCAGCATCTGCCCATCCATCATTCTTAACTCTCACACCAAGCAATTGGTTACCTTTTTAGATGTAGTCACAGAATTGAGAAATGCCATAACATTAGAACACTTGGTCACTCCCTCACCCGTCCCATGCACACATTTAGTCCTCTGTCCCCACATTCTGTCCCTAGGCAACCAGCAACCTTCTTTCTCTAGAGACTTGTCTCTCTCTCGTGGAAGTCTCTTGTACAGGGAATCAGACAGTTTGGCTTCTTGGGCCTGATTGCTTCTAATGAGCACCAGATTGGCAGGTTTAGACCATATCAGGTCCTCACCCCTGCTGTGTGGTGTCTCCTTTCTTCTTCACTGGCTCACAGACATTTGAGTAGTTCCTTTGCCTGTTGGGAACAATGCTTCTGTGAATACTGGTGCATAAGTTTTTGTATAAACTGTTTAAAATGCTTTTGTGTGTAGATAGACCCACAAGTACAATTGCTGCATCTCGTGTGGTACCCTTATGTTTAATGTCTTGGTGATCTACAGAACAGATTCCATGGCCTATACTGTTTTACTTAGCCACCATCAGTATCTGAGGATTCTAATTTCTCTGTGTTATCACCAACACCGTGTGACTGTAGCCAGCTCAGAGAATGCAAAGTGAGAGCCGGAAGGTGTGGATTTGCATTTCTCTAATGAATAATCTTTGCATGTGCCTGTGGGACATTCTATTTTCAATGTAAATATGTCTCCTGAGATCAGAGGCCCACTTTTAAAACTAGTTCTTCTTTCTCTACTCACTTTTAAGAGTAGTTTTAATTCTTCCTGTTAAGTGCATGCATCTACTTTTATAAATTTTATATAATTTCTGATAGATAATTATGTATACTTTTAATATTTAAAAATTTATACATGACTTCTGTTCATTGGTACCCATCTTACTGAGAAACTAAGCACAAGAGAGAAAAGAGACACAATTCCCCTTTGCTATTACTTAGCATTCTTCTGAAGTTTTAATACAGGAAGTTGACTTTAGCCACTTACAGGATGTTTGGTTGTTAGTAATTTCCCTTTTATCGGGCACTAATTTCACAACGAAGAGGGAAGAAGCTACGTGAGCTGAGCATCAGGCACAGTGCAGGAAAGCATTTCCACATGCCACATTAACCCTCTCCCCCTGCCAGAGTGGGGGTGGTTTCTGCTTTGGCCAAGGAGACACCTGGAGTTGAGAGAGTTAAACCACTTGAAGATGACTCAGCTAGTAAGTTCAAGTTCAGCTTCTGTAGCTTCACAGGGCCTGGGCTTTCAGCGTCCCCTCTTCGCACATTGAGTTTAGGTGCTTCCTTCATTCCGGTCACTCATGGCTGGACTGAAGGTGTCTGAGGACCAAGAGATATACTGCTTTGTGTGCTTGACAGGATCTGGCTATCCATTCCATGGGTTCTCAGCTGAGTTGTTCATCTGTGATCTTGACATCCACTTAGAAATAGGAGTCCCCAGAATCACAGTAGAAACGTCTTCCAGCATGCTGCTGGAAGAGTGTCTGGGTCCCCTGCAGAGGCTCACACTACCTTCTTACAGCCCTGGGAAGCTGTCTTAGTCTGTCAGCTGTACAGTGGCCTAAACTACCGGTTCTCCACACTGTCACCCCAGGTTTCTATTCTCCACACATGCTCTATAGCCTAAGATTGCCATCTCCCCACCTCTCCCCACCTTGTCCTCTGAACACATTACCCAAAACCCCCCTTCACCCACCACCCCACCTCTGAGCATTTAATGGTAAGCTCAGATTCTTAGTGTTCTCACAAATAATGAATACAGGGATTAAAATAAACACAAAATAAACAGGAGCAGAGCACATAATCCATGTTCAACCAAGTACACAGTGGCAATGGCCTTTCCCTGACCCCTGGCTGTAAGCCATGGATCTCTGTCCATCTCTCCAACCTTATGATGAACTTCTTGCCTCATACCCGGGTTCTTCTGCCACTTGTCACACCTGTGTTTCTACCGTTATTCTTCTAGCATTGCATTGTGGTTATCTGTACCTCAGCCAAACCAGGAGGGTGTACTGTCATGGCAAATCACGCAGCCCAGTCTGGGGTGTTCCCCAGGAGCACTGGTGTTTCTCCATTTGTCAAAATTCTGTTTGGTTGCCAAAGCTGGTTTCAAAAACCAGCTGCTTCACAAGCCTTCTGTAGTGACACGAAATGCTGGTGTCCCACATCTCTGCTTCTCGAGGGAGAGATTGCTCGCCATTAGGGGTTCAAGGACAGGTCTCCCTGGACTACCTAGCGTGTGCTCTAGAAAAGCCAATGCATGGCCAAAGGGCCTTCCTTCTGGATTCTTGTACCCCCTTTTTGAGGCCTCAGTATCTCATTTTAAAATTGAAATTAATTAGATTTTTAAACATTTTTTCCAAGTAGGGAGGTGCATGTACCACAGTACACGAGTGGGGGTCAGAGGGCAATTTGCAGGAGTCAATTCTCTCCTACCACGTGGGCCCAGAGATCAAACTCAGGTTGTAGGCTAGGCAGCCAGCTTCTTACCAACTATACCACCTGCTAATCCTGACTAGATAATTTTAAGAAGACTCCTATTGTTCACATTGCCTAGAACTCACTGTGTGTTTAGACTCTCCAAAGACTTTGATCCTCCTGCTTCAGCCTTGGGAGTGCTGAGATTCTAAGTGTGCACCGCCTCACCAGACTCAAGGCCCCAGGAGCTGTGGTCTCTCTTTCCTGTCAGCTATATTCTGGCCACGTTGTGGTCTTTCACTGTATTTATTTATCTGTCTGGGGGTGGTGGTGACTATGCACACTCCTGTCACGGTAGCATGTAGAAGTGAGTCATTTCTCTCAATCCACTGTGTAGTCCCAGGGACTGCTATCAAGTTGTCAGGCTTGGTAGTAAACATCTTTACCTGCTGAGCCATCTTGCTGGCCTTAGTTTCCTATTTTTGTCCTGTATCAGGCAATAAGCTTGGTGGAAAGCGTTAGATGAGGACACAGAAGCAGTTTGTCCTTTAAAAAGAACATAAGGTCGCCATCGTAGATACCAACGGCATATTGGTATGTTGACCCTCCTTCCCAGGAGCTCCCCAGGTCCTGGCTTTCTGAGGAAAGTGTAATCAACTCTGTCTAGAGTTCTCAGCTCACCTGAGGCTTGGGGGTTATTAGCCCTTCTTTGGCCACTAATCAGTGAGTAGCCGACAACCTGAGTCGATGAAGTCTTGTCCTCTGCAGTCCTCTGACATTGCTGCAGGCTGGCCCACCAACAGGGAGGGCTCAGTCAGGTCACTACGCTGAGACTCTCACCTGGATTCCTAAAGTCTCAGGATTCATTTCCTAGTTCTCCTCACATCCTCAGAGGAAGCTCTGTTCTTTCACTCTATCATAATACAAGATGAAATTGAACACCGGTGTTCATGAGAAGGTCTTTGAGTAGGTGAAGGAGTCAGGCAAGGAGAGAGTCCCAAGGGGTGTTCTGTAGTGCTTGGGCACCCCTGTGTGGAACATTCTTAGGAGAACAGAACTCACTTAGGGACCCACAGGAGAAGCAGAGAGAGATTATACTAAAGCACTTCGGAGGAAATGTGTTTCCCGGGATTCCCTAGCAACTGGGGGTGGTTTAGTGTGTGAGAAAATAGATGACATGTATAGCTGTTGAAAACACATGATTAGTACAGGAAGCTCATCCTACTGTCTACTCATTGATTAATTTTTAGCCACATGGAATGAGGTTTGGAATTGAGCAGGCTGGCCATGTATTAGCTGTGGGAACTGGCACATGTAGCTGTATCTGTCTGAATTTGTGTCCCCTGTGAAAAGGGGTGTTACTCTGCAAGGTCTTTTGAGTATCTACATGCATGCATATAAACACACTCTTCTATGAATATTACATATGTACCTGCATGTATGTGTCTACACAGCTAAGTTCCTGCCTACTGGCTCATGGAAACAAACTAAGTAGACCCCAGACAGAGGGAAAACAGTAGTACCCTGTGACCACTGCTGATGAGCAGGGAAGCATCTCTATTCCTGGGTCCTCCGACCAGCATCTCCATCACCAGAACTCAAGACCTTTTAGGTCTGTTGGCTTCAGGTGGACATAAAGCTTTTGGGCTTGTTGAATAAGGTGGTTTCTTTCCTACACATCTTTGAAATCATTGCCTGTTGGCCACACTGCCCACAAGCCTGTCTGTGCCAACCCCTTTCCTCTGTCAGCAATAAACTGTTGTGCACTTGGGTGTTCTCAGAGGATGCCCCGCTGGCGCAGTGTGAGTGGCATTTCCAGATGCACAGGCTCCAAGCCACTGCTCCCTCTACAGGCTGTGTCCATTTCCTTAGGCTCCTCCTGAGTCACAGTGACCTCTCTCTGAGCAACAGCTCCTCTGCCTGCCTGCCTGCCTCTCCTCAGCCATTGCCTTCTCCACAGGCTGAAGAGTAGGCAGCTGCTCTCTAAGAACCTTGCAAATCTGGGTACATGCTAGGTACTTGCTCCTGCCCTGAATGTCCAAGAACTAGGGAGTTCCATGATAGAGCACTTGGGAGGCTGAAACAGGAAGGGTGGACTGAATGTGAGGCCAGCCTGGTCTATATAGTAAGTGGCTGCCTCAAAACGAAATGAAACAACTGAAGCCCTCTCTTCCTCTGGCCTCTGATATGAGCCTACAAAGATACCTGGTAACATATGTGGATTTGCTGGTTCATATTGAAGATTTTTTTAAATTCTATGTGTATTGTTTTGCTGCATATGTGTGTGTGTGTGTGTGTGTGTGTGTGTGTGTGTGTGTGTGTGTTTGTGTGTATCTCACATGTATGCAGTGCCCAAAGACAGCATTGGATCCCTTAGGACTGGAATTACAGACAGCTGTGAGCCACTATGTGGGGCCTAGGAATCAAACACAGGTCCTTTGCAAGAGCATCCTGTGCTCTTAATCACTGAGCTGTCTCTCCAACCTCAAGATTTACACCAGGGGTGTATGTGTGTGTGTGTGTGTGTGTGTGTGTTCCACAGTGTATGTGGGTACTAGCAGAGGCCAGAAGAGGGGGCTCCTCTGGATCTAGAGTTTCAAGCAGCTGTGTGGTTCTCAACATAGATGCTGGGAACTGAACTCCAGTACTATGCAAGAGCAGCAAGTGCTCTGAACTGCTGAGCCATCTCTCCAACGCCATCCTGGCTTCACAGTAAATGCTTACCAATAGTATCTGTGGCTTTGATGAAGAGTCAGAATGATCAAAGGCATTAAGCTCAAAGACTACCTCCCCCACTCAAAGAGCAAAGGACTTGGAGATGAAAATCTGTGTTTATAGTTTAGAAGACGGGACCTGTTTTTCCTCACTTCGGTTCTCCTTCATGTCATGACTTGTTTCTGTATGAGACAGGCTGTCACTGGGAGAGCAGAGTTACTGAGGCAGAGGACGGGATCAATATAATACTGTCTGGGGGATTTTCTGGCCATTGTCAGTCCTGTTTTCTCAGGCTGTGTGTAGGCACAGTATTAATAACCTTGGAGAATAAATCACATTGTCAGCTACAGGATTGGGCCATGCTGATATTGAAGGATAACTCCTTCGAAGTGAACCTTTCAGCGCTGGGTGTGCCCACAGGTCTGAGGGTGTGGTGAGCTTCTGGTTAGAAAGCAAACTGGGGAAAATAAGGAAATTTAAGTCTGTTTCTGTCCCGATTCAGTCGAGCTCTCTTTGGAGAATTTAAATGAACATAGAATCCAGTCTTGGGTCTGTATGAACTCTGGCTACCTGGTTTTTGTTTTTTGGTTTTTTTGTTTGTTTGTTTTTTGTCTTGTTAATTTGACTAGCATTAGCTATGTAAACTCAGTTCAGCAGTAAAATTATATTGGAAACACCTGTCCATCAGGGGAGCCTTTCCATTTATAAGACTGTAGTTAAAGCAGCATTTTATTGAGGACAAATAGCCCTAGAAGATTATCTAGGGTAATGAATTTCTAAAATACCATCTTTTCCTACTGTTCTTTCTATTTATTTTTCTATGTACACATTGAGATTCTCTCTCTCTCTCTCTCTCTCTCTCTCTCTCTCTCTCTCTGTGTGTGTGTGTGTGTGTGTGTGTGTGTGTGTGTGTGTGTGTGTGAGAGAGAGAGAGAGAGAGAAGAGAGAGAGAGAGAGAGAGAGAGAGAGCGCACAGCTTGTGTTTGCTGACCCAGCCCATAGGAGACTGTCTCACTTTGTTCCATACCTTACCAACTCCACCCCATGTCAACTCCTGCTCACAAGAGCAAGGGCTGGGACCTGGGTTTTCATGTAAATGGGACCAGGTCTCTATTTGAATGGATTGTCTGAGAATGGAGAACATTCCTCCTAGGTGTTGGCTTCCTGGAGTGAGCCAGTCTGCCACAAGTAAGTCAGTCTCCCACCCGAATTTCCTCTTTGCTTTTAAACTGTGTTTAGTAGATTCTCCCTCGAAGTCTCTCCAGGTCACAAGGTTGTTGGTGGGGTTAAGGTCTTGAATGAGCATGGGATAATGGTATAAATGGGATTTAAATTACTCCTATCCCACTGCACATACACAGTCGTCTAGAAGGCTTTCTCGCCAACTCTCCTGCACTACAACCCCAGATTTGAAGTGAAGAACAAAAATCCATCCCCTTTGCTCTGGTTATTCTCATGGGATGGATCAGCATGTTGCTGGGCTACACTTACGATAGATTAGGATTGAGTTCTGCTCTGTGTCATTACGTGATGGTTGGGATTTATAAAGAGTTAAATCTGGCTGCTTCTACCATAACCCTTCAAGACCAGGGGGAGACGATGGCCACTCAGTTTGTGAGGTTTCTCTCAGATCACACAGGACATTGTGTAGTCAGTAAATATTTGACATTTGTCAAAAACACTTCTGAGAATGTTTCAGAGCATGAGACAGGAGGTTTTCTACTGTGCAAATGAGGCCCCTCTGACTGCACTGTCTAAGGTTACAAGTGAATACAAGGGGGCGCTGTGGGGTACCCTACAGACGAGACTTGTCCGTGACACTATAGGGACAAATCTACATGGTTGCTATAGTTGTGTTTTGACTTTAAACAGGACAATTAGGCTTTTTAACTAGAAGGCTTGTTAAAAAAAAAAACGTTGTGTGTTGCATTTCTCCCACTTTCAGAACATGAACATACCTCTTCCTACGTTCATTCAGGCATGACCATCAAGGCTCCAGTGGACAGGGCTGTGGTAGTGCTGCAGTTGACCAGTGATGACATGCTGGTCTGTTGAGGAATCTCAAATGTTCTTTAGAGAAATCAATTCTTGACTTTTATGAACTGTGAATGCCTATGGGGTGGAATGATACTTAATCTTCTCCAGTTTTTATAGCTTCATTTCATATACATACTATAGATAAATAAAATTGTAATCACTATGTATTTAAGTAGAGCTAGGGCCAACATCACTTAACTACCTGTAGGTGATACAGTACAATTCTTCAGCATTTGATTACTACTCCAGCTGGCTGTGCAAGCTCTGCATGGAGCAAAACATCTCCAGATGTGAAGCTATCTACAGCTGTCAATCAAACACATTAAAATGCAAGAACAAAAATCAATAAAAGCTATGAAGAAATGATGCAGTAATTTAGGCAGTGATACAGTCTTATTTTTTCAAATTTGAACATTTCTTTTTTCTTTTGTATTTGAGGTAAACACATTAAAATTAATGTTTAATTTTTAAAACATTTATTATGTGTTCATGTGAATGTGTGTGCATGTATATGCAGGTACTTGCAGAGCTGGAAAAGGGGTGTCAGATCCCCTGGAGATGGACTGACAGGTTGGAAGGAGCCGCCATTGAGTGCTGGGAACTGAACTCTCTTAACTGCTAAGCCCTCTCTCCAGCCCATGTTTATTTTTGAATCTTCATCAGTCTAAATAGTTGAGGTACTCTCTTCCCCAATACCCTGCATCAGTGCATACTTGAAGGTATTCTGCAGTGGAGAAGCCACTGTATTTAGTTTAGTGTACTTTAGAAGGCTGGCTGCTTCTCAGGCTCTTGCTAGACTCTTTCTCCCCTGGCCTTGACTTCCTGCATTTCCCCCTGAAAACCCTCTGTATGACAGTTTTGGAAAATGAGATGATACATGTATGTTTCAGTATACACAAGGAGGGCAGAGGCTGGTCCCGGGAGTCATTTCTCTCTTTCCAATGGTTTCTCAGGATTGAACTCAGGTCATCAGACTTGATGTCAAGCACCTTCGCCTGCTGAGTCCACTGTCCACCCCTGGCATTTGTACATCTTAACACACTAAATAGACTGCTGGACTGAGAGTAGGTCAGTGACAGAGCTCTTGCCTGGCATGGCCAAGGCTCTTGGTTGGTCAAGACTGCTAAAACCAACAATGAGATAAACCACAAAACCCAAGCCCTCACTTGGGCTTTCTGTGACTCTGGTCAATGATTTCTTGAAAGCAGCATCCTTCTGTAGAAGCCTGCCCTTGGCTGTAGCCTTTGACGAGTCTGCATCCAATCGGTCTTATACAGTTCATGCACACCTGCATGTAGTTATGTATGTTTTCAATTCACATCGTCTGCATCTGCCTCAGACATGCTAGAATGACGGCAGTTTTGATGTTGGTTTCCCTTCCTAAATGCATAACAACCAGAGCAAGGTCACAGGAAGAGCCCAGGGCTTAAAAGGAAGCACCAGACCAGACCAATGCCTTTTGAAAGAGAGTAAGCCTATGCATAAATCCTAGTGTGGCATACCAGCTCCTTTCTAACATAAATTTAAGGGTTCAAATGAGGCTTACAACTTGCCCCGGCAGTTCAGTAATGCTCCCTTTGAATGGAGTCATGCATGCTGGCTGACGTGATTGTAATCTGTCAGATCCCTGCAGTATGGATTAAATCTAATTTATCTAACAAGAAGCCTAAGAGCCATTTTCAGGTCAAAAGTTTGATGCTGAGTAACGGTCTCTTAAATAAAAATGTCACACTCAGGTAGTGCATCCCTGTAAAGAGAACATGATGTGAGTGTGTGAAATAAAGTCCATCTGCCCTTGGGGTTTGGAGTTTGTTTTGCTCAAGGATGTATCAAGTTTTCTTTAAAGTGAGATATTGTGAGAACGGCTGTGAGGAAGTGTGTGTACGAAGATTCTCTATAAGGTTCCATTCCCCAAACCTCCCCCAGAGCACAGTAACTAGTGGCTTCATTTAAAACTGCTGGGGATGTTTGCCTAAAGCTGCCCTTCTGGGATGGACACTGTCAAATCACTGACCACATGTCTCCTTGTTCCCTGCAGGAGAATGGCCACTTGTATTCTGAGAGCTTGCCACAGCTCAGGTTTGTGATGCTCTTGAACTTGGGTGTATATGCCATTGGTTTTTAAAGGGATTATCTGCCCTACATGTTGAAGATATTTCTTGTATCCTTTCGTCAGGGAGTATCTCACACAATCATCCACTGACCACACTTCATCCTCAGAGAGTCCCGTGACGTCAAGCGGTGAGTAGAGAAGGGGAGGGAAAAGTTGGAGTTCTTATCACAAACTGGAGCCCTGGTCTTTGGTAGCCTGCTAAGGGGTGTGCAAATAAGAGGAGCCTAGGCAAATGCTGCTTTTGCATAGCTCTCATGCTGTCAGCCTCTTCCTGTCGGCAGAATCCGGATCAGACATTTTGCACATGACTTCTGGTGAACCTGACTGCAAATCCCTGTGTGAGAAGGAGGAGGAAGCAAGATCGGCCTCTGCCATGCCAGGTAGGCTGTTAGGGGCTCAAGGGCAGCTAGGCGGCAGCTCTGATACATGACGGAAGGGGCCATCATCTTTCAATTTTATAGACAGAAGAAAAATTACAATATAACAGGCCATAAATATTGCCGTCTGACAGAAACAGGTTAGACTCAGTTAGGTCTCATCATATCAGTCCCAGCTCTAAAATTTAAGGAGAAATAGAACTTCCATGGGGGAGAAATCATATTTTCCAAAAGAAATTGGTATCAATTGTTCTTTACAACACTGCAAAGGGCTATTGTTTCTTGAAGAGAAAAGTACTGAGTGTTAGGGAGTATAGGCAACATTCTGTGCAGTGTGTGCGAAAATGAACAGGTTCCCAAGCACGACGGAGTGTTCCCAAAGTGCCCCTTTCCTCAGCCTGATTGTTGCGAGTGTCCATGCTTTAGCAGAACGTCATGATCACTACCAGCCTTGCATACAGGATTGACAAAACTATCTGTCAAGCTGTATGAATGCCAACTCATAGCCACCTTCCTTTTCTCTACATAGCTCTGGTACTGATCAGTAAGACCTTTAGTAGAAAAAGGGACATTAGCCTGAGAAAGGCTTAGAGAAACACCCTCTGTTTGAAAGGCCGCTCATGCAGACTGGGAGAAGGCCTTGGCCCAGCATCCCTGGCTCTGCACTGGCAGGCATGTGTGTGCTCTGGAACGATCTGATGTCGTCACATGCCAGCCTTTGTCTGCTGGTCTACCCACATCACCACCCTCTCCCTCTCTTCCTCTTTTGATCGGCACTGCTCCCCCAGTCCTTCACCACGTTTCCTCTTCTCACAGGCACCAGCCCAGCTCCCGAGAATGCTGCTGCATGTCGAGACTCTGTGAGTTCGGACAAGGCTGCATCACACCCGGTGAGGGAACCGTCCATGGTAACAGTAAAGGCAGTGACAAGCTATGAGGATCCCTTTGAACTTTCATAATGCTCTTTAAAAGTCTTGTTTTACTCTTTCAAGATATTAGGAAGGAAATAGGAGTTACTAGAATTTAACTACATGGTCAGAGTATTATTGACCTGGATAAGCTTGACGATGAGCCTGAGTGAGGATGACCTTGCTTCGTATTGTCATTCATTCACTCACTCATTAATGCATCAGAGTTCAATCAGAGATAAGATGGTGAATGCATTATTGCATACAGCTACATGGATCAGTAAGGTGTGTGTGTGTGTGTGTGTGTGTGTGTGTGTGTGTGTGTGTGTGTGTGTGAGAGAGAGAGAGAGAGAGAGAGAGAAAGAGAGAGAGAGAGAGAGGCTGATCAGGTGAAGAAGCAGATAGTCAAGGATTATCATGAGATTGGTGACGGTCTGAGAGAAGAACTGACTGGGATGAAAGCCCAAATGGTCACAGGGGAGGCGCTGTGAGAGTAGCATGGCATTCTAAGCCTAACACTAAGCACTCACAAAGAACAGGGAAACGCCTTTGGAGAAGGAAGATCTGCCACGAGTGAGAACAGTTGAAGGCTAGCTAGATGGAGACTTCGGTCTCGCTTCAGGATTCTTCATGGCCCTTCCTTGTATTTCTCTCCTTTTGTTTTATGATTCCATTGTCATGTGCATGAGTGGTCGAAGGGTAACCTGCTATGTGGCCCTCCGAGACTTTTTCTTACACATCACTTCCTCTGTTGTGCATGTGGGGCTGGGAGGCTGCATACTGGATACCTAAGTGTTGTAGCCAGCTCAGTGTAGTATCAAGAACCAAGGGTCAGTGCAGGTAACTCGGGAAAGCTACAGCATGAGGATTTGGGGGCAGTGAGGTCGATAATGATGTTAAAGTCTAAAGGAATAGGGTGACTGATGCTGACGAGCATGTTATCTAGAAATATCCTAGGGCACAATGTTGACCCTAGATGCTTCTGTTTCCCTTTATTAAAAAGGGCAGAGGAGAATAAATTCAGGACCTTTAGTTTTTTGTGAAGACTCTCCTGGGTGTGGATGGGGATTCCTTTCATCTCAAAGGAAGGTGGTCCTGGAGACTTCTTAAGAATGATGGTTTATAAAAACAACAATGGAGGGGTACTAGTTAAAATATTAAGGCCACTCCACATAGTTAAAAGGAAGGTTTATTTTGTGGGGTAACTTACAAGTGAAGGGGTAGGCTACAGCGTCTGGGAAAGGTGTGGTGCAGTCTGGCAGTGTTCTCGGGAGAACTCTGCTTGGTCTACCTCCAGCGTCCAGGGTCCAGGAACCAAGAGAGCCGGCACATCCGAATCCTGGGTCTTCAGGGTTCTCTTTCAGCCCCATCTTGTAGGTGTGACAGTTACAAAGCCTCAATGGGGGTTGGAACTTCCAGATCAAAGCTGGAATGGCTACCCACTACATCGGGGATGGAACAAGTTCCAGCGCTGTTGTCATAGTTCAGAGATGAGAGGAGGTGACCGACATGAGATCTAATTTAAATTACTGTGAATTACTGAAGGACAAGACAATGGTGGGTTCAGATTAGAGTTTAACCCATAAGAATAAATGATGAGAGAAGGGAGGAAGGAAGAAGGATAGACACAAACAAACAAAAACAATGTGACACCGTCAAGCTTCAGGTCGGAGCAAGGCACCAGTAGTCTATAAGATCTTACAACTTAATCAACCCACTTAAGGAGGACACACAGACATCGTGTCATTAGACAGAAAAGCAAGTGTGTGGGTGAGATTTCCCAAGGACTGGCAGGCAGGCTGAAAGTACTGAGGATATGGAATATATTATTATCATCTATTTGCTATTATTTTCATTTTCATTTTTTTTTCCTATAGGAGCTTATTATGTAGCCCAGGCTAGCCTAGAACTTGTGAGGTCTGTCTCAGCCTCCTGAGATTACAGGTGTACATACACTGCCATATTCAAGGATAATAGAGCCTTGATGAACAATCCCAGGTCAAAATAGAGAAGATTGTGCTGGGGGCACGGAGAAGGGCCACTGTCACACAACAGTGGGAGAATGTTGTTAGACGGAAGCCAGGGCAGCCCTGGTCTTCAGGGAGGAGTGATTTGTAGACCATTTTAGATGTTGCTGTGATCCAGTCAGATACAGATGGAAGGTGTTCTGTTTGGTCTGGGGGGGTCCTGGTCCCAGGTGGGGAGATATAGAATTGCAAATGGAGACCACAGCAGCAGCTCCCGGATGCGTGGCTAAGGCAGACAGAAGGCCTGTGCTACACTGAAGGAGAGATGGAAAAATTCGAGCATATTTACTCATTATGAGAGTGAGTGAGGGCTCACCTGTGCTGCTGTAGTGGTTACATCTTATGGAAAACACTAGTCTTTTTAGGTTGATTTCCTTTTTCTTTTATTGAAATTAGATTTTTTTTTTCATAAAATATATTCTGATTACAGTTTCCCTCCATCAACTCCTCCAAGATCCTCCCCACCTCCTCTTCCATCCAGATCCACATCCTTTCGGTCTCCTATTAGAAAACAAACAAGTATCTAAGAAATAATAATAAAATAATATAAAGCAAAACCAAGTCAGAATAGGACAAAATAAACCAAAGAAAAAAAGCTAAAGAAACAAGAACCACATAGAGACACGGAGATATACATTCACACACACAGGGATCATACAACATGAAAAGGAAGTCATAATATATACCAAAGGGCTTACAAAGTAAAAAATAAATAAAATATAAAAGTGCTGACACATTATGAAACAAAGAACCTGCAAAGATGCCCCCGAGTTCGTTTTGTGTTATTCATCCTTTGCTGGGCATGGGACCTACCGTTGAGAGTGATTTGTTTCCCCAGTAAGACTACCTTGGAGAAAACTAATTTTTCATTTGCAAGTGACTGTCAGTTGGAGGTAGCTTCTGAATTAGGATCAGGGTGAGTGTCCACTTCTTTTTTTAAATAGATGAATAATTGTAGTTATAAGTTTCTCCAGGCTCACCCGGCCCTTTGGTCCCGCATTTCTCAGGTCCTGCCCGGCCTGTGGTCTCATGTTTCTCAGGTCCTGCCCAGCCCCATGGTCCACAGCTGCTTATAAAATAATTAACCAGAGGTTTACTATTAATTGCAAATTATATGGCCTGTGGGTCAGGCTTCTTGTTAGCTAGCTCTTATAACTTAACCCATTTCTATTAGTCTGTATGTTGCCACATGGCTGTGGCATTACCAGTCTGCAGGCATCTTGTTGCTCCTTGGGCGGTGGCTGGCATCTCCTCCCTCTTTCCTTTCTCCTCTCATTATTCCTCTTGGATTTCCCACCTGGCTTCATCCTGCCCTGCCATAGGCCAATGCAGCTTTACTTATTAGCCAATGGAAGTAACACATATTCACAGCATATAGAAAGATATCACAGAGCAAGTAATATTCCATCATGTAAATGTACCACATTTTCTTTATCTCTTCTTCTGTTGAAGAACATATAGACTGTTTCCAATTTCTGACTATTATGAATAGAGCAGCAATGGACATGGTTGAGCAAGTGTCTGTGTGGTAGGATGGAGCATCCTTTGGGTCTATGCCCAGAGTGGTATAGCTGGATCTTGAGGTAGATTGATTCCTGGCTTCCTGAGGTATCGGGACACTGATTTTCATAGTGGCTGTACAGGTTTGCACTCCCACCAGCAATGGATGAGTTCCTGTCTTTCTTACACCCTCCCCAGCATGAGCTGTCCTTTGTGTTATTTATCTTAGCCATCCTGACAGGTGTACGATGGAATCTCAAAAGTAGTTTTGATTTGCATTTCCCTGATGGCTAAGGATGTTGAACATTTCATTAAGTGTTTCTCAATCATTCGAGTTTCCTCCTTTGAGAATTCTCTGTTTAGACTTGTACTCCCATTTTAAATTGGGTTGTTTTCTTGATGTCTAGTTTCTTGAGTTCTTTATATATTTTATAAATAGCCCTTTATCAGATGTGGAGTTGCTAAAAAGTCTTTTCCCATTCTATAGGCTGCCACTTTGTCCAGATACCCATGTCCTTTGCCTTACAGAAGCTTTTCAGTTTCACAAGGTCCCCATTCATTAATTGCTGTTCTTAGTGCCTGAGTTATCAGTGTTCTGTTCAGGAAATATTTTCCTGTGTCAATGAGTTCAAGACCATTTCTCACTTTATCTTCTATCAAGTTGTGGGTATCTAGTTTTATGCTGAAATCTTTGATTCACTTGGAGTTGAGTTTTGTGCCACATGATAAATATGGATCCTATTTGCATTCTTCTATATGCCGCTGTCCAGTTTGGTCAGCACCATTTGTTGAAGATCCTGGCTTTTTTCTAGTGGGTATTTCTGGCTTCTTTATAAAAAATCAGGTGTCGATAGGTATGTGGATTTTTGTTTGGGTCCTCAATTTGATTCCATTGATCAACATGTGTGCGTGTGTGTGTGTGTGTGTGTGTGTGTGTGTGTGTGTGTATATGTGTGTGTGTGTGTGTGTGTGTGTGTGTGTGTACCAATACCATCATGTGTTTTGTTTTTTAACTATAGGTTAGTAGTACAACTTGAAATTGGGAATAGTGATACCTCTTGCAGTTCTTGTATTATTTAGTTTTTTTTTTTTCCCCGTTTCTTTTTTTTTGTTGTTGTTGTTGTTGTTTGTTTGGTTTTTTTTTTTTTTTAGCTATCATGGATTTTTTTGTGTTTATATATGAAGCTTTCAAGATCTGTGAAGAACTGTGTTAGAATTTTATGGAGATTGTATTAAATCTGTATATTGCTTTTGATAGAATGGTCATTTTTACTTTATTAATCCTATGGATCCATGAGCATTAGAGATTATTTTACCTTCTGTTACCTTCTTCAATTCTATTCTATTGATCAATGTGTCTGTTTCCATGCCCAAACTGTGTTGCTTTTATTGCTAAAGTTCTGTAGTACAATTTGAGATCAGGTATGGTGATGCCATCCTGATGGTTTGGGGGTCTTGTTGTTTTGTTTTTATCATTCAGGATTGTTTTGACTATCCTGAGTTTTTTGTGACTCCACATGAAGCTGAAATTTTTCCTTTCAAGATCTATGAGGAATTATGTTGGAATTTTGATGAGGATTGCACTAAATCTGCAGAAATGCTCCTTCTGTTTCTATTTTATAGAATAATTTGAGGGGTATTGGCATTGATTATTCTTGGAAAGCCTGGTAGAATTCTGTGCTCCAGCCATCTGGCCCTGGGATATTTTTGGTTGGGAGACATTTAACTACTGCTTCCATTTCAGTGGGAGTTACGGTCTGTTTAAATTGCTCATCTGATCTTGATTCAACTTTGGTAGGTGAATATATTGAGGAATTATCCATTTTTTTTAAATTTTCCAAGTTGATGGAGCATAGGTTTTAAAGTATAAGACTTCATGATTCTCTGGATTTCCTTGGTATCTGTTGCTATGTCTTCATTTTCTTCTCTAATTGTATGAATATGGATCTTGTTTCTTCACCTTTTACTCAATTTGGCTAATGGTTTATTAAACTTATTGATTTTTCTCAAAGAGCCAGCTCTTTGTTTCACTGATTCTTTGTATTATTTTCTTTGTTTCTATTTGATTACTTTTAGCCCAGAGTTGATCATTTCTTTCCATTTCTTTTGGGTGTGCTTGCTCCTTCTTGTTCCAGAGGTTTCGGGTGTGCTAGTGTGAGATCTCTCCAATTTTTTTTTTTATGTAGGCACTTATTGCTATAAACTTGCATCTTAGAACTGCCTGCATTGTGTTATGTAAGTTTGGGTATGTTATATATTCATTTTCATTCATTTTTAGAAAGTCTTTACTAAATTTCTGTCTCAATCCGCTTTTCATTTAGTAGTGAGTTATTGAGTATCTATGAGTTTGTAAGCTTTCTGTTGTTGTTGTTGTTGATATCCAATTTTAATCCATGGTGGTCAGATAGGATGCAGGGTCTTATCAATTTTCATCTATCTGTTGAGACTTGCTTTGAGACCAAGTATGTAGTCAACTTCAGAGAAAGTTCTATGAGGTGCTGAGAAGAGGGTATATTCTTTTGTGTTTGGGTGAAATATTCTGTAAGTATCTGTTAGGTCCTTTTGGTTTATAATGTCTGTTAGCTCCACCATTTCTCTGTTTAGTTTTTTTCTGAATGACCTGTCTATTGGCAGGAGTGGGGTGTTGAAGTCATGCACTATCACTGTGTAAGAGTCAATATGTGATTTAAGCTGTAGTAGTGTTTATTTTACAGACTTGGGTGCCCTTGTGTTTGGTGCACAGATGTTAAGAATTGCAATGTCCTCTTGGTGGATTTTTCCTTTGGTGAGTATGTAGTGTCCTTCTCTATCTCTTCTGATGAGTTTTGATGTGAAGTCTATTTTGTCAGATATTGAAATGATGACACTGGCTTGGTTTCTTAGGTCCATTTGCTTAGAATCTTTTTCCATCCTTTTACCCTGAGGTGATGATGTTCATCTTTAATATTACAGTGTGTTTCTTGGATGCAGCAGAAGGATGGATGCTGTTTTTATATTTAAGATATTACTCTTTTTATTGGTGAATTGAGATAATTGATGTTGAGAGCTATCAATGAACATTGTTGATTCTTGTCATTTTGTTGTTGTGGTGTGGGTTCCCCCTCCCCCTTTTGATTTAATGGTCTGGGATTATTTATTCCTTGTGTTTTCTTGGGTGTGGGTAACCTCTTCATGTTGAAGTTTTCTTCTAGTACCTTCTATAGGGCTGGATTTGTAGACAGATACTACTTGAATTTGGTTTTATCATGGAATATCTTTCTCTCTTCTATTGTTACTAAAAGTTTTGCTAGACATAGTAGTCTGGGCTGGCCTCTATGGTCTCTTAGAGTCTACAGCACATGTGTCCAGGCCTTTCTGGCTTTTAGAGTCTCCCTTAAAAAGTCAGGTGTAGAGCCAGGCAGTGGTGGCGCACACCTTTAACCCCAGCACTCGGGAGGCAGAGGCAGGCAGATCTCTTGAGTTTGAGGCCAGCCTGAACTACAGAGTGAGTTCCAGGACAGCCAAGGCTATGCAGAGAAACCCTATCTGGAAAAACAAACAACAAAACAAAAGCCAAGGGTTATTTTAATAGGTCTGCCTTTATATGTTAATTGGTGTTTTCCCCTTGCAGCTTTTAATATTTGTTCTTTGTTCTGTATGCTTAGTGTTTTGGTTATTATGTGCCAAGGGAAATTTCTTTTCTGGTACAGCCTATTTGGTGTTCTGCATGCTTCTTGTACCTTGATAGACATTTCCTTCTTTAATTTATGGAATTTTCATCTATGATTTTGTGCCTTTGACCCAGTTTTTTCTCCTTCCTCTGTTCCTATTTGGTCTTTTCAGTGTATCTGAGATTTCCTGGATGTTTTTTGCCTTCTTTTTTTTTAGATTTGACATTTTCTTTGGCTGAGATATCCATTTCTTCTATCTTATCTTCAATGCCTAAGATTCTCTCTTCCATCTCTTATATTCTGTTGATGAGGTTTGCTTCTGAGGTTCTTGTTTGAGTTCCTAAATTTTTCATTTCCAGTTTTCCCTCAGTTTAGGTTTTCCTTACTAATTCTATCAGGGCAAAAAATTATCCACAAAGAGACAAGAATGAAATTCTTCTCAGCCAAATTGTATCGTAACTGGTTCTGGACCAGGACTTGTAGAGTCTGGCCCAGATCAGTTTACTTTAGCCATTTTTAAGCACAGCACAATTTTGAAAAAGGTGTTCAGAGAATTAACTCAGTTCCAAGTGCACAACAATTTAAGACATGTTTACATTGAGATTCCTTACAAAGTACATCTGCCTTTCACAAGAATGGGTACTGTTGACTCAGAGATAGTGTCCAAGATTCAGGGTGTAGGGAGTTTGAGTGAGGTAAACTGTGGGTGTCAGGATTGGCCTGGCCTAAGATAACACAGAAATCACTTAGGCTGTTATAAAGCACATGTGACATCACTTGTAAGAAGGGGTTTTATGGTCTAAAAGCATGCTCAAGATTTAGGGGGAAAGGTCTTGCATAAGTAGAAACATAAATTCTGGAAGATATGGCAGAGCCTGTCTCAACAGACAGCAAAGGGTCACCAGGTTATAAAATGACATCATCCTAGTTCCTGGAAGAGAGCTACACACTTCATTCCTTTGAAGATGTAAGCTGTGTATTAAACTTTCCTGGCTTCTCCAGTGCTTACGTGTGTGCATAAGGCACTTTTGCCCTCTATACCCCTGGGACACACATGATTATTATATAACACCTGATTAATGGTCTTAAAACATATTTGAATGAAGCTATCCATTCAATTTCATTTTTTTATATAAGATCTTTATTGACAGATAATTCACATAGTATATAATTTTTTCTGTTTGCACAATTTGATAGACTTTAGTCCAGCATCCTCATAGGCCCATGACACCATCACCACTTCCTGTTTTAGAACATCGCTGTCTTCAATCCCCCCCCCCCACTTTTTTTGAATGCCGAATGCCGTTTATTGAAGGAGGGAGGAGGTCTTAAATACAGGCTTACAGCACAATGGGAGAACCCTGGAGGGCAGAAGTTTGCTTCTGATGTGGTTTTTTGTTTTGTTTTGTTTTGTTTTTTAAGTTGAGGATTGAACCCAGGGCCTTGCGCTTGTTAGGCAAGTGCTCTACCACTGAGCTAAATCCCCAACCCTGCTTCTGATATTTTACAATCTTGCATCTAAGCTGTTAATACCCAATATGCTGGATACATAGACAAGGAGCTTCCCTTAAGCATTCAGGAGGGTGGAATTTCACAGGGAATTAGCATAGGTCAATTTCATTTTGATTCAGGTAATCCTAGCACTTGGCTGCCTGAAGCACAAGTTTCAGGCTAGTACAGGCTCATGGTCTGCATACTGAGATCTTGTCTCAAACAACAGCAAAACAACTAAACCATTCTCTCTCTCTCTCTCTCTCTCTCTCTCTCTCTCTCTCCTGTGTGTGTGTGTGTGTGTGTGTGTGTGTGTGTGTGTGTGTGTGTGTGTAATGAAAGTCTAACAGGACGGATCTTGACGGGCATATGTTTCCATAGAGCTATGTAGGGTGCCCCTTGCTATAGCCTGAGATGGCGCTGTATACCTCCCTCCCCACACACTGTGCTGTGTTCTTGGTTGAGAGGGCCCTCTGTGCTGGGGCCCCTGGTGGCTCTCTTCTCTGCATGCACATCTCTGAGTTCCTTTGTGACAGCTTGTGTCCCTTTCATAGCCTCGTATGTTTATGTCACTTTGGCTTCAGCTGGACTCTTGGAGCTGGTCCTGTCTCTGCCCGCCTTTACTCCCATTCCCGGAGTTCTGCAGAGTGACTTTGATATATGTAGACAGGAGAGGAAGAGGACAGGAGAAGACAGGAAGCACAGAGAGGTTTGGTTCTAAAGAATGTCCATCCCACACATGCCGATACAAAGTTCTTCCCATTTTAGGAAGCAGGAGAGGGACTCACAACTGTAGAAGACGGAGGGAAGGGCTGCACCACAGGAGGTAAGGCGTACCCAAGTGACCTCTGCATGAACTGCTAGCGAGGGGTGGTACTTTGTCGGTAAAGTTGTGTCTGCCACCAACAATACATTCGGCATCCTGGTCAAATCTTGTGTCTATTTTCAAAAAGCCACAGTGGCATCGCATTCCCCGGTGGGCCCTGCACTCTTCCAACAGTAGCTGTCTGAAGTCAAAAGTAAGCCTGTGTTGTGAGCTAGCCGACACTACTTCGAGGTTTCAGTCCCTCACATGAAAGTAAATATGCCAAGATTCACAAAATGGGCCAGCCTGCCTCCTCCTTCAGCATGACTTCCCAGGGGTAGCACACTGGCATCACTGACTCCAGGCTAGGTCTGTCTCTGCTTCTGTGATCTCTGTAAGGTAATTAAACTTCTGCTTTCTCTTTTGAAAAATGGAAATGCTGACTAAAAAAATAACTATATTAGGTTGGGGACATGTCTCAGTTGATAAGGTACTTACTTGCTTAGCGTGCATGTGGGACCTTGGGTTTGATTGTCCAGCATCACATAAAATAGGTCTGGTGGCTCACACCTCTAATAGTGGCACTCTAGAAGTGAAGGCAGCAAGGTCAGAAACTCAAGGTCAGCCTTAGTTATATAAGGTGCTCACAGTCAACCTGGAGTACATGTGACCCTGTCCTCAAATCCTCCCAAAAAACAAACAAAAAACCAACTCTCCCCAAAATGAAAACCAAACTAACAAACCTTATTGAGATAATACTGTAGTCATACTCTGAATACTAAGCTATGTTATCTGCATAATTTCAGCCTTCCAAATGCAAGGCAAGGCAGGTAAACAGTGGTTCCATAGCTTCAGAAATATAGTGCAACTATTTGCCACTGAGGGTTCACTGTGACATCCCCATGTAACTCAATAGTTACATAAAATCACATCCTATCGTGTAGATGGTTTGACAAGGTTGTGGCTTGGTCACATCACATGTCTGAGAGTCAAAGCTTGGCTGTAGACCAAGTGTTGCAAGTTTAAAGCCAACATCGTTCATATTGCAAATGTCACAGAGAAAACTGTCACAGTAGAAAAATTGTCCTGGAATGGCAAGGTTGATGCCATGCTTATCAACGCTCTTTGGGTCAGTTGCTTTTCTTGGAGCTGTAACAAAATGCCCGACCAAAGCAATTTATAGGAGGGAAGGTTTGTACCTTGATGGAGACCAGTCTATTAGTTGTGATGGGGAAGACATGGTAACAGGGGCAAGAGGCAGCTCGTCCCCTTGCATCCACAACCAGGAAGCAGTTGAATGCTGGTACCCAGCTTGCTTTCTGTTCATTTCATCTGGGACTCCAGCCCATGGGATGGTGTCCCCCCACCCCCAGTTAGAGGTGGCATCATAGGTCTTCTGACCCAGCCTAGGCGCTCCCTCACAGATGTGCCTGGAGTTCTGTTTCCAGGGTGATTCTAGGTCCCATCAAGTTGACAAACACTTGTGATCATCAGTGATGTTTAATTGCTGAACCAGCACAGCAGGGGTGTGCATTAACAGTGGGCCTCATGCCCTGCACACTGAATGCCAAGAGGACCTCTTGGTCCTCTGACTCTGGGCCGTCTTTGGCTTCCATGCACTACTGACACACTGAAGTATAAGTCTGTGTGTTCCTGGAGGCTCTTATTGGATAAGCAAGTGCCTTGGCTGCCTGTCAACTCAGACATTTAAATGAAACATTCTTTTAAATGAAGCTAAGACATAAGGGCATTGGGTGAAAATGGGCTTTGGGATGTTAACTGTTTCGGATACTTGTCTTTCCATAGAAACTGAGATTTCCTTACCTCCCAAAGCACCTGTGAAGTTAGTTAACTTTCCACAGAGTGAGAAGTAAGTGTCCTTTCCATCCATGCTTGGGGTCTTTATCTTTCTCCTGGGTCATACATATGTGAGAAAGTTCTTTGTCTCCTCTGCAGCACTTCAGCTAGTGAGAAGGAGGTGGAGGTGAGTTTAACGTCTGCCTTTCTACTTCCCCTTCCTCCTCTCCCTCCCCTCCCCTCCCCCTCTCCTTATGGTCCCCCTCTCCTTTTCCCCTTCCTCCCTTCCCTCCTCCCCCTTCCCCTTCTCTAACCACTCCCCTTCCCTATTTCCCCCCTTCCTCTCCCCTCCCCCGCCTTTCTCTCCCTCCCTTCCCACCACTCTGCTCCCTCTTTCTGTCCCTCTCTGCACTTCAGATGGTCCCATCATGGTCTCACACAAGCCACTTATGAGACTAGGTGCAGGCAGAGCTGTGCTCCAGCCTAGGATTCTGGGGAGAAGGATGCCCCCACTTCATAGACCTCCTCTAACTTCTCTCCTTGTCCTCACGCTGTTGTGGCCACAGGCAGAATTTCTCAGGTTATCCTTGGGACTTAAGTGTGACTGGTTTACACTGGAGAAGAGAGTCAAGCTTGAAGAGAGGTCCCGGGACCTGGCAGAGGAAAACTTGAAAAAAGAAATCACGAATTGTTTAAAGCTTTTAGAGGTGAGTGAATGCTTGGGGACCGGCAGTCACATGCTTACCCCTCCTTCCCCCTTTCCCATCCCCTCCCTTCTTCCTATTCTGTTTTTGAGATAGACTCTTGCTGTACAGTTATATAGTCCTGGCTGGCCTGCTACTCAGTATGTATACCAGTATGGCTGCATGTCAATCTCCTGCCTGAGCCTCTCAGGACCACAGTTCTGAGCCACATGACCAGCCATTGAGTTACACTCTTTTTTTCTCTTGTACATGGTATAGGAGTCTAGTTCCATACTTAGGCATATGGGTATATACAATTTTCTCAACACTATTTCTGGAAGACATATCCCTTCTCCATTGTGTATTTTTGGTTTCCTTCTCAAAGTCATTTCACCATAAAAGTTGTTGTCTTGGCCTTCTGTTGTGTGCTGTATGCCCATGTTTGTTCCGGTACCATCCCACTTGAATTACTGAGGCATATGATATGTTCTTTAAAAATCATTTTATGGGCTGGAGAGATAGCTCAGAGGTTAAGAGCACTGACTGCTCTTCTCCACACCACTGGAGGTGGAGGCCAGTTGAGGGAATTTTCTCCTTCCACCATATGGGTCCTGGTGTTTGACCTCAAGTCATTCAAGATGGCAACATGTGCTCTTACTGAGCCATCTCACAACTGTGTAGTATGTCTCAAAATCAGGAGGCATAGGCTATTCGCTGTTCCTCGATAGACTACATTTATTGTAGGATAGTTTTTTGTACCAGGCTTTTTCTCTTGGGCCACCAACCAGCTCCCAAATCATGACACAGAGATTTAATATTAGTTATGAATGCTCAGCCTTAGCTTATGCTTGTTTCTTGCTAGTCCTTATATTTTAGCCTGTTTCTCTTCATCTATGTTTTGCCTCAAGGCTTTTTACCTTTTCTTTCTGTATGTCCTACTTTTTTTGCTGCTGGTTGGCTGGCGGCTGCCTGGCTGGCCCTGGGTGTCTGTCTCCCTCACTTTCTCTCTTTGTTCCTCCTCCTCTCCTATTTATTCTCTCTGCCTGCCAGCGCTGCCTACCCCTCTCCTGCCTAGCTATTGACTGTTCAGCTTTTTATTATACCAATCAGGTACCTTAGGCAGGCAAGGTGAAACAGCAACACATCTTTTCATAATTAAACAAATGCAGCATAAACAAATGTAACACATCCTTATATCATTAAACAAATGCAGAATAAACAAATGTAACACATCTTCACATAGTTAAAGTAATATTCAGCAACATGAACAAATGCAACATATCTTTACACAATTAAGTATTCTACAACATTTTTTTCTTTTCTATACTTTCTAGTAGTAGGGATCCAAAATCAGAATCTCACAAATGTGAAACATGTATACTACCACTGAGCTGTGCCTCCAAGCACCCACATTTTTCTATTTCTGCTCACCCCCAGATAATATTGTTGAAATTCTGATAATAAATTGTCACAGAATCTATAGATTGCTTGGCTCATCAGGTCTAGCCACCCATGAATGCAGGATGCCTTTCCGTTTGTGTCTTTGTTTTGTAGATTTCAAGGTATAAGTCTTCTGCCTCCTTACTTTGGCTTATTTCTGAGTATTATATTCTTTGTGATACAGTTTAAAATAAATAGTTTTCCTAGTTAATTATTTTAAAAGGTGTCAGTACACAGAAACATAACTGATTCTTGTATTAGTTTTGAATATTGTAATTTTTGCTGAGTTTATTAGTTTGAAAGTTCTGTTCTGCCTATAGGGTATACTGCAGATAAAAATCACACTGTGAACAGAAATATTTTTATCTCTTAGCTTCTATTTGGGATTCTTTTAAAATTATTTTTTCTTGCCTAATTGCTTTGGCTGCAGAACCAATGCCATAATATGTTGCATAGAAGTGTGGGTGTAGGTCCTTGGCTTGTTCTTAGTCATAAAGAGAGGGTCATCTTCTGCCATTAACTCTGACATTCACTATGAGTTTCTGACCTGACTTCTATTATGTTGAAGTTACTTTCTTCCTATTCTTGTAATGCTTTTAAAAATGTTTTTAACAATCACAGATTCATCTTTTCAGATGTTTTCTGATTCTTTTGCTATAATTTTGTGACTTTGTCTTTTCTATCAGTGTTGTATATTGTCTCAAATGAGTCTCATATATTGAACTAATCTTGTATTCTAGCAATAAATTCCACCTGGTCATGATGTACTGAATTCAATATTTTGCTAAAGACTTATCATTAAAATTCCTCAGGGTTAGTTATTAATCTGTTCTTGCAACATCTGTCCAACCTTAGTATTGAGGTAATAAGTTCTCATAGAATGAGCTTGAAAATATCTATCTTCTTGAGTGTTTGGGAAGGATTTTACATGTGTTGGCATGAGTTTTTTGTTTGTTTGTTTCATAGAATTCCTTAAGGAAGTCATTTTTCCCAGGCTTTTCTTTGTTGAATGGCTTTTTAATCACTCATTAGGTCTTGTCAAGTTATTTCCTTATGTTTCTGCTGTAATTAGCAACATTCTATTTTGTTTACAACTCACCTCTGCTCTTCCCTTCTCATCTGGAGGTGATCACTAAAACCACTGTAGGAAGCTACATCTCTGACAAGCCATTGCTGTTAGCCAACAACCTCTCAGCTGCAACTTAGACTCATCTGTGTGTTCCAAATGTGGCTGCCATCCACTGTGCCTGTGTGAGAACAAGGTTGGAGTTAGCTGCCTGTCATGTTGTAGTAGTATTTGAAAGGACGTAAACAGCAAACCAGAAAGGCCAAACTTTTGCATTTTCAGGATTATTAAGCAAACCACCATTTGTGGTGCTTGGTGGTATGACTGGTGGAACATCTTCCAAATGCTAGCCACGCAGCTTGATGGCCCCTCTTCCAGAGCTCATGGCACTTTAGATCTGGACAGCTGTAGACATGTTCACTCACACAGACAGTGAGAGGTAGCTTGTTTACTCTCAGGTCTGTTCTTCATCCCTGCTGGAAAGGATGCCTTAAAAGGCACCATCAAGATAAAGGGCATGAGTTTGGGTGAAGCAAAATAGCATGTGTGCCCAGCCAGCCTGGCCATACCTAGTCATAAGAGAGGATACTGGCTGTTCTTCATTTATTTCATTTATTGTGATGAAACACCTGATGGAAGCAATTTAAGGAAGAAATAATTTATTTTGGCTCAAAGTTTAAGACCATAGTTCACCATGAACAGAAGGTATGGTGACAGGAACAGCCCAAGCCATGATGTCAGGTGCATGAGGCAGTTGGTCACATGGGATCCAGTCAAGAAGTGGTCAAAGATGAACGCCGGTGCTCAGTTTTAGTTACTGTTCTATTGCTGTGCTAAGACACCCCAACTGAGGTAATTTATAGAGGAAAGAGTTTATTGTGGTTTACCATTTCAGAGGGTAAGTCACTGACCATCATGGCAGGGAGCATGGCAGCAGGCAGGCAGGCATGGTGCTGGACCATGGCTGAGCTCACATCTCATCCTTGAGGACAAGACAGAAAGACCTAACTGGAAATGTGTGGGCTTTCGAAACCTCAAAGCCCACCCCCAGTGATGTACCCCCTCCAACAAGGTCACACCTCCTAATCCTTCCCAAACAGTTCTAACAACTAAGGACCAAGTATTCAAATGTATGAGCCAATGGGAGCCATTCTTATTCAAACCACTATAGTTGGCTTCCTCCTCCTCCTCCTTCTTCAGTCAGGAGCCCCAGGCATGGGATGGCATTCCCCACATTCAGGGCTGATCTTCCCTCCTCTCCAGAAGCACTATCACAGACACAGTGGTGTGTCTCCTAGGTGATTCTAAAATCAGTCTCAAACAAGTTTGAATTATTGTGATTCTCCTCTCAAAATGCCTATCTGTTGTCGTCTGTGTGATACATTCCACTTATGGGTATTGTCTGCTTATCTGTTTCCTGTATTGTGAACCATGGAGGAAAGCCATCAATGCATGCTGGGGTAAAGCTGTGAGTACCCATGAGGGTGATACAGTAGAAAGCGAAAGACTAGGCATTGTGTACCTGTGACCTGACACAGCAGTTTTTATGCCTTTCAAGGTTGGACTTTGGTGGCACTTTCTGCTCTCCATCAGAATGCTTAGATCCAAAAGTGGTTTAGTCAGTGTGAGAAACTCTATTGGGTGTGTTTTAATGCTTGGCTTTCCATGCAGTCATTAGCACCTCTGTGTGAAGACGACAACCAGGCTCAGGAGATCATTAAGAAACTGGAGAAGAGTATAACATTTCTCAGCCAGTGCACAACACGTGTGGCCAGCAGGGCAGAGATGCTGGGGGCCATCAATCAGGTAACAGTGAAGTGGAGAGGATCTGTGCCTCCACAGAGCGTGGGCTCATTTCTAAGAATATGTTTCAGAACACTTCTGTGCATCCATGTGTTGGTTTAAGCCTTTAAACCCAGCACTCAGGATGCAGAGGCAGATGGGTCCTTGTGAGTCCAAATCCAGCCTGGTTTACAGAGTTCTAGGCCAGCCAGGGTAACTTTGCTACTGAGAAAACTTATACAAAAGGAGGAAGCTACCCCAGGCTTGAGCCTACTATCAGATTCTACCTGCTGCCCTCCTTCCCACAGCTCTAGACAGTCACTCTCCTGTATGCTCTAAGGGCAGCCATCTTGCCTATATACACAATCCCATCCTTTCCCAATTCATATAGAAACGTGAGCCTAAATTCTGTCAATTAAACCCTGCCCTTTTCAGATCTTCCTAGTCTATGGAACCATCCCATAGTACAGGTGCACATTGTTTTTAAGATGGAGGGCCAGAGGTGGTATGAATCCACCTCTTCTTTGAAAAAGAATTACTACAAACAATAGAAATGGCCCCACCCCTTCTCTCAGACCTTCTAGAGCTGAAGATCTGAAGATCTCCCTTCTGGTCACCTTCTCACCATCTGTATTCAGCCCATGTGCTCACAAAAACCAAGGTGACTCTCAGATCTCAGTTTCACCTCATCCTGTCTTAAGGTTCTGATGGGAGCTGGCATTTCTTCCTAGATGCCTGCCATGATACATCCTGCACTTAGCAACCTCAAAGCCAGGGACTCCCGAACGCTTTCCCACCCATTGCCTCCCTGCCTCAGTCCTAGCAGCACAGGCCACAACTAGTGGGGAATGGGGGGCAGGGGTTCCTCAACATTCCTATCTCCTTCTACATCAATTGTCAAAGAGTACACCAGTGCTCCACCTTCAGACCAGCAAGAATATAGTCATGATTTCTGCTGGTATATCAACCAACTATACCTATATCATTCCCTCTCTCTGCTGTACTAAAACAATGGCTTCCAAAATGGTACTGCTTATGTCAAATCCTAATCCTTCCAACACTATACTCTTTGACAAGCAGCTTGTGCATGTGTGTATCTGTGTGGGTGCATGTGTGTAGCGTGTTTGGGGGGTGCATGTGTATGTGGGTATGTGTGGGTGCATATATGTAGCATGTGTGTGTGGGTGCATGTGTGTGTTGGTGCATGGGTTTGTGTGGGGTGTGGGGGTGTGTATACATGCTTGCTGCAGTGTTGGTGTGGAGGTCAGAGGGCAACTTTGGAAGAACTGGCTTTCTCCTGAAGTATGTGTTGTAGGGATGGAACTCAGGTCTTCAGGCTTGCATAAAATGCTTTTGCTCACTGAGCCACCCTGCCAGTCCTGAATGTCTGTTTTAACTGAGCACTGAGGACAGTGTTGTTAACAGAGGTTGACTCTTGTAGGAAAGCCGTGTGAGCAAAGCAGTAGAAGTGATGATTCAGCATGTCGAGAACTTAAAGAGGATGTATGCCAAAGAGCATACCGAGCTGGAGGAGCTGAAGCAGGCTCTGCTGCAGAACGAGAGGTCCTTTAACCCTCTGGAAGATGAAGGTAACAGCATTCAGATAACAGTGATGTGCTGCTCATGCTTGGTCCCCAGCAGCCATGACTCTTGGCTTACAACAGCCTACAACTCCACCTCCAGGGGATCTGATGCCCTCTACTGGCCTCCATGGGCACTGCACCCACATGCAAGTGAACACACACACACACACACACACACACACACACACACAGAGGGGTTTTTTTGTTTTGTTTTTACTTTTTAGGGTTTTTTTTCTTTTTCTTTTTCTTTTTTTTTTTTTTTTTTTTTTTTGAGATAGAATCTCTTTATATAGCCCTGGATGTCCTAGAACTCCCTATGTTGTCACAGGCTGCCTTCAAACTTAGAGAAGGTATGCACCACCATGCTTGGCCTATGTAGATTTTTTTGAAAGATAATAGTCATGCTTTCCTAACATTTTCTTCTTTCATGCTCTCTTGTTACATACACTGTGGAATAAGATCCTTACATTAAGGTTATATTAGAAAATACCTCATTCTTGGGTATTATATAAAATATCAAGAAAAGACAGACAGACAGTCACAAAGGATCCTATGGTAATACCCTCAAAATTCATTCTATCAATTTAGAGCAGAGACATGGTGCTCGTCCGGAACATTAAATAGACTCGTGTCCAGCCAGGGCGTGTTAGAGCTGGTTTTCTCCACATGTGACATGTGTAAGAACCAACCACTTTCACCAGGCATACTTTGATTCTTGGAGTGAGTGACCCTAGCGCAGTAAGCTGTCGGGTGGATTGGAAGACAGATGAGAACATGTGGTTTCCAGAAATCTTACCATTTTTTAAGATTTGTTTTTCTTTATTTTATGGGCATAAATGCTTGTATGTATGTGCATACAGTGCCCACAGAGGCCAGAAGGACACTTGATCTTCTAGACCTGGACTTAAAGACAGTTGTGAGCTGTCATGTTGGTGCCAGGGACTAAATTGGTATCCTTTGGAAGAGCAGCTACTGTTCTTAACCACTGAACCATCTCTCCAGGCCCACAATGGTTCTGAGTAAACAGAATGCACTTTTCTGAACAGAATTCTTACTTTAGCAGTGTCCCCCTCCTGAAGAGCAGCAGTGTTTGATATTCTTCTGCATGCTAGCAGGCACTGTGGACAACTGCAGAAACATTAAGGCCTGTCTCTTAATGGTTTATATGGGGATTGTTGGGGCTGCAGATGTAGCTCAGTGGTTGAGCACTTGCCAAACATGTAGGAAGCACCTGAGCTCAAGCCTCAATACCACAAAAATAGAATGAAATAAACATATTTATCCTGCTCAGTAGTTCCTAGATGTTTTGGGGGGTTTGTTTTTTTGGTTTTTGGTGTGTGTGTGTGTGTGTGTGTGTGTGTGTGTGTGTGTGTTGTTGTTGTTGTTGTTGTTGCTGCTGCTGCTGCTGCTGCTGCTGTTAGCTTTTTGAGACAGTATCATTCTGTAGCCAAGGTTGGCCTTGAACTCACAGCAATCCTGCTGTCTTAGTCTCCTGCAGAGTCTTCAGTAAACCTTTTCTCACCTTTACTTGACAAAAATGCACATGTGGTTTTTGAAAATGTAAAACTATGGGACCAGAGAGATGGCTCAGTGGTTAAGTTGTTCTTACAGAGTCCCAGCTCCCACACAGTGGCTCCCAACTATCCGTAACTCCAGTTCCAGGGGATTTGATGTGATACACAGTCATACATGCAGGGAAAATATAAAATAATTCTCAGAAAAATTTAATATGAAAATGTTTTCCTTTTAGATGACTGTCAGATTAAAAAACGTTCATCTTCTCTAAATTCCAAGGTAATTACTGATTTTATAATTAACAAATGTTGATGAAATGTTTGTGAAATATTAAGATAGTATTTGAAAGTATGTGTCTTTTACTGAAAATTGTAACCAATTTAAATTCTCATGCATGAATATATACTTGTGTCTGTTTATACAGTTTATGAGGCATACCGTTCCCTTTCCTGTTGTTTATATGTCAATCAAAATGGCCCCACAGCACGAGGAAAGCCAGGGTAGCAGTTTTGTTTCAACCAAAGCAGGGTCCAGGGAAGTGGACCATGGTAGAACAGATACTCAGGATCCCTATAGAAGCGGCTCTGGTCCCAGTGTGGCCTTGAACTAACAGTGATCCAGACAGATCCCTGCCTCCTGAGTGATAGGATTAAAGGCGTGTGCTACCATTGCCTGACCTCTATGTTTACTGCAGTGGCTAGCTTTTTCCTCTGATCCTCAGATAGACTTTACTGGGGGACACAGACAAAATATCACCACACCTAACATCTCTGCTTCAGAGCCAGGTGCGTCCTTCCTGGAAAGCCAAGTCACAGAGCGAGAGAAAAGGTCCAGTCTTGCCCTCTACAGAGCAGCCCCAAAGTCTCCCCCAACACCCCCACTTTTTTCTTGGTGGGAAGTGAGATGGGGACAGCCTTTTTCCTGGGTGTCTCCAGGCCTATCTAAAGAATCAAGTCTTATTGCTGAACAAGAAAGCAAGACGAAGGCAGAGCAAGGTGCAGGCCCACGGGATGCAGGCCCACGGGATGCAGGCCCACGGGATGCAGGCCCACGGGATGCAGGCCCACGGGATGCAGGGCCCACAGGATGCAGGGCCCACAGGATGAGGCCCATAGTCGGAAGGTCCCTGCAGACGCACACCCAGAGGTGTTCCTCACTAATGCCCCAGTTAGTTTCTTGATAGAACCAAGTTGACAATGGACATTAACCATTGTAATTCCTTTAGTTTATTTTCATTTAAAATATTTTTATTCCTGAGTGGTATTTCTTTAAGCTACATAATACTATATAATACTCTCCTATGCAAATCTCAAGGCCTATAAACATATTGATTTGTTAAAATATAACATCTCACTTATGACAGAGTCTAAAAACGTTGGTCTCCCCAAGCAATGCTGAGCCTGGCAGCAGAGGGTTGCCTGCACTAATAGTGAGTTTATGCATAGAATGGCAGTTACCCCAAGCTGCGGGGGTAAGTGGCAACCCTGGGGTGCTGTTGCTTAGTGGAAGACTAAAAGTAGCAGCAGCGTGGTAAATGCTTCAAAAAGTTGCAGGAAAGAACTTTTTAAAAACTTACCATAATGTCTGAGAGAGATGTTTAATCCGATTTGGATATCACACCACGTGAACAAGTAACAAAGCCGCTCAGTTCCCCATTAGTGTGTAATTTTTTATGTGTATTAGTTAAAGCAAATTTAATAAAAGTTTGATGAATTGTAAATTTATTGGGAAAGTTACAAGAGAAGCTATCAGTGCAGTGAATATTGACTTCCTTCGTGAGCTGGAGTTGTCTAAGCATAGAAGTGAGGATAAAAGAAAAGGGAACATTTGGCTAAGTTACAATACAGCTGTCTTCTAGAAAAATATCAGGGAAGTGGTCACAAGTATAAGCATGTTTCTCAACACAAACACGCAGATGGCGATGCAACAGCAAAGGTGTTCGATATACGCTGAAGACAGATAAATGAAACCCAGATAAGAAATATCATTCTTAGCTAGTGAAAGTTACAAATCCAAGGTTGAGGGAGACAGAATATAAATTGGTCAATACTTCTGAAAGGTGATTTCTCCACACAAGATCCTGGAATGCTCACCTGTACCTGAGAGCTGAGCACGGGCAATATGCAGCGTGGCAGAGGATGCAGCTCCCAGAATTCTCTAATTGTACCTCTCTGTCCTGTGCAGCCATCATCTCTGCGGAGAGTGACAATTGCCTCTTTACCCAGAAATCTTGGAAATGTGGGGATGGTAAGTGCATGTGGAGGTCTCTGCCTCAGAAGAAAACTCATCTCTATGACAGAAATGTAATTCCTTCACTGAACTCCTATTTCATTACTTCTCGAACCCCTGAAGGTATCTGGGATGGAAAATAATGACAGATTCGGCCGGCGGTCAAGCAGCTGGTAGGTGTGACTTGTGTCCACACTCTGGGAACCCATGCATGGCAAGCACATGAGCATTTCTAATAACCTTTGTTCAGAGTGTGAGCAGCTCAGACATTAAAGCTGGTATTCAGTCATGGCAGCTGCATTGGAGAATAAGAGTTACCTGGATGTGAAAGGAAAAAAGAAGCCAGTCTAATTTCTGCATTGACTTAAGCAGGAAGGGGACACATAAGCTACAGCGCTGTTTAACATATGGCCATTATCTTTGTGTAGGAGAATTTTGGGGACGAAGCAGAGTGAGCACCGCCCCTCACTACACCGATTTATTAGCACCTATTCCTGGGCAGACGCTGAAGATGAGAAATGTGACCTGAAGTAGGTGACTCATAAAGTGTCTGTTGACCTGATGTGTGCTGAAGCATGCAGAGTGAGGGGCAGGAGGAAGACTCAGACTATGACCACTTTATAAATGTCATTTTGGGACACACTGGCTCCTCTGGCCTTCAGTGTGGCAACACTTTAAGTTAAATAACTCCCTGGAACTTCCCAGATCTGGACATGCCAGGAACAGCCACAGGCTAACCTCACCTCACCGATATCTCATAGCTAGACAGAGGGAGCAAATCAGATGGCAGAACAGCAAGGCATGTAGGCGTGGGTAGACAGGAAGTAAGTCGCTTTGGGAGCTGCAGAGTTGGTGAAGTGAGGTTAGCTGTGGCTGTCCCTAGTCCTCTGATCTTCTCAGGCTCTAACCCCTCTATCTGGCTCCGTGTTTTTAATTTAATAAGACTGCTTAGAAATTCATCTACACGTGCCCATCACCAGAGCCACAAAAGTAAAATCTCTATCACTGTAGAGTACTAAAAACAGAAATGAATACAGAACATTTGCATATAAAACATATGCCCTTTATGACATGCATGTTCATCTGTCTTGTGTAAAGGAGAGTCATTTCATTCTTGGCTTAGCAGTTTTGTCTTTTTGACAAAGGGGGCTGCTATGTATCCCTAGCTGGCCTCAAACTAACAGCAATGCTCCTGTCTCAGCCTCCTGAATGTTGAGTTACAGGTGTTACCACCGTGTCTAGCATATGTTTAGCAAATTTAATGAGTTAAAATATTTTACATGCTTCCATAGTGAAAAGTAGAGGGCAAAGGATGATGTGACTTAATGCCAACCCCCTCCCTCCACCTTACCTGGTCTGTTTTTGTCATCTATTTAAACACCTCCCTCAGGGCTCTCATTTAAGTGATTTTAAACACATTCACTGAGCACCTCCAGCGTACTTGATCACTCCCAAGCACCAGGAAGAGATGACATAGGCATCTCACACATCCCAGGATCTGCAGCATGTGCTCCCCATCTAGTATTGGTGACAGATGTGTTCTGATGATACAGGCATCTCACACATCCTGGGATCCTGTGGCATGGACTCCCCATCTAGTTATGGTGACAGATGTGTTCTGATGACATAGGCATCTCACACAACCCAGGATCCTGCAGCATGGGCTCCTCATCTAGTTAAGGTGATGGATCTGAGCTTCATGGGAAAATGCCAAGTGCTTCCTTCAAAAACTGTTCGCTTATGACTTCATTCCGTCTTTGTATACAGAAGACAGAGATTAAGAAGCTCACAGAATGGTGCTCCCTCCTCCTTCGACACTTTCCTCTGCCAATCATGGGCATCATGAGCTATTTCAAAATTCATATCCAACCAGGAGCTATTAGTTACAAAAGTTTGCTTAGGTGGAAGAAGCCCTCTCTGGGTCATGATCTCTGATACACTCGGTCTAGACACTTCCCAGGGCTCTAAGTACTAGTTTGCCTTGCTCGCATTCAGAATATTTTCATGTGCTTTAAAATTAAGATGTTTAGAGGAATAATGTAATCCAAGTCAGCACTGATCCAAAACACTATCAAAAAGAAACCAGAAGAGCATGTCTGGGACCCCCTGCTCTCAGGCGGCAGAGACAGGAGGATCACTCCAAGTTTGAGGCCAGCCAAGGCTAACCATGAGACCCCGTCTCAAACAAGGGAAAAGATCGACTAGAGAACAGATGCAATGGGCCACTTACAGAAGACATTAGAGTAGGACAGGGAACTGAGTGTTCACTTCAGGAAATGTGCTGTCTACATGCTCTTAAAGTGTGGCTACAGATGTGCACATATGTCCACACTGTTGAGTAGAAGGGTTAAAGATTGACTTGTGATTTTGAATTCTTTCTTGTGGATGTTACTGGCCCACATTCTACACAGAAGTTATTTTAAATTCCCCTAAGTTTGGTGACCTAACATTTAGAATTTGAGCACTTTGAGTTATATACGAAACGTTGGCAGTGTCTAGTAAACATAGCATGTTGTCATTAGTTTCAAAACTTACTTGCAGAACCAGAGATGCCTCTGAACCTCCAGGAGAAGAGGCAGTGGAGAGGACCAGGAAGGCCAGTCTTTCTGAGAAGAGAAGCAGCCCATCCACCTGGGACAGCGCTGCAGTGTAAGCTGCTCAGGCACTGCAGAGGGCGGGAATGGGGACACAGGGCTAGCCACCTCACTCAAACTGCTTTATAGGAGGGCATAGCGGGTGTTATGACTAAGACGAGCCACAGCATGGGGGTGGTGGGGGGACAGTAGCTCCCCTAACCCTGTTTCATGTAGTGCAGGAACTTGACTCTGGAGCCAGGAAGCCTTGGCTCAGTCCCAGGCTCTGGCTTCAGCTGCTGCTTTAAGGACCCAGAGCAAGCCCTCATGTGGGCCGTTCTGTGGAGACCAGGGGAACCACCTTCAGATTAGTGCAGAGGCTAGTGAGGCCAATGTACACTTTGCTTTTCTCTCGTTTCAACTCTAGCACAGAAGGGTACTGGGTTTAGTGGGATCTATCCTGCTTTTCATGGTGAAAGAATGAGATAAATGTCTTAGTACCTATGTCACAGTCTCAGCATCATAGAGGGCTACTCCTTCCTTTCTTAGTTATAAATGGTGGGGAGCAAACTGTCCGCCTAAACCAAGAGGCTCCATCCTAACACACACTGCAGGCAGCCTTGTTGGGGACCTGGGTAGCTAGTCTCCAGGCTCCACACACGGTGACTGCCTCTTCCCTGTGTATTCTCCCACAGCTGCGGCTCGGTGGCTTTGTGGGTCACTCACCTGCAGGCATCCTTCCGAAGGGCCAACAGAGTCCTCTGGCTCTCGCTGGCCTTCACTGTGCTGTCCGCAGCCTTGATGAGCTTCCTCACGGGCCAGTTCTTCCAGACAGCTGTGGAGGCCGCACCCGCACAGGAAGGGAACTCCTGGATGTCTCTAGAACACATCTTGTGGCCATTTACCAGACTCAGGCACAATGGGCCTCCACCAGTATGACTGCAGCATGGCCGAGTGTCCCGTTCTGATTTTAACAGTTTCCTCTGAGATTCATAAATTAGTAACTTTCTAGTAATCATAATGCAAAACCAGGGTTCTCAGAGCTGCTGAGATACTTTAATTCCACAACTACATAGCATAGGGAGGGGACCCCACCTAGGGTATTTTAAATGAGCTTTCTGAGAGAGAGACAGACAGATAGACAGAGTACTTTATTGAAATTTATCGAAATAAAGAACTATTCCAATCTTTATGCAGTGAAGCTTGAATACAGAGTGCTCTCGGGTCGTTTTTAAGTTTGTGATATCAGCCACATGGAGAAATACCTGATTCCTCCCAGGTCTCAGGGTCCCACCAGCTCTTCCACAGGCTGTGAGGACTAGGAATAGCTGAGGACCCGGGTGGACAGTAGCATGTGGCACACTGAGTCAATGAACTGGCAGTTGGAATGCCTGACCCTCTCCATCGCCTCTGCAGAGGCAAAGTCCTTCACCATGTGGTACAAGGTGGAGTGAAACTCAGTGTCCTCCTGGAGGGCCTCGGAGAACACATCACTCTCTTCCCTGATCTTGAGCATTTGTGCCCTGTCACCACTGAACATGAGAAGGCCCCAGAGATGGTCCTCTGCGGCTTCAGCCAGGGCTTCCTTCACCTGAAAAGAGAATCTGGATTCTGAGAATGCCAACACACAATGAAAGTTGCTGCTGAGTACCCAGATCACCTGCCTCAACAAAAGGCTCACTACATAGACCAGGCTGGCTCAGCCTCCCCAGGGCTGGGAGTAAAGGTGCGTGCCTCCACACACAGCTAAGAGCACTCTGTACACTCCAGTTCTGAACTGAGTTAAACCACGAAGCTATATGCATTTTGGTATTTATGCAGCATCTGCCCGTTCATTCTTGAGACAAATGTTACCCAGGTCTGCTCTGGAAGCTGAGGGGATGGTGGGATACCCCATCCAGAGACACTGATGCACCATTTAGACCCAGCTCTCAGGAGAAAGAAACATGGCTGCTTTATGCTGACGTATTCATTGCTGAGCCTTGTGGTAGGAGGAGGTAGGGTGGGTAATAGCTCAGTGGTGGAGCATACATACAGTATGTATGAGGTTCTGGCTTTCAGTCTAACTCAGAAAAATTCAATCAACCTTGAGTTTGAAAACAGTGTCTTTTCTACATGTCAACAGTAATGTGTGAGGAAGTTACACGACAGGCCTGACCTCCGCAGAGGACCATGGACCACAGATACTCACACACATGGTTCCCCCTTGGTTCTGGAGTCAACACAGATGTAAGGTCACAGCATTTGATATCATAGTGGGTAAAGAAGGCACAGTCTTTCAATGGGCTGACAAACCAACACTCAGAATTTCGAAACAATGTTCTGAATGTCGATTTCACCTCTTTTAGAGGTGAAGGCGGCTATACTCATTCTTGAGTGTTTTCTCTTTGGAAGACAAAGCAGTTTTATGGGTTTTGCATACTGTACCCTAAACACAACTCTCGTGGAATTGCAGACCATGTTCCACTTGCTCCAGCTAAACGCGAAAGCAGAGCTTAGTAGGGCCATTTGCCGATAGGCCTTCATTTCCACCAGGGGGACCTGTCCAGAGGGACATAAGCACAGTCAGTCTCAGAGTGTTCCACCAAGCTTCTTCTCCATCTTTCCTCAGTTCCAATTTTAAGTCAGATTCTCTGACTCCACTCTCAAAATCAGACAATGGCTTCCCCTTCTGCACACTCCCTGAAGAACGGTGTCCACAAAGCTGAGCTGACCACAGCGCTGCACCCTGCCTAGTCTCCCAGTTCCTGGCTCCTCGGCCTCCTGCCTGCAGGCCACAGACCTGCCAGGCTGCTGCTCCCTTAGGAGGCCTGGCTGCAGCTGCGCTTTCTACCTAGAAAGAGCCCCACTCCACCCGGGGCCCAGACCCTGGGGGCTGCACACCTTACTCTCCAGCTTTGGCTACCACACCCCTTGAGTCCAGCCCCCTCCTCAGCAGCTTGCTGACTACTCCACTGCCCCACTCTTCATCTGGTTTGGTTTGTTTTTTCCCACAGCACTTTTTACCGTTCTAATTGTAAGGCCACTTCAGTTACGCTGCTTTGTGTGCTAGAACAGTTCCCGGGCAGGGGCTGTCTACAGACAGGAGCAGGGCCGTGCAGTTAACTGTGTCACTGGGTCCTTAAAACCGACTTGTGCTGCCGGAGGTGGTGGCTAATCCCAGCATGCGGGAGGCAGAGCCAGGTGGATCTCTGTGAGTTCAAGGCCAGCCTGGGCTACAGAGCAAGTTCCAGAACAGGCACCAAAACTACACAGAGAAACCCTGTCTCAAAAAACCAAAACCAAAACAAAACAAAACTGATTTGTTCTACCTAAGCATTTATGTCCATACCCTTAGGTACATGATTGACAAGTGTCACAGGATTATTGACAGGTGAAAAGACACCAGAAAGTGGCAGACATGTTCTCCAGTATAGAACACTTCTGTCTACAAACACGCCTTCCATGATTCAGAGCACCTGTATTTTCATTTATTATAATTTATTTATTACACCAGGCACTCTAGTGTCAGGCTGGCTGCTAGAACAAGCCAAAGGTCCTGTTCTCTAGGAGCCTCAGATTCATGGAGGGTCTTATGAACTGAATCCCTGTGAGGAGCACAGAACAGCACACAGACATGGGGACTGTGCTGAGAAACCATGAAGGAAATGGTTTTGCAGGCTGGTGGTCTGTGTGTGATTGGTGAGAAAATACAGCCCCACTGTGACTCAGCACTGGAAAAGGGAAGAAAATACGATGAACAGTAGCTGGGCTTGCTTTTGCTAAAAGTGACCATGTGGATGACAGGTCACTACTACAGTCTAATTCTTCAGAAGATTATTAAATCGGAGGGAGCCCTAGGTTTTCCCTTCCCCAAAGTTGAATCGCAGCAGCTTTCTAGGTTCCCACTGTATTAGAGAGATTCACTTTGCCTTGTTGTTGACGACCACATAAAAATGAGAGTATACAGTCGGGAAGATGTTCAACCCTGCTTCCTTCATAGCCAGAATGAAGGGTATGGGTGTCATCCATTTTCCTTCTAAATGAGACAAATGCTCTTGGCTCCTCAGTTTGACTGAAGCTAACATGCAGAGGTTCTCCTAAATTTCAAGGAGAGAAAAGAAGCCAATCAGTATTATTCCAAGTCTAGCTTTCTCACTGTGCTAGTTCTGAAATCATACACCACTCTACAATTAAACAATGCATCTGCTATGGGCCTCAAGGTCCCATCACCTCAGGGACCCATCACCCCTCAGGCACTCACTAACTTCCTAGGCTCTCTGGGTACTTGAGGGATTAGAAATGGTGTCTTGGATCTAGTTTATAAAATGTTAGAGCACTCTATGTTCATTCTGAATTAAAGTAGCCACTAAAACAATCATGGCTGTACTTTCAGGACCTATTCTTAGTTTTGGTGGTTTGTTTTTTTGAGCTGAGGATCGAACCTGGGGCCTAGCGCTTGCCAGGCAAGTGCTCTACCACTGAGCTAAATCCCCAACCCCTTATTCTTAGTTTTTAACATATGTGAGATTTAACATCCTGCCAACTGTCCAGTTTAGAAGAGGCACAAAGTTTGTACTTCTCTATTCTTAATGCTAATAGTACTGACTACTTAACCTGCTGTATCTAAAAGATCAGTATCTACTTAGTGTGAAATTGAGGTCAGTTGATTTTTTCCACACCAAATGCTCAAAACCCAACATGCATTTCTCCATTGTGCAAGTCAGTTTGAACCTGGTGCATCTTATTTAAGAGCTTAATTGCCACAGCAGGGAACAACCTGTAAAACCTGACACTCTACTGAAAGAGACGGAACACACACAGCAGGGGCTCCCTTATGGACCCGACCAAGCACAAACCACACCCTAACACCTTTCTTCACAGAGATCCTTTATCAAGCAGGGAAGAAAGGTTAAAGCAGCTGCTTTCTGACTCAGAAAAACAGCAGCAAATGACCTTGCAGGTGTGATTTCTAAGAGGCAGAAAAAGGTGCGGTCCGTATTAGGATGGTCTAGGACATGGCACTATATTTTGATTGGACATGTTAATTAGGTGAACCAAAGGGAGCTTTTGATTGCAGGACTTCAATATTTTGATACCTGGACCATGGCAGTCAGCCTCAGGAGGAGGAAGTGGCCGAATAAGGGAATAAGCCTTGGTGGCTGGCTTTAGGAATGTGATCTAACAATGTTTAGCAAGGCAGAGGGAATGGGGAGAAGGGCAAGGCCTGCTAGAGTCATGTCTGCCATGCTCGAGCTGGCCAGAGTCCCTTCATATATGTCAGTCTCTGCCATAAGACTAGAGTTCCCTGCACTTGGACAGGATGGTTGGGAGCCGGGCAGGGAGGAGGCCAGGCTGGGCAGAGCAATACCCTGTACACTCTCAAGAAAGCCAATGATTCCTAAAAGACAGAGGGCAGGCTGCCTGTGTTTTGAGGGCCTGACAAGTCACCTAATGACCCCACAGAGACTTTGCTTTGTTTGCTTGTTTGAGACAGGGTCTCACAGCATGGCTCTGGCTGGCTGGAACCTCTGCCCCTAGTGCTGGGACTAAAGGTGTCTGCCACCATGCCTGTCCCATGTGGGTTTGAAGCCTGATGGTCTATTAGTATTTCTACTGTATTTAGAAGGGTTTCAGCTCTTAAAACTACTTAATTTTGCATATCACAAACTCACCAGTGATTGTAAGTGACTGAGGGTTACACCCTCGCCATAAGTGTTTTAATACATCTCCATGCTGCCTAAGAAAGTCCCTTAGGCCTCTGTGCAGTGGGTCTTCGGGCCTCTCTGCTGGGGCTTCCAAGGCTGTGGCCTTTCTGAGGGGCAGTAGTTCCGTTCAGCAAGACAAGCCTTAGAGAAGTTCCTGAGACAAGGACGAGGACACCAGACCCAGGAGAGGCTTGCTGGGATGACTGTCCCATCCTAGTAACCGGGCAACAAGCTAGAGCCTCCATCTTACACAGTGTTGCTCATTTCCCCAAGAACTTAGAAGCCATAGCTCCGGGACGTTTCACATGTGTGCTTGTGGACACACTACTCAACCCACAGGCCGCTGTGAAGTCACCCACCTTGATGTGAATCTGGAGCTCAGTGAAAAGCGAAGTCACAGTCATGAGGACTCTGTTCACACCCAGGGGTCGCAGTTCCCAGGACTGGTATGGCATATTAATATGGGCATCTTGAATCAAGGTCACAGGGCCCAAAGTATCCAAACAGAAGCTTATGAGTCTGTCTTCTCGACTGTAAAAAACCTCGCTAATGCCATCTGTTTTCCACATTTTACCTTCACAACAGAAGATGGGACATTAGTTTCATGTCTTTCCTATAAAAATGAGTTTAAAACAGCGAAGTACATGTGCTGTGCACTAAGTGGTTTTCTGTAGTAAGACTCTCAAGGAAAAGCTCCCCCTGCTGGGAGATCCCTGCCCCCAAGGTCCAGTCCAAACTCCAGCATGTTCCACATGACACTGTCCCTTGCCATCTCTCACACCTCTTTTCAGCCCCCTCTCCTGCCTGTGCCCGTGAGCATGCTGCCATCCTTCCCTAACCTTATACAGAGGATCTTCACCTGTTTTATTTTTTAAAATGTTTATCTTTTGTTTGCGATTATACTTTCAGGGATCGTTTCCAAGTTTGTTATTTATTTTATATGTTATTTATGTTTTGCCTACATGCAATGCCCACAGAAGCCAGCAGAGGGCACCAGCTTTCATGGAACTGGAGGTAACCGATGGATTTGTGAGTGGCCATGGAGGTGCTCAGGACAGACCCCAGGTTCTCTGCAAGAGCAGCACTCTTCACCACTGAGCCTCCCAGCCCTTTCACTTCTGTTTCAACAGCTGTCAATTCTCCTGTTTATAAGCGTATACTCTTGCTTTGAGGACAGGGATGTCACTGCAGCCATGCCCCTGATGCAATGAGACAGTTCTTAAACCCCTCCCAACACGACCCTTATGTGCACTCCCTTGAATGTTCATTTGCAGATTCACCTCTAAGATTTCCTGTCCACACATCACAGAAATGCTCTCATACTGTAGGTGGCACCCTTTGTCTCTTACAATCAGTAAAGAAGATCCAGTTTAGAAGTGGGGAAAGCCCTGGCCATGGTAGCATCCCAGCACTTGGAAAATGGAGGGGGGGGGGGCTCTTCAGTTTGAGGCCAGCCTGGGCTATTTCTTAGCTCAAGGCCATTTTGGGCCTCAACAAACAACAACAAAAAATCATTTAGTGAAAAATGCTTCAGATAAACATTTCACTGAACAGGATGGATGCAAGTCTACCACATAAAAGATTTCCAGCACTGGTCATTAGTAAACAAAATAGAACCATTGTTCAGGACCACATCACACACACTAGACAGATGATGATGAGCTGGGGGTGTGACATGAACAGAACTTGAAAAATGTGCAGTCATGTCGAGAAACGGGTGACATTCCTTGCCACGTAGCTGCACATGGCTGCACGTGTAGATCAGGGGACAACTTTCAGGTGTTGGTCCTCAGCTGTCACCTTCTTGAGGCAGAGTCCCTCATTGTCAACTGTGCAGGCCAGGCTGACTAGCCGGAGAGATTTGGGGGTTCTCTGGTCTCCATCTCCCACCTCACTGTAGAGCATGGGGCCTAGAGATGTGTGCTACAGTGCCTCGCTTTCCACGGGCTCTGGGGATTCAAACCCGGCTCCTCCTGCCAGCTGCCAGCGTAGGCAGGTGCTTTGTCCGCTAAGCCTTCTCTCCAGTCCAGTGTGGGCTAGATGAGAGAAATAATCAGCAGCATCACTCTTAAAGTGACTCTTCTGGGCTAGCATGATGTAGCATGGCGGCTAGAAGTGCTTGCTGCCAAGCCTGACAGTGTGAGTTTGGATCTCTGGACTCCACAGGGTGGAAGGAGAGAACTGACTCCTGTAAGTTGTGATTTGCCCCCCATGAGTGCTGTGGCATGCGCACGCCCCTCCACCCAAACAGGCCAATAACAAGTGTAAACTACCCAAGTTCTGGCTGGAATTTCAGAGGGTATAGCACCTCCCAGCTTTTGAGGCCATGGGCTCCATCCCAACCTTTGAGGGGTAGAAGCAGGAAAACAAGAAGTTTGGGGCCATCCTTGACTACACCTTGGGTTGGAGATCAGTCAGGGTTTACAAGACCCTGTCTCAAAACCATGGAAGACGGAGGGAGGGCCACCTGCTGTGGTCACTGGCATTACCCTCCTTGCTGGCTGAGGCATGGCTGTACCTTCTGCATCCCACCTTATGACCTTGGGATCCTCAAAGAAGATTACATTCTCATGGACCTCCAGTGTGATCTCTATGGGTGGAAAGGCATTTTCTGGATCGGGTTCTTCTGTGGTTTCTGGAGGATATGTAAACCTCTGTAATCCTTCTTGACGTATCTTTTAAAAATGACCAGAATGAGGAAAATTAGAAGGTGGAGGCAACAGCCAGGCACATCTGTCCCTAACAAGCTCTGCTCACTGTCACACCTGTCCCTAACAAGCTCTGCTCACTGTCACACCTGTCCCTAACAAGCTCTGCTCACTGTCACACCTGTCCCTAACAAGCTCTGCTCACTGTCACACCTGTCCCTAACAAGCTCTGCTCACTGTCACACCTGTCCCTAACAAGATCCGCTCACTGTAACACCTGTCCCCAACAAGTTCTGCTCACTGTCACACCTGTCCCCAACAAGCTCTGCTCACTGTCACACCTGTCCCCAACAAGCTCTGCTCACTGTCACACCTGTCCCCAACAAGCTCTGCTCACTCACTGTCACACCTGTCCCTAACAAGATCCACTCACTGTCACACCTGTCCCTAACAAGCTCTGCTCACTGTCACACCTGTCCCTAACAAGCTCTGCTCACTGTCACACCTGTCCCTAACAAGCTCTGCTCACTGTCACAGGCATCTACAGAAGTAGGAGATATCAGAACACAACTCAAAATAAATGTTTGATGAGAAAACATTGCCAAACTTAACCACAACCACAGAGCTTCCTATAGGCCAGGCTCCAGAACATCTCAAGCCCTGTGACAAGCCTGTATTCCACAGAGCCGATAACCAAGGCACAAGAGTAATCATGACACCTGCTGAAGACCACAAGACTTCAAATTCACAGCAACACGCAAATGCCTCTGGTGGGACCCTAAGTCACTAGGTCTAGTGTTTTGATGAGGGACCCTGGGCAATAGAATGGAAGTGTGGGTGCCCCCTGGGCAGCACAGGAAGCAGTGGGTGAAGGTCTCCAGCTGACAGCCGATTCCTGAGGCAAGGCAGGGCTGTGAACCTTTGAATCAACAGGGAGAGAAGGCACCAAGGGAAGATGAAAGTTAGGAAATCTAGGAGAATATTCTCATGGGATACAGGAAATGAAGAGCCTTGCAGCCACAGCCAGGCATGCCGGAGAATTCTGTGGAGTCCGGTGCTTGATACAAAGAGGTGAGGCAGGACACTGACCGAATTCAACAACAACAACAACACATTTTTGGATAATTTCTTGAAAAGCTTGTCTTGGGCTGAGCCTTCCTGTGGATAAAGAGTTTTGAAGGCCTGCCTTCACTGAGGGATGTCTTTTTCTAGATGAGCACTCTGCCACTGAGCTATACCACCAGCCCCAAAGGGATGATTTTTCTTAGTTTGCCACGAGTGTGCAGACCACATTATCTCCCTTAGATTTGCTCTTATTCATGGGGAAGAAAGGAAAGGAAAGGCCTGATCAAAATCAGCTGGGCAAAGAGTCCAATGGATGAAACCCAGGTATACATACACACAGCACATAAAACGGTGCATGGCACACCTGCACTATTAAATCTTGCTGGGAGTGATCAGGAAAAAAACATTTGCATGGACTTGGAAGTTATCACCAAACACTTATAGGCATGCGGTCTGCCAAGCCAAGTCCACTAAGCACTGAACTATGGTGATTTTGTTTTTGTTTTTGTTGTTTGGTTTGGTTTGGTTTGGTTTGGTTTGGTTTGGTTTGGTTTTTTAAGAGAGTTTCTCTGTGTAGCTTTGCACCTGTCCTGGATCTCACTCTGTAGGCCATGCTGCCATCAAACTCACAGAGATCCTCCTGCCTCTGCCTCCCAAGTGCTGGGATTAAAAGCATGCGCCACCACCACCCATCACTGTGGTGATATTTTATCTGTGTCCCCCCAATAAAGCTTACTTGGAGATCAGAGAAAAACTCCAGCCACTATATTAAACATACAAGTAAGGCAGTGGTAGCACATACCTTTAATCCTAGCATTCGGGAGGCAGAGATTCATGCAGATTTCTGTGAGTTCAAGGCCACACTGGGAACAGAGTCAGGCATGGTGACACATGTCTTTAATCCCAGCACTAACCATGGAGGTCTGGAGGTCTGCACAGACAGACAGGAAGTGATGGAGCTGGGTGGAGAGAGGAAGCGAGATGGCAGGGACAGAAAGGCATATAGGCGTGGGTAGACAGGAAGTAGGTGTCTCTGGAGGCTGAGGGTTGATAAAGTGAGGTTGGCTGTGGCTTGTCCTCGTCCTCTGATCTCTCAGTTTTCATCCCAATATCTGGCTCCGGGTTTTTATTAATAAGACCATTTAGCAGTTCGTCTACACTGAACCGACAAGTAGAAGACAGCTTGTTTTGTGGGGTTGGGGTTTGAATACAGGGCCTTGTTTAAACCCAAGCCTTTGAATTAAGACTTTGGCCTAATTCTTTGGAGACATTCTGAGAAGGGCTGAACAAGTGGTCGGTTGACCGGGCATGGTTAAGAGCTCATCTACCTTCCCGGTATTGAGCATGGGAGCAGGGAATTAAACAAACAAACAAACAAACAAACAAACAAAAAAAGCCACTTTTAAAAAAAAGTTTTGTTTCTTAGATATAAGAAATACTTTCTTTTGGAGTTATTTATAGGTTAGAGCAACTTCCAGTGCAGGAGGTCATAGTTGGGACCAGTTAGCACATGCTAAACCAACCCACTAAAAATGATAATAAATGAACCAGAACAGTGTACACTTGTAATCTCAGCACTTGGGAGGCTGAGGCAGGGGGACCCCACAAAAACCTGGCTATGAAGTAGGCTGAAGGGAAGTCTGAGGTTCCTAGTGAGACCTTGTCTCAGAAAGCAAAACAAACAAACTATAGACGGACATACACCAGGTCCTTACAGGAGGGGTGTGCGAGATGGGGCAGCTCCCACAGAGTAATCCAAGCCTGGGGGCCCAGCACAGGGTGACAGCTGGGAATTCCTGTCACTGGTGTCCTCGGGGTGCCATGTGCCAGCAGTCCCAGCCTCCACTGACTCAGTGGATCTGAGGCCACCCACCACTATGATATTTGCAGACATCCCCAGGTGCTGCTCTTTCCTAACGGCCAGCCTGTTCATGGATGTTCTCTAGATGATTCACACAGATGCTGCCAGCCCTCAGAGCATGTGCTGTGAAAACCTCATTCTGGGTTTTTGGCAGTCCTGAGGGTCACACTCAGAGTGTCACCCATGCCAGGAGCATGCTCTACCACTGAGCTGAACCCCAGCCTAGGAATTTCTGATTTAGTGACTTATGAACTTGCTTTTCTAGAAAATTCCCCAGTGACCACAGAGGTCCTTGAAGCTTCTGTAAGCATGGAACTAGAGTAGACTGGGCAGCTGTGACCCCTGGGACGTCCCCCTACTGCTGTCCTCCATAAGCACACCTGAACTAGAACATAGGCATGCCCACAGTTTTCTACAGAGGTCTCAGGGCCAAAGAAGAAGGCTGTGAGGTTCTCAGAGTTAGGGCAGTCTAGCAAGGTGAAAATGGTTACCACCTGGCCATTTCACAGAAAATCAGTATTTGCCAAGCTCTGATGCAGACGAGCAGTATTATGGATCAGTCAGCACTTTGGGGCATTAGTATTGTAGGTTTACAGGAAAGAATTTCTCCAACAATGGGACCAATGTGCATCAGACGCCGAGATCATGGGCAGTGGAGTAAAATGATTTCACCTGTGGTTCACTCAGAGACGTCTCCTACCTCGACTAGCACCCAGCCCTTCACTGGTTTGCACTGAGGGGGCAGCTCCAGGATGTCCAGGTGGTACACTCCGCCCAGGGTAGAGAAATGGCACAGGTCCACCTCCTTCTCCTCAGTGGTTTGTGGAAACTCCACGGTGTTCTCTACCAGGCGCAGCTGTGCTAAAATAAACCACAGATAGTGCAGTTTCAGATCAGACTGGAGCGTCTTGTGGTTTTTGTTTTTTTGGTTTTGGGGGGGGGGCATGTGTGTGTGAAAACAAAATCCTAGGACTGCTGAGGGAGGTTTGTCTTTGGGTACTACACTTCATGCATGGTTCTTAAAGTGTCTCACTAGCCAGCCTTGAGGGGAGCAGGTGTGTGTTTGTGTGTGCATGTGTACGTGTGTGCGCACGTGAGTGCGTGAATGTGCATGTATGCATGTGGGGGGGGGGCAGGAAGGGCTCTGTTTGCAGCACACACTAGCATTGTAGGAGGCTACATATAATAAGCATGTATTACTGGTAAAATTGTATTTCATAAAAAAGTTTGACCAAAAATTGATAATTACCAAACTAAGTCCTTAAAATTGGACATTATCTGACTGAAAATCCAAAGAAGATGGTGGGAAGTTCATGGTGGAAAAGTAGATTTTGGCCCATGTTTCAAGTGAAAAAATGGCTATTTCAACAGAAATAGGCCCAGCTCATAGAAGATCCAGGGAAGTGAAGAAGTAGGAATTCTGTGGGATCCTATTATCTAGCAATCTGCTCTCACCCCAAGGCAGTCAGCCACTTACAAACGTCACCCTGAGCAGTGGCTAGACTTTAGTCTGCAGACTGATACAGATGTGTGGTGCACACCTCCAGCTCAGTTCTCAGGAGGTGCAGGCAGGGGGATCCACATGGTAAGTGCTGGGCTAGCCAGGGCTGGGCAATGTGACCCTGCCCTTCCCCCAAAGCTAACTAATATATACAGTCCAAGTTTCTTCAAGCATAAAATCTGTATAGTGTCAGTACTGTGTGGTAGAGCTGGGCAGGAGAATGTGTAGGTACAGGTAGAGCTAGCAGAGGGCAGACACGGGATTGTAGTGCCATTTGCTCCCAAAAGAGACACAGCAGGGGCCCCACCTGTCTCTTTGGTGAATGTTTAACAAACTTCACTCTTTAACTTTTTTTTGAGACAGGGTTTCACTGTGTAGTTAGGTGTTAAGACTTGCTCTGTAGACCAGGCTGGCCTCTAACTTAGAGATCTACCAGCCTCTGCCTCCCAAATGCTAAGATTAAAGGCCTGTGCCACCACGGTCCAGCTAACTTTTAAATGTATTTAATTTATAGTTTATTGGCCTAAAAGGAAGCCAGAAATCCTGCTGGGCTCAGCTGTGGACGGTGATGACATCTCTGACAGGGGTCACCACGCAGGGAACTGTGGTGTGGATGGCAGGAGGCCCACCTACTCTAGCGTCACGGGTCTAGAAAGAAGAAAAACCTTACCTGGCGTGGCCACAGAAACATTCCAAAGATGGCAGGGTGGAGCTCGACAAGTAGGCTGCTTGTTTTGTATGTACAAGGCCTGGGGTTCGACCCTCAGCACCACAGAAAGCTTGCTTGGGAGCCCAGCATTGGGAGGTGGAGCCAGGTGGATCAGAAGCTACCTAAGTCTAGGGTTTGAGACCAGCCTGGGCTACATTTTCACTGCCTCAGAATATATAAATAACTGAATAAAAGAATACAAAGATTTAAGAGTGTTAGGAAATGTAAGGAGGCAGACGGAGGTTTGTTAAGACAAATAAGTTTGGAAGTATACAGGGCAGGTCCTTTGACATCACTGAAAGGGAGCAGTGACAGCTAAGAGGACAGGCATCTGAGCCAGGCGGTATGGCGACGCCTCTAGTCCCAGCACTCGGGAGGCAGAGCCAGGCGGACCTCTGTGAGTTCGAGGCCAGCCTGGGCTACAGAGTGAGCTCCAGGAAAGGTGCAAAGCTACACAGAGAAACCCTGTCTCGAAAAAACAAACAAACAAAAAGAGGACAGGCATCATCAGACAAAAGCCAGCCACGTGATCACCTTCACCTACCTACAGACCAAGACTGTGAAGTGTGGTGACATATTATGTACCCTAATAAAATTTACCTGAAGATCAGAGAACAGAACAAGCCACTAGATTAAACATAGAGGCCAGCATTGGTGGCACACCTTTAATCCTAGCACTCGGGAGGCAGAGATCTGTCTGGATCTGTGAGAGTTTTCAAAGCCACCCTGGACAACATGAGATTGACTCAGTCTAGGAGAGAAACTGAGGCAGGCAGTGGTGGCACATACCTTTAATCCCAGTACTGGGAAGCACACACGCCTTTAATGGCTGGGCAGAGAAAGGTATGTAAGGTGTGAGGAGACAGGAACTAGGAGTCTTTCAGCTGAGGTGTCCTAGAGGTAAGAGGTGGCTTGTTCCTTTGTCTCTCTGATCTTTCAGCATTCACCCCAATATCAGGATCCCAGGGTTGTTTTTTTTTATTAATAAGACCAATTTAAGATTCAAGCAATATCAGGCGTGTGTTCATGCACATGCTTGTGTGTGCTGCAGCAGCGAGTGCAGAGAAGAGATCGGGTCATCTCACTAGCAACAGGAATTTAAACAATGCTCCCTTGTTCAGGCTGAATTATGCAGCTACTTTAATAAATGAGGCAGGCTACCACTGTATCCTGGGATCAGTGCTGAATATCATAGTCCAGGACATACATTTTTCCTAAGTACATAACTTAATATTGAGTAGAAAAACATTCCCGTCAATAGAAGTCTTTTATCTGATATGATCCCCCAGTTTGAATAAAATCAAAAAGGTGCCTAGTGAGAGACACCAGACAAAAGACTGTGAACATCGCTTATCTTGGGAGAGGGACTGTGAAGCTGCTTTGAACATATTTCCTTGTGCAACAGTCTTGTGGACTTTTCTAAGTAGAAAACCTCCATCATACACCAAGGATGTGATAGGAATACCTGCAGAGACAACTTCACTTAGCAACCGCATCTCCAGCTCATATCTGGGGCCTTTGGCATTTTCCTCCTCCTGGTAGTAAGCCTGCAACCAAAGAACAGGGGGCTGTGAATGTCAGCATCCACAGAAATTAGTCTGTGACTGGAAAACATGAAATCCACAAAGTTAACCCATTAAAAATCTAGCATTAAAGTTGGGCATGGTGGTGCAGGCTTTTAATTCCAGCACTCAGGAGGCAGAGGCAGAAAGATCTCTGTCAGTTTGAGGCCAGCCTGGTCTACAGAGTGAGTTCTAGGCCAGCTAAGGCTAAACCAGAATGAGACCCTTTCTCAAAAACCAAACCACACAAGAGCAAAACCATTCACCATGAGCACTTTCTAGCACTTAGCCTACATACTGCCACTTCAGGGGCAAACTCTACCTGTTGTTTTGATTTGATATGTATCTCATCTCTTAACCCTTCAGTACACACACCGGGATGTGTCCAGAATGCCAGCTGTCACTGCTCCACAACACAGCCCACTAAGGAGGAACTAGACAGGAGGTAGCTCAGGTAAGAGCTTGCCCAGCATGCAGGAGGACTAGGGTTTGATCCCAGCACTGCATAAAGCAGGGTGATAGCTATGTCTGTGATCCTCGCACTCCGTGGTGAAGGCAGGAGATTCAGAAGTCCAAGGTCTTCCTCAGCTATGCAACCATTGGAGGCCAGCCTGGGCTCCATGACATTCTTTCTCAAAACCACTGAATCCAGACAAACAACAAAATGAACAAGCAAACAAGCAGAACTCCTAAGATCATCCCGTGGAAGAGCACCAAGCTAACATACAAGCAAACTGAAGTCTTAGGTTTAGTTGACAGTACCACCCCCTGCCCTGCCCCCACAAAGAAAACTAAGATCAGGTCGAGTTCCTTACAGCAGGTACTTCCTAAGAGTTTGATAGGGTGTGTAACACACACACACACACACACACACACACACACACACACACACACACACTGTAAACCTCATACATGCTTGCTCAGTTTCTCTTTTGGAAGGACTAGGGGTTGAACCCAGTGCCTCACACATGCCAGTCAAGCATATATCCATTGAACTTCATCTCCAGACCAGTTCAGAGCCCCTTAAAGAGACACTTTGCAACTTGAACTTTTAATTCAAAGACTCATATCCATCTGCTTGTTCCTCAGGGTAATAAAATATTTCTGAAACTAATTACTATTTTAAAAACCTCTCATAAGTATGCCATACCTCAATTAGGCCCTTCTAAATATTTTGTGCTATATACCAATTTAGAATACACCTACAATACATATAAAAGCCATTTAAATCCATTGAGAGATGATATTAAGAGCCCTCTAGTGGCCAACTTCTCAAGCTCATGAAAAAAACAAAAACAAAAACAAAAAACCCTACACAGTCATTTAATGTAAGAGAATCCATTTCAAATTTACATCAGTCTTCACTGTCAACTGGACTAGATCACACCCTGAGCAGAGTCACCATTCTGTGAGTTGCAGTCTCAGGCTAAAGAGAAGGAGAAAGACAGGCTGAGCAGTAACATCCATCTCTCTCTGTAGCATGACCCAGGAGCCACATGTCAGGCTGCCATACCTCCCATGACGCACTTCACCCCATCAGACTGTGAGGTCCAGACAAACCCTTCCTTCCCTAAGTTCCTTCTCTCAGGGTCTGTGTCGCAGCTGCAAGGAAGGAGACTAACGGGGAATTAGTGTCAAGGACTGATGCTGTCGCTGTGAGCACTTGGCCATGTGTTCATAGCTTTGGAACTTGCTTGGAGGGGTATGGAACAGGCTGGAACTGTAGGCCACAGAAAGCCTAGAAGTCTGTCTGCAGAGCTCAATGAATGGTCCGGTGAGAGTTTGGAAGACCAGAATACTGGGAAAACAGAGAAGAGCACATAGCTTTTCAGACAGTGTATACAAAGTGTGGGGCTTCAGAGGGGAGGGGACTTACTGGGAACTGGGCTAGAAGCCGATTATGTTACATCCAGGTAGAGAATCTGGCTTCACTCTACCCATTTCCTAAAAACCTGAATGAGGCTGGACCCAAAGAACTGAACTAGGTTGTCTGATGGAAGACATTTCCAGACAGTAACCTCCAGGCTGGTGTGGGCCCTCCTCAATTCATAGATACACAGCGAGGGAGCAGAAGGCCTTGAAAAATGGCCAGTTTGGTAAGGAAAGAAGTGAGTCTAAAGGTGCAGATGAGGATGGCAAGCAGCCTCTCTTGTTGCTGCAGCTCTCAGAGCCATTAACAGACACCTGGTCCCCTTCACTAGGACGCGGGGATGCACCCAGGGAGCAAGAGCCCACCCATCAAAGACTCCAACGCCTATCCTGCCTCTGCAGACATCCTACACACTTCCTCCTTGCCATGTCAAGTGCTGTGTGGCCAGAAGATGTCATCACACATGCCTCCTGGAAATTTGCCTCTCACCAAGGGTCACCTCTCACAGTGACCAGAGCTTACCATGTTGTCAGTGCTGTGAAGTTCTTCCCATCTCAATTCCCAGCTGCACTTCCCAGCTCTGGGGAGGCAACAGAGCCCTTTGAAACTGCCTCTTCAGGGTTCTGACTAATGTATTGACTAGTGTATGTCACAGGATGCCATCTGATGTCTTCATGTTTCTTCAACATCACACCAAACAGAAACTGCCCAGGGCAGCATTAAACAGTAACAACAAGCAGATAGACTTAGCCACATTCTCCACATCCACACAGACTAAGGAAGCTAAGCTTGGTCCTCCCAAGTTTAGAGAGCAAATCAAACACCTGTGGGAACAGCTGTGCAATCCTAACACACACAGCCCTGTCGGTATTATTATAGACATCTGCAGGTATTATGTTTGTATAGCTCATTTTAAATTTGAATGAATAATTAAAAATAGATTAATAATTAGTCATCTATGATAATCATACTCTAGCCATGTTACTTAAGTCTTCTACATATACATAGAGATATTTCAGATAGATAGGTAATCTTCAAATACTTCAAAGACCTACAGAATATGGCATTTAAAATATTTTTAAAATTTAGACTTTCTGGACAGTGAGACATGTCGCTCCTGGAAGCACTGTTTTACTTCAGAGAGGAGGATGGGCATTGAAGACACTTCATATGGAGTTTATCTTCACCTTAGCAAAAATAGCCATTTGGACAAGAAATTGTTCTTGCCTGGACTGCTTGATCAACTGGACATGCAGGACCCATAGAAAGGTGACCACTAAACTTTGCTTGACAAAATGGTCCTTCAGGTTCCTGCTTCACAGAGGAAACTGCCAGACATTCTACAGGACACTGAGAGAAGTGACCGAGAGACTCTAGCCCTGTGGGCTGAAGACAAATGCCCCAACTTTACAAAAGAACATTAGGTGATGTCCAGGCTGCCAGCTGCCTCTGTCTACTCTTGCAAGACTCCTGAAAAATGCTTACATCCTTCTCCCGGTTCTCAGGTAATATTATATCCTTCTGAGGTCTTTGATGTGGTTGAAGACTAGATAGTTATAATTTCCTCAGTTATGATACAAGATAAGTTAGATATAAAACTTTAGACTCACAAATATAAGATAGATAGGACATCTTCTTTAATATTGTAACTATAATTCTTGCTTTATAATTGTTTTGTTATATGTAATTGTACTATGTAAAAGTTAAAACCTTCTTTTAAAAAAAAAGAAAAGGGGAAGTGCTGTGGATATTGCTCTGTGTAAATAAAGTTCTGATTAGCCAGTGGCCAGGCAGGAAGTATAGGTGGGACAAGAGAGAAGAGAATTCTGGGAAGTAGAAGGCTAGGGAGAGACACCGCCAGACCCGGCCATAAAAAGCAACATGTAAAGACACTGGTAAGCCACAAGCCATGTGGCAAAGTATAGACTAACAGAAATGGGTTAATTTAAGATAGAAGAAGTAGATAACAAGAAGCCTGCCACGGCCATACAGTTTCTAAACAATGTAAGTTTCTGTGTGCTTTCTTGACTGGGTCTGAGCGACTGTGAGACTGGCAGGTGAGAGAGATTTGTCCTGACTGGGCCAGGCAGGACAACTCTAACTACACTTGTATGCTTAGGCTTTTAATATAAAATCCTTCCAGGAGCCCTGGGATGGCCCAGAGCAGGTAAGAGAACTGCTGTCCTTCCAGAGGCCCTGAGTGGCTCCCCAGAACCAGAATGGAGAAGTTCAGCTCCAGGGGTTGTGATGCCCTCCTCTGCGCCCCACTTCAGCACTGCATTCATGTTCACAAAGCCAAATGTACACACATAACTAAAACTCAAGCCTTCTATAAAAACTGTTTCCTAAATCACCTCAATTTACAGAATGACAAATCATGACCCCATGAGGCCACCATAACTGAGTCATGGATAGAAGACAGAATGCTTTAGTTGTGCAGATTCAAGTCATAGCTCAAATTATGTAGTTTCTAATTATTGTTTTGCAGTTTTTAAGTTAATATAATTCCTATGTAAGATATTGGTAGACTCATCAGTAACTATGGTCAAGCCACTGGATGCAGAGTGAAAAATTATCTGACACTGACAGTACAGGAAATTTCTTGAGCAGTAAATCTTAACCCATGGGTCATGACCCCCTTGGAGTTTGAACACCCATTCACAGGGGTCACATATCAGATATTTACATCACAATTCATAACAGTAGCAAAATTACAGTTAAGAAGTAGTGACGAAATAATTTTATGGCTGGGGTCCCCACAACATGAGGAACTGTATTAGAGGGTTGCAGCATCAGGAAGGTTGGGAATCACAGCTCTAGAGACCCAGAAAGACCACTCAGTGCTCTTTATTTCTATGACCTCATGACTGCAACCACGGCCACCTGTAAAGTAACCTCATTTCTTTTTATCTTAAATTTTCATTCATACTGAAATAATGTTGGTTCAGAGACAATTTCCCACACCCGCCCACCCACACATACTGACTGTTAAAGCAAATCAGGCTGTCACGCCTGGAAGGAAAAGTGAGCAGAAGTACTGAACCCCAAGAAAGCTACCACCCACAGAGCTGAATTGAAACCAAACAAAGTAATCTCTGTCTTAAACTTTCCTGTCGGTTCGTGTTTTAGTCTCACTCTATAGACCAGAACGGCCACGGTCTCACAGCAATCCACCTGCCTCTGCTCCTGAGAACTGACAGGTTTTTAAGGATGGGGGAAGTCGGTTATTTCTCACTCCTGTAGCAGCCTGCCCAGTTTTCTGGTTCTCTTCCCTCCAGGCCTTTTTAACTCTCCTGTTACAACCATACACAAAACACAACAAACTATCTCTACCAAGAGTCAACTCGCATCCACTTTACATTGCTTCAGATTCCAGAGTCTTTAAAACTTCTTGATACAACTGTTGTATTTCAAACAGAATTTTTCAACATGTTCTTAGAATATCCAATAATTCAAAGTTTTAGAATTTTACATTTTTGTGTATATAAATAGTATGGGTGTGTGTGTGTGTGTGTGTGTGTGTGTGTGTGTGTGTGTGTATGCATGCACACACATGCGCCATGGCATGTGTGGAGGTCAGAGGACAGCTTCAGCAGCCAGTCCCCTCCTTCCACCGTGAATGACCAAGGGATGAACTTAAGTGTGCAGGCATCTTTACCCACTGAGCCACTCAGGAACAACTCACATTTTTATTTCAAATTCACACACCATCTATCCCATCCTTAACTCTTCCCATACTTAAAGAAAATAAACCTTTCAAATCAATATACTGCTTGTCTTACACACTCACACTGAGGTTTTGGGGTCCTCTAAAATTCTAGTGGACTGTAGCAACAAAAGCAGCTTTGAGTAGAGAAAGAATCGTTCAAGTCCAAAGTTGTTCTAACAAAATGGGTTGTAAAAATCTCGACAGCTAGAAGACAAGCAGAAGTCAATGGCAAGAGCATGGGTGTCTTTAATAGTGTGTGCATGCATGTGCACAGGTACTCAGGGCAGAGGGGGACACTGGCTGTCCTGTTTACCAATCTCTGCCTTCTTCCCTAGAGAATGGGTGGTGGCCAGCAAGCCTTGTGGATCCTATCTCTGTTCTCCCACAATGCTGGGGTTACATGTGCATGTGTGGCCACACTCTGATGTTTTCATGGGTGGGGCAATTTGAATTCAGGTCGTCATGCTTACACAGCAGATACCTTCCCTGCTGAACCTCTTCCCAGCCCCAGGCCTGTGGTTATTCAATTGCTCAAATAGTACACCAGAGGGGACAGGACCTCTAGATATGCTGTATCTCAAGATAATCAATTGGCCCTGCTTGGTGGTGCACGCCTTTAACCCCAGCACTCGGGAGGTAGAGGCGGCCAGATCTCTGTGAGTTATTAACCAGGCTGGTCTACAGAGTGAGCTCCAGGACACCCAGGGCCTCATAGTGAGACCATGTCTCACAAACAACCAGTCTTCAAAAGCCAGATACTGGGGAAATGGCAGAAGATGTGAACTCTTCCAGGGTGCACAAGTATTTGCTGTAGGCTGCCTTGAAGGAGTGGACATGGACAAATACCCCACACCCCAGCCTCATGGCTTTGCAGAAGCTGATGAAACATCAGAATGCAGACCCGGATGCTGAAGCAGCTACAGGTGCTGACTGTGGATGGAGAAAGACACATTGGAAACCAGGGTACAGGCAAGAAAGGGGCTTCTAAATAGTTTCTATTTGTTCAGGAAGAATCTTGAGAATGTCTCCAGGGACCAGCTACTGCTCACTGCACAGAGCAAAAAATACACAAAATCTGTTTAGAACCCGTCCGTCTAAGCTAAGCGTCTCATGCCAGCAACCTCAGCATTTGAGAGGCTGAGGCAGGGGACTGCTATAAGTTTGGACTATCTAGCCTGGAATGTGTTATGAGATACCATCTCAGACAGACAGACAGACAGCGTCCAACCCTTCGTACGTCAATGTTCTCTAGCGCCTCAGAGTTGGGCTCCTCCTCTTGGACTAAGCTGAGCTCTGTTTCTTGCCTAGACTGAGACTCGGCAGCTTGACTGGCAGTGTTTTCTTCAGCAAAGACCTTTTCTTCAGTGACGGCCTTTTCTGTACTCTCCTCTTCCTTGAAATGCTTCGCTGCCATGGGAACATGTTCTTCCTCAGTGATGGTGTTGGGGTAAAGAGGGGTGACATGGTCATAGCGTGTGTGTAGGAGCCGAAGAGCGACATCACTTGTAGCTAGTATCCTTGGGATTTCAAATCCAATTTGTGTTCCAGAGAATTTCACACTTCGATACCTGTCAGTAATTAATCAATAGAAATGAGGAGGATGAGTCCGGGAGGTCTGGGTGTCACACTGCACCTTTGCAGGTGCCGGTTTTAATGCCCTCCTGTGTCCTGTAAATATTCGCTTTACCTGCAGCACTGGAACCCAGTGCTTCTCAGAACACTCTCTTGGGTTCCAATCCAACATCATCTCTCCAGCAGCAACTTCTGTCTCCCCAGGGCCTCTCAGTGCCCTACCCAGCCTCCTCTGTCTCTCTAAATCTGATCACGTATGACTTCTATCAGTGCTCACCCTACTGGGTGTCAGCATGGGCTTTGGTTTTCCTGGTGAGGATGAAGAGGCCTCCCTGAATGAACTCTAAGAGGCTCTGAACGAGTTCCATATGTGTGAACAAATGACCCTTTTGTATGTGTGAACATACTTCATGCTCAGACAACTCCATGACACAGCAAACATTGGTTTTTCACTGATGACTCTCCAAATACACCCCACTCTAGACTACTCACAGTGCCTGCCATACTTTTATAGCTGGGCACTCAGCCAGTCGAGCACTGAACTAATCCTTGCAATCCTTTCCTATCATTATCACAATAAAGCCAAACCTTACTGTCCTCACTATTCCTTACTCACGCAGGAAAGCATGCCATCTCACACAGGAAAGCATGCCGCTTCATGCAGGAAAGCATGCCTTCTCACGCAGGAAAGCATGCCATCTCACACAGGAAAGCATGCTGCCTCATGCAGGAAAGCATGCCATCTCACACAGGAAAGCATGCCGCCTCATGCAGGAAAGCATGCCTTCTCACGCAGGAAAGCATGCCATCTCACACAGGAAAGCATGCCACCTCATGCAGGAAAGCATGCCTTCTCACGCAGGAAAGCATGCCATCTCACACAGGAAAGCATGCTGCCTCATGCAGGAAAGCATGCCATCTCACACAGGAAAGCATGCCGCCTCATGCAGGAAAGCATGCCTTCTCACACAGGAAAGCATGCCATCTCACACAGGAAAGCATGCTGCCTCATGCAGGAAAGCATGCCATCTCACACAGGAAAGCATGCCTTCTCATACAGGAAAGCATGCCGTCTCACGCAGGAAAGCATGCCATCTCACGCAGGAAAGCATGCCGTCTCATGCAGGAAAGCATGCCGTCTCACGCAGGAAAGCATGCCATCTCACACAGGAAAGCATGCCTTCTCATGCAGGAAAGCATGCCGTCTCACGCAGGAAAGCATGCCATCTCACGCAGGAAAGCATGCCGTCTCATGCAGGAAAGCATGCCGTCTCACGCAGGAAAGCATGCCATCTCACGCAGGAAAGCATGCCGTCTCATGCAGGAAAGCATGCTGCCTCATGCAGGAAAGCATGCCATCTCACACAGGAAAGCATGCCTTCTCATGCAGGAAAGCATGCCTTCTCACACAGGAAAGCATGCCTTCTCATGCAGGAAAGCATGCCATCTCACGCAGAAAAGCATGCCATCTCACGCAGGAAAGCATGCTGTCGTCCCCTCTCCTACAGACAAATTTCCTTTACAATTCTGTGTGTAGCATTTTTAACAACAAAAAGGCTGACATGTCTTGAAGTTTATAGAAATCACAGCATTTGTAGAAAATACAACTTGGGAAATATTTTTGTTTCTTCCTTTTATGAAACATCAAAAATGGAGCTTAGAGCCAGGCCTGAAGTCATACACCTGTGGTCCCAGCACCAGGGAAGCTGAGAGAGGAGGGTCACCAGTCCAAGGCCAGCCTTGGCAGGGTGGTGGAAAGAGGGCTCTGAACTCCTTTAAAAATGGCGTATTTTTTTTATGTATACATGTACACCACTCATGTGACCAGCATGGGAAGACACCACATTCACTGTGCATATCTGTACTAGACACTGGGATATAATGACTCAGATACAATGACCTATAGAAATTGATGCTTAAACTTCAACCAACCTACTAAACACCGGTGTCTCTGGGGAAGTGGTAGGGGAGTACCTGGGATTCTTTTTTAGGTTTGCCCACACATACAGGGTAATATTCTCATCTTGGATGATTTTTTCCATGTTCCCGCTGTCCAGATCTGCTAGGGTACTAGCCTCCTGTAAGAGAAAAACATAGAAGAGCCTCTCACAGTCATACAGCTTAGGATAGTCACATAGTCACTGATATACTGGGTTCCTGTATTATTACAAGAATAATCTGGATAAAAGTAAATTTAAGTCAAAATAGCAAAGAATTTTTCTGGAAAAAAATGCTTCAGAGCCAAAGGCTTCGGTGGTTAAAGTGACTGCGATATGCAAGGACCAAAGTTTGGGTCCCCAGGACTTCTGTAGATGTCTGGTGGCTTCCTGTAACAACAGCCTGGTAAGACAGGGATAGGAATTCTTAGAGGGAGCTGGCTAGCTAGACCAGCCCTACCACTGTAATGCATCACAAGGTTCTCTGGTTCCCTTTGATGCACTAAGATCTGGCTTGTACCATATCTCTATTGCAAATGTAATGTTACAATGTACAACATAAGATGAAAAGATACTATGTCTGCTTTCTCTTATAGTAAACATCTTACTGAAAAACAACCCTACCCAAACCTTACTTCATTTGTCCTAAAATACACACAGATGACAGAATATTATATGCATGCTTCAGCAAGGGTTAGCTCAAATCTCTCTGTAGAACTATTTAAACTTACACCACATCCCAGCAAGGATGTCCAAGGACTCTTCTAAATCAAGAGAACCAAAAGACCAAATTCCTGAAAGCACTGTATGCCCCCAGACTATGTTCTGATGATCTGTAGTGTACACCTGCAGACTGTGTTCTGATGATCTGTAGTGTTCACCTGTAGACTGTGTTCTGATGATCTGTAGTGTACACCTGCAGACTGTGTTCTGATGATCTGTAGTGTTCACCTGTAGACTGTCTTCTGATGATCTGTAGTGTACACCTGCAAACTATGTTCTGATGCTCTGTAGTGTACACCTGCAGACTGTGTTCTGATGATCTGTAGTGTACACCTGCAGACTGTGTTCTGATGATCTGTAGTGTACACCTGCAGACTGTGTTCTGATGATCTGTAGTGTACACCTGCAGACTGTGTTCTGATGATCTATGGTTACATGTGCAGACTGTGTTCTGATGATCTGTAGTGTACACCTGCAGACTGTGTTCTGATGATCTGTAGTGTACACCTGCAGACTGTGTTATGATGATTCTGTAGTGTACACCTGCATACTGTGTTCTGATGATTCTGTAGTGTACACCTGCAGACTGTGTTCTGATGATCTGTGGTTACACGCGCAGACTATGTTCTGATGATTCTGTAGTGTACACCTGCAGACTGTGTTCTGATGATCTGTAGTGTACACCTGCAGACTGTGTTCTGATGATCTGTAGTGTACACCTGCAGACTGTGTTCTGATGATCTGTAGTGTACACCTGCAGACTGTGCTCTGATGATTCTGTAGTGTACACCTGCAGACTACGTTATGATGATCTGCAGTGTTCACCTGTAGACTGTGTTCTGATGATCTGTAGTGTACACCTGCAGACTGTGTTCTGATGATCTGTAGTGTTCACCTGTAGACTGTCTTCTGATGATCTGTAGTGTACACCTGCAAACTATGTTCTGATGCTCTGTAGTGTACACCTGCAGACTGTGTTCTGATGATCTGTAGTGTACACCTGCAGACTGTGTTCTGATGATCTGTGGTTACACGCGCAGAGTATGTTCTGATGATTCTGTAGTGTACACCTGCAGACTGTGTTCTGATGATCTGTAGTGTACACCTGCAGACTGTGTTCTGATGATCTGTAGTGTACACCTGCAGACTGTGTTCTGATGATCTGTAGTGTACACCTGCAGACTGTGCTCTGATGATTCTGTAGTGTACACCTGCAGACTACGTTATGATGATCTGCAGTGTTCACCTGTAGACTGTGTTCTGATGATCTGTAGTGTACACCTGCAGACTGTGTTCTGATGATCTGTAGTGTACACCTGCAGACTGTGTTCTGATGATTCTGTAGTGTACACCTGCAGACTGTGTTCTGATGATCTGTGGTTACACGCGCAGACTATGTTCTGATGATTCTGTAGTGTACACCTGCAGACTGTGTTCTGATGATCTGTAGTGTACACCTGCAGACTGTGTTCTGATGATCTGTAGTGTACACCTGCAGACTGTGTTCTGATGATCTGTAGTGTACACCTGCAGACTGTGCTCTGATGATTCTGTAGTGTACACCTGCAGACTACGTTATGATGATCTGCAGTGTTCACCTGTAGACTGTGTTCTGATGATCTGTAGTGTACACCTGCAGACTGTGTTCTGATGATCTGTAGTGTACACCTGCAGACTGTGTTCTGATGATCTGTAGTGTACACCTGCAGACTGTGTTCTGATGATCTGTAGTGTACACCTGCAGACTGTGTTCTGATGATCTATGGTTACATGTGCAGACTGTGTTCTGATGATCTGTAGTGTACACCTGCAGACTGTGTTCTGATGATCTGTAGTGTACACCTGCAGACTGTGTTATGATGATTCTGTAGTGTACACCTGCATACTGTGTTCTGATGATTCTGTAGTGTACACCTGCAGACTGTGTTCTGATGATCTGTGGTTACACGCGCAGACTATGTTCTGATGATTCTGTAGTGTACACCTGCAGACTGTGTTCTGATGATCTGTAGTGTACACCTGCAGACTGTGTTCTGATGATCTGTAGTGTACACCTGCAGACTGTGTTCTGATGATCTGTAGTGTACACCTGCAGACTGTGCTCTGATGATTCTGTAGTGTACACCTGCAGACTACGTTATGATGATCTGCAGTGTTCACCTGTAGACTGTGTTCTGATGATCTGTAGTGTACACCTGCAGACTGTGTTCTGATGATCTGTAGTGTTCACCTGTAGACTGTCTTCTGATGATCTGTAGTGTACACCTGCAAACTATGTTCTGATGCTCTGTAGTGTACACCTGCAGACTGTGTTCTGATGATCTGTAGTGTACACCTGCAGACTGTGTTCTGATGATCTGTAGTGTACACCTGCAGACTGTGTTCTGATGATCTGTAGTGTACACCTGCAGACTGTGTTCTGATGATCTATGGTTACACGCGCAGACTGTGTTCTGATGATCTGTAGTGTACACCTGCAGACTGTGTTCTGATGATCTGTAGTGTACACCTGCAGACTGTGTTCTGATGATTCTGTAGTGTACACCTGCAGAGTGTGTTCTGATGATTCTGTAGTGTACACCTGCAGACTGTGTTCTGATGATCTGTGGTTACACGCGCAGACTATGTTCTGATGATTCTGTAGTGTACACCTGCAGACTGTGTTCTGATGATCTGTAGTGTACACCTGCAGACTGTGTTCTGATGATCTGTAGTGTACACCTGCAGACTGTGTTCTGATGATCTGTAGTGTACACCTGCAGACTGTGCTCTGATGATTCTGTAGTGTACACCTGCAGACTACGTTATGATGATCTGCAGTGTTCACCTGTAGACTGTGTTCTGATGATCTGTAGTGTACACCTGCAGACTGTGTTCTGATGATCTGTAGTGTACACCTGCAGACTGTGTTCTGATGATCTGTAGTGTACACCTGCAGACTGTGTTCTGATGATCTGTAGTGTACACCTGCAGACTGTGTTCTGATGATCTGTAGTGTACACCTGCAGACTGTGTTCTGATGATCTGTAGTGTACACCTGCAGACTGTGTTCTGATGATTCTGTAGTATACACCTGCAGACTGTGTTCTGATGATCTGTGGTTACACGCGCAGACTGTGTTCTGATGATCTGTAGTGTACACCTGCAAACTATGTTCTGATGATCTGTAGTGTACACCTGCAGACTGTGTTATGATGATCTGTAGTGTACACCTGCATACTGTGTTCTGATGATTCTGTAGTGTACACCTGCAGACTGTGTTCTGATGATCTATGGTTACACGCGCAGACTGTGTTCTGATGATCTGTAGTGTACACCTGCAGACTGTGTTCTGATGATCTGTAGTGTACACCTGCAGACTGTGTTCTGATGCTCTGTAGTGTACACCTGCAGACTGTGCTCTGATGATTCTTCAATGATGCAACAGAATTAAAACTTATAAAACATCCATGGGAAATTTAGACTGTGGACCAGATATTAGAATTATGAAATAAGTTTTATGAAGTGTACTAGCTTACAATTATTTGGATCTTAACATTATTGCTGAGGTATTTGAGGAAGGAATGTATAACACACAAACTTCTGAATGGAGCAAAGGGGAGAAGGAAAATAAAAACTGTAGTGAAACATTTATATTTTTATTTTTATCCATAAATTACATAAATAAAGCTGAAAATTAATATTTCACACAGAGCACATATTGGAACTCATAGTAATGTTCTTTGAATTTCATGTTTATACAATCCTTTCAAAATGAAAATTAGGATATCAATAATTGTAATCTCTATTAACTAGATTACCTATAGTTGATATATTACTTTGTAAAGTTTTTTTCATAATGAAGTCAGTAAACTTTGGCAAATATAAGGAAAATGAGCTTTTGGTTACTAATGTTTTGGCTCTTTAGAAAATAGTTAACAGCTGTTAAATCACATAATCCCAGGTCCTTCATTCCATTGATTTGTCTTGGAATATTTTAAGGTTTTTAGAAATATTAGCAGACTATAACACACAGTACAGCCTGTTAAAGTTAGTGCTGTCAGAGAAATACTACCCGTACTCGGAGAAGCAGTTCTGTGGCCACGTCCACCTTCTGACTGAGGAGCTCCTGCAGGCGCAGAATCGACCCTTGATGCTGCGCTATGGTCCTGCTCTCCAGATCACATGATGGAGTTTCCAGTAAAATTAACTTCAGCTTCTCAGTCAACTGAAATGTGAAGAATATTATATCACTCACCTGGAAAATAGTCAAAGGGACATGGAAAGAGGATGGCCCATCACTTTCAAATCAAGGAGAGAAATCCTTTCCCGACTTCTGTAATTTAAGATCACAGAGAAAGAAAACATTTCTTCCAAAGAATTCCCTTATACCTTTTCAACCCCATGGGCACAAAGCTCTCAGTAACCAGCTCAGAGAAGAGTATTGTTCGCCACCACCCAAGACCAAATGATGGCATCTCAAGCCATCTTCTTGGGTTGTTGTCACTGAACAAGACTGGATTTTTCTCAGTGCTGGGGAGAAGAAACTTGCTTGTTTTTCATAAGGACCCAGCTTCAGCTACATTTGAGTTTATGCCAGTGTGGTGACTCTCCGGAGGGTAGGTGAACACTGAGTGAGTAGGTGATGTTGGGGTGGAGGTGTTCACTGCACCCTCAGCCCTGAGGGGTGATTTCACCCTGCTGACATAAACACCCTTAATGCTGGGGTTCAGAGAGCCTTCTAGCTAGTGAACACATCAAGCTGCTAAGCATGCAAAACACCCAGAGAACTCAGGCAATCATTTCAGCCTTCCCCACATACTATTCCCTATGCACTTCTTCATCCAGCTGTTTATACTGGATAGAAGTACCAGTTTTCTATGTTTGGTGAGCCACTAAATAGAGTACTTCATCCAAGAGAGTTAGTGGAGCCCTATTTAGAGTTGGTTGTTCAGAAGTAGAAGTAACCTTGGGGATGGCTGGAAGGCATGCATAGGCTAGTGGATCAAACCCTTAACACATGGAGATATGCTCTCCTGGGTAGTTAGTGTCAAAATTCAACTGCAGACACCCAGCTGGTGTTAAGACGTAGAAAATTAGTTGGGGTATGTGTGTGTTCTATATACATTTGGTGTGTGTGTGAGGGGGGTTTTATACACACTAGATGTATGGGAGGTTCTACATACATTAGTTATGTGCGTAGTTCTGCATGTATTTGGTGTGTGTGTGAAGGGGTTCTCATATGCATTAGGTGTGTGGGGTGCCAGAATGTTCTAAGTCTATATCTTTTCTTAGAATTTGCTGGTGTCCATGAATTAGAGGATTCCTATCAACATTGCTTCTTTAAATATCATCTCACTCCTACTCTGTACTGGTTTTGGATATCCCTGCCTGGATTTCAGCCCATCCTCCTCCATCCCAGGTCGGCTCCTCTTCATCTTTCCATCCGTCACACTGCTGTATGCTCACAGTCTTTCAATATGACTTCTGATTTCTTTGTGATTAAGAAGTCTCAATGCACATGTATAAGCTAAAATTAATCCAAACATATTTCCTGGCCTTCTCAGATGTGTTTGCTCCTATCTTTCATAGTTTGAGGTTCCCAGCCACACTAGTCCATTTCATTCTCATCACAGCTTTAGGTTGTTATGGCCTCTAAAGGATTGGGGGGGAGCCACTAGGGATTCATGGATAGATAGTACAGTATCCATCTTGGATTGCAATGGCTTCCAGAGTCTTCTATTGCCTAATGGATCTCATCCATTTCTCTAATGAAACAATATAGTTATTAATGTTTTTATCAGTGTTTTTCTTAGATGAGTCTAGGCATCCTATGTACAGACACAGAAGTTAGGAAACTGTCCCATTTTTACTTTCACTAAGAAGGTAAATCTGAACAAAGCACAATGATGTGGATAAAACTATCACAGGGAGAGCCATTAGCCCATACATTAAAAAGGTAATGGGGGGAGCCATTAGCCCATACATTATAAAGGTAATGGGGGAGCCATTAGCCCATACATTATAAAGGTAATGGGGGAGCCATTAGCCCATACATTATAAAGGTAATGGGGGGAGCCATTAGCCCACACATTAAAAAGGTAATGGTGTGTGTGGCGGGAGGAGAGGAGCGCCAAGCCTGGGAGGATCCCAACATCGCTTCAAGAACACACTCTAATGAATTCACTTCCTTCCACTAGAACCCACTCCTGAAAATCCTAGCAACTCACTAAAGAGCACCACAGGCCTTTGGGGAGCACTTACAACCCAAACCACAACAACAGTGTCAGGTGGGAATTAAAGACCCCAGTGCCTCTAGACCAGCCACATAAATACAAACGATTTCATCGTTTGCTTCTGTGAGATGGAGTGGTAAACACTGTGTTTACATCTTGCTTTGGGAGGTGGACTATGAGAGAATTCATGGCTTAGGAGTAGCCATGCTGACTGGTTTGGAGCTGACAGCCTGGCGTACTTACAGACAGCACCAGTTTGCTTTTCTCAATCACTTGCTCGAAGGTCTCATTTGTCTCCTCTTCCCACAGGCTAATGAAAGTGTTCATTTCCTGGGCAATTGAAGGATCAGGGCTCCCATCACACTGGATGTAGTGCTTCCACTGGGGATACAAATGTGTGAGGGTCACACTCATGGATACAACCAAAGAGGCAATCAACTTTTAAAAACTGGGGGTTTTGCCAGGTGATGGTGGCACATGCCTTTAATCCCAGCATTTGGGAGGCAGAGGCAGGGAGATCTCTGTGAGTTTGCGGCCAGCCTGGGCTACAGAGTGAGTTCCAGGAAAGGCGCAAAGCTACTCAGGGAAACCCTGTCTCAGAAAAAAACAAAAACCAAAAACCAAAACCAACCAAACAAACAAACAAAACTGGGATTTTAGCCAGCTGGGGGTAGCACAGCACTCAGAAGCTGGCGGATCTCTATGAGTTTGAGGCTAGCCTGGTAAACAGTGAGTTCCAAGACAGAAAGGAATACACAGAGAGGCCCTGTCTCAAAAAACAAAATAAACAAAAGTGTTTTTTATTGGGAGAAGGGAAAATGCATACACCACTGTGTGCATGTAGAGGTCAGAGGACAGCCTGCAGAAGCCAGTTATCACTCCTTCAGCCATGTGGGTCCTAGGGACAGAACCCAGTCATCAGGCTTGGTGACAAGCTTACTTTTCCACTGAGCATCTCACCAGCCCCTAAATTGCCTTTTTGGAAGTCCAAAGCCTCAACTTAATAACCACAATTTACACAAAAACAATGGATGATGTTAACCAGTAACTTGATATAAAATATACAACTAGCCAAAAAACCCAACTACAACAGCCAGGTCCTCTGTCCCCTACACACACACACACACACACACACACACACACACACACTTCTCACTCTGTAGTCCTGGATAGCACAGAGCTCCCCGTGTAGACCAGACTGGCCTTGAACTCACACAGTTCCCCCTAAAGCTTTGAATAAAGGAGTGCCAAACACCAGCCCATTAGATTCCTTTTCATCTAAATAATTTCCAATCTCCATTGTTCAGTGGGGCACAAATTCTATTTACTTTCGTGTTTGTTTTGAGGTCACGTGAGCAGTTTGTTTTCTGTCTGATCCGTGTTTGCCTGTAAGTCGAGGCTTGTGCGATCTTCTCCTTGGTTGTCACTGATTGACAGGTACCTCTGATGTTTTAGGAGCCTCTCAGCATGCTGTCCATGTAAACTTTGCATGTCATGACATGATTTTAAACTCTAGACATCATTTCCTGTTTCCTGCTTCATTTCCCACTGGACTTCTAATATTTGCTTCAGTTCCAAAGTTATGATATCTGATCAAACTAAATCTCCTGACACACTTTTTGTATTTTATTTATTAAATATTTACTTTGTCTCTGTGTGTGTGTGTGTGTGTGTGTGTGTGTGTGTGTGTGTGTGTCTGTGTGTGTGTCTGTGTCTGTGTGTCTGTGTCTGTGTGTGTGTCTGTGTCTGTGTGTATGTCCACATGTGGTGGCCAGAACCCAGGTGGCAGTCAATTATCTTTGTCAGGAGACTGAGGGATGGGTCACTGTGTTTAACACTTTCTTCAACTGTTTTCATTATAAATAAATCAGTAAAATACAGACCACTGCCACTAGGAATCTCTCCAGGAATGCTCCATGATGGAGAGATTTCAGAATAACATTCTCATTATATTATAACATCAGTCTCCCTGCATGGAAACTTCATGAGAACAGCAGCACTCAAGGAGACTCTCATCCCATCAAAGGCAGCAACCAAAGAAAACACTTTGTAAAGACAGATGGCTGTCAGGCAGCAGAGACCAGCCACTAGCCGTACTGCTCCTCAGGATGATGGGCCTGACAAACCAAAGACTGGCCATAAACAGCAACCTAGGACTGTCCCCACATCAATGTTGTTCAAGAATCTGTGTCACCTCATCTAACTTGTGAGATTATGATACAGAACTCTCAACAACAGATTTAACGGCTCTGAAAAGAAGAGGCAGTGGTCATGCCCTTTACGGGGCCACGCTGAACGGACTTTCCTCCAGAAAGCTTCATTTCTCATCTCATTAAACAGAATAGACAGGAAATGTGGTTGAGACTAATCCCAGTTCATCAAACTATCCATCCCAGCAGCCTCTGCACATAGCCGCCCCAGCATGAAAACAGATCAAAGCATCCCTCGGTCATCAGTAAAATCCTGCTCTGCCTAATGTTGGACCAGCTGTCTCATGAGCCTCAGGTTCTCCATGAGGGGTCCAGGAATTGTTACCAACACACAAGGTGATCTCAAAGTTAAACACATTTTGGTTGTTTTGAGACAAGGCCTTAGTATGTAGCCTGGAACTCAAGACCTCTTGCCTCAGCCCCTGTGCTAGGACGACAGACAAGTACCTCAGTGCCAGATTTCAGGGACTCTATCTGGAATGTCTCACAGATAACACAAAGCCAGATTCTAGAAACTTCAGTAGTTTTCCACTCTATACATTTACTCTTTTTAGTCATAACCATTCAACTTTAGATCAAGAGAACAATCCCTCTTCTTTGACCTTTTTTGCCCTCTAGCTTCATGTACCCAAAATATCTTCTCCTTGTACAAGGACTTGTTGTTTCTGATTTCATCACCTTACATCAGGTTTATCTCTGTAATCCTAATTTATCTCTTTTTTATTTTTCAAGACACATGTAACTTTGGCTGTCCTGGAACTCACTCTGTAGACTAGGGTGACCTGGAACTCTGCTGGGATTAAAGGCATGTGCCACCACCTCCTGGCTGTAACCTTAATTTCTAATAAAATCCATAAAATCCATCAGATAGCAACTTGCTAGCTTTCTTCCATCACTGTGTGTATAAGCAGCCTTCGGTTCTTTGGAAACACATCTCCTCACCACAGTGTGGTCCCTTCCATGTCCAGAGCAGTCCAGCAAATGCAGTGGCCATATTTCCCATTCCACACAGAGCCAAGGTGCTCACAGCAGTTTGCTGATTTTCCAACAAACCATGAGCCTGGCTCTAGTTCTAATTATAAAACTTAGCAAACACAGCTGCCACAAGGCATCCAACTAAACCTTTCATATATCTGAAAACATGAGCAGGTGGAAGATGTTTCTCTTCTGTTTTTGGTCTTTTTTTTTGGGGGGGGGGGCTGCCACCCAGCTCCCAAGTAAATCACGGATGCTTATTCTTACTCATGAATGCCCGGCCTTAGCTTGGCTTAGTTTCTAGCCAGCTTTCCTTAAATTAACCTATCTTTTGCCTCTGGGTTTTACCTGTTCTTTTACTTCTGTAAATCTTACTCTTACTCCATGGCTTGCTGCATAACTAGGTGGCTGGCCCCTGGAGTCCTCCTTCTCCTTTCATTCCTAGATCAGGTCTCTCCTCCCAGATTTTCCCCTCTATATAGTCTCTCTGCCTGCCAGCTCCACCTATCCTTTCTCCTGCCTTGGCATTGGCCATTCAGTTCCTTATTAGACCATCAGGTGTTCTACACAGGCACAAGTAACACAGCTTCACAGAGTTAAACAAATGTAACATAAACAAAAGGAACACACTTAAAGTAACATTCTACTACACTCTTCCCAGCACCTGTCAATGCCACTATTCTGTCTTGTCTCCACTTAAGCCATGGTGCCTCATTCACTCCTTCATGGCACTTGGGACATTGTTCTATGCCCCTGAATCTACTAGACCTTGCTACACAGAGATGGTACAGTGCCTACTTGTCATCAGCCCAGTCGCTGGTCACTGCTTCTCAGTGTATTGTAACCAGGCAAAAGACTCCCTGGCCAATGCAAACAGAGGCCAACAGTCCTCTCTTTAGAAGAGCTTCCTGTGCGTTCAGTCAGTAAAGGTGACACAATGCCTCCTAATGCTCAGGTCACTGTTACCCTGTCAGACCACCTTGCTCAGATACACAAGATCAGCTCGAGGAGCAGATGCTCGTGAATCTCCTCCACTCACTTCGTCATGCTGAAAAGATTACTAAAGATACGCTGGGAAAGTTTCACCTCAGCTTTATGGTCACTTAGTTTATTAGCATCAGGCCAGAACTGTTCTCTAAACACAGCCTGTCACTGAGGGAGTTCAGGAAAGACACCAAACACTGCAGTGCATCAACACAGGGCAAGGCTTCCAAATCTTTGGTCTATTTGAAGACCAAGGAACTCAGCTGTGAGCAAACCTCTGTGAATGAACTCCTGCTAAGACTGGAGCCAAGCCAGTGGGGCGCCACTACTTGGGAGGCTGAGGCAGGGACATCACTAATTGGGAGATAGACAGACAGGCAGACAGACAGACAGACACACACACACACACACACACACACACACACACACACAGTGAGAGAGAGAGAGAGAGAGAGAGAGAGAGAGAGAGAGAGAGAGAATGAATTTCACCATACCTACCTTGCTACAAACCATCTTCTGTTCAAGTGCCCAAACATCTCCCTCCAAACTGTCTCTTCTGTATTCCTCATCCTTCCATCCTTCCTTCCATCCTTCTACCACCTTGCCTTTCTTGACTGACCTCCCGATTATTGCCCTTAGTGTTAGCTCCATTGCCTGTGTATCCAGTTTCATGTCTGATTACCATCATCTACCAGAGAGGAGAACCTCAGCACAAAGCCTGGTTAAGACCAGAGGATCAAAGCTGAGGCTTGTTACACATGCAGGTTCAGGGTGTTTTGCCTTCTCCCTTGTATACATCTCCAGTGGCTTACTTCTTCCTCGCTCGTGCAGAGAGAAAAGCACTCACAGAAAGGGAGGCTTTCTCCATAGCTGCAAATTTCCTTCTCTAGTTAGCTTTCAAAATAACAAAACAAGCAGTTTCCCAGCATAGCTGACACCAGGCTAGGGCCCACCAACAGCAGAAGCTGTGCACACTCACAGATACACACTGCTCTGCTTGAGTTCAATCAAGGCACAAGGTAGACAACACCACCCCTGATCCAAGGGCTCAACTTCTCCACTACTCACTGGGCTTTCAAAGCCTGCATGCTAATTTACAATTCATCCCAGAGCTTCCATGGTATTTTAAAATCCTTTTTGTACTAGCACCATCAAGCAATCAATTTCTCTTCCCTAAACAATGTATTTGTCAAATGAGAGAGAGGTTTTTTAGATTTATTTCTATTTATGTATTTCTGTGTGTGCAGTGCCTGCAGAGCCCAGAAGAGGGCATCAGATCCCCTGGAGCTAGAGAACATTTGGTTGTGAGCCTACTGATAATAGATGCCAGGAACCGAACTCAGACTCTACCAAGAACAGTGCATGCGGTTAACTACTAAGCCATCTCACCATCTGGATTTCCTTCTTAATAAAGTTTCCCAAGATAAAAATTAGCAGTTTCCTCATGGTCCCAGAAGTATAAGCTCAAGAGAGGAGACAGCCTCACCTGAGCCAGTGCCCTGGTTTCCCGTTTCAGTTTTTCTGCTTCAGGAAAACAGCCCTCTAGCAAAGAAAGCTCTTCAAGTTCTTCACTCCTTCTTTCTAGGTCCTGCCACAGAAGGAGGGTCACATGATTGCTCTTCCATGTTAGCTTTATGCTTCACAGGGAGCTTTAAAATGCATGTGGCTGAATACATAGTTCCAAACTAAACAGTCCAGTTAGCTTGACTAAAGTGCTAACACTGAGACTTCTCAAACAGTAGCTTCAAAGTGGCCCTTTAGATGTTTGAGGGCACCTTTGGGGTCTGAGATCAGTCTGTGTGGGATATTCTTTGCCCTGCGGTGCACGATACAGCCTCGGGTGTCTGAACAGGAATCAAGGCAGTGGTCTCACCTGCACTAGCTAGGGCTAGGACCGTGAGATGGAGCGGTGGCCACACACAGACCATCCTGATGGAGGGGGCAGTGATTAATTCTACTAAATCCTAACCCTGAGAATCCAACTTTAACACTGTGTGTGCTAGAATGGAAAGAGGCATTGACACTCCTCTACACACCAAAGGCAACAGTGCCCCTAGAAATAATCTCTATGATTGAGTGTTTTGGTAGATATGCTCTCAGAAACATACGAACTGAACACAACAGGTCAAGGATATAAATCAAATATTTGTGTGGAACAACAAGGTTCAGCATTCAAGCAGAAATTCAGATAAAAAAAAACTGCACCTGGTGAACAGCAAATCTTTAAAAACTTCTAATTTGACAGGCAGTAATACTAACAGGTGATTATTTTTTCTTTGAAACGGGGTCTCACTATGCAGCCTTAGCTGGCCTGGAACTTGCTATGAAAATTAGGCTACCTCTGCTACCTGAGTGCTGGGATTCAAGGCATGTACCACCACACCTAATACATAAGTGATATTTTGATAATGGAGAATAAGACAGGTCAACATTTGGAAGTAAGTCACTGACCAGTATGTTCTAGGAAAACAGCACATGATGTGACAGAGCAGTGCTCGGAAATCAATCTGTTCAGAGGCAAAGAGCAATACTTGATTGCCAAGGGGTGTGTGCCCACTAACAGGTGTGTGCACACTAATGGGGTGTGTGCACACTAATGGGGTATGTGCCCACTAATGGGGTGTGTGCACACTAATGGGAGTGTGTGCCCACTAATGGGGGTGTGTGCCCACTAACGGGTGTGTGCACACTAATGGGGTGTGTGCCCACTAATGGGATATGTGCCGACTGATGGGTGTGTGCCCACTAATAGGGGTGTGCCCACTGATGGGTGTATGTCCACTAATGGGGGTATGCCCACTAATAGGGGTGTGTGCCCACTAATGGGGTGTGTGCCCACTAATGGGATATGTGCCCACTGATGGGTATGTGTCCACTAATGGGATGTGTGCCCACTAATGGGGTGTGTGCCCACTAATGGGTGTGTGCCCACTAATAGGGGTGTGCCCACTGATGGGTGTATGCCCACTAGTGGGGGTGTGTCCACTAATGGGATGTGTGCCCACCAATGGGGTGTTGCCCACTAATGAAATGTGTGCCCACTAATGGGGTTTGTGCCCACTAATGGGATGTGTGCCCACTAATGGGGTGTGTGCCCACTAATGGGATATGTGCCCACTGATGGGTATGTGTCCACTAATGGGATGTGTGCCCACTAATGGGGTGTGTGCCCACTAATGGGGTTTGTGCCCACTAATGGGATGTGTGCCCAGTAATGGGGTGTGTGCTCACTAACGTAGCTTCAGATTCCACATTGTGAAGCTCACTTGTAAGGCTGGGGAGGGTGCCACGTGCCCATGGTCCCAGCTACTCAGGAAGCTGAAACAGGAGCGTAGCCGGAGACTGAAGTTTGATTCTGTCTTCAGCCACACGGCACAGCTCTGTCACACAGAGGGCACAGCAGCAGCAGTCAACATTTGCTTAGTGGAGGTGCAGTGTCCAAGAATTTCACAGTATCTGGAAGGCTAGGAGGGCATTTTCCCACTTTGTGGATGTGAGCACATGTGAGAGGTGCGTGCATATGTGTATGTGGGCATGTGGGTGTGTGTTTACACAGGCAGATGTTGACAGAAAGTGTTGTTCCCTGGTCACTCTCTGTCTTGAGGCAGGGTCCCTCATGAAATGGAAGCTCATCAGTTTGGCTAGGCTAGCTGGCCGTGAGCTGCAGGGATCCGCCTGTTTCTGCCCTCAGTGCTCCAGGCAGCCCATCCACCTGGATTTTCATGTAGAGCTTAGACTGCACGGTTTCAAGGCAGGCACTCTCCCACCTAAGACACCTCGGAGCCCTGTTGCATCCTTTCCCCCAATTCTGTAGTCTATCTGTGCAAGATGAGCTTTTCTTCATATTTCTGCTGAAACATCTAACAAAATGCTGGCATCAACATGAGAGCCCAGGTGTCTTCTGGTGAGCTAGATGCTAAAGAGATTTTTTAAAACATGAACGATGCTGCCAGGTACAGTGACATGTGCCTTTAATCCCAGCACCTGAGAGGCAAAGGCAGACAGATCTCTGTAAGTATGAAGCCAGCTTGGTCTACAGAGTTCCAGAACAGCCAGAGCTGCATAGAGAGACCACCCAACCTCCTTTTAAAATCAGTGACATTCGTGCGCCTAACTGAAAACGTGTGCGGTGATGGCTGATGTTCACAGTAGGGCTGGGTATTGCTGCAGCTACAGACCCGGCTGGGGTGGGTATTAGCACGGCTGGCACTGTGGCTCACACTCACCTTCTTTTCCAGCTGACGCCATTTCTCTTTCTCAATCCGCTGTGTTTCTAGCCTCTCCTGTTCTTCTTTTTCAAATTTCAGTCGAGCCTCCTCTGAAGAGCCAAAGAGAAGTCAAGAGCTAACTGCAGATGTTCAACCACAGTGTTTTAGATTCTCGTTTCATTTTGTTTACTGAGACAGGGTTCTCTGTAGCTTCGGAGCCTGTCCTCGAACTCGCTCGGTAGACCAGGCTAGCCTCGAACTCACTGAAATTCACCTGTCTCCGTCTCCTGAGTGCTAGGACTAACAAAGGCCAGCAGGATGATTCAGATGGCAAAGGCACTTGCCACCAAGCCATCTACTGACCCGAGTTTGATTCCTAGATTCCCATGTGAAAGGAAAGAACTCCCAAGAGTTGTCCTCTGGCTTCCATGCATATGGCAAAGTACCAGTGCCCTCAATAAATAAACAAACCTAAAAACATCAGTTAGAAAACAAAAGAATGTGCTTTACTACCTACAAAAGATAAAGTATACATTAAAAGTCAACAGAGTATTTTTAAAATCTGAATATAAATCTACAGACACTGAATTCTAATATCCCTGGCTATCAGGAGCACTCAGATTTTAAAAACTGCTTTCTAATATTTCAATCGGCCAATATTTTTATCAATGTTTAATTTAAATAAGTGACAAATAGGCCAGGCGGCGGCGGTGGTGCACGTCTTTAATCCCAGCAGCACTTGGAAGGCAGAGGCAGGTGGATCTCTGTGAGTTCAAGGCCAGTCTGGTCTACAGAGTGAGATCCAGGACAGGCACCAGAACTACACAGAGAATCCCTGTCTCGAAAAAACAAACCAAAAAATGGCAAATAGATATTGTTAAACATAAAAAAGTTGGGCTCAGGAGTTAAGAGCATGTACTGTTCTTGTATAGAGCCCCAGTTCAATTCTCAGCACCCACATCATGCAGCTCACACTTCCTGTAACCAGCTGCAGGGGATTGAACACCTCTGGCCCCTGTGGGTGCCTGAAGTCACTGGTGCATACCCACATTCAGACGTACACATACACATAATCAAAAATAAATAACATAAATCTTAAAAAAAACAGCTTTAAAAATAGTTAAGCTGTTGTACATACTTTGCTAGTGTGTATTTCTCATCTTTAATAAATTTCAGACTTCTTACCACACAATCAGCACTAATGTCCCTATTTTCATTAGTGAATTATAAATACTTCATAGCAGCCTTGACAAAATTAGCAAATTAAAATATGGGCTGAGCAGCTGGATGTGAATTCTGATAAGCAATTTTTTTTTGTTAATTTAAATACAGCCAAATATTGTGTGGGGTAAAAGGTCAAAAGATCAGCAGATTGTCAGAGACAGGACTTTCCCAAGTCCTGAACTCTGTATGGCAGCATGGCTTCCGTGCACACTCGGATCTGACTGTGTGGTCTGAACATGCACTGATGGGTCTTTCTGAGTACACACTGCATTGTAGAAATCCATTATAAAATTAAAGCCTGTTGAAAACGCTGAGTGGTTGTGTTGATATCATCTCTGGCTAATGTTCCGGGCTAGGTGGTCTGGCGCAGCATCACTATCAGCCTCTGACTAATGGCCTGTGCTACACGGCATCGCTATCAACCTCTGGCTAATGCCCCATATTCTAGGTGGTCCAGCACGGCCTTCAGTACCTTCCTCCTTCAGGCGTCTCTCTTCTTCCTCCTGCAGCAGCCGAAGTCGCTCAGCTTTGGTGATCTTTTTCTTGTTGGCAGACTTAACGAAGACCACAACATTAAAGAGGCTGTGAGCACAAGTCATTTAAGAACGCGTCCCTTCAAACAGTAATTATGAGCTTCTGGAGTGATGGCCAACAGGCAAGCACACTACTGCTCTTCCTAGCACCAGTGCCAGGCAGTTCGCGATTGCCTGTGACTCCACTCCAGGAGATTTAATGCCCTCTTCTGGCCTCTTCAGGCACCAGTGGTGAATATAAAATCACACAGGCCCACACACATACACATATATTAAAAAACAAATTTTAAAAAATAGCAATTATGAAAATAATTATTGATTTTATGAAACCAATTTTTCATGTATATTAATTCAATAGGTAAGACAGCCAATTAGTACCCAGCATAGACTCTGGCACTGCAGAGATTAGTCTGAAAATAAACAAGAAAAATAATCATATAATCATACAAAGAATGTGTGATTGAAGTAACTGTTGAGCTTCCAATGATGGAAACAAGGAAAACACCCATGATGAAAGTCTGAAACTACACATCTATAAACATCGAAGATATTTCTACAACCAGCAAGCTTTTAGTTACTTTGTGAGTTTAGAGGGAGGAGAGATTCTTTTGTCACACAGGTCAAGTAAAGGTCTATAAAGCAAGTGCAATTTCAGCTTGTGTTCAAGGAATCTTTACATTCAGGGGAAGGTGACATCAGGGCCATGCAGCCACCAGGGAGGGAGCTGGAGACCAGCAAACTCAGCGGGATCCGGGAAGACCCACAGAAGGGTCAGGGTTGCAGGTGCAGAGGCTGGAGCTCCTGCTGAGGTGGAGAGGAGCATGGCAGTGCATCCTAGTAACTGCTCCACAAACACAGAAAGCATGCAGGAATATTTCCTGAAAAAAGTTTACTTGTATAAACACTCAGTACATATTCACATAAGCATTCCTTCTGAGTCATCAAGAGCCCATGTGTTTGGAGATTCAGTGGGCTTCCACATGCTTATTCAACAAACACTAATTCCACTCCATGGTAGAGCATTTGCCTAGTGTACACAAGGCCTCAGAAGACATGGTCCTGGTCATAAATATATCACAGGCTGAAAGGAGGTAAAGGTACTTGCTGCCAAGCCTGATGACCGATCTCAGTTCAATCTCTGGGCCCCACATGGCAGAAGGAAAGAGCAGACTCCTATAAGTTGTTTTCTGACTGACACGTGTGTCTTGACACGCTACCACATCCAATCCAGGGAGCTACTACATTTACTGTTCAGGAATAACTCCATGGGAAAGTCTGCATATGTTCTCTATAGATGGGATTTCCCAAATATTTATTTCTTTATCACCAAGCATTCCAAGACACACAGTACACGTTATTTATTACCACATTTAATTTAAAAAATTATTGGGCTGCAGAGATGGCTCAGAGGTTAAGAGTACTGGCTGTTCTTCCAGAGTCCTGAGTTCGGCTCAAAACTATCTGTATTAAGATCTGGTGCCATCTTCTGGTGTGTAGGAATACATGCAGGCAGAATACTGTATACATAATATATAAATAAATATTTTTTAAAAATTATATGTGTATGAGTGTTTGCCTACATGTATGTCTGCATATCATGTGCATGCCTGGTGCTCACAGACGCCAGAGAGGGTGTCAGATCTCCTGGAACTAGAGTTACAGAGCTGAGAGCCCCATGTGGATGCTGGGAACCAAACTCAGGTCCTCTGCAACAGCATCAAGTGCTCATCTCTCAAACCCCCATTATCCACTCCCCACACCCCTTTTCTGACACAGACCTCATTGCATAGCTGAGGTTGGATTAGAACTTGTGGTCCTCTGGCACTGGGATCGCAAGAGAGCACCACCACACCCAAGCTTCTGGTCACACTACTGAAGAAGAGTCTCAATCTGTTTGATTTAATCCATGAGTACAGGACCCACAGACAAGGAGGGTTGGATGTAACTGAGTTTCCGAGGGAGAGCGGTAGGAAAATCTATGGAGAACGGACCACTGAGAGATGCTTTAAAGCAGGTACATCAAGCCTATGCTCCTGTTATGGTCAGAGAGGTAAACAAAGAGTTCTGACCACAGACAGAACTATGATGAGATCAAGATGCTTTTTGCATTCCTGAAAAAGGCAGCTACTGCTGAGCCCCACAAACTGCTGCTTACAGGACTTCAGGCCCAGTGTGATCAGTTTGGATATTTCATGACTAGGACAAATGCAGCTGCTATTTAACCATTTTATTATGCTTTATTTTGGGGGACAATGTCTGGCCATACATAGTTGTTGTTCTTTTGTTTTGTTTTTGTCTTTGTGGCACAGGCTGTCCTCAAACTCATGACCTTCCTATTTCAAACTCCACTGTAGCTGGGATTACAGGTGTGAGACACCATGCCACACTTGAAAAGTGATTAAAAAAAATAGAAATGAAAAAAAAAATTTTTCAAGTAAACCCGAATCTACTGATAAGCTAAATCTGGCCTGTAACTAAGGATTACAATTTCTGCTTTAAAGTATCGATCTATAAAGTAAAGAGGGAAAAGACATCCAAACGTATCAGGTAGCATGTTCTTTAGCCAACCTCAATATTCCAGACACATGGGGTAGTGTGTTCTTTAGCCAACCTCAATTTCTGCCCTGTACAAATGAACACAGAAAACTGCCAGCATGTGCTGCCCTGCAGTCCCTGTGTCACTCACAGCAGGTCTAGAACTATATTTTAGGTTCATCTGGAGTAAGGAAAGGAAGGTCTAACTCATCATATTCTACAGTGGACATAAAAACTGAAGCCTCGAATCCAGGTACAGGTCAGAACTAAAGGCAATTTATAAATTGTGTCTTTTTCAAACTAGAAATATCATCAAATGTGAGATACATCTGTAACTGTGAAGAATTATCCCATGATGTAAGTAACTATTATCTAAAAGGTGAGCTTATTAAATTCTATAAAGTATAATTAGAAAATTATTTTAAAATTCCATAAGAATTTCATTTATACATATTCATAAAACTATCTATTTTGGAAGCATAATTTCTACATACCTTTTTTGGTTTGGGACCCTAAAAAGTTGGGAAACAAAAGCATTGACATATTTTAAAAAGAATTCGGATACTTTCAACAAAGCATGGCTTAAAACATTAACTAGGAGAAGCTGGCGAAGGGCCCAAGGGGATGGATGCTCTTTGCACTTCTTCGTCACCTTTCTGTGACTCTTGAGTTCCTTTAAACTGAAAAGACGCTGCAAAAGCAGCCAGAACAAACTGAAAGCTCCAGCAGGAAAACTCACAAGATGTCCCCCTGAAGCATCTTTCTGAAGTAGAGTCAACACTGCTTACATCAGCCCAAGAGTCTACAAAATGAGCGACAAAGGACTAATTGAAAGGATTCTCCAAATCCCCACAACTTACTATTTGTACTACATCAAATTTGCAAATTTGGGGACTGTCTCATAAAGGAACCTTTCTATTACATAAGATGGTTTTAATAGGGATGCAATCAGTTTTGTTTGTTTGTTTGTTTTGTTGTTTTTTGGTTTTTTTTTTTTTTTTGAGCTGAGGATCGAACCCAGGGCCTTGCACTTGCTAGGCAAGCGCTCAACCACTGAGCTAAATCCCCAACCTGCAATCAGTTTTTTAAAGTTTGCCAATCAATGATAAAATGAAGACTGTCCAGCCACATGTTTTAAAGTTATCTGCCCATTTTGGAAAGTATAGTATTTCAATACTGATTTACAACTACAAGCATTTCTGGGCAATACTGTTTGTAAATTCCTGAGCATTCCTGTCTGTCCATCAGCTTTCTAGTAAAGAATTTGTAAGGGACCGTGTTGGTATAAGTTACACATTTTACATATCTGAAGAGCTATAGGAAATACTGGTTCAAGCCATAAGAAAATCCTTGTAATATGCAGGTGCTGAAGTCAGAATCCGTCAAATGACATCTTCTGAAGGGGCATACATTTCAGAAATTCACCCCATAGGTATTTAGTGGTGATTTACCTGGAAGGCACTCTGAAGTCCAGCTAGAGCTACAGAGAGAACAATGGTGGCTTTGCTCTCACTTGATTTTTACAACTGGCTTTTATCCTGGCTATGCATTCCCTATCACACTGGTTAACACACTTCCATCTTGAAACAAACACTTGGTGGCAGACTATATAAACATCCCTGCCCTGCTCTCAAGTGGCCATTCTTAAAGAGGATGGGCACATTCTTATCTCTCACTAGTATTTCTAACATGACTCTGGTTTGGGGAAAGTTCCACCCTTCTTCTTCACGTAAACATCAGAGCCACCAAGGGGTAAAACTGTTCTCAAAACTTAAGCATTGAAGGGTGTCGCTGCTTTTTGAAGGATACACTTTTTGAGAAATCCATACTCCTGGACTTACAGTGTATGTAGTCACTTCCCTTCCTGTTTTATAATTCCTTAGACTGAGGGGTTGAATTATTTCTTTTCAAATCCACACACTCAAATCTTAGCTTCTTGTATGTCAGCATTTGACCTACTTAGAAAAAGGGTCAATGATGATTTCACCAAATTAAGATGACCTCATATTGGAACTGGGTGCACCTCTGGATCAATATGGCCAGTACCCATATAGAAAAAGAAATGTTGAATACAGGCCCTCACAAAGAAAATAAACATCATGTGAAAAAAAAAATGAGGTCACACTGCTACACCCCAAGGAACTATTAGAAGTAGAGAGATCTGGATAAATCCCCCCAGGCCAACGCTCTGACCTCAGACGTTCAGTCTCCAGAATGGTGAGGTAGACGGTTTCTATAATCCACTATGTTTATGGTGCTTTGTTCCCTGGAAACCCCATGAGACAGAAGATTTGAAGTCATGACTTTCTGGAATCTACATTTTAAGCAAATCCCCCAATGGCTTGGCTTGGAAGTAAAGACTGCATGGTTAAGTCTTTGAGAAACAGTGCTAGGCAGATCTAGGAAAAAGAAACTCAAGCCCACATTTCGATGAAGCCAACAAGTGCATATTCTTGTAATTTGCCAGCAGTTTTAACTTAAGACCCACTGGAGTTTTGCCAGGGGAGTCCTCCACTACCCATTTCCTCCCACCACGTACAGAAAATGAACATTTATAAGAGGTTGAAAAGCAGCACTCTTTCTTTCCCTACCCTTATAACCTATTTACTGCTCCAGATATACCACTGTTACCATGGTAAAGCTGTGGCAGTCACTCTGCTTAATCTGCCTGCTGCAGGAGGGCTGTCATACTTTGTCTCTGACTTCCAGCCAGCAATCTTAAAGAATGTACACTGAACGTCCATTACAAAACGAGCAATTGCATTCTCCAAGTCCAACGAATGTGACAACAGACTGCTCTTGGTGGAGAATGGAAAACAGTACATGTCGTTAGTTCCATGCTAGTCTGTCTCCTTGGTGAAGATGGGAGAGTTGGAATACAAGAAAAACAAAATGGTAAGCTTTATTATATTGAATGAGTATAGGCTGACTACCTGAAATCAAAACAATTTAGGTTCCTTCGAAAGACCACTCAAAGTAACTTCAAAGCTGACTAAGCCATCCACTGCTGGTCTGAAAACATTCCTGACAGGTTGCATCGCCTTGAACGTGCATCACCAGAAGTTACTAGGTAAGGACCAAGTTTCAAGTATAGTTACAGGAGAGATGGGGATCCCGCCACCTCAGGTTTGCACAAGCTGGTTTGGGGCTGCGCCCGTCCGCCTGCTCCCCTCCTGTCAATCGGGAGCCTGTCCACCTTCAGCAGCGCTGCAGCGAAATCCGCGCTGGCCCCCTCTCGTCTCCCTTATTTTCCCGGCTTACCATGAGAGAAGAAGGACCTTAGCGGAGGGAAAAGTCTGAACTCGACAGTGTCAGAACGCTCACGGTTGTCAGGACGACAGGTCACTCCCACTCGCAAATCCCAGCGCTGGGCGAAGGTCCGCCTGCGCAGTCGCACTGTAGCCTTTCGGTGTGAGTCTGGCTCTTCTCGTAGACTGGTTGCTCAAGCTTCATCCCACTTCCGACGCAAGCCCAGCCCTCACCACTGCTATTACCTAAGGCCGCCCACTTCCGTCTGCTGCCCCGCCGCCACCAAAGAAAGTTACTTCAAGCCCCGCTCACTTCTGCCTGGAGTCCCGCCCCCACCCCCCGCAGAGCTCTCAGCCCCGCCTACTTCCGGCAGGCGCCCCGCCTCTCCAAGGGCGAAGCTGTCAGAGCGTTTACGACCCTGATGCCGCAAAGCGCTGGAGTGCAGCTGTCTGAGCGACTTGTTTTCCGGATCCCGGGGCTGCAGGTGGTGAAGTATGCTTTAGGAGAGGGCGGCTCGTGGGAGGGGAGCTCTTTGTTCTCACACTGTATCCCAGGCTGACCTGGAACTCGCGGGCATCCTCCTGCCTCCTCCTCAAAGCTGGCCTCACAGCCAGCCCGGCTCTGTAAAGGGGTTTCTCCCTCGCTTCTGTGCGCCGGGGCAAGCCATTCCCCGGGAATCTGGGGAAGAAATGGCTCCAGCCCGCGACTGGGTGAAGCCGTCGGCTCTGAGCAGGTCCCTAGGATGTCACTTGGCCGTTTAGGCAACTCCACACAAGAGTTGAAAGCGACTTGAATTAATTCCCGGACAAACTATTCCGGTGAAGACAGCTAAGGTCCAGCAAGCCCTTATTGTCTCAACGTCAACGACTCAGTTGTACTGTTGTGGCAGTCTTCAGAATTTGAGCCCCTCCCCATATGAAGAAATGGCACCTTACACCAACAGGAAAGGACAAGGAACCGAGTCAGTTCTTTGTCCCAACCTCAGCTTAAGACCGGCCTAACCTAGTAAACACAAGATGACTAAATTTAATTCCAATTTAATGTTCTATCCCTTACACACTCACTGACTAAATAATGTTCTATTCAGAAGTCGTACTGACAGCTAGTTTTTGTGAGTTAAAGTTGTTGGTTGCTTAACAGTTATGACCTTACTTACTGCCCTCCGAACCTTGGTAACCAGCTTAAAAAATCCACTGCATACAAGTTCAAACTTAGCTTACTATAGCTGTTGAGTAGGGAAGTTAGCTTTTGTTTTGAATTGTTCAGTAAAGCTACCACTATTGTTTCGTGATACCTCAGTCCTAACTAGAATAATTATCTTAAAATGGTGACTTAGGAGGGAAGGCCTTACTCAAAACCATTATCAACCTCTCCCCTAAGGAAGAGGGAAATGAACAGTGGAGATGTATTAGAGTCCAGGCAGCAAGACCATCCATGTTTAGAAACCCTTAGGCTGTAAGTGGGTTTCCTTGGGCTTCATTGTCCTCTAGTCCATGTCCAGGCTTAGTAAATGGTAGGAAGGCTGCTTTCCAGTCTCTATCTTCCCACAGTTGTACTTCTAAATGTATAGATCCACCTCCTTTCATGTCCTTTGTGCCATCTACCAAGGCACATGCCTGCTCCCTCTCGGATTGCACAGCCTCTGGGAAATCTGTTGGGATAGCTGTTCCAGTGCAGTTTGAAGAAATACTGGTTAAGCCCAGTCTACCAGACACACCCTAGGAACTATTTAATAATACACTGCCTTTCCTTCTCCATTTCCTGTCACTTGACCTCATGGGGCAATATAACACCATTAGGCATCAAGTCCTTTTCCTAGAAAATAATAATGTCCTACTAAAATAATCCCTTCATTCCAGACAATCTTAATTCCTTTGCCCAAAGTTTCTAGGGAAAAAGGGGGTAGGAGACTGCAATTCCTTGCCCACTACACATATCCAAGCTCTCAGTATAGTGGGTAACTTCTAGCCATGTACTCATCCAGCTTTGATAACTTCCAAGACTTCATGCAGACAGTATTTGTTTCCTAGTTTGGAAATCAAAGGAAACTGTTTTTTTCCTTGCAGCAAAAATAAACTCAAAGTTCCCCAAAATCTGGGGTAGAGAGACAGCTTGGTGGTTACGAGCACTGGCTGCTCTTCCAGAGGACCCAGGTTCAATTCCCAGCACCCACATAGCATCTTACAACTCTCTGTAGCTCTAGTTCCAGGGGATCTGACACCCTCACACAGGCAGAAGAGACTCCAATGCACACAAAGTAAAAATAAATGTTAATAAAATAAAATTTAAAAAATCATCCCAATGCCAGTGGTGGCTCACGCCTTTAATCCCAGGACTCCAGAGAAAGAGCCAGGCGGATCTCTGTGAGTTCGAGGCCAGCCTAGTCTACAGAGCGAGATCCAGGATAGGCACCAAAGCTACACAGAGAAACCCTGTCTTGAAAACAAAACAAAACAAAATTCCCCCAAATCAACTGTATTACAAATTAACATTAAAAGAACCAGATTAACCCACTTTGACCATGCTAGCTACATTTTTTTGCTAGGTGAATTTTTTTTATTATTAGCACCTGCAGGGAAAACTACTGGAAAGGACAGCTAAGCCAGGGTTCAAGCTTTCACAAATTACAAATGTCAATTAAAGGAGGCTGTGCTTTTTGCTGACATTAAACGGGCTATAATTTGCTGTCAAATTTTTATCTATATAAATTTAATTTTAAGCCACATAGTTTTAACAGTCATTCTTCAACAAAGATTATACCCCACCCGCCCCTGCAAAATTGTTAAAAACACTCCAGTTGTTAATTTTGTGGGTTAAGCACACTGGCTTCAGTGCCTTCCAGAATTCCCTAAATCTTCAGGAAAACAATAAAATTTAAAGAGGGGAGAGATGAACGCAGCAGTAAGACTTTCGAAGCTGGAGAGCGCGGGTGACTATGACTCAGCACCCCAGAAAACTTAAGTGGACACCATAATTCTTAAAGGGGCACAGGTAGAATTAATTCGGGTCTGTACAACTCAGCACTATTATTAGTATTTCTTTAAGACAGTATCCCTATGTAACTTCAATCATAGCTCTCCTTAAACTTGGGATCGTCCCCTGCCTCAACCTCCACCTAGCTCAGCACAATTATCGTTTGAATATGATGCTATAATTTCAAGAATCTCCCATCTTCTGCTAGTTAGTTGTAAAATAAATTTAATTAACCTTAAAAAAAGAAACTACTTTGAATTTTTTGTTTTTGTTTTTCCTGAATAATTCAGTCCAAAGGTCGTTAGGTAGCACTAAGCAAAGTTGCAGCCAGAGAAGGGCTGGTAAGTGGGTGCCTTAAGAATTCAAAAGGAAGCAGGTCTCAGGAAAGAGTGGTTTGTACACAAGAGGACACTGGGTGGAAAGGGTGGAGGCACGACAGCTACATGGTGAGCCTTCCAGGAACAAGGAGGGGAAAGGGGAAGAGAACGTGCCAGATGGTGACAGTAGGGGAAAGTTATGATCCAAAAAAGTGAATTTATTGAGGATAATGGGAACCAGCTTGTTCACTGTTGTGGACACAAGTTTTAGAATTATTGACAGGAAGCTAAAATGAAAATAAATCCTGTAATGTGGGAATGAAGTGCTACTGGATTATATAAAGATCAACATAAAAACCACACACATGCATATAGCACTTGGATCTACAGGTGCACACCTTTATTCAGTATTTAAGAGGCCCAAGCTGTCCCCATTGTAGTGAGATTTTAGAACAGCATTTCTCAACCTGTGGGTCACAACCCTTTTGGAGTCAAACTACCCTCTCACACGGGGTGCCTAAAGCCATTTGCATATTAGACATTTACATTGTGATTCATAACAACAAAATTAGTTATGAAGTAGGGACAAAATTTTATGGTTGAGTATCACCATAACATGAACTGTATTAAAGGGTTGCAGCATTAGGAAGGTTGAGAACCACTGTTCTAGTACATCTTGCTTTCTAAAATACCCCATCTATGTGGTGGTTTATAAATCCATTTGCTACTACATGAACTAGGTTCCTGGGAAGAAATAATTTTACAGTGGAGAATACTGGCAAGCACTTTAATAAGCCGGAACAGAACACAATGGAATTGTGCCTAGCTGATAAAGATGCAATGTAAGGGGTTAGAAATAGGAATATAATTTAGGCTTGGTCTGAGGCCTTTCCCAAGCTCCTCTCCTTGGCAGCTTGAGCTACCTAAGCATAAGAAGCATGGTTAACACCATAACACCATGGGTCAACACCATGGTTTACCCTCTGTTCATTATTGTGCATTCTGGTTAGGTGCCAACCTCTTTGATCTCCCACCCAGTTCTTTTAGTCTTTAACTTTCCTTTGTAAACATCTTTCTAGATTTAGACTTAGTGTCTTCCACATGATGAAGTCTAGCCTTGAGAGTGGTATAGACAGCTTTCCTTTTGGTAAGGAAACAGGCTTGGAAAAGTTAAGAGTGCCTAGATTATAAGAGCTCTCAGCACAAATCACCATTCTGGGGGTAGAGGGCTCAGTGGGTAAAACTGCAAAGCAAGGTCTATGTAAAGACTGCGGTCTGTAATCCCAGTGTGCCTACAGGGAGGCAGAGGCAGGAGTCCCTGAACACGGGCCAGCAAATGAGAACATCTCAAATAAGGTTGATGGAAAGGACTGACACCTGTCTGTGGTCAGGGCCTGGGCATGCATACTGTGCAAGTGCACACTTACACATAGAGATGAAAAACAAGCTTACCATTTCCCCAACGTGTAAGATTGGTGATTAAGATTACATAGCAGTTATCTGAAGAAAAAAAAATCTTCCTTTTCTTTAGGTATGTTATGTCTAAAAGTGGATTAATTCCATATTAAATGAAAATGGCCAATTCTTTACGAGGAGAAGTACTGGCTCTTTACAAAAATGTAAGTAACTATGCTGCCAACTTTACAAATATGTTATTATATGACATGGATTGCTTAGAATAGCATCTTTCTTTTTAAAGCTGCTGTATCTTGGACGGGACTATCCAAAAGGAGCAGACTATTTTAAAAGGCGTTTGAAGAATGTTTTCCTTAAAAACAAGGATGTGAAGGACCCAGAGAAGATCAAAGAGCTTATTGCACGAGGAGAATTTGTAATGAAGGAGCTAGAGGCCTTATACTTCCTTAGGAAATACAGAGCTATGAAGCAACGTTACTATTCAGATACCAACAACTAACCAATTGTTGCCACCAACACCTGACTAACAATCAGTGCCTGCTGTTTACGTGTACCAACTATTATAAAATAATTCAATTTACAATGGCAAGATACATGTTTAAAAAACCAGGGTAGCCCTACTGTATTAAAATGTGTTTCAACCTCACTGATACTGAGACCTTTACTCATAATCCTTTATGCTAAATTTTATTATTAATTATATAGTAACTTTAGCACATTTCATGAGAATACAATTTTGAATTTTCTAACATGTAATAATAGCCAATTATTCTTAGTCTACTCCATTTACTGAGACTGTCATTAGCAAATAGTGTCTGACAGGTTTATTATCCTTTAGCTTGTGAGCATCTGGTCTTTCCCCCCATTTAGTATACAAAGTGCATATTCAAGGCTCTCTACAAACACCTCCTCAAAATGATTTGAATGCAGTTATCAAAATAAAACATATGAAGGTGACTTTGATCTTGGCATGCTCTGCAGATGACTGGCATTATGTAGCCATTACTTCTATTATTCTTTGTGCTGCTAGCTCCTCTTATGCCCCAGATCACCTGTCCTGCTTAGGCTAGCTTTCATGAGGAGTAGTAATGTTCCTGTTTCCACCATCAAAGCAGGCATATTTTTGTCTGCCTGAACAGAGGTAATGTGAAGTGGACCTAGCCCAGACAGGACCACAAGTTTAACAAACACTTTTATGTAATATTCTTAGCAACTTTACAAATAAAAAACTTTCCAACTTAAAGCTGCAAAAAGTGTCCGCTTAAGAATTCCCTATCAGCTACCTAGCAGATGTTCCAAATTTCCATCAAGAAACACCCATAGGCAGGCCTGGGGTGTAGTTCAGCATGGAGTGCTTGCCTAACAAACATGAGGCTCTGGATTTGAGCCTCAACCACAATTAAAAATAAGTAATTACACACTTCATAGTCACCATAACTATTTTTATTACATTACAATGATTAGGAGCAGTACGGTTCATGACAAAAATATTACAAATTTCAGATCACTTCACAGCACATACTCCTATAAACATTTAAAAGTTAATTTTAATTAAAAGAGTGGTCATTTTTAAATTTAATGTTTGATATGACCAACATTCCCTAGGTCAGCACAACCAAAGGATGGAAAACAACTGGATCACACTGCATATGCCCCACACACAAAGAAAAAAAAAAAAAAGGAAGGAAGGAAAAAGAAAAGGAAAGAAAGAAAAGGAAAGCACAATGTACAAAATGTGCATGTTTCAGTTTACACTATACAAAAATAGTTCAAATACATTCCAGGTAAACATGTTACATTAGGAAATAGCACTAGTAAGAAATTGGCACTCAAATAAAAATGTGGAAGTGTTTTCAATATGAAGACATGAGACAGTGGAACTGAGGACCTGGAGATAAATCAGCACATAGCCCACTTAGCTGGTTGGGGGTGGGTGGGTCTGAAACTTGCATTTCTGCAGAGAATTTTATTTTTCCCAAATTAATCTAAAATGCCTACCACCATCCCAAATAGGCACTTCAAACTATTAAACTAAACCACAAACCTGAATCTAATTAATAGCTATTCTTTGAAAACTAATGTACTTCTTTAGAAATAATTTTCATGTTTTGACAGAATTTTACAGCTACTGGGTGTATCTGTTCAATTTTTCAGTGTGGAATTCATGCTACCCAGTATTACACAGAAGTTATTAAATATAAATTCACCTTTAAAGTAACTCTTGGGTCTTAAAAAATGATTACACAATTATCAAGAAGTCACTACTTTTTAACAAATGGAGTTTAAATTTTTATTGCCTACAAAAACCCCTCCTAAATATATACGACTGTTTGGGGAAAAATAATGGAAAAATCAGTGGAATACAAAATGAGATGAATCTGTGCAAACTGTAACTTTTGACATGCCTCACAGAACTTGTATGTATGTTAGACAAAATTGTGCAATGGTGGCAAAGGTCTTAATAATCTATAAAAGTTAGGATCTAAATTCTTATGCAGTGTGACTCAGTCAATAGAGCCTAGAATTCCTCATTGAAAATATTTACTCAAATTGTATTTGTCTGCTATATTCTTCCCACAAACATGTTCATGCCTATGACTGATTTAGCACTGGTTTTCAATTTCAAAAGGACTTAAGGCTATATAGTAACTAGACAGCATTTATGTTTGTTTCTAGGACTTTTTCCCTTAAAAAAAAAATCTCTACAAAACCTTTTTGTTTACAAAGGCTAACCATTCAAAATTTACATAATGGTAATTACCATTACTTCAACACATTGCCCAGAAACATTAAAAATTCAACTGTCTTCAGTAAATATCTGATTATGCACTGCAGCTCCTAAAGTACCCCTGGTCCTTGTATAGTATTACTAATTGTGTTAAGACTTAATATTCTGGTGGTGGTGGTGGTGGTGGTGGTGGTGGTGCACACCTTTAATCCTAGCACTCAGGATGCAGAGGCAGGCTGATCTCTGTCCAGCCTGGTCTACAAAGCAAGTTCCACGGGGCTACACAGAGAAGCCCTGTCTTGGACGCCACCCCCTCCCCAAAGACTTAATATTCACCAAAAGAATGTTCTATGAACATTTATAGAACATTCAGAACATTTCAGAAATCATACTGATTTTGTTTCTTTTATTGCAAATAAACTCAGGTTCCTGCTTATTTGTACCCAAATAAAGCTATTTTAGAAGTCAATATTTAATTTTTATAAGTTTTTTTTTAAATTATTTACTTAAGGAGATAACTAGATTAGGGAATTTCTATTTCTTTAGAAAAATGAAATAATTACATAAAGTAGCTCAATTAAAGAGTTGCCTTGGAATCACAACAAACAATTCTTGCTTAATTGAGAGAAAAATATAAGAGATCAAACTCCTCTGTAAAACTAAAACCATGTATCCTATTATTTCTAGGTCATGTGCCATATACCTTACTAAAGTATTACAGCCCACACTACATACCCCTGGCCAAGGATTATGTCCCTTCTCTGGAGATATGACATCACATCCCCACTACCTTGTGTGTGCCTAGCATAAGACAAGCACGAATAAATGCTGAGTAAATAAATTCTGACTTTAAAAATGAACTTTATGAATGAAACTTAAAGTGTTTTTCACTGTTAGACTGTATTTATTAAAACAATGGACTCTATCAACCAGAATGATACCTAGATGAAGATTAAGCTCTCCTTCCACAGTGTTCTGTCTGTTCACACTAAATTTGAAAATTCCTACCTAGCCATGAGTGGACTGGGCTGCAGACATGAAGTCCAAAGGATCAAGATTAAATTTCTGTAGTGTCCACCTGAAAACCAGCTATTAGTTCAAATCCCACTATGGTTTCTATTGGATTATTTTAAGCCCTGGGAAAGAAAGTCAGCTTTGATGCACCTTCCCTTAGTGGGCAACTTTCATGTAGTTGTTCACTACAGAAATAAAATTTGAAGTATTAAAAGGGGCATATGTTGGAGGGGAGTCCTGAAATTGGAGACTGGATCCTGAAATATAAACTTTACCTCTTGCACAATTTTGCATAAGACTGGCAGTGAAGATGATAATTCATGTAAAAAAGTTACAGATTGTGCTGCGTTTGACAACTCGGTGTATCAATATGTAAACGGACTATAAATTACACAGCTGTGAAGAGTCTTTGAGATGATTTAATATTAAGTAGACAGTGATATACCTAAAATCAGACTTCCAAAAGACAGATATCCAGTCCTCATAGTCCAGTGGATTTTAATTATTTGAAGGAGTGTTTTAAGTGCATTAAAGGGATTGTTTTTTGCTGTTAACTTATCTATTCTTAAAGCATTAGATATTTCTAAATACATATCAAATTTGGGAAGTACTTAGCAATGTTTGTTCAGAGTTGAGAGACTAGTCAACCATGCATTTTCAAACTTTCATACTTCATTTTTTAAAGATTTACTCTCCTTGTAGCCTTCTACCCCCAAATCTCAACCTTTGAAGCTAACACTGAAATTTATTTTTAAATTGTATTATTATTATTATTATAAACAAAAGAAACACTCCTGATTTGTCAGCAGGACTGCTACAGGAAGAGAATGAATTGCACTGAGCTGTCCAAACTCTCCTTGTCCCCATTTTGACCAACACTGAATGTGGCAGGCAGCACTATAAACCCAGTACCGCTCATCACAGGTCCACGGAAAACCAGCCTTGCAACTTTGATCTCAACACCCGCTAAGCTGTAATGGTCTCAAATTATCTTCAACTTCTCAACCAAAATCAAAACTACTTTTAAGGACTAAAGCTCAAAAAAGACTTAAAAGTTAGGCTAAGAAAGAATACTCTGACACTGGGGGATTATACTAATTCTTATGAGAACTTTTTATATATGTTAAAATTGTTTGAATTACTACAAAAATTTAGTAGCATGTAAATATAGCCCAAATGGTTACTATTTCTTACTGGGTCTGCCTTACCAGGAAAAGCTATTAGGAATCTTACAGTAATTTAGCTAACATAGAATGGACTTTTATTCAATAGTTTCCATTGCTCTTTTTTTTTTTTTTCCATTTTTCCCCTTTTCTAGAAAAAATATACTATTTGGGAGAGTAACCATGACTAATACCAGTGGAAAGCAAGAGAAAGCCTTTGTGAACAGTCTAACTACACTATGAAGGATGATAAACTCTTGGACATGCTAGAAGTGAATCAAAGGGAAGCCCATAAATCTGTGATCCCCCAGTCTTTGTAGAACCAATCATAAGGTTTCAGATGAAGCTGTAATTACTAATTAATTCATTCAGTGACTAGATGAAACACAGAGCAGGGATGGTTCAAAAGCTTCATTACTCCGGTTCACACCAACGCTCACAGCTGGTAAGAGAATTAGCAAGGAATCAACTGCATGCACCAAAACCCCAAGACATAGTCTCAGGTCTTCAGTCTCTTCCACAGGCATTGCTAGTTTAAGTCCAAAACCCAGGGAATACTGGCACTTAGAGAAGAGGTTTCCACTGTCATTTTAAAATAAGCATTTAAGGTAAAAGCTAACAGTTTGCACGAACAGAAAAAAAAAAATTAGGTAAAGCTAAAACAAATGCTAATAATTTAGTGTAATATACAAAAATTACCACTTTTACTTAAGTATGCCTTAAGAAAAAAGTACAAATTGTATTTACATAATTATACACTTTGTCTTTGACTTCTTTTTCTTCTTTTTACCATCTTTGCTCATCTTTTCTTTATGTTTTCGAATTTCTCGGACTAATGTATAGAAGGCATCATCAACACCCTGAAATATATAAAAAGGAATTAAAATGTTAATGCATATGATGGTCTGAGGTGCCCCAATGATAGATTTTCATTGTTGATGGAAATATTAATACTAACAAAGAGTAAGTCCAGTTTATGTTGATGTTCTGGCAGCTGAATGGGCCAGAATGTTAGGATTAAGTATCTCTTCATGGATACTCTGACATCTTTAAAAATGTAAATGATTATTTAAAAATTTTGTAATATTTAAAACAACGTATTATGTATGAGTGTTTTGTCTGCATGTATATCTATCTGTACATCGTATGAGTACAGTGCTCAACAGAGGCCAGAAAAAGGCATCAGATCCCCAGGGACAGAAGTTACTGACAGTTGTTAGCTGCTGGGTGGGTGCTGGGTGGCTAAGTCCTACGGAAGAACAGCCAGTGCTCTAACCACTTAGCCATTTCTCCAGCCCTAGTATTCTACAGAAATAGAAACTCCTAATTTTCACAACACGAAATAATAGTAAGTGGCACAGAACATTACATACACTTAACAAACGACTTATTTTTTCCCAAAAGGACTGATTTTCTACTAATTTTTTCCGATTAGCCAACTAGTCACTCAATTCCCAATGCCTGCAGCTCTGTATGGTAGGTGTGCCTTTGTATATACAACTTAATTGTCCCAAGTTTCTGGACTTTAGACAGGAAGCCATGGGACTCTAAGAACTGCTGCCTTGAAAGATGTAATGCTCCAACTCTGGCAATGAGCAAAGTTGTCTGAGAGGCAGTGTACTTTACCACACTGAAAAAGATTCTCTGTTTAAGTTACTGTTCAGCCATTCAAAACTTATCATATAAATGCTCATCTTCAAAGAACATTCAATACTAGTCATTAAGGCATACATCTATGTGTCATTAAAGCAAAACATGTAAATCAGTTGTGACTAAAACTGATTAAGTCAGATTAATTTTCCAACCTCCTAGACTTTGGCATGAAAAGTACATTCTAAAAGTAGGAGAACCGACTTTAGACCTTCAATATGCAAGTTCACATTGGAGTCAGTCCTTGCCTTATCTGTGTTAAAAGCAAAAGTGAAGCTGAAGAAAAAGTGGCCATGCTTTATTTTATCCGTTCATCCTAGAAGGAACTACAGAAAGAAATTTTAACCTAATAATGCTTCCAAACCTAGACAATAGAGGGAGTCTTGAGAACAAATACCCAACATATTTAAGCCACTTGAATACTTTCAAGTTACAGTTAACTTATATTGACAACTACTCTCTAACTCAGGAAAGTATGACCAGTACAGTCCAAAGGTAGAGTGGCAATACAGCTTGCTCACATTTCACAGATAGAAACAGGATAAGTCAGTATCGTCTATCTGAATACAAGTGAATAAATATATATTGCCCAAAATCCCCAATCTGCACTCACTGGTGCTTTTCACCTCCTAAAAACCATTACTGATACAACACAAGCAACACAGTCAAAGCTTAATTAGACTGTGAGATCCATTCAGACGGATACTTCCTTCCATGCTATCCTTAACACACAGTGAGAAACCCTTCCAATGACATAATAAATAAAAGTACCTATAACTCACTGGCACTTCATGACTTAGGATCACAGCCCCTTGGAATTGGATGGAGTCTTTTTGTCTGCACCTGTGTGCATGTGGGAGGGAGATATGGATGTGGCAGCTGGGGCAGCTGTGCACTCAAGTGGAGGTCAGAGGGGACACTGGGGGTCTTTCCATCACTCTCCACCTTCTTCCCACGAGGCAAAGTGTCCCCATGAGACTGGAGCTGGGCCGTGACCAGCAAACTCCACTGATTACTTTTGGCCCCTGCCCCAGCACTGGAATTACAGGTGTTATTTGACCAGCTTTTTGTGAGTTCTAGGGATCTGAACTCAGGTGCTCATGCTAGTACAACAAGCATGCCTATTCACTGAACCATCTCCCAGCCCGAGATGGAATCTCATCTAACTTTTAGCCTTCATGGAATTCTTCGCTTTGATCACACATTATGTTATCTACTCTATTTCAACTGTTCAAAACTTACATTCATTTATTTTTGTGTTTGCATGCATGGCATGGCACTCATAGAGGTCAGAGGACAACTTGCAAGTTCTCTTCTCCCACTACATGGATCTGAAGGATCAAACTCAGGTCCTCAGGCTTGACAGCCATCTTATTAACCCTCAAACTATTTTCATAATGGAGAAAAACCAATAATACTAAAACAATGATGCAGAAAAATAAAATCCTGAGAGGGACAGCTGTTAAGAACTCTTTAAAGTGGAATAAATTACAAGCATTGAGAAGACAAAGAAGACAGCATTTAATAGCATTTACCCTCTTCTCAGCTTCTGACAGTCTGTTAGCCTCTAAGCTGCATTAATTCTAACTAGGTGACTTCAAGGTTAGAAATATCATGGCTAATGCACACAGGACAGTGGACTCCTTGTTCTTGAGGGAATTAGTTCTCATAAAGTCGCAGCTCATATTCTGGTAATTTTTTTCACTTATTCCTTTTCTAAGACTATGAACAACTAATTTGTATATATCTATCATTATTAAATAAAAATTTAAAATATCTAACTATAAATATCATAAAACTTTAAATATCATAAAACATACCCTTTCTTTATATAGAAAGTGCTATGTGCACTAAAATCACAATGATTCAATTCATAGGGTCAACTATTAACATTCACGCCAGTCAGTGCTACAAACTGCATCTTTTAGACACTTAGAGCAGTGTGTGGTTCTGCCTTTGTTATGAATATAATATTAACTGTACCACATACTATAAATATTGTTCTGTTTTAGATAATCTAAGAGTGAGGCTGTACAAAGGGGGAATAAACTTAAAATCACCACTTAAATCTGCTCATGACAGTTAATTTCAAAGATTAACTTTTCAAATTGCATTTTTAATGTTAAATTGTATCACAATTTTCAAAACTGAAGTATGGTTTTACACAATGGTACAAATTCTAAGAGTTCATAATCCCTTTAGAAATCCATGCAAGTATTTGCTTTGTTCCTAAATTTACATCTCTTAGTAGTCTTAAACACTAATTTTGTTTCATGTTCACAAGGGACATATATATGGCAATAGCCTCCACAAAAGTCAACTCACTGAGTGAAGAATTTGCTGAGCTGGACAAAATACAATCTGGGTTAGTTCAGACAGAAAAGTCAAAGGGTCCATTTAGTCTTTACTAGGAAGTACCTATGTGCCAAGAATTTCAGTATACAATGGGCGCACAAAAATTAAAATATATGGTCCAGCTCTAGAATTCTATTGTCTAATAAAAGAATAAAACATAAGCTATTTCAATGCAACATAGAAAGCCTATAGTTAAAAATAGTATACTGGAAATACACAAAGCCATAATGCCCAATTTAAGGGTTGAAGAGATTCTTAGAGATTGGGGAGTCACATGTGAGCTGGTTCATCAAACTAGGGATAAGAATACTGGTGATCCAAACAAGGGGCAGGACTGAGGGGTAGGCAGGGATAACATGGTGTCTATGTAGGAACAAAACTGTCAAGATGATATTTTTTCAGATATAAAGTTCCAAAGGCTGGAAAGGAGGGAGAGTGTTAAGGACCATATAAGGCATGTGTAGAGCCCCTGAAGCTGAGATCACTGTATAAAGAAGTGACTAGATTTACCATTAAGAGACTGGTATTCCTGTCAAGCAACATGAACAGCAAATGACAGCAGCTACAAGTAAACAGCACAAAAAAAATCAGAAGGCCTGAACTAAGAAAGAATGTGAAAGAGCAGTATCATAGGAATCTATGGCTGCTTAAATGGTGCAGGACACACAAAGGCACTCAGATCTCACTGGGTAGGAAGTGCTGTTGGCTCCTAGCTACAAAGGACAGGAGGAGAAACAGTTAACTTGTTAGGCCCTTTCCCACCTTGGGCCATATTGTTATTATTACTGCACATTATTTACTCAAAAGTTGCTGGTTATCTTAAAACTTAAATCTGATTTCCCTTAAAAATAAATTAACAGTTTCCAAATGCTTAGCTTACTTAAAACTAATGAAGTCGTTAGAGCTTATTACAAATGCAGATTAGTCTATTGTAGCCATCAAAAGGTGTCAATTATAATTAATAATCACTTGTAAAATAAATGTACTCATAGAAACAAATGACAAGTTTCTTAACTTTTAACACTTCAAAGCAGAACACCATACCTAAGTCATTCTGACTGCTTTGTTACCTTTGAAAGACATCTGCTTTGTACCAAAATGAATATGCTGAACTTACCAGATTACATTATAATGCATTTTTTAATTTTCACACAGCCAGGAGTCTTTTCTTCTTTGCTGATTTTTTTCAATCTGTACTGTCGGATCTCTCTCACCAATGTATAAAAAGCATCCTCCACTCTCTGCATTGTAAAACACAACTTCTTTAAAGTCTGTTTCATTTGGAAGAGTAATTTACTGGGATAGCCATGTGTAAGAAATTTGAATTATGAGCTTTACAGTTGAGAATTTTTTTAAAGCAGACATCAGATTGAATAAAATTGAGGATGCGGCTTTAAAACATGAGCTAGAACCTGGTTTGTTCTCAAAAATAATTTTTTATTGGAATTAAGAGTTTAACATTTTTAGTTAGGAATCAGAGAAGACTGTAAAAAGCCTAACTGTATGTCTCTGTTTCTCAATATAATAATTGAAGTTTGAGGAACTGCCTAGGACAAAGGAAGACAAGTGATCTCCATACACCACTGATGTCACCTTCCACTCAGGTGGGGTGCAGAGTGAGAGGCAGACTAGGGACATGAAACCTTGCTAAAACCAAACCCAAAACCCATGGCCCAACCAAGGTGAGTCCAGACACTGGCACCTCCAGTTTCATCTTCAATTAGATACTTCCTAATCAATTTCTAGGTCCCTACGTCCATCTGAGACTGGTATACAATGGATAGGTAATTGCAGTATTTAAATAAGTTAAATAGGGGCCATTTACCAAAATAAGAAATTCCACAAACTATTTGAAATAAATAAGATAGGAACAAACCATTTGTATCCTTATACAAGTCTCAAACAGCCTGCAGAACACTGCCCAGGCACCACTGTCTAAAGGGGTGTTCTTTTTAATTCTGAGAATGTGCTGTACTTTATGTGCACGAGTGTTTTGACTACATCTGTGTCTGTGCACCTTCTACATACCTGGTGCTTTCAAGGCCAGAATGAATCAGATGACCTAGAACTGGGTAACTATGGCTATGAGCCACTTTATGGAACTGAACCCAGAACTTCTGCAGAACAATAAGTGCTCTTAACTGCTGAGCCATCTCTCTAGGCCCTCTAGTGGAGTTTTCGGATTTAAGGCTGTGGTATAAAGCTAGAACAAGGAGAATCATAAATAGCCTTCAGAGAGAGAAAGGTTTTCAACTTTCTCAAAACACTAAATGAGGCAATAGCCTAAAAGGCACAAAGTACTTATAACAGAAATGCTAATTTCTTCAGAAAAATGCACCACCAGAGTAGAAATTTATCTAAGAGAAATGTCCAGAAACTTCACATACATGTAGTACAAATTCAACCTCAGATGTTATGTCCATTCTTCTTTAAAAAATAAATAAATCTACATATTTAATTTTAAACTTTTTATTTCATTTTAATAATGAATTGCTTACATAGGAAACTGGTATATTCTTTATTTTTCTACAATTGGTAAAAGTCAAAGTTTCCATTGAACCAAATTTGATAAATGTACCTAGCACCTAAGAAGCTAATATACCAAAAACAATTTATAATTTTAAATTCAATCAGGCACTCAGTATTGAGGGCAGTAAGCCAACAACTAAGGATTGATTTTTGCATGTGTAACTCATTTGCTGCCTTCAACAGTTAAGAAAAAGTTACTTCAATTATTTAAGCACATTAAGTTTTACAAATCTCAAGAATGTATTAAGAACCACTTCAGTGAAGGTCAGTAATTTACCTTTAAAATTCATAAAATTGAGTTTCAGTAAACAAGCAGATATTTAAATAATGATTCCATAATTAAAATACATACTTCTGGCTAATACCATGTGCCACCCAGTGAAAAATACTCATTTAAAATGATCTAATAATAAAAATTATTATAGTTCTAGAAAAATCTTTTTTAAAAAGTATTTTCATGTGTGTACAGGTATCTTTGGAGGCCAGAGCTGGAGGTACAGGAGGTTGCTAGCCACCCACGTGGGAGGTAGGAACCAAAGCTGTGTCCCCTCAAAGAGCAGTAAGCACTCTGTTTGTCTGTTTGTTTTTCCGAGACGGGGTTTCTCTGTGTTACAGTCTGGCCTGCCTGTCCTGGAACTCACTCTGCAGACAGGCTGGCCTCTGAGATCCACCTGCCTCTGCCTCCTGAGTGCTGGGATTAAAGGTGTGTGTCACCACTGCCCGCTGTAGAGCATGCTTAATACCTGAGCCATCTCTCCCGCTCTCCAATCCAATCTTATTTTAATGGAGTCAATTTAATCAACTAACTACTTATCCTACAGAGGAAGAAACATTTTCAATTTTTAAAAATCACTAAAGGTGGCATTTAAAATAACATCCCCACTTGTATCTGCATGTACTAGTTTTTAGTAGTTTTACCATTCATTCTCAAGGCAAAAGTTTTACTATTTATTCATTCTTCAAAAAGATCTCAAAAATGTTCATATTATATAAAATAAGTTATTTAAGAGAGGTGACTTGCAAAGCATTTAAAATGTAAAGCAAGACTAGTCAATTTATATTTTCATAAATAATTATTCTCTTTTAACTTGAAAGCCAACAAAAGAAATTCTCCATATACTGATTTATACAGAGACAGAGACAAACCAGGCAAAAGCTCATATTTTCTTAAAATCTTAAAGAATGTAAATCTTTATTCCTTCTTTTTTAAAAAAAAAACTTACAATGTCAATGTAGAGGTCAATGTGCTATGAAGGGAGGAAAAAGAGGGTATTTGTCCTCTAATTTAACAGAAGCAAAATTTGATTTTAACAGTTTAATGTGTCTGCTTTTTTAGTGTGAGCATCCCCATCACCAATACAAGAATATATGATTTTTGTTTCCAGCAATGCAGAGAGAATTGGAAGCCAATAATTAAAGAGACAACTACCCATCACCAGGAATTCAGTATTAGGATCTCAGTGGCCAAGATAATTAATAATACCAAGAAATAGTTACTACAGAAAAACTTTTTCTTAGTTTTATGAATATAAAATTTAAATTAAAAAAAGTTATTTATCACATTTTCCATACTTAGTTATTCCTTCAGAATAAGCTTCAGAGTATACTGACATCAAGAACTTGAAAATAATGTTATTTACCCTCATCCTACCACCAGCACTGTCTCTTATTTCCAAATACTTCATTAGAGTACATGACTATAATGTAGACTACTGATTTTAATATTCTAAACTTTGAAGTAACATTTAAAAATAAGGAAATTACAACTCCTTGTTAAACCCTTAAGGTGCATAGTGGTTTGTCCTTGAGGGTATAACTTATTGCCACATTTGCTCACTTTAAAGGAAAATGAAAGTATCTATGTATAAACAAGAGTATCCAAGTATGTCATTCTCTTTTAAACAGAGAGTTCCAACAATATTTTGAGCTCAAAGCAGACCAGACTATGGAAACACAGCACCCCCTTAGAGACCTGCTAACAAATAAAACATTTTCATTTGCTCTCAGCAAGTATTTTTATCAAGTGTTTTCTTCCCTGTTGAATCTGCACAACACCTTGCAGAATTCTGTCACGGGAATGACATACCTGGAGCACCCACTGTGACTCCACCCAGAAGCAAGCACACTGGCCTTCTGGGGAGGGAATGGAGAAAGCAGATAATAGTTCTCAGTACCAACCTCACCTCCCTGACTTTCCTCCAGAAACCCTGTCAACTATAATCTCAGGACTACTGAAGTATAACCACACAGCAAGTGTTCATTAACTGTCCACTCCTAACTCAAAAGTTCAAAACACTGACCTCACAGGGAAAAGAACAATTACTAGATAAGGTACCTGAGGTTTTAAAATTTGTTTTGCTTTCTTAAACAGTTTTATGATAAGCTTTCTTTCTGAGAGGCTTTCTATCAACTAATTTTATATATCTAGAAATTAACAAAAAATCAAGAAATTAATGACTATTGGGTGACTTTTAAGTTTGGAAACTTTTACATTGCGCAAATCAAGACCACCAAATGTAAAAATGCTAGATTGGCTATTCTGAGACCCCTGTTTGTCATCTATCTGACACCCACTCACTCTGACTTTTGGTTTTAGCAGCCTGGCAAACTCACAGCTAATCTCAAGGTGTTCAGGGTTTCAGTCTCAACAGCCTTTTCTGACATGAAGTCCAAAGGAATCAGAAAATCTGTCAATTAAGTATCTTGATAAATGTGAAGTATCACTCTTTCAATATCAGGGCCACATAATAGCATACCAGCAAATTTAATTTAGCTTTCTTTCCCATTCAGATAAAGACACAAAAATAGCTAAGCACAATGCCACACATCTGTAGTCCCAGGGACTGGAAATGGGGACACATACACAAAATCAATCCATCCATCCATCCATTTATCTACCAATCACCTCTATCTATCTATCTATCTATCTATCTATCTATCTATCTACCTACCTACCTACCTACCTACCTATCTACCATTATATAGTGGTAAGGTAATGTGTATTTTAAAGTTAACAAGTAATGTATTGGTAAAAATATATATTCTGCAACCCTTATCTTAAAAAGCAGTAAAATATTTTTTTCACTAAATACACAAATTTTGCTTTAAAATGGTAAAATCAGGTTGTGACTTTTAGGTCAAGGGTCTTGTGTAACTACTAGAATCTCATCAACTGTAACCTAGAGGTTGAGATTAGCATATTCCAGGCCAAGTACAGGCAGGGTCAACTGTTCTGGTATAAACTGACAAGGAGTATGACATTTTCAAGGCTTCATAGGGAAAATGATGTGTTAAGACACCACATCACTATCTGGGTCCCTGCAAAAATGCTTGCCATGTCATGACTTACATCTTGAGAACTTCTGAATGAACGTTCAGTTCCTATTACCATAAACATATTTTTTTGGTGCTTTTGTTAAGCTCATAAACAAGAACAGGTTGCTAGCAAAATAGAATAAGGACATATAAATTTAATTAAAACAAAAAATAAGCAAAAAGATAGTAACAAAATACTCCCCAAAAAGGAGCTTCAAATTTTCACAAAAACTGGAGATGTCAAATTTATTAAAATGTACACTGTATGTTATAAATTACTAAAATTATTTGGAGTAGCTCTTTAGAATCTTCTAAAACTTTATAAATATCAGTTTCAAGAAATATTAATGACTCTTCAAAGCAAATTAATTTCTAAACAAATCAACAAGTACACTGAAAAGTGAATATCTAAGTTACAGTTTAGCAACGTACTGTTACATAAAAGAGACCAATAGAATAGGGTATAAATACAAAGGCTAAGCACAGCTTAAGAATATCTTGTATATCTTACCTCTATACATGTTAGACGACTCACACTAACTATCTAAGAAGCAAATTTAAGTTAATTTATGTTAAGCAAATTTAAGTTAATTTCTGTACCATATGCCTTTAAACTGACAAAGTAAGCTGGCACATGCCTGTAATCCCAGCACATGGGAGGTAGAGAGGCAAGAGTTCAAGGCCAGCATCTGCTACATAATGAGTTTGAGATTTGCCTGGGCTGTATAACTGTCAACACACTAAAACCACACAAAAATGAACAAAGCAAAAAAATCTTAAAAGGTGTGTAGGTATGTGAAGGGGGGGGGAGGAGAACACACTGTTAAAGCTAAAAGGCTACTTTAAAAGGAAGCAGGCAGCGCTCTAATCAACTATGAACATAGTACACTAAAGCATTTCTGTCACACACAAATAATAAATTCAATGCAGTTATTTTAATCTCGTCTCAAGTGAGAAGTGGAGAGCAACACCAAGATAACCAGGAACCTCTTTTCAACCAGCACTACCAGAAGTGCAAAGAAGTACAGAATCACAGGCTTCAACACAAACCCACTGGATTAAAGTTTGGATTTTGACTTTAATAGGTTAGTTGATTTGTGTGCATATTCAAGTATGAGAGGCTCTTCTACATCTCGGCTTTTCTTTTTTTTTTTTTTTTTTTTTTTTGTGAAATGTCAGCTACAATGATCACTAGTATAAAAGGTATCTTTCTTCTTTTCTATCTTTCTTCATGAGTTTAAACAATGTAAGTAGTAAAATGTTAATGGTAAAGTCTACATAGTAGGTTTTCAGATGTTTTCAATAGAATTCTTACATTTCATATTTGAATCCTTTCAAAAGAAGTGTTTCTAACGTAGAAGAAAGTCACAGATATTATTATAATTTTGTTTTCTGAGCTGCTTTCTGAGGAAAATCCAGGAGACTGGTCAGAGAGGACTAGGAAATAGAACACAGAATCAAACCTCTTCCTGTCTTTAGAACATGGGATGGACATGAATCAAACAACTCCTCTATTGTGAAGCCAAGTGATGAATATCAGATCTCTGTAAAGTCTTAGTCAACTAAGAACACACTGGTACCCAGGAGACACCCATGTGACAGCCAAACTACAGAAATTCATTTTTTAATCCAAATGAAGCCTTCAAACAGAATTCACTGTTTTCTTTCAATATGCACCCTATCTGTACAAACAAGAGGCACATTATGACCTCCTAGGGAAATTTTCTTTGTATTTATCCATCCATCTGCATGTTTGAAATTTGTTTAAATTTTTACATCTCTCTCAAAATTCAGTAACATTTCTAGGATGACTCTTATAGAAATGAAGTGTTCCTCAATTTTTTAAAAACTCATCACAGAAGTTAAACTTTATAAAATCATTTCATGGGGGTTCCCATAAAAGTTCCAAATAAATTTATGAACTATAAGTTGACTAATTACCCAGTACATGAAAAATGTTTTCCATCAAGTCTTTATGAACTCATTTCTAAGACTCTTTTTCCTATATGCTAACTGTTACTGCAAACAAACAAATGATGTAATTATCAACTGAAGTTTAAAAAAATTTTTTTTTTCAGAGCTGAGGACCGAACCCAGGGCCTTGTGCTTGCTAGGCAAGCACTCTACCACTGAGCTAAATCCCCAACCCCTAAAATTATTTTTAAAATGAAAATGATTTTGAAACAAAATTCAGGCTCTGACATATACCTTTGTCAGAATAATATAGTGAATAATTTAAGAATGTCTATTTACTTTCTAAATATTCCCTTATTTTAATAACAACTTTCTCTCTAAAGAAACAGATCTCCAAAAAATTTCTGCCTAAATATAATTCTTCAAATATAACAAAATTTAATCTAGAAACATAAATTCTTTTTTGTTTGTTTTTATCAGTTTGTTTTTTGTCTTGTTTTTTTGAGATAGGGTTTCTCAGTGTAGCCCTGGCTGTCTCCGAACTCACTCTATAGACCAGGCTGGCCTTGAGCTCACAGAGATCCACCTGCCTCTGCTTCCTGAGTGCTGGGATTAAAGGTGTGTGTCACCACACCTAGCTGAAATATGAATTCTTAAAACTGCTTTTAAAATAGGACACTCAAAATTTATTCCACTGTTATTTGTCTTTATCATTTAAGTAGGAATTTTTTTTCCACATTTCTGGAATCCTAAATGTAAAATGTACTCCAAGAAAAATTTTCAATATGAAAAGAAAACAAAATACCAGGCATTGTGGAGCACACCCGTAAGCATACATCTAGAAGACAGAGTCAGCTCCCAGGCTGGGGAACATAGAGAGACCCTATTTCAGTCCTTGCTATAACAAGAAGAAGAGAAAAAAAGCAAGAAAGAGAGAGAAGAAAAACAAAACAAAACAAAAAACCCTCAAAGTAATATCATGGTACCTGGATAAAAAGTGCTGTCTACTCAAGAGAAGACATTTGCCAAATAAACATTATTTTATAGTCTATGTCAGGATAATAGAGAGAAAGACAGGTGAATCACACTAAATGATAAAATACAACAACAGTTACGCTAGCATTCACACCCTCAAGGACTTACATTTACTCTAGTTGTACTTACCTGTCTTGTCTTTGCTGAGGTTTCAATAAATGGAATCCCATAACTTCTTGCTAAGTCCTGAGCCTGTTTTGTGTCTACTGTTCTAGAAGGCAAATCACATTTATTCCCCACTAGGACCATAGGCACATCTTCAGAGTCTTTTACTCTTTTAATTTGTTCTCTGAGGAAAAAAAAATTGAAACAGAAGCATGAGCAACACAAAATATTTCAAACTTCGCCCTCAATTTCTGTCCTACAGAACTTTACTGAAAGTTTTCTTCATATAAATCCCAGTTTCCATCATACCGAATTTTCCTCGCTTCTCTTACTTGTTTCTCCCTCTAAGACAAAAATCTTACATATCTGTTCAAAACTCAAATACTGATACAGTCTCAACTACAACAGAAAGGATTCATTCACATGAGTGTATACAACAATAAGAAACATACTGGAAAGTTCCAAACCAAAAGTGCTACGTTTAAAATTGTCTTCTGCCATCTGTGGGAAAATATTCTGAGAACCCCGAATGAATGCTTCAAAGTGGGGATAACACCAAACCCTTCATACACTATTTCCCCTGTATGAACATATCAATAATATAGTCTGACAATTAAGTATAGAAAGAGACTAATAAAACAAAAATTGTAACAGTATGTAATTGAAGTTATTCAAGGATTAGGCATCATTTATTCCTAGAAATTTCTATTTAGTATTTTCAGACTTTGGTGAGCATGAGTAAAATGTCAAAGAATTAAACTATGGGTAAGGGGGACTACTGTACTACTCAAGAGAGAAAGATAATCATTGGAAAGATTGATTTTAGTTTTAATTTTTAATCATATATACATGTGTGTCTGTGCATAGGTTTGTGCTTGTGAGTTCAGGTGCCAGTGGAGGTCAAGAGTATTGGATTTCTTGGAGCTGTAATGGTCACAAGATGACTGACACTGGGAATTAATTAGGGTTCTCTAAAAAAGCAACACATGTCAGTAACGGGTGGGCCATCTTTCCAGCACTGAATACTTGATCTTTTTAAAAGAATAACTCTAAAGAAACTACGATGTATATTCTTCAAAAGTCCTTTTCATGTGTTGTTGTCAACGTAACATGCAAATAATTCTAAACTTCGAATAACATTGTATTCCATCACAACTTTCTGTGAATGTCTAGAATGCTGCTTGGAAGCACAGTAGAGCTGGTTCCTATCTCCAGGTGGTCGCTACCACAAAGTTCACCTCTGCGCCACTATAGAAAGGCACTTCCCCAATCACCTCATCCTATCACTAGGCCACTTCTCTTAACTAAGATGCTACCGTCTCGGGTGGCATAGCCAGGAAGGGGGAAACTGCTTAATGAACAGTGTAATGACAGTAGTGTGAACCCTCAAGGAAAGATGTAAAAGACATTTCATGGAATGATTAAGTAATCTTATGTACATTGTCAGACTCTTAAAATAAAAAACAAGTAATTGTTCTAATTCTGAACCTCTTGCACACTCTAAATGTATTAAAACACACACACACACACACACACACACACACACACACACACACACACACACACACACACATAGGGCCACTGCTTATCCAACCCATGAAATTCTGTAATAATATATGATTACTTCTAAGATCATTTGAGTGGCACCATCTCAAACCATCTTTCCATGTTTCTGTTTCTGGTTGATATTTTTATGTATCTAAAACATTAAAAGCCTTATTTCCCTAGATGAGTACAAAGGCCCTGGCCTCAGAAGGGCCTGTGTCAGCCAACACTACCACTATCTGCACAAACTGGGACAAGTTATGCACCTGCTGCAAGCTGTAAGAACTGCATTTGTAAAACTAGAATTCTGCATATGTGACACAAATGTTTTCAAATTTAAATAGATTATACAGGTATAACAATTAGCAAAGAATCAATAAGTGAAAGCTATCATTACTGCTGAATACCAACTTTCATATTCAACTTAAACCCACCTATAATGGTGAATATCTTCAAATGATTTAGTATTATTTATGGCAAATACACAAAGAAAGCCCTCCCCAGTCCTCATGTACTGGTCCCTCATTGCACTGTACTCCTCTTGACCTGCTGTGTCGAGAATATCCAAGAGACAGGTTTCTCCATCAATTACTACTTGTTTCCTGTAGGAATCCTGAGAAGGTAGAAACACAGTCTGGGTTATTATAGTGCATCTTTAAAAAAGTGGACACACCCAACTCAGCAACAGATTTCCCTGACTCAAAATGGGAAAAGCACTTCAGATAATCTCCAAAGTAGACAAGTGGCCAATAAGCACTTGAAGACATCATTAAGAGAAATACAAACCCAAACCATGACCCACCATTTAGCACAGGCAGGCAGATCTCTGAGTTCAAGGCTAGCATATCTACACAACAAGTTTCAGGCCAGCCAAGTCTCCATAGTAAGACCTTGTCTCAATGCCCCCCAACCCAAAGAAACAAAAACCAACAAGTCAAGGGTCCCCAAAGATGACATGACAAAGACCCATGTAACACTTTCAGAAAAATCTGCCAATCCCTGTGGGTAAGCCAGTAAAATAACTTCACAAATTTCAAGTACTCTGAAAACAAACTGTTTATTTCCTTACTTAAAAATAATCACCACATTATCAAAGTACACAATACCAAAGTTCAGCCAATTTAAAACAGACTCTATAAGGAAACTAGTTAATGACTAAGCAAAGAGAAGCACCAATATTTCACATTTTAAATGAATGTTATTTCCTACCTTCAAAGAAGGTACATCAGGTAGCAAGTTACTAATATCCTCAGTAAATTAGGACAAAATAAAGTCACTTAAACTCACTCAGCACAGTAATAGAATAAGTAGAAGTTATTCCATGTAGTCCCCTTATCCCCAAAGTGCCATATTTTCCCTCTGTGAGGTAGTATAAAACTTCAAAATAAAATGTACTCTGCTGGAAAGAAGGAACTGCAGGTGGAATTAAACCATTTCTGGTGATAAAATGGAAAGCAATTCTGTACTTATTTATTTGTTTATTTATAGCATTACAAATGTTCATAACCTTTGAAACAACATGTATGATGATTTTAAGGAAGTGGAAGTAACAGTTTACTTAAAAATGACAGTTATCCACTAGCAAGGCATCCTAAAAGGTCTTAAAAATTTTATAGGCATTCATTAATAACTAAAAGTATTACATCGTTTATCTATTCTCAAAATACCAGGCATCTACCACCACCACCCCATTAGTTGTCCCCTAGTACACATACAGCTACAGATTCAGACACCCTTAGTCCATGGTCAGCTGTCTCGTTTGCGGCAGCCACTGGTTCCTAGCAGGTATACTTCCTGTACTCTTAGGATCTGTTTTCTTCAAGGAACCAGAGGACTGTCCTCAAGTGTGGAGTATGTCATTTGCTTAGTCTCCCAATACTATTCCCTTCTATCTTAAAAACAAAATCTGAAGAACTCTCCTCCAAGATTTCCAATGTTTCCTTTGTGCCATGTATTTTAACTATGCATTTGTTTAAGTTCATGCCTGCCTACTTCCCACCAGGCTTTGAACTTGAAATTAGCAGGACTATATATATTTTGCTCACCATGACACGTTAGTGTTAAGTCTTAAACATTGCTGGAATCAATAAATTTCGATTGAATGTTTGTTATCTATTTAATACAAATATATGCAGATACAAAAAAACTGAACGTAATTTTAATTACAATATGTTAATGTAAAAATAACAGAAAATTTTAAAAATTGTTCTGGCCCCTCTCAAACATTCTGCTAAAGATACTGCATATCTGAAATGAAAACACACAAAAACTACTGCTTCCAATATATTAGTTTGCATGAAGTTTTTTTAAATCAACAGTTTCATTTTAAAACTTTTTCAATTTTTTAAAGTGTCTTCTAAAACCAAATGTGAGTTTAAGATAAATTTTTAAAAGCTATACATTTTAATAAGATAATGGAGTCATTTTTAATTATAAAATACTAACAAATTTAATACTAGTATTTTCATTCAAATCATATAGAATGTAGACTTTTATGTAAAAACATCAGAATAATATGTACTATTTTAGAACATTTATGATATGGAAAAGACTAAGAACAGCTAAGTTTTTCAACTATCTAAATTTTGGACCATGAAGAGCTAAATCAAATGAGGTATAAATGTTAAGATATGACAAAACATCCAGGCTTTGAGGCACACATCTGTAATCCCAGAGAGGGAGGAGGTCAACAGGAGTTATTATTATACTGTGAGTTTAATGCTAACCTGGGCTACTTGAGAAAACTCAGTATCAAAAAAAAAAAAAAAGACAAAAAGTTGGTGCACAAGGGATATGCATTACATCACTTTCACAAACAATGAGAATATAACCATTCATCACTACTAACAAAAATTTCCTATTTCTAGTTTAAAAAATAATTTTGATAAGCTAAAAATTTTTGTGGTTTTATCATGCATTTCTTTGGAGAATAATGTTAGTTTTGTATCTTCCTACTTCTGCCATGCCTTGGTTCCTTCATATCTTTTTTTATGTTGACTTGTATCACTTTTTTTTTTGAGACAGAATTTCTCTGTGTAGAATTGGCTGTCCTGGAGCTCGCTCTCACAGGCTGGCCTCAAACTAACAGAGATCTACCTGCCTCTGCCTCCTGAGTGCTGGGTTTAAAGGAATGCACCACCACCGCCTGTCTGCCTTTAATGTTGTAATGAACATAAACTTATCTGTGGTATCATTAAGAGGAATTGGGGCAGAGAGGGGTAAATCACTCAAGACAGAGAAAACTCAATGACCAGAACAGTTTATAGTTTTCTAGTGTGACTCAATATATTCAGCATGCTCATTTTTCAGAATAATCAACTTGGGAAAATAGGCAAAGGTAAACAGAAAACTAGCTAATGAAACTTTCACTGAAAGGGCTCCTACTACTATTAATAGTAATCCAGCAGCCAATGTGTGCTGAGCCCTTCTTTATATGTTACACAGCATGATAACTACACTGCAGGTATTATCTCATTTCATCTCCACCTTCAGCCTGTGCCTTTCTCTTTCTTTATGAATAAAACTATTGAAATATCAGCTCATTTGTTATTTGAGGATTTACTTCTGTAGTGGTTTGCTCTTTTCTTTCTTTCTTTTTTTTTTTTTTTAATTTTCCGGAGCTGAGGACCGAACCCAGGGCCTTGTGCTTGCTAGGCAAGCGCTCTACCACTGAGCTAAATCCCCACCCCCGGTTTGCTGTTTTCTTAACATGTATTACAAGTATTAAGTATTTTTCACTGCTTATAACATCTATAGAGAAAAATTATGAAATTTACTTTCTCTGTTAATAGTTAAGCACTTTAAATTTTTACCTTTCTCAAGATTTGAATCCCTTAAAGAATGATGTGTTCTATACCACTGTTCATTAAGGTTGTATGGTCAGTTCTCAAAGATAGCTAAAAATATGCACAGCAGCTTGGTATGATTAATAACAGAACAGAATCAGGCAAGGCTGAGGGGTGCATGTCTGTAATCCCAGAACTCACTCAGGAGGCTGAGGCATGAAGATCAGGAATTGGAAGTCAGGGTCTACTGAGTTCAGTTCAAGGCCAGACTTGGCTACATGAGACTCTTAAAAAAAAAAAAAGAACTGCAGGGAGGGGAACGTGGCATTCCTACCCACTCTGCTGTACTCCAGGACAGCCACTTCGATCCTAAAGGTCACATCATCTGCCAAGCTTATAGCTCCCTAATCTAAAACCGGAAATGTTCTAAAGTCTAAAACACTGGATGTTAAACCAGTAAAAATGCACAAACATTCCAAAAATCCTAGAAACTGAAATTTGAAACTGCCATGGAATAATCTTTTTGTACACTGTGAAGGTGTGTCTTTACCAAGGCACCTTCTGATTGGTTTAATGAAGAGCTAACTGACCAATAGTTAGGCAGGAAGAGGTTAGGCAGGACTTCTGGGCAGAGAGAGGAGAGGAAATGAATCTAGCTAGGCATGGGAGACACCAGAGGACACAGAGAGGAAACAGGAGGTGCAAGATGGAAGAGAGGTAAAAAGCCACGAGGCAAAATGTAGATTAATAGAAATGGGTTGGTTTAAGTTATAAAAGCTACTGGGACAAGCCTAAGCTATAAGCTGAGTTTTCATAATTAGTAAGTCTCCATGTCATGGTTTGTTTGTTTTGTTTTGTTTTGTTTTTGGCGAGCTGTTGGCCCAAACAGAAATCCATTGGCATGACGTATTTTTGGTTCTAAGCATTCCATATAAGCATTCCAATCTGTACTCAGTTAAAAAAAAAAAAAAAAAAAAAAAAGGTTCTCTTTTCTCTTTGTCTCCGTCTTTCCTTCCCTCTCTCCCTCTCTCCCTCTCTCCCTTTCTCCCTCCCCCTTTCTCTCTTCTTTTTCCTTTTCCTGGAACAGGTAGCCCTAGAAGTTGCTATACAGAACAGACTGCCCTAGAACTCAGACAGATGGCCTACCTCTACCTCCAAGTATTGGGATTAAAGGCATGTACTACCATGCCTGCCTGGTGGGTTTGTTCTTCGGAGACAGTATCGTTATGTAGTCCAGACTGACTACAAATTAAAAATCTTCCTGCCTCAGTCCCCAAGTGAGAGAATTACAGGTGTGTACCAGCACAACCAGCTCAGCCTGTAAATGGAGGAAGTCAATCTGAGGAAAAGAAATGAATGTAAGCAATTAAGGACATGGAACTGTTACCACTCAACAGGACAAAGTACAATGGTACCATACAAGAGATGAAGTTTGCTTATATGACTCAAGAAAGACGGGGAGGAGGTCACATAGACAGCAGCAGAGAAAATGTACAAGAAGCAGGAAACACTATGCTAAGTACCATGGATTCACAGAGTTCAATACATCTCAGCTTAGTGGGAATAAGAGTAAAGGGCAGGGAGTAAAACAGGGCAACCAAGCAAAAGCCAGCTTGCAGAGTCCTGCACACTGCACTTTATCCTGCCCAATTATCCCTGAAACACTTTTTTTTTAGGTAGGAAGGGGCACTTAGATTGTTCATCCCAACTGCAAACATTGCAACAAATTGTAAAAGGAGAGTTTGTTTTTGGTTTTTCCTTCCAGATATTGCTTCAGCTTAGCACACATACTGAGAGGTACCAGCAATAGTTGCAGGTGAAGCCTCTGCACCACTGGGCACATCCTGAGTTTTCAATTCCAATACCCCCCAAATCTTTGCAGCAATTCTGATTATCAGGGATGGTAGCCACTTCTGGATGTTATCATATTACTTCAGTGTTGTCTTCTGCTTTTTAGTCTCCTAATATCTAATTAACTAATCCTCCACATGAAGTTCTCAATATGGAAATATCAAGTGCACTTCTGACTTCAATAATTGTTAAAAACAGAAGGGAGAGAGGAGGAACTAGGGGAATAAGGAAATCATTACAAGAGACAAAAGAACGTTCCTAAGGTGGCCAAAGCAGTAGGGATGAGAAGCCTGTCCAGCTGTGAGAACACTTAGCTGGTGTGACTGGAACAGCTGCCTTCACAGGTGGCTGGTGGAATGTAGAAGTGGTGCAGCAGCTGTGAACAATAATTTGGCATGTCCTCAAAAAGTTAAACACAAGGCCAATCTCAAGAGAACTGAAAGAGATGGTCACACAAAAATCTGTACATAAATGTACAACAGAACTATTATTCAACACAGCCCTAAGGAGAACCCAAATGCCCATTAATTGATGAACGGATAAAATATGGTATGTCCACAATAGAGTTCTACCCTGCCATAAAAAAAGAATGAAGTGCTAATATTGTAACAAGGATAAACCCTGAAAACATGTAAAGTCAGACACCAAGAGCTACCATGTATATGCACATGGGACAGAAAGCAGTTAGTGGCTGCCAAGGAGTGGAAGGAGAAGGGTTCTGGTGTGATGAAAATATCCTGCAACTAGATAGCAGTGATGTAACCCTGAGAAAGGACTAGCCACCACTGACTGCATACTTCAAAAGGTTATTTTGTTCTATGTGATTTTCAGCTCAATGTCTTAAAGACAGAAACCGAATGAAGTGTTGACATGGGTGCAATTTTAATTCGCGATGTTCACAGGTTGCCCTACTGGGTCTGACATAAAGATATCCTTAAAGGCAGGTCTCAGTTAACCAAACAGAAATCTAAGCTAGAGATAGGCCTGGAGTCTTTAACTACAGGCTGCTATAGAACTTTCCTTCCTTGTGGTATAGAGAACTATTTGTGGTATTGGCAAATTACTTCATTTCCCATCTACTCCAAGCCATTGTTCTTTCTATAAAAAATGGATATAATCATACACAGGACAAATATACAGCTGAAGATTAAAAACAACAAAAATTCCTTCATAAAATGAAAAGTGCTATAAAAAGTTAATTATAATTCTTTAATATAGCAATATCAAGCATGCTATTATTGACCAAAAAAGTAGGAAACAGGTCATTGGCACTAGCAACTGTCCAGAAGCACATCTTATCCTTATAAAATCATAAGATATCTGTACTTAGAATGATCTTTGCAATTCGAGTTACCATATCAAAACATAGTAGGTCTGGACAAGTCCAAGGAAGGAGAGCTAAAACCAACAGTTCAATATTTCTATTTTGATTGGTGAACAAGGATATTAAAAACCTTGGGTTCATAACAAAATGTGAGATTACAAAACTTTTTAAAAGTAGGGATAAAGAAAACAAAAAACTTATTTTCCAAAGTCTTAGAATTAGGATAATACTTTACATTCAAGAAAATAAAATGTGTATTACTCCTAAGAGATAAAACTACCATTAGTTCAAAAATCTGGATAAACACAAGGAAGCGGGATTTTGAAAACAAGAATATTAAAAAATATGTATCTATAACCTTCTGAAGTCACAGGGTGTTTTCCCACCGATTACTGTTTGTGTCAAGATAAGATTAGGGGGCTGAAATGACCATAGGGCAGTCTTAATAATTACAGATGTCAATGTAATTCTCATGTTTTATACAACTCTCTCTTTAACTGGCCTTGATGTCAAATTCCTTAAACCAAGAGTACATCCTTACTGTTAAGACATTGTAACTGTAAAAAGAGGGCACTCTAATCACAACAATCTGATAATCTAAAACTTTAGTGTTCTATCTTCAAAATCAGTATTTATACCTCCTCAGCTCCAATAGACTCTAACTACTACTTTGGGGGTTTATGTATGTATATTCACTTTTAAAAACTGAAAGAGCACGCCAGGTGGTGGTGGCGGCGCACGCGGGAGGCAGAGGCAGGTGGATGGATCTCTTTGAGTTTGAGGCCAGCCTGGTCTTTAGAACTAGTCCAAGACAGACTCCAAAGCTACAGAGAAACCCTGTCTCGAAAAACAAAACAAAACAAAACAAAAAAACTGAAAGAGCACAGAGGATGAGGGAGTAATTAATTTGGTTTTAAATAAACAGTGTTCAGAACAATGTGGTATGGCCCAGCCTATATAACAGACATTTTTCAATGATGGTACATATAAACTTAATCTTTTCCAATAATTTGAAAACATAAACTTGTATGGCCAGACCATAATTTTCCACTGGCAGACACATAGTTATTTTCATGTTTTATTTTATATGGATGTGTGTATGCCTGAGTATATGTAAGTAAAATCATGTACATACAGGTACCGGAAGAAGCCAGAAGGAGGCATTAGATGCTGGGGAGCTGGACTTGCAAGCTGCCCAATATGGGTGTTGGGAACCAAATCTGGGTTCAGTTAAAAATTTTCACCAGCACAATAAACATTCTTGTTGAAAAACATATATTTTAAACATTTAGCAATTAAATCCACAGGATAATTTTCTGAGAAGCTGAATTACCTAGTCAAAGGATATGCATTTTATATTTTGGTATGTGTTGCCAACACCACCAGAGTTTGAAGTTATGTATACAAGAGCATGCACTGTACAGATTTCTCCAAATTTCTCTTAGCAATTATGCTAATTCTATCTAATATTAAAGTATGTTAGATTTTTCAAAAAAATATTTATTTTTATTTTATGTGTCTGAGTGCTGTACTGCTTGGTTTTCTCTTTTTGTTTTGTTTTTGTTGTGTCAACTTGATGCAGGAAGGGGCATCTGGGAAAAGGAAGCTCAATTGAGAAAATACCTCCATCAGACTGGCCTGTGTGGTGATATTGTGTTCCCCAATATATTGTGCACCCTAATAAATTTATCTGGGGTCAGAGAACAGAACAGCCACTAGACAGACATAGAGTCCAGAAAATGGTGGCACTCACACCTTTAATCCTAGCATTCCAAAGGCAGAAATCCATCTGGATCTCTGTGAATTCCAGGCCACACTGGAAACAGCCAGGCATGGTGACTCACGCCTTTAATCCCAGGAAGTGATGGCAGAAAGCAGAAAGGTATATAAGAAGTGAGGACCAGGAACTAGAGCCTGGTTAAGCTTTTAGGCTTTCAACAGCAGTTCAGCTGAGATCCATTCGGATGAGGACACAGAGGTTTCCAGTTTCAAGAAACAGGATCAGCTGACAATTAGCAAGGTGAGGTGATTGTGGCTTGTTCTGTCTCTCTGATCTTCCAGCGTTCACCCCAACACCTGGCTCCAGGTTTGTTCTTATTAATAAGACTTTTTAAGATTCGTGCTATAGGCCTGTAAGCCAAAATGATGACTGATGTGGGAGGGTCCAGCCCTCTATGAGTGGTGTCACCACGAGCAGGTAGTCCTGAACTGAATAAGCAGGTAGACTTAGCCAGCCATGGAGAGCAAGCCTGTAAGCACCATTCCTCCATGACCTCTGCTCCAGTCCCTGCCTTGAGTTCCTGCCTTGACTTTCCCTCATGATGGACTTTATTGGTCTGAAATTTTCAAAATAAAAAGTTGAAAACATTATTTAAGGCATTATCCATTACTAACTCTCTCAGTATTTATCACTATTCATTCCTACTAACTTTATTAAATTAAGATCACAATAATAGGGTCTGGGTTGCTCAGCAATTAATAGCATACACTAGTCATGCAGAAGACCTGAGTTCAGTTCCCAGCACCCATGCCAGCTAAGAACTCTACTAAGAAGCTACATTCCAGCACAGAGGTAAGAAACTAATGCTCTCAAAGGATAAAGACCTTGGACCACTAACTTAAATTCTGCTCCAAAAAATACATATACAATGAACAGGCATCATGAAAGGAAGGATCTAGCCTTTTGGCTCCTTAATGTTTCTTCAATCCTCAGGAAAACTTCATGAGACAAAGTAAGCTTTGAATAATATTTTATGAATTAAGGAATTCCAGGTTTTCTTAAAACCTCATCATAAGAATCTCAGATATACAGCCAATAAATTTTTAAAATTCAGGTCTAAATAAATACTAAGTAAATACTCAACACTGATCTAAAAACACTGCCTGAATTTTTATGGTTTTTCTAGTTAGACTACTAGTCTACAAAATGAGAACCTTCTGTTTGTCATTTTGAACAAGCCCTTCCTAGAACCCTCTGTTGACACACAATGCTTCAAAGTCCATGCAGTGGCCCCAGAGCACAAGCAGGTGAATTCAGAGTACACTGCAGCTTTTAGTCCTTTCATCCAACACATTAAGCCCACCAGTGCTCACAGGGAAATGCAGTCTCTTCCCCTCGTACATATTTCATCTACTTAGCTAAGTCTAAGTAATATACATAGTAATTTCTGTATCAGTATTAGCAGAGTAAAACTCATGTAAAAAAATGTAAAGCTACTAATTACATATAAGACACCCAAGTAAAGTTGATAGATTTATAAACTGATATAATCACAGGTTGTATCTATATCTTAAAATACAAAAAACAACAAACTTGAGTTTTCATTGTTATTTATTATAAAAGCAAGTAAGTTACCAGTAGAGGGCACTCACAAAAGGGAGAAAAGAGCTGGTCACAGCTTTAAACAAAACTGCTTTTAAAATAAAACTATTTTCAAGTCAAAGTATTTTAGTCAACTTTAGAGTAAAATAACATAATGCATAGCAATTTAACTTTACAAAAGGTAAACTTAAATCTATGTCATACTTGAAAACCAAAATGAAAGTTACCACTGGGCATGAATCTGATAGTCTGAGCAATGTTTAAAGCTATATGCAGCACATAGGCTTTATTTAATCTCAGAACTGATATGCTGGCTAGTTCATTCTTTGCTATTTCTAGTTGAGTATTGTTTGAGGACTTCCTATGAGACTGTAATAATCGTGTCCCTCTAACAAGTTAATTACTTCTTTGAAGAACTTTAGTGGACTTCATGAAAATTAAAATATTTAATTTTAATACTGTCTCCAATGTTAATATGGTCTAGGGTCACACCTATGTAGTTCTCTATTATGTATCTGCCATAGGCTGTCATTAGTAAATTAAATTCAAGTCACAGTATACTGATGAATGATCTACAAGATTATTAAACATTTTCTTAGTTGGAAAGACAGCTACTTTCTTACTTTTTAAAAAATACCGTAGTGGTCATGTGGCAGTGGCGCACACCCTTAATCCCAGCACTCTAGAGGCAGAGGGAGGTGAATCTCTGAGTTTGAGGCCAGCCTAGTCTACAGAGTGAATTCCAGGACAGCAAGGGATATACAGAGAAACCCTGTGTATATAGATTTATAAACTGATATAATCAGAGGTTGTATCTATAGGTAAAAACACAAAAAACAAAATAATGAGTTTTTTTGAAACTCTGTCTAGAAAGAAAGAAAAAAAAAGCAACAACAAAAATACAATAGTGGAAATGTCACTTGTTTTCAGAAAATTTAAATTCAGTCTTACCACTAAATAGCTAAATATCCTTAGGACAATTAGAATACCTCCCACATTCATAGATAAAAATCAAATTTTTCACAAAGTCTGTCACTAAAATAAAACTTAGTGATATTATCATTTAAGTTTTTAAAAGACTGCTTGCGGCCAGGTGGTTGTGGTGCACACCTTTAATCCCAGCACTCTGGAGGCAGAGGCAGGCAGACCTCTGTGAGTTTGAGGCCAGCCTGGTCTGCAAAGCAAGTTCCAGGAAAGGCACAAAGCTACACAGAGAAACCCTGTCTCAAAAAACAAAAAAACCAAAAAACAGAACTTCTTGACCTTTTTTTTTTTTTTTAAGTAGAGAAACTAATGGAATTCCAAAAGTACAAGCATTTCATCCCTAGCCCTTTTATTTTTCACTTTAAGATAAGGTCTCACTACGTTGCCCAGGCTGTCCTTACCTAATCTGTAACCCAGGCAGGTCTTGAACTGGAAATCGACCCACTTCAGAGTAGTATCTGCCACCAGACCCAGCTCCCATGAATTTTCCCTCTGACCACATTTTTCATCAATTAAAACTTTTGGTAATGGTGTGAAGTTGGCATTTTCATTTAATCAAGTCTCTTTAAGCTCTTTTGCCTTTCTCATAGATGAACTACCCAAAGAAACTACCTTGTCAGTTTCCCTGAGACTCACCACAGCTTGTGAGATAAGGGTGATCTCTGATACTTTTCTCCAGATGGCTAACTACCTGGGGATGTCAGTTTCAAAGTTCACAGGGTATCAGTGCTCCCCAGAGTCAAGTCTTCTGGCTTGGCAGAAATCATACTCAGAGTTAGAAATTTACATTTCTGAACCTTTTCTACTTTCCTTACACAGAATGGATAGTTAGCAAGGCTGAGCTAAAGGTTTCTTAAGCTATTTTAGGCTGCATTTCTGACTTCGTTCTGTGTATCTATATTCATGAAGCTTAAAAGCACAATGCAATCGCTCAGATTTTCAAGGAAGATGATTACTTCTGTTGAAATCATCTTCCAAACCCCAGGAAAACTTCCACACATCACATGTATTCTATTAAAACTTCCTTTTACATTTGATTTAAATGGCAGAACATACCAAGTAACTGTGGATTTAGAATACCAATCAAAAACGGGTGAACTTTTTGATCTTCCTCAAAGAAAAAAGCAGAACTACGTACAGCCCTGAACTGACTTGTCAAAATAAATGTAAAAGAATAGTACACAGGATTCTACTTCACTGATACAGCTTCTTAAACTGGAAGCCAAATAAAATTCTTTCTATGCTTAAGTCAAATCTTTACAAATGAGCATTCTGCTCTACTTGTTTGTTTTATTTTTTGAGACAAGGTTTCTCTGTGTAGCAGGCCTAGCTGCCCTGGTACTCACTTTGAAGCCCAGGCTGGCCTCTGGAACTCACAGAGATCCACCTGCCTCTGCCTCCCAAAGTGCTAGGACTAAAGGCATGCACCACCACCACCCGGCTCTCTGATCTATTTTTTAGAGGGTGGTGCACTACTAAAATTATTTGACACTTTCTAACAGTTCTTTAATCAACCTTCAATGTTTTAAGTTACATAAACATTTTTCCAAGCTCACCAATGCCCTCAAAACTCATCTCAGCACAGTATTTCTTCAAGACACAGAGAGACCCATAACAGTACGGTAACCTACTTGAGATTTCATAGCTTACAATTCCAATGCCCTACAAAATTCTTCAGAACTGATTTTTGTTCCTTTTTAAATTGGTACATGAAATAGGGATATAGAAGTTAGAGGATCACCTAGCATACCACAAGCCCTGGATTTGACTCCCCAGCATAGCCTTGCTGGAGCATGGAGGCACACAGGCCACTCAAGAGGTAGAAGCTGGAGGGAAGACCATGACTCCATGCTAGGCCTCAGCTAACTGAAGACCCACCCTGGGGTACATTAGCACCTACTTCACAAAACTAGAAATGGAACATTAGAACAAAGAATAAAAGCTAGGACTGGGATGTCTAAGAAAGAATCTAACAGTAAAGGCTATTTCAAAGGCAAGATAACATTTACTTCTTGCCTCAATGATGTTAATTTAATATATTTAGATCACACATAAATGTGCGAATAACCTTGTGAAAAATGAGCTAACAAGCACAGTTAAAGAAAAGCCCCTCCTGCTGGTCTTAGAGGTTGAATAAACCCATCTTTGCTCTGGAAAACTTGAACCTATTGCCAGCAATAGGACATACTATTTTTCAAGATCTCTTCCAGGTTTTAATTTTATTATTTAGCAGTTGGCCTTTAATTGGTTAAGATTTTATGGAATAAAAAATGTCTGAAAGTAATTTTGAAGATCTTACTCATCAAACTATATTAAGTTTAAAAAACTCAACCATCAAATGATTCTATTTTTCTAGTAAATCAAATTTTCACCATCACAGCAAAATTCTAAGAAACCCATAAAAATAAAATGCATTCAAAAAAACAACTTGCGCTAGGCATGACGGTACACATCGTTAATCCCAGCATTTGGGAGGCAGAGGCAGGCAAGGCAGGTGGATGGATCTCTGTGAATTCAAAGCTGGCCTGGTCTACATAGTGAGTAGTGAGTTCTAGGGCAGTCAGAGCTACATAGTGAGACCCTGACTCAAAAATACCAAAACAACAACAAAAAATCCTGCAGATACAGATCAAATGCAAAGCTATATTCTCACAAAACCATGAAATATACTTACCAAATTGCAAATACAAGGACACAGTGGGCACCTTAGATCTTATTCTCTGTGACATTCTCTCAAAAGAAGTAGGGCTCCTTACATCTATGGTTACCTATCACTCAGTTTAAAGCCTTAAAACTAAAGAACATCACATATAATTGAAATAAATTTCAGTATAATTTTCTAATAAATACAAAAATGATCAGAGATATCTTTTTTATGCAAAGGATGATCGCTCTGCACAAACCACATGTAGAATATAAAGCAAGATTTACCTCTATCGTAGGATCATATTCATCCACAAAGTGATTCTGAATTAGCTGTATCGTCAAGGCACTCTTGCCTACGCCACCAGCTCCAACTACCACAAGTTTATACTCAGTCATTTTCAGCAGGCCTTATAATAAATAAAAATGTAACTAAATTAGAACATGTCTCACACAAGATTATCAAATACTCTTATCAATATTTTAACACTCACCTTTACATGTAAAACTCTAAGGTATTCTAAAATACTGTGACTGCAGATGTACACAGGAGTAAGCTGTACTTATTTACAATTCCCCTCATCAACACTTAATAAAAATACAGGGAAAACAGTTTTTTCATCCTATATTCATCCAGCGTGTTTGATCAAACAGCCAGATTGCTGTTTTGTAGCAGCTAATGGCTCTCAAAGGAATGTATTATGACTTCACTAAGTACAAGTATCCTGCACAGCACTCTATACCCTGTGGACACACCCGCATAAGCTTGCTGACAGCTGTCTCCACATCCACCCTTGCAGTATCCTTGTTGACTGGATATTAAAAGTTAGAAGTAGGTAGCCTAAGAGCATCTTTGTTGGCACCAACAGTTGTAGAATTCTATTTTAAAGCCATCGGAACAGTTCTTTCATGATAGGCAACAAAATAGGAGTGTGGTGTCAAAACTGAATTATGGGGAAAGAAAAACCTAGGCAATGAGGCAAATAGAGATAATATTTGATGGCATTTTCATCTTTAAGGTACCTGTGGGGAAAACAAAGGTAAAAAGTAGGAGTTTTAAGGATTTGGGATCAACTATTTGGTATAATTCATCAGATCAATTATAACATATAATCCTACATGAGTACTAAAAAAGTTACCTCTGCATAAGAAAAATAGTGAAATTCAGAGATAAACACTACTTTTAGCAAGAAAAAAAAATGTGAAAGATGTAGAGTTTCTCAGTAATCCCTGCAACTTTTACTCTGCTTATATAGTACATTGTCTCCCAACAGGTGCAGTAAGTACTAGCAACTTATACAGTTAACAATCCCCAAATAGAAAAGATCTGTTATTTTTTAGTCACTATTCCATGAAGACATTCATTTTCTCTCCTTTCCCTTATATAATACACACTATTACAAATAAAGGGGCATGGCTGTAAAAGAATGGGAGAAAAGCCACATTATTACAGAATAAATAGTTCCAGATCAATGTATGTATATATAGTGTAAATAACACAAAATACAGTCTAATTATTGATGACCAAGAATTATTCACCCAGGTACCAAGAGGAAAAAATGTCACTGTTTTTCCAGCATACTGTCCTCCTCATCTTGTGCCTGAGCCCCTCGATAACAGAAACAAGGTCAGAAAACACCGTTCCCAGCCCTTCATCCAACTCCCTGTTCTGCTCTGCCCCACCTATCCTTTCTTGCCGCTTGTCTGGGGTCATGCTGGGAGCCAGTACTAACATAACTTACCTGCTGGCCTTCAAGTGTTACAACAAATGTAGGCCATGGCAAATGAGACAGGTGAAAAAGAATCACATGGAAACGTGACCTTTGCCCCGCCCCCCACAAATAGTGTGGCTACCTTACAAGAGCCATTCTGGAACCCAATGGGTTCCTAAGACTTTGTGTGGTAGGGAACAAGAGGTTAAAACTGTTTTTATAGCAATTGTTTTTTAGCCTTCTTACAAGTGCAGGTAGCTTCCTGGGCTCTAGTCACAATGAGAGAATGCAGGTATGAGATGCAGGTATATAAGCGAGTACAGCATCTCCTATGAAGGCACACAATTAAACAGGTTGCTAATGTGTAAAACAATGCCACTCTAATTCTTATTTTGTTTTAGAAAAGTTACTTTTCATTGAAAATGCATCCGTGTTACCAATAGGCATGTTATTTCTAGTTCTAAATTAACTGAATAATAAAAATTGTTTCTTCTAATGTGGTAAATACTGGTATGTCCCCCCAGAGGATTTCTGAGACCCTCAATAATTGTTTAAGGGTGTAAGTAAGTCCTACAGACTAAAATGTTTGCTAACTTAGGGTATACTGTGAACAGATATTGGATCACATATGTGATAATTAGAGACACATCTCCTGGTACTTATTGATGCGCTAGTTTTTGCTGAAAATAACACTTAAGTCAAGTTTTTAAAACCTAGTAATAGTTAAGTCCACTAGAAAAAAAAAAAGTCTTACTCAAGGATGAGCTTAAGCAAGACAGACGCACCCTCCCCCATTACAAAAGGTAGTAAAGGGGTGTGACTGGGACTAGATTCCAGCAATTTTGCTAATTTTTTAAAAAGGTGTAAAATTAAATTACTACCTGCCACCTCTTAAAACCAAGGATGCTTGAGGATGGCTACAGTGTCAAAGTAAATATATTGATACCATGCATGTTTGATGTCTATTGTCTGTCATGGGGGGTGACACCAAGTCATATGGTTAACTCCGAAGGGATTATTATGACTTTTCAACATGTCTCCTCAGATGATTTTTCCACGGCAAACATAACATGTCATTCTGTTTTTAACTCCTTGCCTAGATGAAAATCAAGCTTGACCAAGGCTGGCTCAGGACTTGGGCTGTAACCCACCGGCCGGAGAGGCTTTCACAGAGGTCCGCCGGAATGCCACAATGAACTCTGGAGTCGGGTTCGGAAAGGGCGAGAGGGCAAACCCGCAAGCTGGAGGGGACGGGGCAGCAGGCGATTCAAGCTCCGAGAGCCGGGCTGCCCGCGCTCCACTCAGGGATAGCCCCCTGCCTCGGCTCTCGCCGTCCCTCCGCGCCTCCCACACAAAGCCACCCGGACCCGCCGCGTGAACTTTTTGCTTTTCACTGCGGGTCGCGGGCTCCCCGCGCAGGGCGTGGGCCACCTGTTCTGCCACCACCGTCGCCACCTCCACCTCCTCCTTTGTGGCCGCGGCAATGTCACAGCCCACACATGCGTGGGGGAGGGGAGCGGCCGCGAACTCGGCGGCAGATGCACCCCACCCCGCCCCGAGGACCCCGAGGACCCCGAGGACCCCGAGGACCCCGAGGACCCCCAGGGCCGCGGGCCGCCGGCCGCGAGCCCTTCCCGCCGCCACCTCCCCGGGGGCTCGCACCCGGCCGGGGGAGCCCGCGCGCTCGCCCGCTCGCCCGACAACTTAGCCGGGCGCCGATGCCGGCTGCAGCCGAGGCCGGGCGGGGAGGCCGGGGCGGCGCGGAGGGCCGGCCGCGGCCCGGAGGAGGAAGGCAGGCTTCCGCGTCCAGGAAGCGGCGGCCGCCCGGCCCCGGCGCCCCGCGCCCGCCTCCCCGAGCCGGCTTCATTCAGCGCCGCGGCCCCGCCCGGCCGCGCCGGGCTCGGCACCGGGCAGCGGCCCAGGAGCGCCGTCCGCGCCCTACCTCTCTCCGCGCCGCGGAGCCGCCGCGCCTCAGGCTCCCGCCGCCGCCGCCTTCAGGCCCGCGCCACGCTCGCTCCGGGTCCGAAATGGCGCGGGAGCGGGGACTCCGGGCCGAGCCGCCGCCGCCGCCGCCTTCCTCAGCCGCCTCAGCCGCCGCCACAGCGCTGCCTCCTCAGCCGCCGCGGCCGCCGCCTGCCGAGTCGAGCCCCGAGCGCGCGATGGGCCCGGCGGGCGGGCGGGCGGGCGGGCGGCCACAGAGAGCAGGCCGATCGATGCGCTCGGCGCTCCGCGCTGCCTCGGCCGCGCGCCTGCGCGCGCTTGGGAGGAGGGAGCGGCCGCGGCGCGGCGAGCCCAGCCGAGGAGAGCGAGGGCGGGAAGCGGCCCTGGACCGGGCTGGGCGGCGGCGGCGCGCCGGGCTGCCGCTGCGGCTGCGGAGGAGGCGGTGGCCCACGCGGAGTCCCCCGACCCCCGGGCTCGCGCTTCGGGTCGCCCCGCCCCGCCGCTCGCACGCGGCCGCCCGCTGCTCCTCAGGGCGCGCGCAGCCTCGCCGGGCGCGGACCTCGGCGGCTCTCCTCAGGAGCCCTTCTATTGTCGCTTTGCTGGACGGTCTAGAGCCTGCAGCCTTCTTACCCGGACAGGGTCTGTCTGTGTAGGCCAGGCTGGCTGTCTTGTCCCGGAAGCCACAAGCAGAGCTGGTTTGTAAGAATTGCTCTTGTTGCACAGGACAGATCCGAGGAGGCCCCTCCGGACATGAGGGGGAAGACATTCATTCATCAGTTACCATCCACCCAGTCAAACCCGGAGGCAAATAAACATGCATTCATTCTCTGAGACTGCATTGATACACCATCGAGAAAAATCCCATCGATCGAGGCCTGGAGAGCCAGGAACTGTGCTCAGATGACTGCCCACCCACCCACCCACCCGGCAGCCTGTCCACACAGCCACATCATCAGCCGCCCATGAAACAGTTACAGTAGAACCCTGAAGTGATGTCAGCTAGCCAAGCTGTCACTCTTTGTACCCTTACCTCTCCCTCCCAGCACGAGGTGGGAGGCCCAGGAAACAAGAAGACAGGGGAGGAAAGAATGTGCCTACTCCATGTCAAGTAACTGCTAAATGTTTTTGCACATATGCTGTTTAATTATCACAACACCCTCACGGGTTAGAGTCATCTCCACTATTTTACAGATGAAGAAAGAAATTTAGGGAGAGAAAGAAATGGAGTCCACATTCACACTCATAAGCTGAAGTACCCTAACTATCAGAGTAGCTCAGTCTGCCTTGAGCTCCCTTTGGCTCACATTCCACTTAAAATAAAAGCAGAATTCTTGTAGAATTCTGCTCTGCCTTAGATTATTGGCTACCCCTACCTTCTTCCTTTTTTCAAGTGCTCCACCTCCTATTTTTCATGTATTCATGTTGACTCCTGGCTGCTCTTTGAAGAGGGGAGGTTGGCTTCTTCCTCTGAAGCTGTTCTCATCTCCAGTACTACCAACGCCAAATGCCTCCTCTTTTTCTCATTGGCTTTTAAGTCTTGTTTAAATGTCTTTTTTCCTAAAGAACATCTTTGATGTTGCAGTATGTCCTCAATCCCTGAATACTACTCTTTATTTTTCTCCAAAAAATTTACCACCATTTGATCTTCCTTAGTATTTCATTTTCTTTGTTTTTTGTTTGTTTGTTTGTTTGTTTGTTTTGAGACAGGATCTCTCTGAGGACCACGCTGGCCTCAAACTAACAGACCTCCAACTGCTGGGATTAAAGGCTTGTGGCACAATGCCAAGCTCTTCTTTGATTTTTTTTTTTTTAACTCTTCTGTTTTCCCTCATCAAAGTATAAACTGAGAGCAAGGATTCTGGCTTGTTTTGTTGGCTACTAAAGCTCTAGTGCCTACAACAGTACTGACACAAATAAGACACAGTAAAGACATGAAATGCTGAGTGAACACTCTAGGCACCCTCTTTATCAACCCTGGGACTAAATCCCATCACTGTCTGCCTTTATCATCTTATGAAATCCGCTTTTACACTCGCTGAGGTCACCTTCTGATGAACCACATTCTAGGGTAGCTAGAAATCTATCTGCTGCATAATGAGCACTGTGAATTTGTTAAATTAATTTGTGCTTATTGGAACATAGATTGTTTCGCGTCAAATCACAGCTGTGTTCGTTGCTGCTTTAAGTCCACAGTAGTAAGTGTTCTGTCGCACAGCTGCTAATGCAGTGTCCTTATGTAACTGGTACTCTGTTAATCATAAAAGGGCTGCAGTGCCCTGTCTAAAATTTGATGCTGATTATAAAAGTTCTGGCAGCAGCAGAAATCTAATCCATCCACAGGGTCTCAGTTACCATCTTGGCTCATGGTTCCCAAAATGAATCTTCTTTCCTGCTCTAGTTTCTTTTCTGTTACCATGATAAAACACTCTGATCGAAAGCACATCCAGGTCACAGTCTCATCATCAATGAACATCAGAGATGGAATTCAAGCAGGAGCTTGAAGCAGAAGCCATGGAAGAACACTACTTGCTGGCTCCCTTCTACAGCCAAGGACCGACTGCCTAGGAATGATGTTGCCCACAGTGGACTGGACCCTCCTACTCGAATTAACAATCATGGAAATCCCTACCTCCTCCAACCTCAGCCATGTCCACTTCCAATCTGATCGGGGTAATCCCTCAGTGTTGGCTTGCCTCCCAGATGACTCTAGGGTGTTCCAAGTTGACAACTAAAGCTAAGCAAGACAGTTCCTACTGTTGTCCTGTGTACCCTGCTCTCCAGCTTCGCCTCACAGAGGATCTCTCCTTTCACTCCTCAGCAATTCTTACAGAAGCCATGCCAGGCCTCTCCACTGTCCATCCTCTGCTGCTTTCTTTAGCAGCCTCCTCCCCCAGTGATCTTCCCTTTGTTTCCTCAGTACCACAGAACTGACAGCAGTAGCAGGGCCCAAGACAGGAAGAGCGGGTGGGGATGGAGTTTGGGGTTTGCAGTGCTTCCAGAAAAATCTGCATGCTTACAGAAATTCAAATTCCTACACCTTCTCCCCCCCCCCCCCCATGCATGTCACACAATTGATGTGAGGTAGAGCAGAAATCTTTACTTTTAATAAATCAAGCGATCCCTTCCTGGCAGTTAGCCGTCAGCACATTGACACTCAAGGTCTTGGCAGCCATCCTTCTATAGCTATCTTCTGGGGTTGCTTTCCTTCAAGCCTAGTGGATACACTAGAGTTTACCTGTCTGCCTGTGTCCACGCTTTTCCTGAGAACATGCCCACAGGCAGGCCCTGGGATCACCACGGGAAAGGAAGAGAGGATAGTAACAATGGGCTGTTGTGGAATATTTGTTCACACTGCGAAGATGGAGCTTTGCCAAGGTGTCTTCTGATTGGTTTGATCAAAAGCTGAATAGCCAATAGCCAAACAGAAAGAGGTTATGCAGGACTTCCAGGGACAGAGAGGACTCTGGGAAGAAGAAAGGCAGAACACCAGCCAGAGGAGTCAGACATACAGAATGGGAGAGAGGTAAAAGCCACATGGTAGAACATAGATAATAAATAAAAATATGGGTTAATTTAAGTTATAAGAGCTAGTTGAAAACAAGCCTAAAATAAAGGCCAAGCTTTCATAATTAATAATAAGTCTCCGTGTCATTATTTGGGAGTTGGCTGGGCTTGCTACAAGCTTTAACTGTGGTTTCTGTTCTTTACTGTGAACTCTTCTGGAAAGGAAGTTGCCCATGCTCATGTACACAACATTTTGGTCTGTTTTCTGGAGATCACCTGGCCCCTCTCCATGGTGCAAATAGAATCAAAGCCAAACAACTGGAGTGTTTTATGTTTCTTGGGACATTAGAAGGTGTGAAATTCTAGGACACCACACCACAAATGTTAGGGATTTATTCTAAATAAAGACATCCAAGAACTATCATATCAGCTAGGTTCCCCTTAATCTCAGTGACTAAAATGGGAGAATGTGAGCTTTAGGCCAGCCTGGGCTATATAAAGATGAAATAAAAACCAAATATGTTTGTTTTTGCTCTTTTGGGGGACGCGCCACCCAGCTCCCAAATAAATCACACATGGAGTCTTATTCTTAATTATAAATGCCCGACCTTAGCTTTACTTGTTGCTTGCCAGCTTTCCTTAAATTATCCCATCTACCTTTTGTCTCTGGGCTCTTCCCTTTCTCTATTCCTGTATACAGTTTCTTTCCTTCTTACTCCATGTCTAACTGTGTAGGTGAGTGGCTGGCCCCCGGAATCCTCCTCCTTCTCTGGCTACTTCTCTTTCCTCTCAGATTTCTCCTTCTATTTATCCTCTCTGCCTACCATCCCCACCCATCCCTTCTCCTGTCTCGCTATTGCCTGTTCAGTTCTTTATCATCAGGTGTTTTAGGCAGGCACAGTAACACCACTTCACAGAGTTAAACAAATACAACACAAACAAAAGTAACATACTTAAAATAATATTCTACAACACATGTTGTCAGCCAGGAAACTATTGTTCTGTCCAGGAACAACTGTGCTTCTTGTGGCTCAATGGTGGGGTCAAAAGCCTTATCCAGCCTTCCTTGGGAGGCATCTACTTCCTGTAACGCTGGTAATTCTATTCACGGGCCAGCCCATCTGTGCTTCTTCACACACAGTCTCTTCTACTGCTGTCTAGGCGTCTGGTGTCTGCTCTGTGACACATTCAAACCATCTGACAGGATCTGCCTGTACTGTGCCTGTCACTCACTGAACAATAAAGGACAGACACTGTGGGGCAGAGTTTCTGATGAGTATCCGGCCATCTTTAGACCAACTAAAAGACCACTAACCTTTGACTCGAGACAGTTGTGGCCAGAGTAACAAGACACAGGGCAGGAAGCATAACCATGAGGATCCATCTGTGTTGCTTTCCTGGGCTCTTCTCTGGGACAGCCTGTTTCACTCAGGCAGGAAGTCTGCACAGGTGAGTAGGGCCTGTCAAACTCACTTGGTCAGTTCGTTGCCCCCTCTACACACTTGCATGAAACTGAATTCTGTTTTGCCTTCTCTGCTCTCCTCACTGGGCTACACAATGATCAAGGCCCGATCTCACTGAACTCTGGATTCCTGTGCCTCTTAGAACAGACAGCTCCTCCATGCCTAATTGCTGAAACGAACGGACTGTGTCTCTTCAGAACCCCTTCATTCCATTGAGCCAGTTCCTTAGGCCGCCTCTAAATGAATATCCCGCCACTAGGCTAAGTCCTGTCTGTGAGAGCTCACAGGCTCCTGTGTTTGGACACCGGTCCCCAGCTGACAGAATTGTTGGTGGGGGGGGGGGGTGGGATGGGGGGGTAGGGGGTGAAACCTTCAGTAGGTAAGGCCTACCTGGTGTGTAAGGAACTGCACCACAAGCTTCAGACACCATGGACAGGACCCCAGCTGCCATGGCTTCCCTCCATGATGAACTTGTCTCCTTAAATCATGGTCCAAGACAGTCCTCTCCTCCCTCAAGTTGTTCTAATGAGAAATGTAATCAGTTTACCATCCAAAGCCAAATTCATCTCACGCTTTGAACTAACTCCCTCGCTGATTTCTTTCATCTTACCTGACTGGCATCATGGCTTTCCAAAACATTAGACTCGAAAACGTAATTTTTAATGCATTTCCCCATTCAAAGTGGTTATAGCTCCTTTAATTTATTTTTATATATTCTTTATTTTTAAGTGTGTGTGTGTGTGTGTGTGTGTGTGTGTGTGTGTGTATCCATGGAAGCCAGAAGAGTACATCAGATCTCCTTGAGCTGAAATCCTGGGTAGTTGTGAACCATCCAACATGGTGATGGGAACCAAACTTGGGTCCTTCACAAGAGCAGTAAATGCTCTTAACTGCTGAGCCAGCTCTCCAGGCCCTATTTTCAAAGCATTTTGTCACTTCCACATTTCTTCTTTCATGCATTTCTGGAACATCTTCCTTACTAACTTCTCACCTTCTAGATGCATTATTTTCCATCCAGAGGCCAGGCTATTGCCATATTAGTCTTCCTTATGTGTGTCAGTCAACATCACCACCATCATCAGACATTACTGTGTGCCTACTCCATAGAGGCTGCACACACCCAGGGTATGTACTTTTTAAGTCCAAGGAGTTGCATGCCAGGTTTGTAATAACGACCTAAAGATGATAAATACCTAAAAATTATAGAGTGAAATAATTGCTAGTGTCAGCTAAGCCTGCACTAAGTCTTAATCTTGTCGCAAATCTTTAACGACTTCTTACATCCAGCGGAATCGACTCCAAAGCCTCTGTACCCAGCTTCGAGGGCATCTATAATTCAACACCTTCTCATCCTGTGGCTTTGATTCCCAGACTCTCAAAGCAGATGTCCTTTTCTTTTAACACATTCTCTCCCATTTATTCCCCATGCCCCCCCACACAAACACACAAGATAGCATGTGTCTTTCTTTTTCTTAACAGAGCCCCTTTGCCCTCACTGCTAAAATTTTCTTTCATTCCAGAGGTAAAACAAGCCCTACCTTCTCCATGGGCTTTATTAATTCTACTGTGGATCTGATTCCCCATTCCATCATTTTATATGTTTTAATAGCATCAATCCAGGTAAATTCTCATAAAATCCTGTAGGACATAAGGACTGTATCTCAGGTGTGTGAACCATACCCACTAAACCAAACTAGCTCACTGCCATTGCTCAGTAGCTCCATGAATACACACATGCGTTTATCAGCAAGGTAGACATGATGAAATCGGTGTTTGAGGGAGATCAGGATGGCAGCTACAAGCAGAAAGATTGAAAGGAAAAAGACCTGAGGTAAAGCATTTTGAAGACGGCAACACCATGCCTGTTGGTGGTAGGAATGAAGAACTGGCTCCGTTAACTTATCCTGTGAGTTCCTGTGAGTTCAGACTGTAGTGGGTAACTATTCGAGCCTTGGCCTGCAAGTTCCAACTCCCACTGAGGCTTCGGTAATGGTCACGCCCACAAGGTGGGGCTGAGAGAGGAGGCTGAAGACCCAGGATCCAGAGGAGAGGCTTCTCTTGGTTCCAGGACCCTGGACGCTGGAGGTAGACTGAGCAGAGTTCTCCAGAGAACTCCACCGGACGCTACACCTTTCCCAGACCCTGTTACCTATCCCTTCACTTGTAAGTTACCCCACAAAATAAACCTCCCTTTGAACTACGTGGAGTTGCCTTAATATTTCAACCAATATCACACAAATCCGCGGGTGTCTGAAAGCTGCATGTTTAAGAAGGACGTACCCCATCTATGCAAAGCCTCCATGAGGCAAGCCTCCTCCAGGGCTTTAAATAACCCTATCCCTTATCTAGCTTTCATTTTTACCTCTGCCTCTGTCGTCCACCCCTCCCTAAAGAGACAGTCAGTAGATCACAGGTCTCTTTGCTTCCAGCTACAGCTACACACTCCATTCCACAAGGAGAAGCTGGGTTCATTCCTACAAATGCAACATGAGTCATGTGTCCAAAGCCAGCACCCCAGTGACTTCTCAAGGGACTGGAAATGAAATCCCAAATCCAAGCCCTTCCACGACTTAGTTTGTGCCTGCTCCAGTACAACCTGGGGCCTCCCTTGGCTCCAGTGCCAACAGCTGCCCCCTTCCCAGTGCATTCCAAGTACACCCCACTTAGACTTGCAAGCTAGACCACATCTACCCACGCAGTTTGCAGGTTTCTCTGGGGGTTGGGGTTGGGGATGCTCCTGACAGAGAGCTCATTTTCCCTGTCATATCTCAGCTCACTGCAACCACTTCACAGAATGATCCCAACACCCTGTCTAAATCACCCTGCCCATCCTGGTCCCTAACTCAGACCCTGAAACTAATCTCCTTTTAACACTATGCCCTGCTTTGTCCTTTTAATTCATGGTTCTCATATCTGAAATTATTTTGATTGCTTGTTTGCTTGTCTGCTTCCTCCTGTGAAATATAAATTTCATGAATCAGTGACCACTGAATCCTCAAGACCCAGAGAGAAGCTGGTGAACAGAAGTCACATGATAAAAATGTGTTGATCATGTACCTGCTTCATGATTTGTGGTGGTAGCTGGGGGCTAATTGGGGCTGTTTTATCTGATGTTGCTCAGGGTGCTTTCTTTGCAGGTGATGGATGATTGAGAAGCTAATAAAAAAAAATGTGCTGGGCACCACAATAGTAACAAAATTGTGCTGTGTTTTTGGAGTTTGTTTGTTTGTTTGTTTGTTTTTTAATGGAGGATGCTGGATGTCTTCCCTTTTTGTCCAGTGAATGCAGAACTTGGAACAAATTTTGTTGCAGCCATTGATGTTGAGCACGCTGCTATTGCTTAGCATGCCTGGTTGGTGTTGTACAGAATTAACAGGTGTGTTGGTCTGGAAACATTTGAACTTAATTTTCCTCCATTTCTATGGGGCATGTGCACTGTATTAAGTATATACGGTCTATCTATGTGGGATGGCTTACAAAAATTGATAAAATATTCTCTAAATAATGAAAAGTTGTTGAATAGTGCTATAAGGAAGACAGCACTAATATCCCTCTCTCAGATGGCTCTGCAAGTTAGTTTGACTGTCTTACTTTTAGTTCCGTCTACCTAATGCAACAGTGTTGCATTCACCATGCAGATTAACTTTAAGAACATTAGAAAGCATCAGCATCATTTAAAACATTGTTTCCTGAGCTGCCTTTAATCCCAGCACTCAGGAGGCAGAGGCAGGTAGATCTCTTGAGTTTGAAGCCAGCCTGGTCTACAGAGAGAGTTCCAGGACAGGCAGAACTACACAGAGAAACCTTGTCTCGAAAAACCAAATATAAAATAAAGTATCATGTCCTTTGAACTTCCCAAGGATAACCGACCGAATCTACTGACTACATGCCTGCTTTTCTAGTTTCTGTGGCTTCCCCGACACGTGATTATCAGATAAGGGATGAGGAGCTGCTGTGCCATTCATGGCACTGGGTGTGCAAACACAGCATGTGTACATAGGATGTTTGGCTAACAGTGGATGGCATGTGTGATGGCGTGTGCCATCAAGCCGAGGAATATATAGAAAGCTAGACCTAGGCCTGTGTAAGTGAACTCTATGGTGCTCAATGTGAGGAGATGCTGGCACAGCCCTCAGAATGTAGTCCTGTCACGCTACACTGAACCATGGGGTTTTCTCCCTGTTTAAAAACATTTACTCATTTATTGTGTGTGGGTGTGCTCATGCATATATGTGGAGGCCAGAGGACAACTTGTGGGACTCAGTTCTCCACTTCAACTATAAGGATCCTGAGATTGAACTTAGAGTCATCAGGCTTGGTGACAAGCATTTTTACTCACTGAGCCTTATCTCTGGCCCCTGTGCCTCAATTTACCAGCTAGAGTGGAGGAACATGAACTTTTTTAGGATCCAGGTGTCCTCAGCTGAACGAAGCAAGCCTCTTTCTTCCTTAAATTCTTCTAGACTCTGGAAGATCATTGTGATTGCCAAATGGTTTCTTATGTCTAGGGTATGTTGAACTGCAAATGTTTAATGGAGACAAATAACAATTTATTTTTATTTTGAATTCTGAATTCTTTCCATAAGTAATTTTAATGCTTGTATAAAATAATTCTGTCCAAAGAAACCCATTGCTATGGATGCTAATCTAAAAAATAATAATGTAAGAAAATGCCCATCTTAAAAATTCAAAATCTCATCTTTAAAACTCAGTAAACTTTGCACTTGAGGCAACAAGTGTACTCTGTGAGAAGTACTTCTTTCACTGGGCGCTGGGAGCACTTCACACATGCCAGGCACTTTGGGGAATCCCAGATGTACTGACATGTAAGCCAAACAAAAACTTCACCTTGTAAAGAGACGGCCTGCAGACCTGTGGATTTCTGGGTCTTTTTACATATTTAACATTATGTGTTACTATCCATGAATTATTATAAAAAATTACATTTAAAAATAATGAAAACTAGTATTAGCTTTGAAAGTTTTTATTGTGTTTATTTATTTAAAATGTGTGTTTGTGTGTGCATAAGTGTGCAGGTATGTATTTTTTGTATATGTACATACACATACCACAGCACGGTTTGGAGAACAACCTTCAGAAATCATTTCTCTCCTTCCACCATATGGGATCCAGGATTTGAACTTTAGTCGTCAGGCTTGGCAGTGCTCTTAAAACAGTGTCATTGAGAATCACAACACACTCATCCATTAAAAGTGAAAAGCTCGTGTTCTGTAGTGTGCTCACAAAGCTGTCAAGCCATCACGACAGCTGATCTGGGACATTTCATCCCAAAGAAGCTTACTAGCCATGAGTTCTCCTCTGCTCCCCGCTGTCTCGCTCACCTCTCGTACCTCAGACAATCATTTCTTTCCTTTCTGTCTATGCATGTGCTTATTCTGGACAGCTGAAAAGCATGCCCTCTCTAACTGTAATGACAAGCCCTCTGACCAGCATCTCCCTTCATCCTAGCCATCCAACCTCAGGTGACCAGCACTCTGACCTCCTTTTTTATGACATCATTGTGTCAGACTCTACACATTTTAGAAGATGGAACTTGTCTCTCTCTGCCTGGTTAAGTTCACTTAATGTCCTCAGGTTCATCCACCACATCATAGATGACAAGACTTATTTCTTTTTATGACCACACAGTATTCCATCCTGTACACATACCACATTTCCTTTGCCTGTCCACACATTGGTGCACACTTCGCTGCATACTTTTTTTTGGGGGGGGGGCATGGCACCAGGAATAAACATGAAACAATAGTTTGTAACTCAAATTTCTAATAAGTCTTAAAAAAAAAAAAAAAAAAAAACCCTGGTATCAGATATTGGGGTAAATGCTAAAAGGTCAGAAAGACAAAGGAACAAGCCACCTCTTACCTCTAGGATTTCTCAGCCTGAAAGTCTCCTCACACCTTACATACCTTTCTCTGACCAGCCATCACTTCCTGGGATTAAAGGTGTGTGTGCTTCACAAGCAAAGGCATGAGATCTCAAGTGCTGGGAATCAAGGTGTGTGACTCCCAAGTACTAGGATTAAAGGTGTGTGCCACCACTGGCTGGCTCTGTTTCTCTCCTAGACTGAGTCAATCTCATGTAATCCAGGGTGGCTTTGAACTCACAGAGATCCAGAGGTATCTCTGCCTAGTGAGTTCTGGGATTAAAGGTGTTGCTACCACTGCCTAGCCTCTATGTTTATCTAGTGGCTTGTTCTGTTCTCTGATCTTCAGGCAAATTTTATTAGGGTACACAATATATCACCACAACAGTTATTGCTTTGACAAACAGATTTCATTTAATTTGGCAGCATACTCAACAATAGGACTGCTGGGTTATACAGTGGTTCTATTTTTAATAGCTGAGGCACTTCTGTAATCACCTTTTCTATAGAGGCAGCACTTACTGAACTCCCCACCAGCCATGGCAAGGAGGCCATTTCTCCACATGCTCACCAGCATCTGCCATTCTTTATCTCAGACAGTGAGGCTAACAGGCATGAGCAGACACCTCACTTTTGATTTCTATTCCCAGATGATGAATGATGCTGACTGCCGCCATTGCTATGTCCTCTTTTGTGAATCATCTCTTTAGGTCTTTTGAAGAATGACATTGTCTTACCTTGTTGGAAATCACTGTGAAGTCTTACTTAGTATAAGAACCTAGATCCCCACATCTGCCCCTGAATTCTAACTGTTTAGATATCACCCATAGCTTCTGGGAAAGTAGGCTATCCATTCATGAGAGATATGAAAATGGAACAGGAACATAATACTTCTGTATCCTGAGGCCTGTATAGACTTGACTTTGCCAACCTCTTGCGAAGGTTCTAGAGTGCCTATGCCACACTTGGAAACTGATGTGCAAAAGACAGTTAAACTAACTTGTTCACTACTACAACAGAGCCAGACCTAAAGGTGAGCCATTCAATAATGAGCTTCCCAAACCTCAAAAAGGCTGGACCCTCATTCCATAGCATATGGCTAATAGTGATGAGGAAAACAGACCACCAAAGAGGAGCACAAGGGGATCAGACAAGCAAATGATACACTGACATCCTCTACTAAACCCTTGTTTTTAGATCAGTCTTAGAACAGTGTGGATCTTGACATGCTTTACAAATGTTGACCCAGCTTCCCAGGTTGTTGATAAAACTTTTCCAAATGAAATTGTAGTGCACAGTGAAGAGCGCTTAACTGACCAACAAGTTGTAGATCTTTCCCTGGCTTGATGGAGGGCTATGAGCAAAGGCAGAGATATGTTAGGACTGTAAGATGCTCTGTGGTCTCCAGGCTCTTGGAATTTACCAAGACCAGGATGGGCCGCAGTGCTGTGACAGGGTTACCAGGACCAGGGTGGACCACGGTGCTGTGACAGGGTTACCAGGACCAGGATGGGCCGCAGTGCTGTGACAGGGTTACCAGGACCAGGGTGGGCCGCGGTGCTGTGACAGGGTTACCAGGACCAGGATGGGCCGCGGTGCTGTGACAGGGTTACCAGGACCAGGATGGGCTGCGGTGCTGTGACAGGGTTACCAGGACCAGGGTGGGCCGCGGTGCTGTGACAGGGTTACCAGGACCAGGGTGGGCCGCGGTGCTGTGACAGGGTTACCAGGACCAGGGTGGGCCACGGTGCTGTGACAGGGTTACCAGGACCAGGGTGGGCCGCGGTGCTGTGACAGGGTTACCAGGACCAGGGTGGGCCGCGGTGCTGTGACAGGGTTACCAGGACCAGGGTGGGCCGCGGTGCTGTGACAGGGTTACCAGGACCAGGGTGGGCCGCGGTGCTGTGACAGGGTTACCAGGACCAGGGTGGGCCGCGGTGCTGTGACAGGGTTACCAGGACCAGGGTGGGCCGCGGTGCTGTGACAGGGTTACCAGGACCAGGGTGGGCCGCGGTGCTGTGACAGGGTTACCAGGACCAGGGTGGGCCGCGGTGCTGTGACAGGGTCATGGTGACTACTTCATCATTCTTAAGTTCTGCACTTCCTTTTTCCTTTTCCCTCCCTCCCCCTCCCTCCCTCCCTCCCTCCCTCCCTCCCTCCCTCCCACTCCCTTCCTTCCTTCCTCTCTTCTTCTCTTTATCCCTTCCTGTCTCCTTCCTTAACATTCCCTTTGCATTCTCTGAAGTGCCAACACTATGAAACACCCCAGACTTGACCTGATCAAGCCCTGGCTTTTCCGGAGGTGTTACTCCTGTCCCTTCAGACCGAGTCTGCTCCTGTCCACTGGTGTTGAAGGCAATCTCAAGACTCCTTCCTGGGTTCAAGGCCTTTGTGCCTTCTCGACTCATTCAAAGCCAAATTCCACAAACAAGGGCCCCTGCCCTTCCAGCCCGTCGTCCACTCTTCCCTGTGTAAATTTTGGTTGCCAGATTGGCCTCCTCTTGGCACCACCACAGGTGCTTTGGACAGCTGTGCTCACCACCTGGAGGGCCTCTCCACAAAGGCTACCCCCTTTCCTCTTCCACTAACGTCAGCTCCTTGCTAAAGCGCTGCTTCCTCCCGAGGCCTTCCCTAGGTTTCTTGACTGTTTCTTTTTATTTTAAAGCAACTTCAATTTCAGGTCCAGAACTCTGTCTTCCCTCTGTCCACATTTCTTTTTCAAAATAACGTGTCACAATCTGCCATCCAATATGTCTCACTTATTTATTTGTTTACAGTCTGCCTTATTGGAACTAGAAATTAAGCTGGGAAAAAAATTTTTTGGTCTATTTTACTCACTGTGAATTTTCCATCACTAGACCACACAACAGACAGACAGACAGACAGACAGACACACACACACACACACACACACACACACACACACACACACACACACACACACAATTGTTAAATAGAAAAAGTTAAGTCCTGAAACACTTTGACATGTGTCAGAATGAGTAAGATTGTGGCCAGTCAAGAAAACATGCTTAACGAGAGTAAATATGTGTTTCCAGAAAGTCATCCCAAAACAAACTATTCCATTAACAATGAAGGATAAAAAACAAACAAAACAAAACAAAACAAAACAAAAACAAAACAAAACAAAAAAACCAAAAACCTCCATTTGTTGGTCTCTGCTAATGTTAAAATTCTTTCCTTTGGGGGTGACTTAGGCACCTCTGAGCGTATTCACCTCTACTTCTATCTGTGGTCCTGGTATTGCAGGCACCATCAATGTTGAGGATCAAACTCACGGTTTTTCTTCATGCTAGGCAAGCATTCTACCAACTGGGTCATATCCTCAGCCCCCAAAATAATTTTCTAAATGAAAATTTGTTGTTATACAAGGACCAAGAGTGTGGACAATATCATCTCTGCAGTTTTGAAATAGTTTGAAGAAAGGAAAATCTAGACTATAGAGAGTAAAATGAAAAAGTCTATGTAATATGCTGGGTATGTGCACACGAGTGTGAGTACCATATGCTGGGTATGTGCACACAAGTGTGAGTATTGGGGAGTATGTGACAAATGCTCCTTGCACACACTGAACATGTTGGATGGTAACAGCATTATATAGTCCAGTAGTCCTCAGCTCAGCAAGGGGTTAACACTGTGTTTGGTTATAAAGCTGTTTTAATGTTTATGTGTTTTTCCTGCATGCATGTCTGTGGACCACATGTATTCAGTGTCCCCGGGACTGAAATTACAGCCAGGAGTGAGCCGCCATGCAAGTACTAGGAACTAAACCTGGTGCTCTCCTACACACTGAGTGACCTCTCCAGCCCAAGCTGTATACATTTTCATAAATCAGTTATTACTAATGGTAAAGTGCTTCATATTTGACTTGGTTTTGAAGTTTCTAATTCATGTTCAAGGCTGTGACTAGCACAGTGCCTCCCTGGCTGGCTTGTATATCATAACGCTCTGGAATGGGAATTGGTTCATTCTGAAAGGGGAGTGTATTTATGAATTTGATGATCTTTAAACATTTGTGTCTCCCAGAGAGAAGCTGAAAACTGCCTGATTCTTTTTCTGTAAAATAAAGACAAAGAAGGCATGGGCCTGAGCCCCAGTAAAGTGTTGGGCTGTCTTTTTGGAACTTCCCAGAGCCTGGTTTCAGGCAGCCAGACACGGGCCACCGTAGTGAACATGATGACAGTGAAATGGGAGTCACAAATTCCAAATGATTCAGTGTGACACCTCAAGACATTAACACACAAACTCAATACCCCAATCGTAGATTGCTTTTGTTTTTATTTTTCTGTTTGTTTTTTTGTTTTTGATCTAAGAATCCTCAAAACATCTGGGAAAAATGCATTTCTTGGTAAGAACATGAGACTTTCCAGATTCAGCATCTCCACATACAACGGTAGGAATGTGTGGAGTGGTTGTTAATTGTCCTGTGGATGAGCTGGCACAGAGCTTGACTCCTGTGTACCGCCTCATGGCTGTAAATTATGTGTGGTGTTGCCATGGTACTAACTCACCACCAAGAGCTGCAATGAATAAACGATGAAAATGTGTGACGCAAGGCTCCAGCACCAATTCTCAACAGCGATATCAAAAGTGTAGGCACTTTACATCGGCAGTCACACACACTAGCGCTCATCCAGGCTTTCTCCTGGGATCCTAGCTGGCTCCTCTAATGGGATTCTTTTTCCCACTCATACTGTGTTCAGATTCTGTTGAAAGCTTTGCTGATGTTCCTTCCTTGTTTAGAATTCGTAAATGCCTCCAGCATAGATATCTGCATTGTAACATTCCAGACTGCATCTACTTTCCCAATCTCATTTGCTGCTAAAGTTCCTTTCAGGGGCCTTAGTTAAAGATAAACTATGACATAGTGAGGGCTGGCCTTGACCTCTTGATGTTCCAGCCTCAGATCCTGAATGTTACAATTACATGTCCACATCAACACACTGCCTGCAATTCCTACTTCCACATTGGAATCTTCCCTGACCCTCAGCACGAGTAAAGCAGATCTTAACAAGGAGGGAGCAGTCTTTACTGTTGTTCTTGTTGCCATGACAGAAGACCTAGCAAATCCAATGTAGGGAAGGTTTATTTTGGCTCCAAGTCTGAGGGTACAGTACAGCATGGTGGGGAGGGCTTGGCTGCAGGAGCAGGAGTCTGCTGGTCACACGGTAGAGAGAGGAGAATGGTGGGGTTTTTGATGCTTTATTTATTCAACTTTCTTCATTTTAACCAGTCAAAGGTCTTAGATTATGGAATGGCCCCATCCACATTCAGGGTGGGTCTTCCTGCATCCATTAAACCTCTTTGGAAATCTCCTACCAAGACTGGTCTCAGGTGATTCAAAATCCAGTTAAGTTGAGAAAGAAGATGAACCGTCAGAGTATGGACCTGAGTGTTGCACCTGTTTCCTGGGTCTGTGGAGGAAGTTGTCACAACCCTTTGGGAACTATGTCACAATGTTCTCTCTGGCATTTTTAACATGGCTTTTGAAACAGGATAATACTGTACTCAAAAACAGCTTCCAGATCCCAGTCTCAGAGATTGCTTTGGGGGAGCACTCTCTTCCACTTCACTTCCTTCTTATTGAAGGTCCCCCTCAGATGACATTGTCAGCAAAAAGCCTCCGTCTGGTTCTCAGAGAAAAGTAATTCCCACTCCTCTTAGCCCTATTTCTTCACCTCTCTCATCTGTTCAAGCCTCTGCGTGGCCTCCTTCCTGTCAGGTTCTGAGACCACCTCAAGAAAAGACTAATGATATCACCCTTCTAGTGTTCCCTGCATTTGAAAGGGACTCTTTAGAGTGTAAGGAAGAGGCACACCCAGCTACTTCCCTAACAGAAAGGAGTATGTCCACTGTGCTCTGCAGGGAGGCAAAATGGGACTCCAAATCAACCGATGATAAAGCAGTTTTCCCTGGACAGCGTGGCTTGGAACCCGCCACACTCAGGAGCGCTGACCATCTGCTTAGGGAGTCTGTCTGTGTGTTCCTCAAATGACATGTCACTGGTGGCTCCTTGTTCTGATTTCCTGCAATCCTGGTGACTGAGCAGCCTTCCATCTCCATTCCTCAACTCCACCCATGTCATCAACAAATTCATGGCTCAGACCACTTGAAGTGGAACATATGATATATTGCTGTTTTATGTTTATGAATGGGTCCATAAGTCTATTAGGTAATCCGAATTCCTCAATAGACATTATTCTATTTCTACACTGCTTTCTGTTTCCTACTTGACTCTAAGTCTGAGGCATGATCTTACCCCACTCAGCTTTGTCCCCTCCACAGGAACTTGATTAGTACTGTTACAGGGTAGATGCTCAGTAAAAATAGGCTGTGCACCTCAATTGTATAATATATATGTATATATATATATAACATACTATATATATATAAAATATAATATACTCCATATAAATCTGTCCTACCTGGCAAAATACTTCAAATTATTATCTGGTATTGGTTCCTTCCCAGGGACTATTTCCAACATTCTTAGTAGCATTCATGATCAGATAGTTTCAACCTTCAATGCAGTTATAGTTTGGCATATTCAAAGTCAAGGTCAGGTGTGAGCAATGGTGGGGGCCTTAGTCACTGTCCTTTCTTCTCTACTGTAGATTCTGTTATACACATTTGAAGGAAGATTTCAGCATAGCTTGGTGACCCTCAGAAATGCTGAAGTAATTACCAGGTGATGTTTTAGTCACAGTACAGAGAATGAAGAGGTGGCGTGAGGACAGGAGACAGGTTTATACAAAGACCTTAGGACTGTGTTTCTAGTCTCGCTGACTTGGGAACCATTGAGCTGGGCCACATGAAAGTATGATGACATTTTTAGAAAATGAAGCTCCCTAATGCATCCTCCATTTTCTTTTTCTCTGTCTTTCTCTGAGTAATGTGTTGTTTCCTCTCCTTATATCTTCTGGCTTGTATGTCTAGGAAATGGTCCTATACTTACAAATAAAACAGTTTTGCTCTTAGTGTCCAGAATGCAATTTTTGAGAAACATTTTCTCATTTAAGAAGACTCTCCCTTAGCTTTGCTCACCAAGTTTTAAGTGTCTATTTTGTAAAATTTCTTTCTCTAACACGAGTTATCCAAATGTGAACTTGGCCTAAGAGAGGTTTAGTCTGAGCATAGCCCCTTTAGTAATGACTAGCCTGAACAAACACCACAAAGATAAATTCATAAAAGCACAAAACACTTATGTAAAAACCTTATTATGCTTTCAAATCACTTATCATACATGAAAGATTTTACCCTAAAAGAAATGACATCATAGCTTTTCATTCCTGATTACCTCAATGTGCGGGAAGAGGGGAAAAACCTTATTCCATCAGACACTGAGTCTGATTGGTTTCCACTAGAGTCAAGGCTGCTTGGACTAAAAGAAGGAGAGAGATGAATGCTTCACACCCAGTAAGAAAGTGTTTATGGCTGTACAAAATAGCACTAGCCCACATTTAAACTTGAAGCATTCTAAAATTAAAGAAATGAATATTTTGCTTCTCTACTGGAGATATAAATTCTCTTCAAAGTGTCTGTTTATATATAAAAGCCACCAGTTTTTTTATGGAAAAAATGTTTTAAAAACTAAATTATGAGTATGTGTGCACTTGTGTGCGTGCGTGCGTGCGTGCGTGCGTGCACATGAGTGCAGGTATCCTTAGTATCCAGAAGAGGACATCATATCCCCTGGAGCTAGAATTAAAAATGGTTGTGAACAGTCTGACATGGGTGCTGGGAACTGAACTTGGGTCCTTTACTAGCAACTAGTGCTCTTGACCAATGATGCTCTTAACCACCGCTCCAAACCATAACCCACAAGTTTTCACCTTTTGCATTGACTTATGCAGTTTTCATATGGTGTGTTTCATTACTCATGGGAACATTGCTTCTGTGGCACAAGTCCTTGGTGCCATGAGTACTGTATGGGCATCACTAGCCTTCATGTACTAAGCAACTCTCTGTCGCAAAGCTTTTGTACCATTAACAGAGACAAACATCTTTACCCCAAACTTTACTTACAGGTCAGCATTTTCTATCATGAAAATGTAAATAGCCTTAATGGCCTTAATGGCATTCTGTTTAACTACAAAATGCACACCTATTATTTTCAGATTCAACCCAGGTTACTGAGTGCATCCACCCTCTGCAATCAGAGGACAATCCAAGACTCGCAGTCTATCCTCTGTGCCTTGTTCCTGCAGGAACCGTGGGAGCTGGCACTCAGGGCTGGAGCCATCCCTGTCACCAAAAAGTACTCTTGAAAAGAACAAAACCGAAGAGACAAACAAACTCTTCTGTGTGTACGTGGGAACAAGGACTCAGAGCACAGTGCTGAACAGCACAGTTTGCTTTTATTTCAGGAGATGATTTTTCTCTCTTAAAAGAATTAATTTATCTGTCATGGGACTGAGCCAATAGAGTTTCGCAACACAACACCAATTATTTTACAAAGTATAAAGGAGACAGCACAGCTGACAAACCGTGCTGCTCCTCAGTCATGTCGTCAGGGTAGGAAGAAGATTCAAGAGCTTTGAAGACCTTACCGTTCATTTTCACTTTGTTCTCTGATAGGGAAATTCCCCTCAAGGAGGAGCAGTTTCAGAAACCGGACGCCCTTAATGAGAGCATGAGCTGCACACATCCTCCTTCTGCTTTGGAGTCCCCAAGAGTCTGTGCTGTTACTTTTCCTCTGCTTCTTGGCCACTTGACTGTTACCATTGTCCCAAATGGAATGTCCACACCAGTGGTTAAAAGATTAGATGTTTAAATTATTCATGATGATTTATAACTGGAGTTCAATCACAGACTCAGTTATGGAAATGGTCATTCTAAAGACCAATCCTGAAGAGACGCTGAAGTCACACACCCTTAGCAAATTCCCCTCAACAGTCAGTCTCCTGTGCCGACTGGTATTTCTGGGAGGTGGGAACTCGATTTCCCTCTCACTGAAGCCAGGGGCAGACCAAGCACGCTCTTACAAATCACCTCAAGACTGGACCTTGGTCCTTCCCTGTTCCCACTTCATTGAATTCCATGGCAGGACTTATCACCACATAGGCTTGTTTTTAGATTACTCTTTAGGACAGGGTTTCCTATAGCCCAGGTTAGCATAGAATATACTACATAGCCAAGACTTTTCTTGAACTTCTGATCTTCCCACTTCCACCCTTAGAGTGATGAGATTAAAGGTGTGTATAACACTCAGTTTATGTAGTATGTGGATTGAACTCAGGACCTCCTGTATACTAGGCAAGTGTTCTACCAAATGAGCTACACTTCCAGCCTCAAAGAGCCATATTTTGCTCATTCTTCATTCATTTATTCAATGAATATCAACAGAATGCCTACTGTGCATATCGATGTATAAAGGACTAGGTATCTAGCGGTAAGATAAAAAGTTTTAAAACAATAAAATTCCTGCCCTGTTGTGGGATGTTCTTCTGTATGCTGTGAATATATGTTGCTGATTGGTTGATCAATAAAACACTGATTGGCCAGTAGTCAGGCAGGAAGTATAGGTGGGGCAAGCAGACAAGGAGAATTCTGGGAAGAGGGAGGACAGAATCAGGAGTCGCCAGCCAGACACAGAGGAAGCAAGATGACAAGGCAGAACTGAGAAAAGGTACCAAGCCATGTGGCTAAACATAGATAAGAATTATGGGTTAATTTAAGTGTAAGAGCTAGTCAGTAATAAGCTTGAGCTAATGGCAGAGCCGTTATAAATAATATAACCCTCTGTGTGTTTATTTGGGGGACACGAGTGGGAGAGATTTGTCCTGACCGCTGGCCGGGTGGGACACAGGAAAACTTACACTGCTCTCACAAAGCTTATCAGCCACGAGGTTGTACACTGTTGCTTTTCTGAGCTGCTCAACCATGTGTTTTCTAAGCAGGGATATCTCTGTCCCCCATGTTCAGTGCCTGGGGGTCAGTACATGGTTACAGCATTGAATCAGTACTTGTCTTCCTGTGTGGTGATGTCCATTTGGCCATGGAGTATCTCCCAAAGGTTTACGAGCTAGAACTGAGCCTGTAGTGTGCTAGGATTGAAGCAGTAAAAAATTAAAGAGAGGTGTAGCTAGCACTAGACAATTAGATGAAGATGTTTCCCTGGTCTCTGGGAGTGAGTTCTCACACACATACAAGTGACTTATAATCAAGGCTCCCCTACAGATGTGCCCCCTTCCACACACAGCTGTTTCTCTGTCATGTTGCAGCGTAGCGAGAGGGACCCTCACCAGAGGTCAGTCAGACAAGTTTCCATCCAGTCTGTGAGCTGGATGAACCCTTTATTTATACATTTACCCACCTTCAACATTATAGTAGCAGATAACAAACTAGAATCATGCTCCTCAAGTTAGAAAGCCATTGTTGTGGACCCATTGAAGGGTAACGTGAGGCACTAAAGGAGAAAGTCTGTGGCAGTGAATTGGGCATGGCAAGCAGAAGGCATGTAGCCTGGTCTGCTAAGCGCATCAAGAACATGTCTAAGGTGTGCTCAGGATGTTGGCTAAGGAGAAACGGAGCTTTCTACGGATCTAAAGAGCTATCTAAGCACTGCCTACCTGAAAGCCCTCTTTCAGCAAGTGTGTGAAGCTGGGCCAAAGCCGATGTGCTGACGGTAACGGGTCACAGAGAGACACGCAGACATTTTTGAAGTGATAAGAATCTGCTTGTCAGAACTCCATCTTCTGGCTAGAGATGGAGGGAAAGGAAGGACCAAGGTAGAGACTAAAAAATGGAAAATGAGGTTTTTCTGAAGCAAGAAACACAGAAATCTAGTAATGGTAAACAAAAAGTGAGTGGAAGCAAAGGAGCTCTGTAGTGGGCCTTCCGGCCAAGACTCAGGTGAGGGATGGTTCACAGGCTCTGGGGGCCTTTGCTCTGTTTTGATGTAGGGTCTCACTCTGCAGCCCAAGCTTGAATTGAGCCAATTCTACAGCTTTAGTCTCCTGAGTACTGGGATTATAGACGTGAACACCACACCCAAATTAGGAGCCCTGTCAAGGGCCTTGAGCTTGGAGCTTCAGAACTGCCAGTTCCAGTAACCGGTTAAACTTTCTGTATTATTTTCTTCTGCTGCTAATGTTGCCCCTCAGTGCTACACAGGGGGATGAAGGAGGAGAAGTCACCACACTCTTTCCCAGATGTGAACCCTGTGAGGTACAGAACATCTGGCCTAGCGAGATGCTTATGGGTGTAACAGCGGCAAAACTGTTACACCTTCTGACTGGATTTAAGCTCTGCTTCACCAGAGGAAGGATGTATGCAATTAGTACTGTAAATCTGGCCTTGATCCTGTGGCTGGATAACTCACGGGCCACAGGGACAAAACTACTACTATTATTTTACTAAGTGGAGATAGACTCGAACTGTCTTCTAAATCCATCTCTCTACCCGTGGACTGAAGCAGTTTTTTGTCTGCAGTGGAAACGCTTATTTGTATAGTAGATGGGATTTAACAGAGAAAGTCACAACTAGTCCAAGTTCAGAGACAGTCTGTAGAGTGCTCACCACAAATGAGACAGTGCTAGTACACCTCACCAAGGCTCAGGGACCATCGTGGATGAGAGAGCAGAAAGACTGAGAGCTGAAGGCTGGGAAGGCTGGGGTCAGAGGGTGTCTTTGGGACACGACAGGATAGCCACATTCAGGCATGAACTCACAGCAGCTGTGGTTGCCTGAACAAATCAAGCCGGTCAATATGCCAGCATGGTGAGAAAGGAGGAAGGGGCGCGTGACGCGCCTGTAGTCCTAGCTGAAGAGCGTTGACAGCGAGGTTACTAGGAGAGCAGGTGACTTCTGTTAATGGTGTGGCCCTGCACACCAACCCTTCTCCGGGGTGGCCCCACACCCACGTGTACTTGGTAACACAGAATGGATTCAGTGAGTTAAAAAATGAATTTGGGAGGGAGGGGATGAGAGTTGGATCCTGATGGAGTGAGGGGAAAGAATGGGGGAGGTGAATGTGATCAAAATGCATGTATGAAATTCTCAAAGAACTGATTTTAAATTATATTGAAAACCATAGCCCTTCAGTGTAACCCTAACTGTTTTTTAATAAGACACAGATTTAGCATTATCTGTTGTTGCACAAACCAGATCCTAGAACTTTTCAGTGTGTAACATAGTTATCAATATTTACAACTGTCATATAGCTACCCGGGATTAGAAAAAAGATAAGACTTTTTCTAATACATTGTTAAATGAATTTAATTTTTAATTAAAATAGATTTTCAAATTCTGTGATCCTATTCTTTTCATAGATAGATATTTGCATATATACAAGGAAATGTTTAGAAGTCTATTCCTTGAACTCCAGAGGATAAACTGTGCGTGGTGAAATGAGAAGCTCCTGGGGCTGGAGAGCTGACTCAGTGCCTGAGAGTATCTGCCATGCAAGCATCAGGACCCGTGTTCTGATTCCCAGCACCCACAGGAAAAGCTGGGCATGGCTGTGCTTGTTCTGTCCAGAGACCAGGGACTTACCGGGCAGACAGCTTAGCTCAAATGGCAAGCTTCCCATTCAGTGAGAGCCTCTGTCTCAAGACAGTCAGGCAGAGAAGGATAGACAAAGACACTTGAAATACTGCTCTGGCTTTTGCATGCATACACATGGCACAGTCATGTGTACACAAGCATGCATATGCCCATGTGCACACACACACAACTGAAGACAGAAAAACTTCTGATTATGCTTGAACTTAAGCAATTTATTTTACTTTTATAACAATAAAACAGTGTATGGCTTCTAAAAATGAAACAAAGAGCAAAGGGAACCAAGAGTGAGAACGTCCAGGGAACCAAGAGTGAGAACGTCCAGGGAACCAAGAGTGAGAACGTCCAGGGAACCTCTTCTCTTCCTTCAGTTACTCTTCTTCTCTTCCCAGAGTGAACAGAAATAAAATTCTTATAACAGAGTTGGCTTGGTCTTTCAAGCAATAGATACTTACTAAGCACCTACGTGGAGCAGACCCTGTTAGCTCAGGGTGTGCCTGTGAATGAGACGGGTGTGGTCTATGCTAGAGCTGATCTGGGAGCCAAAGGGCATCGCCATTTTAGCCCTTGGCCATTGAGGAGCTGGCTTCGGTTCACACATTTATGAAGCCACCAAGTCAAGTACCCAGTGACAGAGGGTCTTCACCTATCTTCCTGCCACAGTCTGGGCTTCCACAGGTCATCACGATCCCTATGTTAATGTTCTCTCTCAGCTGGAATCTAACAGCAGCAAGGACTTCCTCAACTGCTTTCTGCAAATAAACATTTATCCATTTGAAGGAGCAGTTCTTTAAAGTGGTACATGTTAGGCTATATGGCTCGTGAATGGAGAGAAGGCCAGTGTGTGGGTGTTGTGATGACTCACTTCCAGCATCCCTCAACTTGTTCTCCAATCACACGGCACCAGCTCTACAACAATAAGCCCCTGTGCCATGTGCTGACAGAGGATGGGAGGGCAGACACCACGTGGCCACCTGTGATGGTTAATTTCAATCATCAACCTGACTAGATTAACAATCAGCCAGGTCATTCATGAGGAACACCTTTGGGATGTCTGTGAGGATGTTTCCAGAAAGGATTAAATGAAAAGATTGGCCTGAATATGAGCAGCAGCAGCCTAGGACAGAGCCCCAGGCTACAGAAATACAAAGAAAGCCAGATGAGCACCAGCAACCACGTCTCTCTGCTTTCTGACTCACCCAGATGTGAGCAAGCAGTCTCACACTCCCACCGCCATGCCTTCCTCACTGTGATGGATTGTGTCCCCTCAAAATGTGAGCCAAAAGGAGCCCTGTCTGCTCCAATTGCTTCTCATCAGGTATTTGGTCACTCTGATGAGAAAAGCAGCAATTTATTAGGTGTCATTAATTAGTTGATGATATCTACTCATTGAATTTCCCATAGGCCTTCAGGAAAATGGGAGCTTCTGGTCATTCATTCAACACATTAATTGTGCACACTTTTATTTTAGGTTGGATTGAGGGACAAACAGCAAGCAGGCAAGTTCTACCAGAAGCTTAGAAGACCCCATTTCATAATAGTTTCAGTCTTCCCTGTTTCAAGCCACACAATCCTAGGGCCACAAAGCTCAGCTAGCTACTTTTCACTCAGATGGAGGCCCAGTGAGTTTGTGTTCCAGATGCTGTGGGTCTGTGCTGTCCATGTACCTGAGTTTGAAGGTGTTAGTGTTCATATGCATACATGTAGAAGGCAGAGCAGGAACATTAGATGTTTCCCTCTATTGTTTTCTACTCTATTGCCTTGAAACATGGTCTCTCACTGAACCTGATGCTCCCTGTTTTGGCTAGGCTGGCTAAGCAGCAAGCTCCCAGAATCCACCTGTTTCTCCCAGTGCTGGAGTCACAGACACATGTAGCTATGTCCAGCTTGTTATATGAGTGCTGGGGATTCGGAATCACTCTTACCCTCTGAGGCATCTATCTGGTCCCCACTGAGTCTCTTTCCAATCTTCGATTTAATTTGATTTTTTTAAAAAGGGGGTTATATTTTAGAGCCGTTCTAATTTACATAAAAGGTGTAGAAATTGGGCCAAAGATATAGCTCAGTGGTAGAGTGCTTGATTCTTGAGCATGAGGCCCCTGGTTCAATTCCCACACACTGCAAAGAAAACAGCTGTAGAAATGACTCCGTTTGGTACTCTCTGAACATGTGAGACTTTGAACATGTGACGTAGCCTACTCAGCTTCCAATGTCCTTATCTGTGAAATGACACTTGATATACAGAGCTGTTTTAGGGGTTTGTTGTCAGAACCCTCATTCTTGTCCCCAAGCTGGGACTCTGTTTGGTTAAAGCTCCTTGTCATTCCTGGATGGACAGGGCAGTCATTTATGACTCCACAGTGTCTATGTCATCTGTCCAGGAGCCTTTTTGGATAGTGGCCACACCCCTAGAGGGCCCAGATTACTTAACAGTTGTGCCAGAATTAGAAAAAGAAAGTTCTTACTCTAGGAATTACTATGTCACTGTGAAATTGCAGACATTTTAAGAAGGGCAGGAAGGAGCTGGAATCAGATGCTTCATGTTCTCCGACATGCTTGTTCCCTGGCCAGCTGAACTCACCTAGAAATGAGTAAGAGCAAGTGACTCACGGTGTGAGAAGAGTCAGCCAGTCGACCAGGAACGAAAATGACTCTCAAGAGCCTGTCACCTGTGATGCTTCAGGCTGTGCTGAAGAACGAACAGAGACATCACTAGGTGCCAAGAACAAAATCCATTTGTCTTCGACTTTGGTTTTTAAAGAACCTTCCTTGTTTTGAAAATTGCTTAGACTCAGTATGGGGGACTACTCATTATTATTTTTTAAGATAAGACTTTTGGACCTTAGCAGTGTACTAAGAACCACACCAAAGGCTGCACGTGTATCTTCACATCGGGCTGGCTCATCATGTCCTCTACGCAGATGGCCATGTGTCTGGGCCTGGTGCCAGAATCTGTCTTTAGGCCCAACAATGACTGTTAATGAGGTTTGAATAAATTCTCTAGGGCTGACCACAGGGAGGAATACCTTTGTTGGGTATCAGGCTGACTGTGTAGATAATCAGGAATCACCACCCTCTCAGAGCAGAGCAGAGCAGAGGTGAGACAGCCCAGGAATCATTGTAACAAAATCTGATGAGATTCACAATGGACAGAATCCAGAGTTGCAAAGCAGTCGAACCAAAGTATAGTTTGATGGTGTCGGTTTGATGGATGACATTTAATCCATAAACCTACAATCCTTTAACATGACTTTTCTCCTCCATCTTTCCTTCCCCACCTTCTTTCTCCCTCTCTCCTCCAATTTTTCCCTTTTCTTTTTATACCTAAAGTAAGAATGTAATTTTTCTTTATTGTAATTTCAGTTGCTATCTTTTCGTTTTTACCTGGAGTTGGGGAGATTATCAGCTCAAAAGACAGTTTTACCAACCAGAGACATTTCTTAGTTCAATCACTTAGCCTTTGTATAACAACCAGTTCTTATTAAACAATACAGTTAAGCAAAATGAGTCAGAAAAAAAGTATATCACATTCCCCCAAGACCATTTGAACTCTAAGAAGTATTTTCTATTATTATTAAAGCAGTTCATTTTTTTTGCCCAGCCCATAACATTGGAAAAATTATTTAAAATATTTTCTGAAACTCTAAATCCCAAGAGATCTATCCATCCTCCAATTTGTTAGAGCATGTATCTTGTTTCCATACGTAAATGTACGCAGTTTTGGGGGGAAGGCAGACTTCCCTGCAAAAGCAAGCAAGCAAACAAACAAAGGAAGTCCCCTCCTCCGCTTCCTCACCCCCTCACACTCCAAAGCCAGATAAAGAAGTCACCAAACTGAAAATCCAAAGCCACTGTGGCCTTGGACTTGAAAATTAGTCTGAAGGCTTTGGGTCTGCTTATAGGAGATCTTTGTAAGCCCCAAGGCCACAGCCTGTGGGGCCCTATTCTGTCCTGGGAAGGCTTCTTTTAGTATACTGTTAATTTGGTCCTTTGAGGGGACGAAGAATGGAAAAATAATCACCTGGTCAACTCTTTCAGGTTTGCTTAAAAACATCTGATATGAAGAAGTCGGTAAACAGGGAAGGGCTCATTGTCAGGCTAATGGAGAACTAACGAGCTGGGCTCAGCCATTGGGCGAGCCCTGAGGAACGGCTCCGGTAAGTGGTGTCCCCTCCCATGACCTCACTGGAGACCTTGGCTCCGTGCCACACTCATGACTCAGCTCTTGCATCTGTTTCTCTCTACCTGCTTATTTTCCAATTACTACTACTGACTCCGCTCACTTTCTCTGTTTTGTGGCTTTGCTTACTCATGGCTTCTGTTTCCTGTCTTCCTTCCCTCCACTTCTGCATTTACCCAGGGTTGACCCTCCCAGGATGTTTCCTACGCAAACTCTGCAAGACAGAAGAAGAAAGTGCTTCATCACAGGCCATGAGTCTTCGGGTCCCATCCACTCCCTGTCTAATTAGCAGCCCAAATAACAGCAAGAGCACAGCAATACACCTATAGGGACATCTCCCCAAGACACTGTGATGCTTTTCATGGGAGAGCCACAGACTGCTGGAGCCAAGGAAGCTCAGCCTGGAAGGCTGCACAGGTTTCAGTTATTTAGGTGTGAAGCTAAGCAAAGCCAGCATTAAGGTATGTTGACTGTGCTTGTTGTCATGGTTGTCACACCCAAGGTCATCATCACCACTGAATCTACCTTCCAAGGAAGAGTCTACAGCTTGGCTCGTAAAGCCTTCCAAACAGGAGCCGCTTTGGCCAAACTTTCTTGTTAGGAGAGAGTGGTTTGGTTTATGTACTAAAGGAAGATTGCTGACTTTGGAAAATGTAGAGTAAGAAGGGATCATGAAATACATTGTTAGTTTCCCAACCTCAGATGCTACAGGGAAGTTTAGGAAGGCAGAAAGAGCGCCGGGATCAAAACAGCCAAACTAGCTACTCACCCAGAGAAGCTACCTTTTCTGTGTTAGATTTTGTATGTTTATGGGGATGTTTTTTGTAGAGAAAGATCCCACCATGTAACAAAGAGATTTAAACTCTTCATTAGAGAGAGAATCTCAAATCCCAGCTCTTGTTCTATCAACGTGTCTTCATTATTTCCTTTTTCAGTCTGCCCTTATTTAAATAATTTGGGCGATGGGAGCTTTTTCATAGGTTTGATGTATGGCTATAATGAGATACAGCAGGCCACATATCAGGATGAAGGCATATGCTAATTCCTGTCCAACGCTGAGCATGTCTAGTCACGCATTAATCCTTCATTACTGACTTAGAAAGGGAACTTTCATCACATACGTAAGTAAAACTGCCAACTGAGGTTCTTGCATTTGCACACAACGCTTGGTAGAGAAATATTTATAAGTGATTTGCCCTGCAGATATTCATATGTATTACAGACATTGAACTTGATTTTGCTGTAAACATCCAGTGTTTTGGACTTTTTTTTTAAACTGTGCAATCAAGGGATTAGGGAGAAGGTAAGAGGAGACGTTACCTCATGAGTTATTCACACATATTACCTAATATGTAATTTCATTGTGATTATAATTATAATTCCCTGAAAAGCATTCGCTGTCTTTCATATATGAAACATTATCATTTTTATAATTATGAATCACTCCAGGCTTCTCTGTATTCTTAAGAGCACTTGAAAACACTAATTTTATCTGATTGATAAGGTTTTCTTTTCCGACTCTTTCCAACAATGAAGTCATCACATAAAACCCACCTTGATATCAAACCTCACACAGGACTCTTGCTGTTCGAACTGGTGTGCTGGTGATCCTGACTGGCTTGCCAACTCATAGACGGACGGAGGCTTAGTTACTTTCTCACTGCTGCGACGAAACACTAACAAGGACAAGGTCAGCAGTAGGAGTTTACTCTGGCTTCCGGTTCCGGGCGGATTTGGTCTACCACAGTGAGGAAGCGTGGCAGTGGGCCTCCATGAGGGAAGTCATGCTGGCAGAGGCAGGAGGCCATTTGGTCACACTGCATCTGCACTCAGAAAGTGGAGTGTGACTAGGAAGAGAGATGCTGTCACAGAGTGCTGAAGCCTGTCCCTAGCAGCCGCTTCCTCCACCTTCTAAAAGTCCCACAACCTTCCTAAATGGAAGGTTTCCAGCTAGGGACCAAGTATTCAACTGTATGAGCCTAGGGGTAATACATTTATTTCATAGTCAAACCACAGCAACCAGTACTTGAAGATTTAAAATTCAATAACTTGCTCAAATTCCATATCATTTTAGCATGATACTTGTTTAAAGTCCTTATTTGGTGGGCGAGGAAATCAAACAAAGAGAAGGTATATAGGATCACACCAGAGCTAAGTCTGGCACCATGAAACATGGGTCTGTTGACTCCATCAACTGCCTGACATTAGAATCAGTGGACCAGCCATTCTCACCAGTGACCAGCCACCTGCACAGAGGACCAGCCACCTCCACCAGTGACCAGCTACCTGCATAGAGGACCAGCCACCTCCACCAGTGACCAGCCACCTGCATAGAGGACCAGCCACCTCCACCAGTGACCAGCTACCTGCATAGAGGACCAGCCACCTCCACCAGTGACCAGCCACCTGCATAGTGGACCAGACATTCTCACCAGTGACCAGCTAGCTATACATACCATTTGGTGATTCATTGAATGGGAAGTTGAACTGGACTTCAAAAGAAAAAAAATAGGGGCTGGAGAGATGTATCAGCAGTTAAGAGCACTTGTTGCTCTTCCAGAGGACTTGGGTTTGGGTCTCAAGTATGAACATGGCAGTTCACGACCATCTTAACTCCAGTTCCGGGGAATTAAAGAGTATAGACTTTGGAAATGGCCAGGCAGTTAGTTATGGATCAGGTTCCTTGTGGGTGTAGGGACATTCAAAGAATTTATGTGGGTTGGAAGATTTGTTTCTAAGGTGGATCACTCACATGGTGACATTGGTACTGGAGGCAGGCACATTGCCTTAGTCACCTTCCTTAGGAGCTTTTTCATGGGACTGCTTGAGTGTTTTACAAAGTGGCAGCCAGCTACTTCTCTGATGACCAATCAAGAGACTGTGACAGAAATCTTAGTGTCATAGTAATTTTTGCCACCCACTGACAGTGGTCACACAGCACCATTCTATCTGTGCAAGGCAGTCGTAGGCTTCCAAACCTTGGTTTCTGGGCAGGTTACTACCTCTGACCAGCCTCTTCTGAGGAGAGCTTTCCTCTCACCTAATTCTAATCAGAAAAGCCTGAAGGGAAAAGCGTGTTGGTCAGACGTACAGTGTGTGGTCATTTCACTGACCTCTGGCTTTATTGTTCTAACCAGAACCACTTAGAGTACAAAACAAAGAGATTTTTCCAAAGTACTTACTGTTATTCCCAGAAAAGGGGAAGAATTGTGGGATGAATGTTAATGACCTACAAAATCAGACACCTAAGTTTCTCACAGCTGGGCACTGCAGGACTTTCCTTATGCTATTTTTTTCTTTCACTAAATCTGACTCTTTTCTCCATCAAGGGCAGCATTTGCCATGAAAGAGAAAGCTCTTACATCTGTCTGCAAAGTTGAAAGTTATAAGCTATGTAGCATTTACATCTGATAGTTGTGCAAGTAGCAAATGGCTCTAATCACTAACGCAGGTGCTGAACAGCATGACATTAAAACAGCACCACAGATAGACAAACACAATACACAGAATCTGGAAGGGACCGAGAGTTGAGAACATTCATCAGGACATCAAAATTGGCTGTTTATCTATCATCTACCTATTATCATCAATCAACCTATCTATCTATCTATCTATCTATCTATCTATCTAATCATCTATTCTCTACCTAGCTATCATTTATCTAGCTACCACCTATCTGTAATATTCTAAGAGAAAAGATATATATATTCATATAAATACATATTTAAGTATGTATTTGCATGTAATATGTATTTACATATGTATATAGGTAACACATACACATGAATATTAACAGGAGCATACATACAATCACTTAATATATTCAGAATAGAAGAGTAGGAAGGAGACAGATTCGTTGCTGACAGCATGTGATAAAAATGTTCGTTGACTGAACAATGGACTTCAGCCCCTTCCTTTACATACAGACCGGTGAACTTGCAGCGGGAGAGTACAGCTCACTAGACAGAAATCTGCACCAAAGATGGACGCAGTGGACCAGGCTTTATTTTGGTCCACCAATCAGGTCCCAAATCATGAAATGGAGATGTCTCACTAGCCATGAATGCTCAGCCTTATCTTATACTTGTCCCTCTAGCTCTTATAATTTAACCTGTCTCTTTTCATCTACATTTGTCTCAGGGTTTTTCAACTTTCTTTCATCCTGTATGTCCTACTTTCACTGCTCCTCATGTCTGTCTGTCTGTCTGGTGGCTGCCTGGCTTCTGGACCTGGGTGTGGCCCTCTTTCTTCTCTCTTCTTCTATTTATTTCCTCTTCCTGCCAGCCCTGCCTATCCCTCTGCTGCCTAGCTATTGGCTGTTCAGCTTTTTATTAGATCAATCAGGTGCCTTAGGCAGGCCAGGTGAAACAAGTACAACACACCTTTACATAATTAAACACACACAGCATAAACAAATGTAACACATCCTTACATAGTTAAATATTCCACAATGATGGGGAATAACAGAAAAACATCCAATGACTTTAACAAGTTGTGTGCATGGCATGCTAAGTCTCATTGTATGACAATTTATGTCACCTCAGGAAAGCTCCTGGTTCCTCAACTTGAGTTTTGCCGCCAGAAGGTATCACTAAGTCTAACTCAGAAGTGTCTTGTACCATGAACACAGGGTAACAGAGGCCATGTGCCTCAGAGTATGGGGAAAGACAGCCAGCACAATCAAAGGCTTGAGAATTGCGTGGTTTCTTATAGGTACCAGTCAGGTCTGTTGTCTGAGGCATCTGCAGAGAATGACCTTATTAGGGTCACAGCTTTGGAGAAGGCCACAGTGAGTGAAAAAAGGAATTCAGAGGAAGGCAGATACGACTACTCCCGAAGTGTGGAGACGTCATAGATGCGTGGGACAGCATAAGAGGAGGACGTATCTGGAAGAGTCCAGGCTGGACCTTGCCAGTTGACCGAACTAGTGGGCCATGAGAAGAGAGTGGGCCTGGGAAGGGGAGAGGAGGGAGGCCAAAGGCCAGGAGACCAAGAGAGAGAATGGCATAACCAAAATGGCTGCGTTACGTGGGGTCAGAGGAGCTGCAGGGTGGGAAGCCCAGCCTGGTCTGGGCTGGAGAGTTCAGGGCAAGGTGGAGTGGTATGCCAGGTACTAGGGTGCTGATAGGTTAATAAGCACCTTACCGTTGGTCCAGGTTTGAGGCCTAACACACAGTACCAGATTCAGCTTGGCACTCTGGGTGCCAGGCATCAACAGGTAAAAACTCAATCATCTATGCCAGGGCCTTTGCGAAAACAGACTCAGAGGTGATGAGCAAACTACCTCAGATCTCTCTGTGGGTGTGTCCTAAGCAACTCCTCTAGGTCCCACCCCTCAAGGGTTCACACCTCTCCCAACACCACCACACATCTTCCAACACATGAACACTTAAGGACAAATCACAGTCAACCACAACACAATTTCTAAAAATAGCTTTCTCACGGAGCTGGGAATGTGGCTCAGTGTGTAGAGTGCCTGCTTACCATGCACAAAGCCTTAAGTTCAATTTTCAGTACTGCATACACTGAATTGCTGGCACACACTGGCAAAGCCAACACTCAGGAGGTAGGGACAGGAGCATCACATGTTCATGGTCATCTTTGTCTGCATGGCAAGCTCAGAGCCAGGCTGGGCTACAAAAGACCCTGTCTAAAAAAAAAAAAAACAACAAAAACATACAGAAAATTACATGAGTATATGTATACATGTATTCCTGCATGTTGGAGCTTAATTCGTCTCGGTATGGGCTCAAAATAGTGACTTTCTTTCACAGCTTGAAAAGAAAAGTAAGTTTGGAAAGGAAAAATGATAATAATTTATAATGAAGAAACTGGGCTGTAGACATCGTGACTGAACAGTGAAGGTCACATCGCTGTGTGTACACTCTAGTAACATCTGATGATGATGGTCCTTTACTTCTGTGGGATTCTTTCCCAAATTGACACTGCTAAACTATGGGAAAACATCAGCCAGACCTCATGAGGTTCTATGGAACCTGATCCATTCTCTTCATAACCCCCAAGGTCATAAAGGTCACAAAAAGACTCAGGAGAGAAGGAGGCCAGAAGACAGGATGAGTGTCAGGTGGGCCTGGAAAGCCCCCTGGATGGGAGAAAGAACTTTAGCGGGAAAATCAGGGGGCCCAGAGTCTGTTTGCTAGTTTTGACAAATGTGCTATGGTTACATACGGTGTGAGCACTGGGAGACTGTTACAGGAATATTGTAGAAAGAGTACAAGGACCCAACACTATTCTAGACTATACATACATAGCCTATGTATCCATAGATATAGTGGCATCTGAATTATTCATACTATGCCTAACTATTAAATATAGAGCTGAGAGATTGTTCAGCAGTCGGGATGCTTGTTACACTGGCAGAACACCTGTGCTCAGTTCCCAGCATCCACATAGTGGACCACAACCATCTATAACTCCAGTCCCAGGGGATCTGACACCTTCTTCTGGTTTTTATAGTATCCAGGCACACACAGGGTACACAGACATACGCTCAGGCAAACACTCAAACACATATGATAAGGTAAATCTAAAAAATTATAAATAAATAAACAAGAGATATTTGGTTGACCTTCAGGAATGAATGTATAAGAACAAAAATAAATAAGATATAATGGAAGTTGCCTTTGAGTAACAGGCACATTTGATATAGTACCAAGTGTGTATGAGGTATCGCTTTAAAAACTTTACACACACCTGTAAAATCACTTAATTTTCCTGAAATCTCACGATGGAGATATTGGTATATTCATAATTTTTTAAAAATCATTTAAGATTTATGGTAAGTTGCAAAGACATGGACTAAGGTTTCCCTACATTAACACTGCACACAGTGGGCTGAGGAGACAACCCAGCCAGTAAAGAAAGGGCTTGCTGCCCAAGCACGTGGATGGGAATTCAACGCCCAGCACTCATGCAAAGCTGGTGTTGGGGAGAGTGCTGCGGACACACAGACAGGAGAGTCCCTGGGACTTGCTGGCCAGCCAACACTGCTGACTCCAAAAGCTCAAGGTTCAATGGGAGCCTGCTTTAAAAATGGAAGGAGAGAACAATAGAAGAAGGCACTTGATGTTGACCTCTGGCCTCTATACACATGTGCACATGCACCAGCACACATGCATATGCACACAAATACATAAACATGCACATGCATGCACATACCACATAACGGTAGGACAATATCAAATGAAGACACTGATGTTCAGAGATCAGCACAGCTCCTTTAGACTTCACATCTCTGAGCACACACCTTTGTGCACTTGTGTCTAGCTCTATGTGGTGTTTCCCACAGCACTGAAGAGAAAATGGGCCTAATAAGGTTAACTTTCCCTAGGTCATTCAGTTTGCTTATGGTGAAGGTAAGATACGGGCAAGTTGCTACCAGAGTCAACATTGCTTTATCATTAAGCCCTACTGTATCTCAATATAGCATCTTGCAGCAACCAAAGAGAAAGCATAGTAAACTTAAAGAAAAGGTGGTTGTAGACAAATTGCTAAATGGTCTTAGTAACACACACACACACACACACACACACACACACACACACACACACAAACCTCAGAGCCAGAAATTGGGGTTAAAGCCTGAGAGAGATCAGAGGAATGGGAAAAGCCACAGCCAATGTCACCTCACTAACTCCGCAGCTGCCAAAAGCGAGCTGCTTCCTGTATACCCACATATATACGCCTTTCTATTGTGCTATCTCATTTGCTCTCCTGTCCAGCTATATCACTTCCTTTTCCTGTCCAGCTCTGTCACTTCCTGTCTGTCTGTACAGACTTCCAGACCTTTATGGTTAGTGTTGGAATTTACAGCATGTGCCACCACACCTGGCTTTGTTCCCAGTGTGGCCTTGAACTCACAGAGATCCAGACAGATCCCTGACTGCCAAGTGATAGGATTAAAGGCCTGTGCTACCATTGCCTGACTTCTATGTTAATATAGTGGCTGATTTTTTTCCTCTGATCCTCAGGTAAATTTTATTGGGAGACACAATATATTGAGGGACACAATACATCATCAGCACAGGTGGTCACAAATGCATGTAAGGATTAGGGACTAGGAAAAAAGCAAACGGACAAACAAAAACCCTAAAAACAAAACAAAACAAAAACAAAGCAACTGTGCACACCTATACCTGTGTCCTATACCTGTGCGAGCCAATGTGTGCAGCCCAGTCCCATCTGCATGCAAATACCAACCGAGATGAGAAATCAGCCAACAGAACACATTCCTTGCCCTTGATCCCTCTCTAAGGACTGTTGATGGCTGTGCACCCTCAGAACAGCGTTTTCAAGATGTCCCTGCTGTGACTCATCTTGTTACCACTTCTCTCTCTGCTATGATCCGATGTCTGTGAACACTGTGTGGTTAAAATGGCTTTTTACTGAGGCCACAGGAAGCTCACCATTCCAGACCTTCGCAGTTCCTTCTGTCTGTCATGGATTTGATCCATCTTCCTAGGATTCCTGGACACTGAAGCTCCTCTTTTCTTGGCCCTTCATGTTCCTCTGTTGTCCTCCAGCGCATGGGTTTGGATGCCTGCCATGCACTACGACTCCTCATGCATCCACTTCTGACCTCTCTTCTGAGCCGCAGAATTGTACATCCAATTCCTGCTCCTTACACTTCTTGTGTACTTAACAAGTGTCTCAAAAACCAACCTTTAAAACTTGCAAGTCCAATGTTTCTTCTTCCTCCTTGTTTTTACTGCCCATGTGTACAGCTCCTCTCAGTGAAAGGTGCCATCACTCATCACTCAAAAAACATGGTAGCCATCTCAATCTCTGACCCAGTTCCTATACACAACTGGCCTACACCATTTCCAACCATCCCTTCTCTGAGGATATCAAAGCCGCCCCCACTGCTCTCCCAGCTTCATCTCATCCACACAAAGCATACACCAATATCATCTGCAGTCCTTAATAAGTCTCTTTCAGTTATAATAAGTGCCCAACCTAGTGCCTTTTTATTGCAACACCCTCTCCCCCAGGATCTGCATGCTGGCTCCTGCCTCTGCAACCTCTCGCTCCCCTCAGCTGTCTGCTCCTCTTTGCCTTATCTGGCTTGCCCTGTCTAGTACATTTTCCCCTCTGGCTTCTGACGGAATGAGAACTACTCATTTGGTCAAGTGTCGGCTCAGCGAAGCTTTCCCAAACGCTTTCTTTGCTCGACACACTTAATTGCTCAATAACTGTTCTTTCCATGACCCGAGCTTGATCTCACCTCAGGGCTCTTGTGTTTCCTGTGCCTTTGGTGCATAAGACTGTTCCTCACACGTTCTTAGGAGTGTTCTGTTTTTACCTTTTCTTTCTGCTTTGCTGTCTCTTGCTCAGTCTCAGCTCTACCTGAGCCAAAGTAATGGTGCCCTGTTCTCCAGTGCCTTCTGCTCCTAGTTTTACCTCACCATCATTTGACATTGTCTGTGATTATTATTATTTTAGATTTTTAAAATTGTATGTGTCTAAATGTTTGTCTATATTTACATCTGTACATGACCTATGTACCTAGATCCCCTGGAACTGGAGTTACAGATGGCTATGACCAGCTACATGGGTACACGGAAAGGAACCCAGGTTCTTTGTAAGAGCAGCAGGTGCTGAAATGTTAAACCATCTCTTTTGTCCCTATCTGTGGCTGTTTTATTCATTTAGCTGTATGGATTTGTCCCTAAGTTCCCCAGCTACAAAATATTTTCTGGTGGTATACAGTGAACTTGAAATAAAAATTTTAATGAATAAAAATTTAAAGGTAGTTTAGTGTATATCAATCATTCTACTAGATGATACTGAGTAAGACACTCGTCCCTGATCAGAAAATGAGTCTTCTGAAAAGTCAAAGCCCCCTCCTCCACAAGGCCACACCTCTTCCACAAGGCCACTCCTCCTCCACAAGGCCACACCTCTTCCACAAGGCCACTCCTCCTCCACAAGGCCACACCTCCTCCACAAGGCCACACCTCTTCCACAAGGCCACACCTCTTCCACAAGGCCACTCCTCCTCCACAAGGCCACTCCTCCTCCACAAGGCCACACCTCTTCCACAAGGCCACTCCTCCTCCACAAGGCCACTCCTCCTCCACAAAGCCACTCCTCCTTCACGAGGCCACACCTCTTCCACAAGGCCACTCCTCCTCCACAAAGCCACTCCTCCTCCACAAGGCCACACCTCTTCCACAAGGCCACTCCTCCTCCACAAGGCCACTCCTCCTCCACAAAGCCACTCCTCCTTCACGAGGCCACACCTCTTCCTCAAGGCTATACCTTTCTCAAGGCCACACCTCCTCAAACAAGGCCACTCCTCCTCCACAAGGCCACACCTCTTCCACAAGGCCACTCCTCCTCCACAAGGCCACACCTCTTCCACAAGGCCACTCCTCCTCCACAAGGCCACACCTCTTCCACAAGGCCACTCCTCCTCCACAAGGCCACACCTCTTCCACAAGGCCACTCCTCCTCCACAAGGCCACTCCTCCTCCACAAAGCCACTCCTCCTTCACGAGGCCACACCTCTTCCTCAAGGCTATACCTTTCTCAAGGCCACACCTCCTCAAACAAGGCCACTCCTCCTTCACAAGGCCACACCTCCTCCACAAGGCTGCACCTCCTACAACAAGGCCACACCTCCTAATCCTTCCCAAACAGTTCCACCAGTTGAGGACCAAGCCTTCAAATATAGGAGCCAATGAGAGCCGTTCTCATTCAGCCTACCAGTTTGGTTTATGTGCGCTATGGGTGACTGAACTCAGGTTCTCATGCTTTCATGGCAAGCAGTTTACCAATGAAGCTGTCTCTCCATCCTACAAGAAAGTCCTGAAAAAACACACACAGATTAACAAACAAATCAACAAGAACAACAAAAAACCCTTCAAGCAGACTCAAAACTCCCGTACCAAACAATAATATTAAAATAATAATCCAGTACACTTTTAAAGAGAAATTAATACCTGGCTATAAAAGGTATAAGAAATACAAAGGACTTACAGTGTAAATTTGCAAAAAGTGAAACGTATAATTCAGAATTTCTGGACTTATTGTAAACTACAATTGTGTTACTGCCATAAATATAAAAAATAAATAAATATTAGAAGTGTAAATGCCAAAAGAGATCCTTGTTGACAGGATGATTTGACTTTTCACCAAGCACCAGAGAAATCCTCTGGGAAATGCAGTTATTGCCAATACATAACTTTGAAAAAACCATCTATCAATTTGGGAGAAATGAATCTTACTTCATACCTCACATCATACTCAGAAAATAAGTCAAGCAGGATTATAGTTTTAAACATTAAACATGTCCTGCTTGGCCTTGACTAGCAACATGATGCTGTCACCTGAGAAGGAGGTTCAGTTAAGGGTTTGCTGAGGTCAGACTGACATGGGCATATCTGCCGGGGCATTTTTGTCTTGATTGTCAACTGACACAGAAGGGTCTAATCTACTGTGGGTGGCATCATTCCCTGGGAAAATGTTTTTTGGCTGTATAAGAAAGCAAGCTAAGCATGAGCAAGCTAACAGGCACATTCTTCATGGCTTCTGTTTCAAGTTCCTGCCTGAAATCCCTTACAGACAGGAATCTGGACATATTAGTCAAATATAGTCTTCCTCTCCCTAAATTGCTTTGGGTCGGTGTATTTTATCACATCAACAGAAAGGTAGCTAGGACAGAAGCCAAACTCAATAAACTTTCAGGGGAAAACAGAATCTTTGTGACCTGGGAACAGGCAAGGTTCCCTTAGTAAGATGTGGAAAACAATGACCAGGAAGAAATTTGTGTAACTTAGACTTCACAAAATTTAACATCTCATAAAATTATCAAAAGACAATCAGTAGACACACAAAAGACAGGAGAAAAAATACTTTGAGAAAGGATTGTGAAACAGGATTATAGTGAACTCCTATAACTCTATAACACAAAGGTGAAGATTTGAACAGTCACCCCAAAAGGCAGGAAACACACACAATGACCACTTAACACATAACAGCATTAGTCTCCTGGGAGAATTCAAATTCAGTCACATCAAGACAGCTCTGCACACTCCTCAGAAGGACTAACGTGACAATGTCTGCCATATCACAAGGGCCCACCAGCAATCTCACATGAGAAATGTAAAGTGTAAGAACAACCTTGGTAGCTCTTTATAAAGAGCTATAAATATAGTCTTCAAAGCTAAATATACAGCCACCCTAGGACCTTGCAGTTGTACTATTTACCCGAGAAAAATTAAAACCCACTTCCAGGAAGACAAACGTGGGAACATTCACAACTTTATTAGCAATAGCCATGCACTGGAAACAAGCTCGGGTGTCTGTCAACAGGAGAATGGATATGTGAATTGTCATATTTATACAAAGCATACTATTCAACAATAGAGAGGAAAGGACCAGTGTGTTTGGCTAGTCTCAAAAAGAGTACAATACTCCTTGAATATGTGCATGTGTGTCTGTGTGTAGATATGTGCACATATGAGGACAGGTGTCTGATGAGTCCAGAGTTATAGGGCATTCATAAGGGTGCGGGAACCAAGCTTGTGACCTTTGCAAGAGCAGAATGTGTTCTTACCCATGGAGCCATCTCTCCACCCATATATACATTTCTATCTAAAAGGAAACTAAAGGCTCACAAACCCTCACCTCTAGCATGTTGAATCTGTGACTACATTTCCCTTGACACACAAAAAGGAAAGCATGTTCGCTACTTTTCCTATCACTGTGACAAACACTGGACAAAAACAAATTAAGGGTTTATTGAGGCTCACAGTTTGAGGGTTAAGTTGATTATGGTAAGAGCATGATGGCAGGAGCTTGCATGGCAGGTCACATTGTGTCTGGAGACAGGAATCAGAGAGATGAACGCTGGGTTTAACCTCTTTAGAGAAACCCTCAGACCCACTCAGAGGTCTGTTTCCATGGTGACTAGATGGGTATGATAAATTAAATATACAATAAAAATAAATGCCAGGCTAAGGATATATGTTTGCTTACCATAGACTTCTTTTTAAACATTTTGACTACAGAGAACAAAATGTTGGGACAGACAGAATGGTGACGTGAGGGACACAGGAAATTTCACATGGCATCTGCTGACAAAACCCGGTGAGAAGATGAAGGTGACCAGAGCCTGGATGTGATGAGCATTCATGTTGTGTGGAAGAGTTCTCATTCCATCTTAGACAGAGATGTTTCTCTCTCGAGTCTCATAGCTGCTGTCTTCAGCCATGACCTCATCAACCTCCCGTCTTTTGCAATGTATTTATTTAATCAGACAGAACTGAATCAGTGTGAAGAATGCTCTTACATTTCCTGTGGGTTTGCATAGTTTTTCTTGCTTTGATGTCACACAACTTTAAAATTCTTGCATGTAAGTAAAAATTGCTTTTTGAGTGCATTTCTAGAAGTTTCAAAGACCTTTGTTTCTAGCCCTTGGGGCATTTACTTTGAATTTTTCTCCAAATAAGCAAGAGGTAATTACCAATGGACAATAGGAAATGAATTCACTTTGTGCTTCTCTGTATAAAACATGCAAGCAAATGTCTCTATAGTAAACACCAAGGACCTCCAGAGATATCTAATTATAAAAACAAACTCCAAGGCTTTGATAGTCAAAACACTTCCATTTTAGATTGAAAAGCAAATATAATTCTTTGAAAGTCTTAGTTGATTTGCTAGAAAGGAGAATCTGTTCAACTCTGCGGTTTTGGATTTTCCTCCTTTCATTTTTCTGCTTCCATTTGATAATGCAAGAACTATTTGCAAAGGTGTAATGGGCGATGATGTCACAGGCTTGGGAGCATCTGGTTTACCATGTAGGGTGATAAAGCAGCCAAGACCAAGCCAGCCTCCCATTTCCCAGTAGCTCCCTACAAAAACAAAAGCTGGTCTCATGTCAAGCCTCTGGAAAATAAAGATTATCTGTACATATAAGTGAATTGGTAAAACATAGCCACCATACCAGAATAGCACACGGTGAAACTAAGGCTCATGTTTCTAGCTATTAAATTTGAAACATAACCTACTCCTAGTACCATATGATAAAACATTAAATTTCCATGCATGTATTAAATTAACTTTTTTTTTTTTGGTAAATTGTATTTCACCTGCAGAATCTTTTTTGGTTCATTTTGTTCTTATGATATGTAGCCCAGTGACTACTTTGTAGTCCTGACTCACTATGTAGTAAGTGTGTGTAGGTTAGGGTTTTTTTTTTTTTTCATCTGTATATTTTTTAAATTATATTTATGTTTTAATTTTACATATCAGCCATGGGTTCCCCTGTCCTCCCCCCTCCAGTCCCCACCCCCCGCCTTCTCTTCAGCCCCTCCCCTCCATTCCCATCTCCTCCAGGGCCAAGGTTCCCCTGGGGATTCATTTAAACCTGGTGGATTCAGTACAGGCAGGTCCAGTCCCCTCCTTCCACGCTGAGCAAAGTGTCCCTGTGTAAGCCCAAGGTTCCTAACAGCCAGCTCATGCACTAAGGACAGGTCCCGGTCCCATAGCCTGGGTGCCTCCCAAACAGTTCAAGCTATTCAATTGTCTCACTTATCCAGAGGGCCTGATCCAGCTGGGGGCTCCACAGCTTTTGGTTCATAATTCACGTGTTTCCATTAGTTTTGGCTATTTGTCCCTGTGCTTTTCCAATCTTGGTCTCAACAATTCACACTCTTACAGTCCCTCCTCTTTCTCGACAATTGGAGTCCTGGAGCAGGTTAGGTTTTTACCAACTCAACACAAGCTAGGGCCGTCTAGGTTGAGAGACCCTCAGCTGAGCAAATGCCTCCATCAAATTGGCTTGTAGGCCAATCTGTGAGACGTTTTCTTGATTAACAATTGATATGGGAAGGCTCAGGCCACTGTGGTTGGTGCTGCCCTTGGGTAGACGGTCCTGCCTTGTATAAGAAAGCAGGCTGAGCAAGCCAGTAAGCAGCGCTCCTCCACAGCCTGCTCTTCAGTTCCTGACCTGGCTTCCTTTTATGGTGGACTGTGCATGAGCCATGTAAGTCAAATAAACCCTTTCCTTCCTGAGTTGTTTCTGGCCATGGTATTTTATCACAGTAGTAGAATGCAAACTAGGGCACGGAGGCCATTTTCTCCTCAGCCTCCTGTGCCCTGGCATCCCAGGTGTGCACCACCACATCTGGTCCTCAGCTTCCTGTGTGTTGGCATTCCAGGTGTGCACCACCACACCTGGTCCTCAGCCTCCTGTGTTCTGGCATCCCAGGTGTGCACCACCACACCTGGTCCTCAGCTTCCTGTGCACTGGCATCCCAGGTGTGCACCACCACACCTGGTCCTCAGCCTCCTGTGTTCTGGCATCCCAGGTGTGCACCACCACACCTGGCAAGGGAGTCCTGATAGCTTATGCATTTTGTACAATTCCCACAATCCCCATTTCTACTTCATGAAATGGCCATGGCATTGTCCTAATCAATAGCCAATTTCTCTGCCTTTTCATCCCAACAGGACTCCACTTTTATTTTGGTACCTATTCCCAGGGCGAGGGCTGCCAGGAGTATTTGCCTCAGCAGTACAGTTCTGGGTCTCAGTGTTCTAGCAATCACGATGTTCCCCAGCCACAGACTGATTTAGACCGCCATAACATAATTCTCCTAAGGTGGACGTCTGCCTTGGAGCTTTGGGAAATGCCATCCTGGGTGATGCATAGAGAGGGATAGTGATGTCACCTTCTGGATCCTCTGGTGCTGTGTCTGCAATTGGCATCTGGGATGATGGCCTTAGTCTCCCTGTTTCAAGACTGAAGACTGAGCCAGCAGACAGAGAAAGGCACCAGACACAGAAGATGGAGATGTGGCCCTGGCTCTGTCTGCAGCTCGCCTTCCCTTTCCACAAGCCACATGTGACAGAAGCTTTCTGATGCTGGGCTCAGAGACGGAGCTCCAGGGAGTCTACCAGTCACGAACCTTACAATTTGATCACCTAGGGATGGCAGTATAGAAAGAGAATTCACCACAATATTTCAATTTCCCTTAAAAAATACCTTTAAAAACATTTATTTATTCATTTATTTGGTGTATGTACATATGGAGGCATACGGGTGCCCTGTGTGCATGAGTGTGTATGTACGTATGGGGGCATATGGGTGCACTGTGTGCATGGTTGTGTATGTACATATGGGGGCATACAGGTGCCCTGTGTGCATGGGTGTGTATGCATGTATGGGGGCATACAGGTGCACTGTGTACATGGGTGTGCATGTACGTATGGAGGCATACAGGTGCACTGTGTGCATGTGGAAGTCAGAGGATAACTTGGGGGCATTGGCGCTCTCTTCCCTGTGGTCCTGGTGACCAAACTCAGGTTGTCAGGTTTGGTAGCAAGCACCTTGCCCATGGAGCCATCTTGCCAGTCCTTGACTTCCATTTTTAATATGTCCTGAAAGTAGATAATTCAATGTATATACTAAATAATTAACATAAAAATTTTCCCAGCTGGGCAGTGGTGGCACACACCTTTAATCCCAGCACTCAGGAGGCAGAGCCAGGCGGATCTCTGTGAGTTCGAGGCCAGCCTGGTCTACAGAGTGAGTTCCAGGAAAAGGCACAAAGCTACACAGAGAAACCCTGTCTCAAAAAAAAAAAAAAAATTCCCTAAGGTGATTTAATTAATAGAGGCAAAAAGTATGTAAGATTTTATTTTGTGAAAAAAAAAAAAGGAAAACTGTTTTCTGAAATGAGAGGAAATCTCGCTGTCATGTCTGTCATTCTGTGTTTGTGTGTGTGTGTGTGTGTGTGTGTGTGTGTGTGCGTGTGCGTGCGTGTGTGTGTTTGTTTTTGTTTTTGTTGTTTTGAGATAGGGTCTCATGTTGTCCAGGCTAGCCTTAAATTGCTATGTAGTGAAAGAGGGCCTTGAAATTATAATCCTCCAGTCTCTACCTCCAAAATGCTGGACTTACTGGCACCACCATGGGTAATTTATGATAGGGATTAAAACCAGGACTGCACTCCTGCTACACAACTCTACTAACTGGACCAATGGAGCAACACTCCTAGACCCACAGTATGCCCATCCTAAGACCAGAGTGCAATCAGTAAAGCTTGTCTGACAGCCCCGGTTATTTATTTTCTCCAAGGCTTACAGACTTCAAAGATTTCAAGCAGTAGGTTAGGGAGGCGGCAGCATCACCATCACATGACAGGTTTGCCAAGGAAACCACCATTATTTAACAGGATGGTGGTTCATACTGTTGTTGATGTCTGGGTGAGCTGGACATGTGACAGAGGGTCAGTTCCCCATCAAAGAATCCACAACCAAAGGTTTCTTTGATTAAATTAGATTCTTCAGGCAATACTTTGGAAACCTCAGGTCAAATGATGGGGAAGCCGTTTTTATTAGCAATTATGATTTAAAAGGGGGTGCTATTTAAAAGGCCAGGGAAAAAGCTGATCATTTCTGTGTGGGAAATTCTAGGCATTCCCTGTGATTGAGGACATCTGGGAAGGTCTTTACCTCTCAGCTGTGAGGGCTCTTGTTCCAGCAGGCACTGCAACCACAGCCTGGCTCAGTTGTAGAGGATGTGGCGACTGCCACTTACTGTATACACACAGAAGAGAGCCTTCAATGAAAGGGTGATAAAGATAAAAAGGTAGATTATTGAATCTACTTTTAAAAGGTAACTACTAATTTTAAATATTTTACATTGGATTGGATTTTTATATTGTATATAAATTATGTATATTGATACAAATTTTAGATTGATTTTGTTAGAAAATACTGTATATATATTTCTAATCTTGTTCAGGTATTGTACCTATACAGTTCATTTAACAATGTAATGCAAATTGATATTCTTGAAAGATACTATTACCAACTAAGTAGGATATAAAGAAATGAAAGTTAGGAGTTAGTCATTACAATTGAACTTGCAGTCATATTAGGTATGTTTTCAAGGTCAAGCAGAGATATATTTTAGATAGACAGATCATCTCCAAACACTTCAGAGATCTATAGAATATGGCATTTAAGATGTTTTAATACAATTTTTTTTTTCATTTTTTATGACAATGAGACATGTGTGTTCCTGGTAGCACCAATCTACTTCAGAGATAATGGGCATTGAAGAAACTCCATATAGAATTAACTTTCATTGTTGTACAAGTTAGCCACTAGGCAAGAAAGTGCTCTTGCATTGACTGCTGACTGTATGTTGTCCAAAATGGACAAGCAGGACACAAAACAAAGGACTGCCAATCCTTGCCAGGACCAGGTAGGAAGGCTCTTTAGAAAATCCTACTTCACAGATGAGTCTGTCAGATATGCTAGGCCTGTAGGCTAAAGATGGATACCCCAATGTGCAGAGAAACCTTGGGTGACTATCCAGGAAGCTAGCTATTTCTGTCATAACTCATTTTTTAGAAGTCACTTGTTTTTACTTCTCCTTACTCAGTTAATATTTCCTTCTTTGGTCTCTGAGGGAGTTGAAGATTAGATAATTATAGTTTTCCTTGTTAAGAAATTCAGAAAAGAAACTCACTAAGAGGTATAAAGTATATAAGTTTGAAAGACATGGAAAGATAGTTTTGGTAATGCAAATTAGGATAGAAGATAAATTAGATACAATCCTTTGGATTCACAAAGATAGGATAAATAATGTAATATTTTCATTGAATTTGTCAAATGCAAATGGACTAGGCACTGTTGATGTATTTATTGCCTGTATATATTATATATAGTTATTGTACTTATTATATAGTTTTTTAATATTAGTTGTATTTTTTTAATTTTAGACAAAAAAGGGGAAATGTGGTGATATTTTGTTTGTGTTTTATAAATAAAGCTTTCATGGAGATCAGAGGAAAAAGCCAGCCACTATATTAAACATAGAAGTCAGGCAATGGTAGCACATGCCTTTAATCCTGTCACTTGGGAGGCAGAGATTCATCCAGATCTCTGTGAGGTTAAGGCCACACTGGGTACAGAGCCAGGCATGGTGGCACATGCCTTTAATTCTCAGTACTAGCTAACAATAGAGGTCTGGAGGTCTGTACAGACAGACAGGATGTAGCTTGGTGGAGAGAGGAAGTGAGATGGCAGGGCACAGAAAGGATATAGGTGTGGGTATACAGGAAGTATTACTCTCTGGAGGCTGAGGAGTTGGTAAGGTGAGGTTGTCTGTGGTTTGTCTTATTCTTCTGATCTCTCAGTTTTCACCCCAATATCTGTTCCCAGGTTTGTTTGTTTTTTTATTAATAAGACTGTTTAGCAATTCGTTTTACAACAGGGCGGGTATTTCCTTTAGAAGCAGGTATCTCAGTGTCTTTTCTCATGGCTGTGATAAAATATCTCAACAACAGCAACCCAATGCAGAAGGGTTTATTTTACTGTCCACCATGGATGGAGTCACACTGAACCCACAGTCAAGAAGCAGGGACTGCTCAGACCAGCTCTCAGTTCACTCCCTCCCCTTTGTACATTCCAGGGTCTATTGTCCAAGGAAGGGCCCTGCCTACATTTAAGATGTTTTCACACATCAGAAAACAAAATTGAAATAATTCCTATCTCCCATGTGATTCTAGATTCTGTCAGGTTGACAACCAACACTCACCCATCATAACAGCCAATTCCTGTTCTCCCCATGTAATGTTTTTATTTGTTGGCCACCATGGCCTCTATGGTGTATAAAAATCAGATAAATACACCAGATGGTAGTGGCACACACCTTTTTTTTTTTAAAGACAGAGTTTCTCTGTGTAGCTTTGCGCCTTTCTGGAACTCACTTTGTAGACCAGGCTAGCCTCAAATTCACAGAGATCCACCTGCCTCTGCCTCCCAAGTGCTGAGATTAAAGGCATGAGGCACCACAGCCTGGCTAGTGGCGCACATCTTTAATCCTAGCACCCAGGAAGCAGAGGCAGGCAGATCTTGAGTTCTAGGCCAGCCTGGTCTACAGAGCAAGTTCCAGGAGAGCCAGAGCTAGAGAGAGAAAAATCTTGTCTCAAAAAAAAAAAAAAAAAAAAAAAAAAGCCAGATGTGGTAATGTGTACTTGTAATCTCAGTACTGCTAAAGAGGCAGAGACCAGTGGACTCCTGGAGCTCACCATTCAGCTTGGTTCTAGGCCAGTGAGAGACCCTGTCTCAAAAACTAAGGTGAACAGCGCCTTCACTCAAGTTGACACCTGGCCCTTACACACATGCCGTGAACACATAGGTGTTTGCACATTCGTGAACATGTGCATACGCACAAACACAAGATGTTATGAACATTGTTCATGCCCACCTGCTTGCTGCCATGTTCCTTGCTATGATGGCCATGGGTTCTAACCATCTGGAACTATAAACCCCAAATTAAAAGCTTTATTATTTTTTATTTTTTTAGTAAATTGCCTTGATCATGGTATTTTATCATAGCCAAAGAAAAGTCAGCAAGACACACAGAATCTGAAAACTTGGTCCTGAAGATCAAAGCCAGAGTTGGCATCCATGCAGGCAATGGCTCTACCCATGAGCTCTACCAAGACCAAACCTGAAGACATTTAAAGGCGAAGATGCTGTCAGGGGTCCAGGAGGCCAATTGACAGTGGGAGAAGGAGGACATTGTATGTCATTCTCAGGCCCAAAGTCTAAAAGTCAATCCAGAGAGACACATCCGCATCTTCTGGAGAGATGCCCACCTCTACTCATGCCACCAAAGAGATGACAGCATTAGGAGTGACTTTATTAGTTTATAAATAACACAATTTAGATGTAGTATATTAAATTTAAGATCCCTCTATGGAGCCATGAAAGACAGGACTTTAAATAAAACACTCTCAGAAATGCAGTGTGTATAATATTGCTACTGATCAGGTCATGGCAGCTGCCAGTGAGAAACAGCAACTGTGTGAAACCTGTGAGCCTTAGGCCAGCCCAGGCGTGGCCATTTGAGCTACGCAAGTCTTCACTCACAGGCGGCTCCTTGGGCTTCAACCTTACCTTGAGGTTTCTGACTTCATCCTCGCACATTTTGATGCAAAGTCCTATCAGTGAGCACTGCTGGCCAATTTTTTAAAAAAGGAAATAGTTAAGTCATCTGGTTCCACTTTCCACGTGGTGGAGCTGGTCCAGACAGGACTGGTTGCTGCGTGCAGAGCTTTTGGCCTGTAGCCACCTGCCCCTGGAGCACGCTGTTTCACTGGGATATGGTATGCCAGCACTGTCGCCGTCAAGAGCAGCCTGTGGCCCTTATAGGCATTTCCAATTGCTGTTCACAGAAAGAGCAACTATGTGGACATACAGTCCTTTACAACTTTGAAATCCATTTTGGGTTTCAGCTGTTTTATAATAAACATTTGACAAACATAGGAGTATAGAAATTAGAGTCTTTAAAAATAAAATTTAAGCTGAGTGTGTTGGCTTGTGCCTAGATTGTGGCTTTGGGAGATAGAGGGAGGACATTAGGAGTTCAAGGCCAGCATCAATTATATAGTGAATTTGCCACCAGCCTGGGCTGCAGACCTGCCTTTCAAAATCCAAAAAAAGGGGGACCAAGGAGAGCTCAGTAGGTAAAGCAAATGCTGCAAAAGTGTGAAACTGGGATTTATATCCTTAGCACACACATAATCGGCAGGTTAGCATGTCAGCCTGTCTGTAATCCCAGCACAGGAGACAGGGACCCCAGAACAGGCTTGCTAGCTGAGCCCGCCAGATTGGTGTGTTTTAGATCAAGTAAGAGACCCTGCTTCAATATATAAGGTGGAGAGCAATTGAGAAAGCCTTCTGAAACTCTGTCCCCCATGCACACATGTGCTGTGGCCACATATGCACACACATCACACAGAGTTAAACTAAAATAACCCAAAAAACAAAATAAAATTTGATCCTTTTGTTATGAAGTATAATATGCACACACAATAAGATATACAACACACACAATAAAAGGCACAACATGCATATACAATAAAATGCATAGTACACATATTTATTTCTGTGAAAAGATACCATGACCACAGCAACTCTTATAAGGTAAAACAATTAATTGGGGTGACTTGCTTACAGTTTCAGAGGTGCAGTCCATTATTATTGTGACAGGAAACATGGCGGTGTGCAGGCAGACATGGTGCTGGAGCTGAGAGTGCTACATCTTGCAGGCAACAGGAAGTCGACTGACTGTCGCACTGAGAGAAGCTTGAGCACCCCCACAGTGACGCAATTCCTCCGACAAGACCACACCTCCTAACAGTGCCATTCCTGCCATTTTCTTTTAAACCACCACATTCCACTCCCTGGCCCATATCCTAATGCAAAAAATGCATCAGTCCAATTTCAAAAGTTCCCATAGTCTATAATATTCTCAAACTTGTTTCAAAGTTCAAAGTCTCTTCTAAGAATCATGGCAATCTTGTAACTGTAACCCCCTGTAAAAATCAAAATCAAAAAGCAGATCACATACTTCCAACATATAATGGCACAGGATATACTTTACCATTCCAAAATGCAGGAAAGGGAGCATAGTGAGGAAATACTAGACCAAAGTAAGACCAAAAACCAGGCAAAGTCCAAACTCTGTATCTCCATGTCTGATGTCAAACTCTCTTCTGATCTCCAACTCTGTTCAGATTTATTGACTGAAACACTTCTTTCTCTTGGGCTGGTTCCACTCCCTGTTAGCAGCTCTCCTCAGTAGGCATCTCATGACTCTGGCATCTCTAATATCTTAGGTTCTCCAAGGCAATCCAGGCTTCAACTTCACAGCTTCACACAATGGCCTCTATACTAGGCCTCCATTCAGGGACATATCTGACACATGCCTGGCCTCAGCAGCTTTATTCCACAACTCCTTTCTTCTATCCTTAACTCTAAAGCCAAAACCCTGTGGCTGAAGCTGCCAAGTTCTGCTGCTTGCTGGGGCTGGAACATGGCCCCCTTATTCAATTATACCTTCACTGGCTTTCTGTCTTTCACTGTCTAAGTTTGGCTGTCCTGGAACTTGCTCCGTAGACCAGGATGGCCTCAAACTCAAGAGATCTGCCAGCCTCTGCCTTCCCAGCACTAGGATTAAAGGCGTGCACCACCACACTTGGCTCTAAGCTTTTCTTTAGTTCCATTTTACAAGTCAGAAACTTAGCTGGGTGGGATCTTACCCTCAGGTCACCACTCCCTTTATTCCATTTCTTAATCTGTTTATCTGATTTATTCCACTTCCTGGTGCCCCTTTTCTCCTCAAATATTTTTCCTCAGCTTGCTCCTTTCATTATACATCTTCATTAGAGTTACCAATACCCACAGGACAGAGTCTACACTAGGCTGTTTTGAGATTTCTTCTGCCAATGTAATTAATCCAAAACTCTTCACTTTAGCCTCAGGCAGACTCATTGGACCAGGGCAAAAGGCAGCTACCTCCTTCACCAAAATATCACAAGAATGATTTCTAGGCAATATACTAAAATGCGTCCCCTCTGAAACCTCTTGAGCCAGCCCCCCACAGTTCATCAAATTACCCTCAGCATCACTGTCTTCCATGCTCCTACTACTATGGCCCATTAAGCAGCACTTAAAATGTTCCACTGCTTTCCTAACCCAAAGTATCAAAGTCCATATTACTTCAAACAATATCATGATCAGGCCTATCACAACAATATCCCAGTCCCTGGTACCAACTTCTATCTTAGTTTGGGTTTTTATTGCTGTGAAAAGACACCATGTTCATGGCAACTCTTATAAGGTAAAACAATTAATTGAGGTGGTTTGCTTACAGCTTCAGAGGTTTCGTTCTTTATCATCATGGCAGAGAGCATGGCAGCATGTAGGCAGACATGATGCTGAGGCTGAGAGTCCTACATCTTAACTCAGAGGCAACAGGAAGTCGACTGACTGTCACACTGAGGGAAGCTTGAGCAAAAGAGACCTCAAAGTCTGCCCCTACAATGACACATTTCCCTCCAAAAATGCCACACCTCCTAATAGCACCACTCCCTTTGTGGGACATTTTCTTTCAAACCACTACAGGTACATAAAACACAGGCAATACAGTATACAATACACACACAATAAGGTACATAACACACAGGCAATAAGGTACACAACACACACACACACACACACACACACACACACACACACACACACACCCCTAATAAGGCTCACAACACACATATCACTCAAAGGCTTAAGTGTGTAACCACATCAAGTTGAGGACCAATGCCATACCATAAGCACTTCTAGTGCCCTTTCCAGCTCATTGCAGCCTCTGCTGCTCATGTGACATGTGCAGCCTAACATGCATGGTTCTCACTCCCTTGCTTTTTTGTAGTCATGCTATGTGTTCCCGGATCATCAGGCCCTGTAGTTTGGATTGGCTCTAGTAAATTCAAGACTCTCCCAAGAGCACTAATTTACCTGCACAGGCCTTCTTAAGACAAGAATGCTGGCTTCCCATTGGCTTCTCTGTGCCCCAACATCCCCATCTGGGAGTAGAGACTGAACCCAGGATCCCACACCAGGCAAGTGCTCCACCACTGAGATACAGCTCAAGCTGTTTTGTTTCCATCTGTGTTTTCTCCATGTTAGAGGTGGTAGCTAATTTTCATGGCCAGCTTTACTGGATTTGAAATAACAGAATATAATCCAGAGAGGATTACATGAGTAGTGGAGCAGTGCCCTGAATGTAGTGGGCTAGGGTCTTAGACTTAATCAAATGGAGAAAGGGAGAAGGAGAGAGAGAGACAGGAAGAGAAGGAGAAAGAGTAAGCCATCTGAGGAGGTGTAAAAGAAAATGGCCCCCAAAGGGAGAAACACTGTTAAGAGGTTGGAGTGACCTTGTTGGAGTGAGTGTGGCCTTGTTGTAGGAAGTGTGCCACTGTAGAGGAGGGCTTGAGATCTCAAGCTACACTCAGTGTCTCAGTTCACTTGCTGCTGCCTGAGGATCAAAGATATGGGACTCCCAGCTCCTTCTCCAGCACCATGTCTGCCTGCACGCCACCATGTTTTACACCATGATGATAAGGGACTAGACCTCTGAGACTATAAGCCACCTCAGTTAAACGTTTCTCTTTTATTAGCGTTGCTGTGGTCATGGCGTCTCTTCACAGCAATAGAAACTTTAAGACACCAGCTGAGCACTTGTATTCCTCTTCCTCAACTTCACGGTCCACTGCGGTGCGAGCAAGCAGCCCCTGCTGCCTCAGACAGAAGCCAGTCCCACCATGGTGGGCTGCACCCCTCAAATGGGAGCTGCAGTAAGCCAGTCCTCAACTTGTTTCTTGTCAGAGATTTCGTCACACAAGGGGAAAGAACTAATCCATAGGGGTCTGATCAGGACTAGGCAAGCACTGTCTTGTGGAAAGACATCCCCAGCCTCCGCAACTGGCTTTTGAGAAGTATCAAGGCTGTTTCCATCTGAAATTAATTCCTTTCAGCCATGTGGGTCAATGTCACTGAATGAATACACCACATTTATTTATCTATTTACTGATGGTTCAAGTTTGGATCACGTCCTACTTTGGTTAATAGAAATAACATTTTAATGAACTTTATTGTACACATGGATGCAGGTGAGGGTTTACATGTCTACTAATGGGTTACAGAGTACTACTCACTAGGGAATATCACATAGCTTTAATTTATTCAGACCTATACACCACATCTGTGGTGAGATTGTGCTGTCTCTTTCCAGTACAATGCTGCTGCTGGACTTTTGTTTTTTAATTACCTTCTTCCTAACCCGTGTGTGTGTGTGTGTGTGTGTGTGTGTGTGTGTGTGTGTGTGTGTGTGTATGTTTGAACACACGCTTGCATGCATGTCCCAGTAAGGCCAGAAGTAAAAGTCTCTGGAGCTAGGGTTATAGGCAATTGTAATCTGCCCAGTGTGGATATTGGAAATTGATGCCAGGTCCCTTGGAAGGGCAATAAGTGCTCTTACCCACTGAACCACCTCTCTAGTCCTGGACCTTGTTATCCTCTTCCTACTGAGTTAGGGTTTTACCTCTGTTGAACTTAGAATGAATTCAATTGTTATCACTAGGCTCTTCCCCTTTTCATGTATTCACTGGATATTGGATTTGTAGAGTGTCTGATTGAAATAACCCGCTCATTTTCCTGAGTTGTCTTTTTCTTTATTAATTTGTAAGACTTCTTAATACATAAAATTTAAAAATTTCTCATTTATTTATTGAGGATGGGGTGTAGAAACCCACAAAGGTTTCCTAGTGAGAACTTACTCAGGGTCTGAGAATATGAGCTTGCTTTACCCAGCAGGGCTGCATAGGGGATGATTTGACCATGGGCATGGTTACCAGGTGTTTGGAAGGGTCTGCACTTGGCTGTGCAGGATGCTTTGATCTAGCAAGGGGGAGGTCTTCTGCCCTGCCCCTTGGCATTGTTATAAAAAGCCCTTTTGAATAAATGGAAAAGGCCACTGGGTATTGAGCCAGGTCCTCCCGAAGCTATCCTGTGTTTCTGTCTTTCTCCTCACTATTTTTCTACCTAATATTTTCTTACCCCTCTCTCCTCATAAGAACCCTTGAAAAGGTGGGAGCTGGCCTCCCGCAGTGGGGCATGTGCATGAGGTCAGAGGACAGCTTGCAGGAGTCAGTTCTCTCCTCCACCACATGGTCTCAGGGCATCAGACTCAGGTCATCAGCTTGGTAGCAGGGACCTCAACCCACTGAGCCATCTCCACAGCCCTTAATACATTTTTATATGAGGCATTTATTACTGATTTATGTACCTGTTATTTTTTGTAGCCTTTAACCCAGCCACTGTTTTCTTCAGGGTGTCTGCTTTACATGGTTCTTAATTTTAGTTTAGCCCTTCCCTTTATAACTGTTGTTTGCTGTACAAAAACCTTCTCCTTAAAAGACATGAAACTCTGTTCTCTTAGGGCGAAGAATTGAAGACATAGGAAGAGGGAGCTGCAGGGTGGCCCTATGGGTAAGATGCTGGTGGTGTCAGCACGAGGACCTGGGTCCTTCATTGTGACCCCCACCCAATTGCTCTGCTCTCTGCAGGATGCCTTCATGAACTGTTATTATTCTTCTAACAAATCATTCCAGTTGAGCAGCTCAGAGCCATCTGAGGGTAGGGTTGGCTCTGGTCCCGGCCTGAGGTGACGGTCACAGCATCAGCCATGTCTGAGGGAGAATTAACTTGGGGGCTAATGCTTATGATGTCATCCCTGGCTCCCTCCCCATCCTTCTCCACACAATCTTTAATAGAACTGGCAAGTTGGAACTGTCCATCAAGCATTGCTGAGAGGCCAAGGAACACAGACACATTTAGAGACGAGAACTGTGTGTAGCAGTAAGAGGCAGTTCAGGTACTGTGCTCTACTCTGAAGGGCGGTTCTCCTAAACCACCTCTTGCTCCCATCTGGAGAATGAAGCTAACGCAGCTACCAGGGCCAGCAGATCCCCAAATCCCTCCTGTAGTCTTTCCAGAATGGTGGCAGATCTTTTTTCTTTCTCTACAATAACTTAGTTTGGATTCCTGTTGCTGTGAAGAGACACCATGACCACAGCAACTCTGAAAAAGGAAACATTTAATTGGGGCTGGCTTACAGTTCAGAGGTATGCTCAATTATTGTCACAGCAGGAAACATGGAGGCACGCAGGCAGACACACATCTTGATATTCAGGCAGCAGAAGGAGACTGGGTGCCACACTGGGCACATGTGAGCATAGGAGACCTCAAAGCTCACCCCACAGTGACACACTTCCTCCAACAAGGCCACACCTTCTAATAGTGCCACTCCCTATGGGCCAAACATGGAAACACATGAGTCTGTGGGGCCTTCCTATTCAAGCCACCACAGAAACCTTTGTAGCCTTTCCTCAAGGATAAAGGATTTCTGCTTTTTAATGAATAAACCAGGAGAGATGGCCTGTGTGGTGATATATTGTATACCCCAATAAACTTGTTTGAGGATCAGAGGAGAGCTAGCCACTAGATTAGACATAGAGGTCAGGCAGTGGTAGCACATGCCTTTAATCTTAGCATTCTGGAGGCAGAGATCCATCTGGATCTCTGTGAGTTCAAGGCCACACTGGAAACAGATCCAGGCAGTGGTGGCACACACCTTTAATCCCAGGACTGGGAAGCACATGCGCCTTTAAACTCAGGAAGTGATGTCTGGGCAGAGAAAAGTATATAAGGTATGAGGAGACAGGAACTCACTCTCTTTAGACTGAGGAATTCGTAGAGGTAAGAACTAGTGGCAGGATGCTCTGCTTCTCTGATCTCTCAGCTTTCACCCCAATATCTGGTTCTGGGTCTTTTATTATAAGACTATTAGATATTCAAACAACAGGCCTGCCCATGGCTCTGCCTGAAAATGGATAGCCATTTCATAATTGTCATACTGTTTTATTATTACCATGTGTATGATGTATGGGCACACGTGTGACCATCAGAAGACAACTTTGTGGAACTGGTTCTCTCTTTTCACCCTCTCCTGGGTTCTATCAAACTCAGGTCACCAGGCTTGCACAGCAAACCCCTTCACTTCTGAGCCCTCTCGCTGGCCCTGGTAACTATTTTTTAACAAGCACTATTGCCCAAGAGGTATGGAAGTGATGCATAAACTGGAAATAGATTTCTTAAACTACTACCATGCTCAATTTAATTTTTTAAAATGATTTTGGGTCAATTCATTGTGAGGGACTACAGCTAAGAGAAAAAACCAAAAACAAAACAAAATGTAGCTTGTCAGCAAAAGTTTATGTCCCATCAGCAACTCCCAAATAGCCAGCAGCCGCTTCCCAAAAAATTGACTCAGAGGCTTAATACTACTTTAAAATGCTCAGCTGGTTGGTCAGGCTTATTACTAATACTGACTAGCTCTTACACTTAAATTAACTCATAATTCTTATCTATGTTTAGCCACATGGCTTGGTACCTTTTCTCAGCTTTTCTCCTCTTGCTTCTTCTGCATCTGCCTGGCGACTCCTGACTCTGCCCTTCAGCTTCCCAGAACTTTCCTAGTCTGGCTCTTGCTCTCAGTCTCTTCCTGCCCACCTATTGGCCAACCAGCTTTATTATGAACAATGAGCATAATCCACAGCAGTAGCTAAATTACAACAACAATGTAACTCCAGCAGGTTTATTTGATGTGGTGTCTCCTATGAGATCATCATTAAGTTTAATCAAATATCCTTTCAGAAGTACCGACTCCAAGTCCATTTCTGTCCCTTAGTTTACCTCTGACCTTCCCTCTGTGGCAACAATGGCTTCTAGGGTTTCAGCTGGCATTGAAGGTTTGAGAGGGGTGGTCTCAAATCTTGGGGTTGCCCCTGATGATTATGGAAAGGACCCCCAGGGACTTACCTTTCATCTGACATTTAACTCTGTGGGCACTTACTTTAGCTGTCTCAGTTACTAGGTGTCTCAGTTAGGGTTTCTGTTGCTGTAATGAAACACCATGAACAAAATCACAAGTTGGGGAGGAAAGGGTTTATTTGGCTTACACTTCAGCATTGCTGTTCATCACTAAAGGAAGGCAGGACAGGAACTCAAACAGGGCAGGAACCTAGAGGCAGGAGCTGATGCAGAGGCCACAGAGGGATGCTGCTTTCTGGCTGGCTTCCCCTGGCCTGCTCAACCTATCTTATAGAACCCAGGACCACCAGCCTAGGGATGGCACCACCCACCATGGGCTGGACCCTCCCCCATTGGTCACTAATTAAGAAGATGCCTTACAGCTGGGTCTTAAGGGGCATTTTCTCAACCGAGGTTCCCTTCTTTTAGAGGACACTAGCACATTGCCATGTCCAGCTTAACATTTTCTCTTCCTAGACTTTTTCACAGTACATTTGCATTTTAAAAGGAAAATTCTTGAGTCACATGACTAACCTGAACCTTACAAAGGACTTATGGACCCACTACAAGCACCCAAAAACAAACACTACTGAAGCACATTGAAAAGAGGACAAAGGGTGTGGGAGGTGGGCGAGGACACAACCCCCTGACAGGACTTTAAAGAATACTGCACCAAATATTCCAGGCATCCATGAGAACTAGTTCTGGAAGCCGATGGAAAGAAAAGAGATATTCTTTCTGGCACCCACGTGGCCAAGGTCATCCTCCTAACAGTCCTCAGAGTTCACATAATTGGCCCTGAGATTTTCAAAGGCTTCAGCTTGGTCACTGGAATGAGAATCTTGCCCTTGCTGTGCCCCTCAGTCGGGTCTGGCTTACAGGTTTGACTCATCTTTGAATTAGTCTTTCTGCTGTCTTTGGAGGCATAAATACCAAGTTGAACATTCCTTAAAGCATGGAATTCTAAACAGTTCAGTTAAACCATTTTTGAAGTCTCTGTATATTTGTTAAATTTTTACCTCAGTGCCATGCATGGTGTAGATGAGGGGGTGAGACATAGTAATATAGCCTGGAGAAGGTTTGTGTACAGCATCATCTCCTGAGCTTTTGTGAGAGCAGAGTGGGCATGTATCCTGACTATGTTCTCATGCTCCCACACCTACAGCAGCGTGGAGATGGGAAACCTTTTATGTGTGACAAGGAATTTTAAAAAACTACAGTAGAAATGAATCTATATTTGAGAATCCAACAATTATACTGCTATATACACATTATTTCACAGTGCACAGAAATGTCTCATAAGAGATATTTTATGATCCTACTTTCCTGTTGCAGGATATTGATTGCATTCTGATACTCCTGAGACTGTCAATGAAGTTTGCTTTGAATCAGAGGGCAGAGCTGGCTACTAGCTGACCAAAATCAGCCATAGAGGTTTTGGAGGACCAAGGACAGATAGAGAGATACAAGAAGTAGTAGGATGACGCTTAGAAAGATTCTTGGCCCTTTTGGATGGAGGAAGGAGAGAGGAGGTCACTGTTCACCTCGCTGCCACTTCTCTGACCATTCAGGTTCTTACCCCAATATCTGACTCCTGACTTTTTATCGATAAAAAAATAATTAGATAAACACTTCACTTTCCAGAATAAATTAATAGAATCTGAAGATACTTCTGTTATGGCTCAGCTACAAAGTACCCCCCCCCAAAAGGTGCAGGCGCTAAACTCAGGGTCTAGACTCTGGCTCTTTGTGGGAGTGATGGGATCAGGAGGGCACTGCCCAGATCAATGGACTAATCTATTAATGGATCCCTAATTGAATGGATTACTGGGAGACAGTGGATACTGGGGGAAGGTGGGACCTGATTGGAGGAAATGAATGAGTATCTTGACTTCCCCTCTGCCTAGTTCTCTCTGTTTCCTGGCCACCAGGAGGTGAGTCCCTCTTCTCCACCTCACCTCCTCCCCATATTGTTCAATCTTGCCTCAGGCTGAGAGCTATGGGACAGCTTACCATGGGCTCCAGGCCTCTGGATCCCTGAGGCAAAACAACCTTTTTTCCTTTATCCCTCTTTCCTCAGGTGTTTTCTAGAAGCCACGGGAACTTGTGAGTGTAGTTCTGTTCCTGTGAAACCAAACAGGAAGAACGGGAACTGTAATTGAGGCTCGGCTGCTTGTGCTTCAAGTTTAGACAGAATATGTATCCCGAAAACTGTCAGTAAATCAATGTCGGCAGCCTTGACGCCCAGGAATGCCCTACCAGACAGGGACATGCAAGTTAATAACTCTATTTCCTAAAATTTTAAATATATTTCCTTGAATAAAAAAGAACTTTGCAAAATAATTTTTCAGAGTGTCCTAGCTGTTCAAAAGCGCCTTCAAAGAGCGGGAGAGAGAAAGGGATGCCAGGGCTTGCTAGATGGTCCATAGGTAAAGGCACTTGCCACCAAGCTTTATGACCTGAATTTGGTCCTGGGGACCCATGTAGTAGACGGAGAGAGGAGATTCCATCCAGTTGCCCTCTGATCGCTACTTGTGTGCGATGCCATGCACGCATCTACATTCACAGACACACACACTAAACAAGCAAGTAAATCAGTAAGGGATCAGGAGGGAGGGAGGGATGTTTGAGTGAGATTATCCTGACAGCCCTAGATTACTGGAGGAACTTGTGCATTCTCTAACTATCAAACGAACACCTCTCTTGAGGGACTCTGTAAACACAGTTCTGACTGGAGTTCAGAGAGTAGGTTTAGAAATTTCAAAATTCCTGTAATTCTATGATGCAGGAGGAACTGTGATACAGACCTCCCTTTTTTTGTTTTGTGGACTTACTCTGTAGCCCAGGCTGGACTAAACTTACAGCGATCTTTCTGCTTCAGCTCCCCAACTGCTGAGATCGCATCTGTGCACCCCTGCACCCCGCTTCTCATGTTCTTTGTAAGGTCAAAGCACATGACAAAAACCCAGAATCGCCTCAGTTTTCACAGCCTCAGTCCCCCACAGAAAACTGCTCCGACTGTCTGTCAAGTGGCAGGAAAGAGTGCTGGGCAGGGAACTTTCAGTGGAACATGGAAGACTGCATGCACCCACCCCAGCCTGTGCGGCCAGTTTGCTGTAGTCGGATGTTGCACAAGCCGCCAGTGGGAATGGAGGCACCGGTAAGAAACCCCTTGCTACGCAGCCAAGCATGACAGTCTTGTTGGCATAAGTGTGCATTTGCCGCTTGGCAAGGCGATCTGCAGTTCTAATTAAAACCCCCAAGAGCTGGTTCTTGAAGTCTTAGCCCTAATTCATTCTCAGGCAGCTCTAAGGGTCTGAAGACGTCTTGCTCAGCTTCCGCAAAGACTCTGGAGGACACTCCTGGCGACCAGACATCTGGTTTGAATGCAATATTAAGAACAAGTCAGATAAAAGAGCTCAGCGTGACTCTGCCATGAGCCATGTTCTGCTGAGCACGCACAGGGACCTGGTAGCCAAGTCTGACCAGCATGGCATGCACACCTGTAGTCCTGCTATGCAGGGGGCAGAGGCAGGAGCCTAAAGTCAGCCTGGTCTGCAGAGGCAGGTCCAGGCCTGCCAAGGCTACATAGTGAGACTTTGTTTCAAAACAAATAACTGAACAAAAAATAATGAAATAAAATTAATAACAAAAATCCAAGGGTTTGAGATGCTTGCCGGGTAGTGAGTACATAAAGGTGCTTGCTGCCGAGCCGGACAATCTCCAGAGCCCACATAGGTGAAGGAAAGAGCTGACTCTCACAAGCTGTCTTTGATCTCCACATGGAAACTATGGCACGAGCATGCTCACACAACCAATTAATAAATCAATTAATCAATAAATGCAATTTAAAAAACCAAGCCAAGGCAACAATAATGACAGCAAAAATCAACAAATAAAAGAAGCCAGACTGGCCAGTGTGTGGGACTTAAAAGGGCTGTGTGTTTAGTAGTGGGTTTTCATTTTGTTTTGTTTTTGAGACATGATTTCACCTTGCAGCCCAGGATGACATCAAACTTGTAGCAATTCGCCAGCCTCAGCCTTCCAAGTGCTATGATTACAGAAATGTGACAACACACTAGATTGCACTAGTGATTTTTAGGTTGCAAAGGGCCAGGAACTAAGGGAACCTGAGGGCCTGAAATGAGAAGCTTATCACTCTGTGTGCCACATGGGTCACAGGATGGTAGCAGCACACAAGGCAGAATTGTAGCAGTGAGGACAGGAGGCTAGGATATGGTGAGTAAGACAGGACTTCCAGAGAAGCTATAGTCACCTAGGCAAGCTACAAGAAGACACGAAACCAATCTGGCAGAAAAATGTTACTAGATCAACAGAAGATGCTAAGACAAGTCTAGTGGGAGCTAATGGCTAAAAGGGGCAAAGAAGCATTGCATTGCAGGTCAGCGACATGTCAGACCCTGGACAGTCCTTTGTTCTTTCTTTCTTTCTTTCTTTCTTTCTTTCTTTCTTTCTTTCTTTCTTTCTTTCTTTCTTTCTTTCTTTTTAAGTTTTTCAAGACAGGATTCCTCTCAGTGTTGAGATTAAAGTTGTGTGCCACCGCCGCCCCCTGGCCAGGGACAGTCCTTTGTAAACATATTCTCCCTTAATTGGCATGACCACAGGCTAGTCAATGAGTTACTTTCTCCACTGTCATCATCAACCACCTGGAAGAGGATATTGGGGGGGGGGTGGCTCACTGTTGGAGGGACACAGTCCATCGTGGTGGACATCACAGGGTGGCAGCAGGTGTATGCGACTCCTTGTTCCCATCTCAGCAGATTAGGAAGCAAATGGGGGGGTTCCTTTTTTTTTTTATTCTGTCTGGGACCCCAGCCCATAAGATGGTGTCCTCCACACTCAGAGCATGCCTTCCCCACATCAGCTGACCCTCTCTAGAAATGCCTTCACGAACACTCCCAAAGGTGTGCCCCTCTAATCCTTAGGCTTTTCTTAATTGACTGTGGCAGTGGATTTAGTCATCACCGGTGAGTGTGTAGCCTGAGGGCACGACTCTAGAATATGTACACTAGGTAGCACGTCAACCCCAAGTCTGGTTTCAAAGTCTGGGCTTTCTTCATGGATTAAATAGGCTGCTGGAGTTTCCTGCAGGGTGGAAGCCCACCTGTCTAGAGGACAAAGATCCAGGATGGAAGCTTCATTTCCCTTTACGCTTTAACATTTTAAGTTGCTTTTATATGTGACAAGAAGCCAGGATATATAATTCCAGAAAATTAACAAAGTGAAATAAGTTCTTCAATAGAGAGCTGAGATAAAAAGCTGACAGAGAAAGATCTGCAGCCTGGCATGGTGGTCCATGACTATTGCCTCAGCATTAGGGAGGCAGAGGTGGGATAAACAGGAGATCAAGGTCAGTTCTGGCAACTAGCAAGCTCAAGTCTAGCCTTGGCTACATAATGAGACCTGATCTCACTGAAAAGATCAAAAGAAAACACCAACATGTAGGTTTGGTCTTAGTCACTTTCTCCCTGCTTCAAACAAAATGCCCTCATAAATGGAACCTAAAGGACAAAGGGTTTGTTCTGGTTCACAGTTCCAGAGGGTAGGTGGAAGAGGAGGCAGGGAAGAAGCTGGCCATATCACTTCTACAATAACATTGGTGGCGCACACCTTTAATCCCAGTACTGGAGAGGTAGAGCCAGGTGGATCTCTGTGAGTTCGAGACTAGCTTGGGCTATAGAGCAAGATCCAGGACAGGCACCAAAACTACGCAGAGAAATCCTGTTTCGAAAAACCCAAAATAAATAAATAAATAAAAAATTTAAAGAAAGAAAGAAAAAGGAGAGAATACAGAGTATCACTGAGCTTCCTTTCTCCATTTATGTAGCCCAGGGATACCCTGCCCACGGGAAGGTCCTGCCCACAACTAAGGTGGGTCTTGGCATATCAATTAATGTAATTAAGATACCCTCGTGGGTGTGTTCAGAGGCTCATCTCAGCCCGAGACTCTAGAACCTATCAAGTTGACCTCCAACCCTCCATCACAGTTGCTAAGCTAAACATGGAGAAGGACATTAAAATGGGGCTGAGGAGGTAAGACAGGCAAAACCAAGGAAGGGCGGTCCAGTTGGGAGGGTGATGGGATGACAGACTAACAGATAAAGGCCACAGAAAAGTCTGGAGAGGATGAAATCGGGGCTAAGTGACGAATTACACCTAGAGAAGAAGTAAGCCCTAAGCCCCATGGAGGTCCAGGGAAATCGGCAGTCATTGTATAGGAAACCTACATTGGCAGATGGCTATTCCCTCCACAGAGCAGAAGCAGTACATGCGGGACTCACATGGGGCATCTCAGAGGCAGGAAGAGAATGTCTGCAGGGCCATCCTCTGCCTGACTGTATCAGGCTGCTGAGAGACCCACCAGACAAGCTTCCTGTCAGCTTCTGTGAGACACACACAACACCTCCAGATCCTCTCTCCTGCTGTGGGGTGTCTTTCTGTATGCTGTGAATACGTGTCACTCCCATTGGATGATAAATAAACCTGCATTGACCTATGGCAGGGCAGGATGGAGCCAAGTGAGGAAAATCACAGAGAGAGAGAGAGAGGAGGAGGAGGAGAGGAGAGGAGAGGAGAGGAGAGAAGAAGAGAGGGAGAGGGAGAGAGAGAGAGAGAGAGAGAGGAGAGAGGGAGAGAAGAGAGAGGAGAAAGGGAGAGGAGAGAGGTGAGTAAGAGGAGACGTCAAACTACCATCCAAGCAAGGAGCAACATGTAATGGGACGCATGTAAAGCCATGGAACATATGGTGATATATAGATTAATAGTATGGGTTGAGTTACATTATGAGCTCCCTACCAAGAAGCCTGAGCCATACAATCTGTAAATAATATAAGCCTCCGTGTGTTTACTTGGGACCAAGAGGCTGGCTGTGGGACTCGGGTGGGAGAGATTCATTCCAACCACAGGGCCGGGTGGGACCCTAGAAACTTCCAGCTATGCTCTCCTGTGTGTATTAAAACAAAAACAAAAACAGCGTATTTAGCACTTCCTGGAGAACTGGAAAGCCTAGCAGAAAGAAGATTCACTAATACTGAAGAAATGAAACATTATCTGTGATATTTTTTTGTAAAGTCCTACAAATTACAGTTAAACCACTTAAGATTTATCTTGGACAACAATTTTGTTTCCTAAGCACTATTCTAGAACAATGAAAGGCATAGATCTACATTTTTTTAAACTTTTGAGTAATATTTCTTTGAGACAGTGTTTCTCTCTGTTGCTCTGGCTATCCTAGAATTAGCTCTGTAGACCAGGCTGGCCTTGAACTCACAGAGATTCACCTGTCTCTGCCCCTCAAGTGCTGGGATTAAAGGCGTGCACCATCACAGCCTGGCACTTTTGAGCAATGTTTCTACCATTTCATTTGCCATGCTTCAATTCACACACACACACACACACACACACACACACACACACACACACACACACACAAACCATCTATCAGCAATAAGATCACTGTTGATAAACAGCTGTAACATAAGCATGCCCGGGTCCCTCAAAGCACACACCAGGGACTGGACTTTAGAGAGAAGACACTAATTTATATAGCCCACAGAGTAACAGCTCACCCCAATGCTAAGTGAGTTTTCTAGAATCTGACAGGTTTAAGTGGTGGAGAATGGTCAGAACATCCCTGCTGAGTCTGCTCGCCATCCCTCAGGCACATGGAGGAGAGCAGCAGGGCCTTTGCTCTGGGAAGCTCAGAGACAGCAGGAGAGGGGGATGGGCAGTGAAGGCTTCCTGTGTGGGTTCTGTTGTGTCTCAAAGAGCTGATGAGAACAACACTTCACAATTCTTTCATGTCAGGAGTGCAGACATTTTTAACCTACTGATAATTCCACTGTGCAGACAGGCACAAGACTACAGAATCAACAGGAGTGGCTTTCATTGCTGATGTTACCTCTTGCAAATTTTGTCTCCCTACCAAAGGGCCCTTGTTAACTAGGCACTCTGTGTTACACATGCACTGCCTCATTTGATATTACGAGTCAGAAAGGCAGTTTGTATTGCCTCCATTTTATAAACCAGCCCACCAGAAAACAGAAACAAGATTATACCACACACTAATCTTAATAGAGTTGCTTTATAAACTGGGATTTTTAACATCAAGCAAAAATAACCTTTAAGAATGGTATTTAATTCCATCTAGGAGATTTTAAAATTAGTTTATGATTGTGTGTGTGTGTGTGTGTGTGTGTGTGTGTGTGTGTGTGTGTGTTACATTGTGTGGGCATGAGTGTGAAGACCAGAGGACAACTGCGTGAGTCGGTTCTCTCTTCCACCTTTGTGTGGATTCCAGGGATTGAACTCAGGTTACCAGCCTTGCTTGGCATCTCACCAGCCTCACTAGGCCATTTCCCCAGGAAGAAGCCTGGAATTAACATATCTTGTGAGGATGAATTAAGATAATTCATTGTGTCCTTCCATATACATGGTTAAAAACATCAAGATTTATACAATAATATTCACGATTAAGATGAATCATATAATAGAAATAAAATACCCTTAGAGAAAGATATGAGGAAAAATAAATCTCCTGGGCTAGTGAAATGACTACGCAGGTAAAGATACCTGATGCCAAGCCTGAGGACCTGAGTTCAATCCCTGGGACCTGCGTGGTGGGATGAGAGAACCAGTTCCTGAAAGTTGTCCTGTGATCTCCACATGTGCACCATGGCAGATACACACACATACACACAATAATAAATACATAAAATTATATATTTTATAATTATATTATAATATAATGAATATACATAAATTAGAAATATATAAAAATAAATGTAATTTTTAAAAATTAAAATAATCTTCCACAAAGTACACAAACATAAAAACAAAACACTTACGATACTTATGATACTTTCTTAGACAAATTATACGTATTTTCTCTCATATGTAGAATTCAGATTTGTGCACACATGTGTATGTGTATGTCATTAAAGTAGAGAGGGGCTGTGAGACGGGAGGAGATCTTGAGTGGGAAACAAAAGAGGGAACGTAATACATGTGACATGAAAGGACAAATGGTGATGTCTTGGGGTTCTGTTGCTGTGAAGAGACACCATGACCACAGCAACTCTTATAAATGGAAACATTTAATTGGAATGGCTCACTCACAGTTCAGAGGCTTAGTCCATTATCATCAGGGCAGGACATGCCAGCATGCAGGCAGACATGGTGCTGGAGCTGAGAGTCTTGCATCTGGCAACAGGAAGTAAACTGGTTCACTGGGTGTGGTTTGAACATAGGGAACCTCAAAGCCCACCCACACGGTGACACACTTCCTCCAACAAGGCCATACCCCCTATTAGTGCCACTCCCTTTCAGGGCCATTTTATTTCAGACCACCACAGGGACTATTTGGAGAGAGAGGGACCAGTGATGTCATGGCACGGGGTGGGGGAGGGGTGAGTAAGAACAGAGCAAGTGTGAAATGGCACTGTGAGACCTCTCTGCTTTGTGTGCTAACTTGACACACAATAAACGATTTTTTTTAAGGCGATGGTTTCTCAGGTTAGGTTTTATGGATTTACAAAATAGCCTTTAGAAGCTTAAGTCAAATCTGATAGCAAAGGTCAGTAAGTACTTGGGATACCGAGGAAGGCGATCCCTGAGTTCAAAGCCTGTTTGGTCACACAGCAAAAACCTGTCTCAAAACAAAGAATAAATAGAGAGATAACAGGTAACATGATCATTAAGTTATTATTATTATTGACAAACATATAAGGTTAAACATGATTTAAACCTATCTAAACTATGAGCCCTAAGTATATTTCTTCTTGAAAATATATTTTCTGCTTTGGACAAAAGAGAGTGATGTTATTTAGCAGGCACTTGACAAGGCACATGTCTCACAACATGACTACCAGGTCTGAGGCAGGAGCCTGCCAGGAGGCACACCCTCACCTTCCCTCAGAGCCCTGTAGTGGGGACAGGAGAATCAGTGACAACGAGTTCTCTGGGAGGCTCTTGTGACTTGAGTTTGATTGTTGGTTTGAAACTGTGTCTTTTCTTTTCATTATATCCATGCTTTTGGAAAGGGAGTAAACAGAAGGAGGGACCCGGCAAACCCTTGATGTTGACAGCCTGAGTCTGGACCCTCGATTCCACAGTAGAAGGGAAGAGGGAACAGACTCCCAAGATCATGACCTCCATGTCCTCCTCTCCCACACACTGAATAAAACAGCAAACACAAATATTAGACAAGGAAACAGTCCTAAATACTGTGGCTTGCCTATGACAACAAAATCAAAGAAAACTTAGAGCTAAATTAAATCAACGTGAACACCTCTGTGTATTAATTTGATGGCTGATGCTGTTTTACTGAAACTGAGTTATGTATGTTCAGTTAACAGGAAGGAAGATATGTTTGCTCTTCCTGTCTACCAGATCCTTCTACTTCCTCCACGTGTCCTTCCTTCGCTTTCTGCCTCAGTTTCTCTGGTGCTGGGATTACAGGTCTGAGCCACCACATCCAGCTACAGTTTATTCTTTTTGATATTTGACTGTTGTTTATTATTTTGTTTCACCAAAAGTTTCATGGTGTTGAGCAAAATGTTATCAGGAGAATAACTTCTTATAATTTTAAAACTGTAGTCTGCTGATGTTAAGGACTGTCAGAGAGGCAAACAGACTCGCACAGTACCAGCTTCTGCTTCGGGAAGTTGAGCTGTCACCCAGGCTGTTTCCTCTTGAGCCCTACAAGTCCATTCACCGAACTGAAGGCCGTGATTCAGCTTCCCCACCATATTCCTGTATTCAGATCCCTGAGAAATGCAGTTTGGGAAACCGAGTCTGGTGTCATCCTAAGCAGAAATGCAAACGGGGACAGTGAAACCACATGACGCTGCTCAGCTGTCAGCTGCTAACCTTGGAGTTTATAACATGCCTATTTTTATCATCAGATGTGAATAAACAGTGAAAAATCATTCTTTGTTTTCTTAGGGAGTGTGTGCTCCTGCATGTACGTGGGGGCCAGAGGTCACCTCAGGTGTGTCTGTCCTCACTGTAGTGGAGCTTGCTAGATTATGCTAGGCTGCCTGGACAGAGAGCTGGAAGGATCTATGCACACCACTGTCGTCACAACCAGCTTTTGCCTCATGCTTGCCACATTTGCCAACTGAGCCTCTCCCAGTGCCTGGTTTGCTTTGTGACAGTCAGTCTGGGTGGCAACAAATGCTGACAAGATGTGGGGAAAGAGGAAGCCATAGTCACTGCTGGTGGGAGTGGAAATTAGTGCAACCACTATGGGATCCAGTACAGAGGTTCCTCACAAAGCTGAAAACAGAACTGTCACATGACCCGGTGACACCACTCTTCAGTACGTACCAAAAGGTCCCTTTGCAAACACACCACAGAAACACGTGGTCAGCCATGGTTATATCTGCAGCAGTTACAGAACATCACAGAACAGAACCAGCCTAGATGTCCATCAACTGAAGAGTGGGTAAGGAAGGTATGACATGCACACAATGCAATTACAGAACACTTCAAGACAATGAAACGATGCCATTTGCAGAAACAAATGGATACAACCAGAGATTATGATAAATGAAATAAGCCAGACTTAGGGAGACAAATACTGAGTGCTTTCTCTCTTTTGTAGATTGTAAGTGGGCTTTGCTTGGGCCACTAACTCACAAAACAATGACATGGAGACTTACATTAATTATGAAAGCTCAGCCTTAGCTTAGGCTTATTTCTAACTAGCTCTTAAGTCAATCCATTTCTATTCATCTACGCGTTGCACATGACTCATGGCTTTTACCTCTCCTCCTGCATGTCTTGTTCCCTCTGTGTCCAGTTGCGACCCTGCCTTTCTTCTTCCCAGAGTTCTCTGACCCCAGAAGTCCCGCCTAACTTCTTCCTGCCTAGCTAATGGCCAATCAGCTCTTTATTAAACTAATCACAGTGACACATCTTCACACAGTGTAAAGGAATATTCCACAACAGTAGATACTGGATTTTACATGAATACAACAAATCATTTGCATGTCTGTAACCTGGGAGCAGGAGCCTAAATAGAGAAAGCAGAAACTTAAAGTGGGGAGGATGGGGGATGGGGAATCAGGAGGTAAATATCATCAAAGTTCATGAAAAATCTGAGAGAAATCATCTTTATGAAAGCCAGCACTAGGCACAATTAATATACATTAATATATACATTAATTCTGTTTCAACACCTAGATTTGTGAGAAGATAGATACAGAGTCTCTTACATATTAGCAGAAATGCTGGGGGCCAGGAGCAAAACCCAGCAAAAACACTCCACAAAGCCTTCTACATGGAATACATTTGGGGAATATATTACCATAAGTCTTAGTTAGGGTTTCTGTTACTGTGATGAAACACCATGACCAAAGCAACTTGGAGAAGAAAGGGTTTATTCGGCTTACACTTCCACAACACAGATGAAGTCAGGATAGGAACTCAAACAGGTTAGGAACTTGGAGGCAGGAGCTGATGCAGAAGCCATGGAGGGGTGATGCTTACTAGCTTGCTTCCCCAAGGCTTGCTCAGCCTGCTTTCTTATAGAACTCAGGACCACCAGCCGAGGTGACTGAACCCCATCAATCACTGACTAAGAAAGTGTCCTACAGGCTTGGGTACACCCTGATCTTAAGAGACATTTTCTTAATTGAGGTTCCTCTTCTCAGACTATAGCTTGTGCCAAGTTGACATAAAACTACCCATCACACTGTATTAAAAGATTTGGGATCCTAAATTAACTTCATTTTGCTGGGTTTTAAAATGCATTTTAACTGGGCGTTGGTGGCGCATGCCTTTAATCTCAGCACTCGGGAGACAGAGGCAGGTGGATCTCAGTGAGTTCAAGGCCAGCCTGGTCTACAAAGCAAGTTCCAGGAAAGGTGCAAAACTACACAGAGAAAGCCTGTCTCAAAAAACCAAAAACCAAAACAAAACAAAAAAATGCATTTTAGTAACAGCCAGTCTCAACAAAAGTCTGTAAAGGGGCAGAGTCAGTCAATATCTGTAGTGGGAACCACATGATCTCAAAGACAAATTCATCACAGGTAAGTCACCTAAGAACTTGGTTTTGGGTTGGACATTACAGTATTTTTTTGGCCACACATGGAGGAATTGCATATTTTGGTTTGAATGTGGCCACAGTGCTTAGCGTACTATACATTACAACACTCTCCAAGTGTCTGATGTATGACTGGGGATGCTGTTGCAATTCACAGGCATGGTTTTGTTGATAATCACCAAATCCACAGGGACTCAAGTTCATGATCCCGTTAGAAGATTCCAGCAGTTGCCGCTGAATAAACATGAACACTTATAGCATTTGCATGAATAAAATATATGGTAGGGTATTTTTATCTATGAACACAATAAAAAGGGTGAATTGTGTAAACATGGAATGTAATTCTGGTTCACATTTCCTCTTCCTCTGGGACTGGATGGTTTGATGTGTGTTTTTAAAAAGTGTTTTCATCTCCTTAGATTTTATGAGTATTTCTGTTGGAGAAAGCAGCTGCCTCATGGAGAACAGAGTGGAGCCTGGCTTTGGGGAGGTAGATATTCACTGTGTATTTCTGTCATTTTTCAAGAATATGTAACTTGCCTGTAAAAATATGTCTGTGGGATGAATCTTGGCACATGACATTTTAGTGAGAGAATATTTTAGTAATATGTGAATGTTTAAAAGAGTTATGTGTAGAGAAGCTATTTTTAAAAATCTGGTTGACAAAAAACATTGGTTGTTATTGCCACCTTTTGAATGTGTTTGGCCATAACTAAATATCAACTTCAAAATTTATTTTGTCAGAAAACATTTGAGAAGCAAGGATTTGGGTTAGCCCCTTGGCTGACTCACCTCATTAGGAAAAGCAAATAACTCAGATCCTTCATTTGGAAACCTGGTGACAAGGAGTGAGGCTAGGATTTGAGGGTGTGGACTCCTTCGGTATAAGGTGTATCCATTCCTCTGCCATGATGACTTGACTCAGTACTAGATTTTGATGGGTAACAAGGATTTGCAAGTTCTCATTTTGGTCTCCTTCTCTCCCATTCTGTGCATTTAATAGATGCACTGTCTGGTCAGCTTCCCCTTCTGTCTGCACACAGCCTAGAGTCACCTGAGAGGGAGACTCAGTTTAGGAACTGTCGGTGTCAGATTGGCTGTGGGCATGTCTGTGGGAGACTATCTTCACTGTTAACCAGTGTGGGAGGGTCCATCCCACTACCTGGGCAGGTGGTCACGGGCTGTGTAAGAAAGTAAGCCTGGATCTGAGAACGAAGAAGCAACATACCTCTGCAGTTGCTGCTTCAAGTTCCTGGCCCAGCTTCCCTTAATGCTGCCCTGTAACCTGCAAGTGCAGGGGAAATCAACCCATTCCTTCCCTCAGTCATGGCGTTTGTCACAGCAACAGAATGAAATGACAACATATACGGAAGGTTTAGCAATCTTAACTTTGTCTTGAAAGAATAAAAAAGAAGCATGTACAGCTGGAAGTCACTACATTGTGTCCCAGGTGATTGTAACTTAGGCATGGACCAAACACAAGCTACAGTGTTAAAATGTTCATCTTTTGTTCACAGATATCACCGTTAATAGCTCATGGAAGGGATGAAAATTAACACACAAATTTAAAAAGCCAAAATGAATGGAAATGTTTCAAATACTTGGTGTAACAGAAACCTCACTCTGTGCGTCTGGAGCACTAGGGTTTGATAACCTCATTTAGTCATAATGTTTTTATTTGCAAAATAGGGATAATTATAGCTCCTTGTAGGACTATCATGGGAATTAGATCAACCCAGAGTGCTGAAAGCAGGGATCACAGAGTGGATGCCGTCTTCACGGCAAAGACTCTATTGGAATCTGAGGCTCTCAAGTGCAATTAGCAACATCCAATAAGGGGAGCAGTTTGTTGTGAGTTATAAGAAAATTATCCTTGTGGAGGTGAAGCCTGAGTGGGCAGCAGTATAGACAGTGGGTAAAAGGGTAGGAAAGGGAAGAACCATTGTAGGAGACTTGAAAACCCCTCACATGCAAGGATTATAAACATAACTCCTACATAGTGTTTTAGTAAAAAGTTCAAGCAGGATACGGTAATCGTGAAGGCTGACCTCTAGTCAACTTTGAGATTTGGTATCACCAGGGGATTCTGGATATATTTGTGAGGTGTTTCCAGAGAGGTCTAAGTGAGGAGAGAAGAATCACCCCAAATGTGGGCAGTCCCACCCCACAAGCTGGGGTTCTGGGCTGCATTAAAGAAACGGACAGTGGCCAGATGGTGGTGGCGCCTTTAATTCCAGCACTCAGGAGGCAGAGGCAGGTGGATCTCTGTGAGTTCAAGGCCAGCCTGGTCTACAAAGCAAGTTCCAGGACAGGCTCCAAAGCTACACAGAGAAACCCTGTCTTGAAAAACCTAAGGAGTGCAGGGGTAGTTGCTATTTTAGATAGAAGAACTCTTCAGGAAAGGCGACATTTGTGCACAGACCTGAGAGTGGTTGGAGAAGTCACATGGATAACCAGGGAGACCATCCCCAGGATAGATTTGCCAGTGCAAAGATCCTGAGGCAGGAGATTGCCAGACAGGCTTGAAAAACAGCAAAGAAGCTGGGTGTGGTGGCCAATAGTAGTCCCAGTGCTTGGGAGGCTGAAGCAGGAGGACTGTCATGAGTTTGATGTAAGAACGGCAAGGGGGCTGGAGAGATGGCTCAGCGGTTAAGAGCACTGACTGCTTTTCCACAGGTCCTGAGTTCAATTCCCAGCACCCACATGGTGGCTCACAACCACCTGTAATGAGATCTGGTGCCCTCTTCTGGCCTGCAGGGACACATGCAGGCAGAAACATGTATACATAATAAATAAATAAATCTTAAAACAAACAAACAAACAAACAAACAAACAAAAAGAATGGCAAGGAAGGTCATATGACTGCTAAATGGGCAAAGAGGGAAGCATTAGGGTACGGGCCAGAAGATCACTGTAGGGGCAGGTCATAAAAGACTCTCAGCTGACTTTCTGGGGACAGGAAGACATTTGGGGGAAAATATCAAGAGACGAATATGGGACATGTTTTGGAAAGGATGATAAGCCAGTTTATTTGAGCCTGAAACTCAAGAGGCTGCAGTTTGAAATGTCAAATGTGGGTTCCTGCAGGCAAAGTGCATATAAGTTTTGAGCCGTCTGTAAAGAATTCTGAAGACCAAGCCTTGGGGAAAGTCCAGCATTGCACTGTGACCCACAGAGGCCAACCCCTGCCTTGAGGATGGCTTACTCTCTCTCCTGATACCTAGACCCTCAGTCAAAAATTCTCCTAGACTGGTGCCAGTGACTGAGAGGGCCTGGTAGGAAGGCTGTGCCGCTGCACATCTGTCCCAGTGGTTGCTCTGACGTGTAGCAGTTCCTCAGGGACAGTGTTTTGATCTGTCATCTTTCTCTGGTGTCTTCCAGGACTGACCCATCTCTTCCCTGAGCACAGCTTTACTTTAGATACTTTCCTGTCTGGATGTGTCCTGGTCCCTGCAAGGCAGCAATTCCAGTACTCCTCCAGTGAGAGTTCAGCCTCACTCCGCAATGTTACTGTGGCCATCAACTCAAGAGAAATAAAGTATTACACACAGCCCTGACACTAAAACTCCACAAACGTGCATTTCTTTTCGTCCAGATGAAGTTTTGAAGACTAGGTTTTTGAGACAGTGTCTTGATATTAGGACAAGCTAGCTTCAAACTCATTAGGCAGCCCAGACTGGCCTTAATCTATGGCAATCTTCCCGTTTCAGCTTTATGTGTGCGGGAACTATAGGTGTGAGCCACAGTACCTGGTTTGAAGACACATTTTTCTTAGCTAGAGTTTCAGGAAATCAGTTATAAAAAGATATGCAGGGATATTTATTGGTATAACATAAAACATCATATGCAAAATGTCTTCCTGGTGCTGACATGTAAGGAGCTAGGGACACATCACTGACACACGTCACTGACACGGGGCTAAGTATAAGCTGAATTATCGATGCTGCAGCTGTCTGTGCTCATATTGCAAAGCAGCAATGAAAGCTGAGGTTTTGGGGGTGGGACACGAAGCATTTCTAGCCAGGCTCCATCACACAGGTGGTGATGGTGCTGTTCATCCAGAGGCCACCAGAATCCAGATGAAAGGACTCCACATGTATGTGTCCATACACATCCATACACATACTCACCAAAATAAATAAATAAATATTAAAAAAAAAAAAAACATGGTGCTGAGGAGATGGCTTAATTGGTGCTCGCACAAGGCCATGAACTCAATTCCCAGACCCCACATGTTAAAGGAACAGGCTGTGGAAGCTCAGGTTTGTATGCCCAGCACTGGGAGAGAAGACAGCTGGATCTCTGGGGCTCACTGGTCAGGATTTGGTGAGCTCCAAACTAGTGAGAGCGACCCAGTCTCACCAAAACAAAATAAAAACTAAGTGAATGGCATTTGAGCAATGACACCCAAGGTCGCCCTCTGGCATCCACACATATGCACAAAGTTACAGGCACACACACCTGCGTATTCATGCTCACCTGCATATGCACAAACACACGTGAGAAATTGATCAGTGTATCATGGGGCTGAACGAAGAGTAAGGCGAGAATACATCAGGAATAAGTCTGGGGCATTATGGGAGAAGAAGAACAGTTATTTCCCCTAAGATTTACCATAACTTACAGTGGAATGGTCCACGGGTGATCTTCATGCTGGCATTTCTAGCCCACATTATGAGCAAATGGTTTCAGACACAGCTCTGAAATGGAATACATCTTTGGCAACATGAAAGCCTTACTTCCCTGTTACAGTGGATCCCATGGGTAAGAATGTGATCCTCACACATGTACTGCCAGCCACAGAGAATTCACGTTACAGTCCTGAAAGGCAGGCCAGAACCACAGTTTCCATGAATAAATTATCTCCCTGCCAATCTTTGTGGCAAGATACCATTTATAAACGTCCTGTCTGAGGAAGGGCAGCCCCATTTTCCTCCAGGGAATCAAATCTCAAGAAACATTTGGATTGATTTATTTTCTTGTCCAGAGTCTTCACATTCAGTGGGCCTGGGCATGTAGCTCAGCAGCAGTGAGCCAGCTTAGCACAGGCAAAGCCCATGAGAGAGGAAAACACCCAACCAGGTGCCACTTGGATCCCATCATTTCACGGTAGGTCAGCAGTGTCCCTCAGCACTTGTGTGTGAGGGTTCTCAGGGGTGGGGCATTTGACGACATTGAATCTGAAGTTTCATCCCTTCCAGCCATTATGAATTCCTTTTGGTCTCTCTCAACCACAGATGTCTCTGTGACCTGTGCTCACAGCTATTTAACAACAGGTACAAACAAATTTAAATAAATTCAAAAACAATACTCTGGGCCAAGCCTCACTGCCTGTGTTCAGTTTCTGGGACCCACATGGTGCCAGACAGAATGTCTACAAATTGTCCTTTGAAACATGACATAGCATGTGCGTGAAGGTGGCATGTACATACCCCATATAGGTGCACATACACAAAACAACACAATGTATGCTTTATAAAAAGAATAAAAATCATCAGAAAGAAGTTTAAAATGAATTTGTAACTCTGGTCCTATATTTCTTTAAGACATCAACATGGCTGGGCAGCAGGCAGAGGCAGGCAGATCTCTGAAAATTTGAGTCCAGCCTGGTCTACGTAGTAAATTCCAGAACATCCAGGGGTATAGAGAGAGACCTTTTCTCAAAACACACACACACACACACACACACACACACACGAAAGAAAGAAATCAACATGACTTGGCCACTAGACTTAACAGCCCAGGCTTATCCTCCAAGCTATTCACAGGAGGCTGAGGTGTGGACAATTGGTGGGATATTCATTTCAGATAAAATAAAAAAGGGCTAGGGTGTAGGTAGGTGCTAGAGTACATGCTTAGTACATTACAAAGCCCAGGTTCAATACCTGGCACTACAGATAAGCAAAACAAAATAATAAAATAAAGAGATTCTAGTGTCTATGATTAAATAAGCCAATCTGCCGAATGTAACCATGTTCAGTGGGTATTGTCTACGTACAGAGAAAGTCCCAGAACACTGGGTTCCCATACTGGAATCATTTCTTTGTTCTTAACAACTGGTGTGTGTTCTTTCTCACATTTTCACTTATCTGCTTGAAGAAGAAACTTTCTGAGGAAATAATCACAATGGGTAAAAAGAAAAGAAAGAAAGAAAAGAAAAGGAAAGAAAGAAAAGAAAAGGAAAGAAAGAAAGAAAGAAAGAAAGAAAGAAAGAAAGAAAGAAAGAAAGAAAAACAGAAAAAAAATCAACTAATTTTAGTCAAATGTGTCTTACTTCAAATACTGGGTCAGTGTGTAACTTAAACAAACAAACAAAAACAAAAACGAAAACAAAAAAACCCACTGTTTATCTGAGCCAGTGAGATAGCTCCACAGGTAAGTAAAGGCACTTGCCACAAAGCCTGATGAGCTCAATTCAATCCCTGGAACCCGCATAGTGGAAGGAGAGAGCCAACTCTAGCAGTTGTCTCCTGACCCCCACACGAGCCTTGTGACATTCGTGTGTGTGCATGAGCACACACATGTAACCTTTGAATGTAGCGTGCAAGTGTGGAGTCTCTGAGAGGCGATTAGATTGGGTTGGGGCCTTCATGAACTGGATTAGAGGCCTTTAAACAAGTCCCAAGGGTTGTAGCTCAGTTGGTAGCTCACTTGTTCAGCATGCACAGAGCCCTGGGTTCAATTCCCAGAACCACATAAACCAGCTGATACATAAACCAGCCGATACACGAGCCCACAGAGGTATACATATATAAATTTATTAAAGGGTGTGATGGAGAGACAGACTCACTAATCCAAAGCAAGGTAGACTGCTGCTGATCCTGCTTCCCCTCTCCTCAAGGCTGATGGGGACCAACAGCAAGCCACTTTCTGCTGCCTCACCTGTCTCTTCACCCTAAGAGAGAGCGTGGCCCCCTATCTCTCTCCTCTTAAGTGGTCACATATGCAGACAAGAAGCCACGCCCCAAGGCCTGAATTCCCACAGCAGCCTGCTGTACAGGTGCATGTCTCTAATCCCAGCACTGGAGAGGTAGAGGCAGGACAATCTGGAGTTAGAGGTTATCCTTGGCTTGCCTAGTTGTAGGGGGTATTAGATCTACCTATGACCTTGGAGTACCAGCCTCTAGGGTGTGGCCCCTTGGCTAGTTTAAGAGCAGAGGAGCGGCCTCTCTGTCTCTGCCCCCCTCCCTTCCCCCTCCTCCCCACTCTCTCTACGAACCCATTCCAGGGCGCCCTGCCCTTCACAAAGAAAAGAGAACTCTCCCCGGGGCTCCACAGGCTTCTCTGGGATTGGTCCTGTTACCGCAGGGATTACCGATAATTAATCTATTTATTAAGGGATTATATGGGGTATCAACTCACTGATACGGGATATGGCAATTTCAGTCACTGAGTCCCTGGAAGCTGAGAACTAGTCCCATGCTGTTTCACCTGCTGGGTCCAGTCTTCACCATCCAAGAGCACGAGAGAAAAGGGGCCATGTGTGTGCTCCTCAGGTCTTGAGCTAGCCGAGGGGCCACGCCCTAGGGGCTGGTATCCCAAGGTCATAGGTGGAATGAATACCCATGACAACTAGTGTGTCTGAGGCCAACCTGGGCTACATGAGACCCAAAGAGCTGTGATGCCCCTTCAAGCAAGAGAGGACACAATAATAAAAACTCTGAGACAAAAGAAGAGACCAGCACTCACCAGACATGGCTTGGAAGCGTAAAGCAGCCATGGAAACCCAATGCTCTGTGTCTGGGTAATGGAAGGCCTTGGCAAGGACAGACGCTGGAGCTGGAGCCGGGTTATGAGAGGCCCTCGGGAGGGTTTGGGGCATTCTGAGACGCTTAGATAACCGCCCTCCGACTGCTGTGCCTTTCTCAACAGGGACATTGTGAAGAACATCACCAAGGGTGCTGATCACTGGAAAGATTTGGAGGGGTGGGCCAGAGAGACATCTTTGTCTTCCTCCTCATCCTCCCCCTTCCTCTTTCCTGTTTTTTCTTTTTGCTGTCTTTCTTCTTTTCTTTCTTTCTTTCCTCCCTTCCTTCCTTCCTTCCTTTTCTTTCTTTCTTTCTTTTTTTTTTTTTTGAGACAAGATATCACTATGTATCTCAGTCTGGCTTCACACTACAGTAGAATTACACTTGAACTCACATGAGGCAACACATCTTTATAAAACTTGCATGAACATGTTGTAGAAAATAAAATCTTATATTTTGCACAAATGCATAGACCCCCTTCCTATGAGCTGTTTCCTAAACTCCATCTATCTCCCACCATTAGGGTGACAATTTGTGGAAGAAGCCACCACCCTAAACCTGCAGAGTACTCCTTCCTCACCTGCCAACTTGACTAGATTTGGAGTCACCTTGGAGACACTCATGGGTGTGCACTAGACGCATGTTTCCAGAGAAGTTTTACTGAGGGAAGACCCACCCTCAGCAGGATGGCACCATCCTATGGGCCAGAGGCTCCAGATGGAATAAGAAAGAGTAGATGCTTCCTGACATCAAGCAGAATGTGACCGGCTGTCTCATGACCCTGCCACCATGACGAACTGTATCTCTGCAAACCTCAGGCCAATCTAAAGTCTTCCCACCGCGGTTGCTTTTGTCAGACTAGAGCCCGATCATCACCTTTGTTTCAAAGTCACAGGACTGGAAATCCACACAGGGACCCGAGTTATGAAACATACACTTGCCTTGTGTCGATGGCTCCGGCGCCAGCTGCTAATCCTGCTCCCAGAACCTGAGATGGGCACAGCTCACTAGCCCTACAGCTGGTACGAAGAAACTAGACTCAAACATAAGGACAGAGGGCCACCTCATTACACGTCCGTCTGGACTCCAGGAGCACTGCTTCCTCAAACCAAAGGCAGCAGGTATCTCCGGTGAATCCAAGCACATGGACATGGCCTTCTCTAGCTGACTGTCTTTATCTTGCACTCTGTAGTCATCTGATTGGAGAAAGCCAATAGGAGCACAACATTAACCCGGGAGGAACTTGAAATCTCTTGTAGAGGAATCTGCAAATCATCTAGGAGACAGACATTTTCAGAGTCAGAGCTGCTCTTCTGTATCTGTTGGGAGTGTTCCTCCCCTGAGCAGAGGTCAACAATGTTTCCTTCTCCTCAAAGTATTGCAATCACAACCAAGGTTTCCACCATGGTTCACCCTGAGGGACCAGGGATGTTCCTGGGCTCACTTACAGGGTGTGAGTATGTGGGTGACCCAGGGCGGCTGGCTGGGAGGTCTTCACCCAGCATGATGGCTTCCCCTTAGCCTCATATATCAGAAACCCTCTTCAGTGAACTATCCTAGCCTATAGACTTTAACACTTCCCAGGACCAAGAGCAATTAGGGCTGTTACATACAGTAGTGGGGGTGGGGCAGCTGCAACCTCAGGTGAGAATTCAATGACCCTCCCCCATCCCCTCTTTCTAGGAGGGAATGTTGACAGTCAACAAGCCCTAGGTAGAGCTTGCCTATGCTTGCAAGCAGGCACAGCTGTTTAGCTGGAGGACTAGGCTCTACAATGGTATTTGAATGAAGAGAGAAAAATTAGTAGTTTACAGTGAAAGCTACTTGTAAAATTAGTGGTCAGAGTCTAGCCATGAAGCTTGACCAGCATCACTTCTGATGTTCAAGTGTGGGTGCTGGGTCCTACCAGTGAGCTTTTCGAAGGTCAGTTTTGAGAAATCTTTTTCTGGACCCTGACAAATAATATATATATGTATATATATAAACACACACACACACACACACACACACACACACACATCTATATATACATGCACACACCCTGAGTACACATAGTTATAGTTTACTTATTTCTCAAATTTCAAGTTTTGAGAATGTCATATCTTTTATACTCAGAACCAAACATCTATTTCTAACAAAAATAAAGGACTCAAGTTGCTGACCAAGGTTACTAAAAACAGTTTCTTAGTAGATTTATGATTCTAATTGACGTGCGCTGGCAGATGTATGAGAGGGCGTAAGACAAAGCCCTTTCATCTAATTAATATGCGCAGAGCTCTTCAGCCTGCAGGAGGGCTCTGGGGAACAAACTGGTCACTGCAGCCACGCCCACAAGGAGGAGGGCACAGCCCTATGCCAGGGCCTTCTCCCCCTGGCTCTCTATGGGCACATTCCAGCATCCAGGCTCAAGGTCTTTGAGGTTAAGGAATCCAGCATTGGCCTGGCAGTCTCAGAATACCTCACTGTCTGCGTATTTACGTTCCTCTCAAGATAAGAAACTCATACCACAGGGAGAGGGACACTTTCAGGGGCTCGGAGGAGGACTTTGTGAATGCCCTGAAAGGCCCCGTGTTCTGACCAGAACAAGAGCTGTCACCTTTGACCAGCCCCTTAGCAAGATACTGACTGAACTGATACTGAGCTTCTGCAGACAGCTCACTCACCTGCCTTAGAGGACTGCAGCCTCACACCTGATGTCACCCACACCCTGGAGCTTGCTAGCCAGCTGGTGTGACCAGACCAGGGAGTCTACCCTCATTCAAAGAGACCCTGCCTCCGTGTCTCAAAAACTAAGGTGTGAGGGACAGAAGACACAGACCTCTGGCCTCCACATGCAGACACCCACACCCACACACACCATCTACACACTTGCCTCTTGTATGCCTGGATGAAAGGCCAGTGATGGCCCAGGATTCTGTTGTTGGCTGCTGCTGTTCCTTTCTCCTCCTCCTCATCTTTTCTGTGTAGTCCTGGCTGTCCTGGAACTATCTCTGTAGACAGGCTGGTCTAGAACTCAGAAGTCTGCCTGCCTCTGCCTCTGCTGGGATCAGAGGTGTGTGCCACCACTGCCTGGCAGCGGCTGTTAGCTTCCAATCCTAAATCAGGCATAAGAACGGAACTTCAATCCCCTATGTAGAGCTCTATTTCTCACTTCCCCCAGTTGGTTGTGTCCTGTACTCTCTGAAGCAGTAATTGCCAAGAGCCACTGCAGTGTCTCTGGGAAGTGGAGGAGAAGCTGGGTTCTCTGGGCAAGGTGGAGAAGCCACAGTGTGGAAGACACAGAAGAATTTTGTGCGATGATGTCTCATCTCTAACTTCAGAAACGAATCCCAGCCCTCCGGAGGCTGAGACAGGACAGCCTGGAGTGGCCTGAGCTACAGACTGAGCCCCCGTCACTTGTGGGGGCAGGGGATGTTATTTTTAAGACAACAACAAAGCAGGAAGAGGACTGGAGTCCACAGAAAAGAATAACGTGGCCCCTTGTGTGTCTGTGGAGAAGAGGTCCCTGTGCGACAGCATCATCCGATTGGGGGCTGGACAACTGTCCCCCCAGACCATTTGCTTGATGAGGTTTTTGAGACAGGATTTTTGTTAATCCTGACCTGAAATTTGCCAGCAAAACCAGTTCCGCCATTTTGGATGAATTTAGGCAAACTATTATTAAAAATATTAAATACTGACCAAAATGTAATATGGTCAGGACCATCACTTGGAAACTTTCCAGGTAAGTGGTGCCCTTGGCTATGGGAAAGGAAAACAAAAACAAAACATAGAACTCTAACTCCCAGAATCCCAGGAAGTTACCTGGTCCTTGGGCAGGTGGGGCTTGCAGGTTAACTTCGGACCTAACAATTGTATGTATCTCAGGCTGGCTTCAAATTCACTGTGTAGTCAAAGATGCTATGGAGTCAACTCCTAATCAACCCGCCTCCACATCCTGAGTGCTGGGATGCCAAGCACACGCCACTACACTGGGTCCCAAAGCACCTTCCCCTCCTCTCTCTCTCTCTCTCTCTCTCTCTCTCTCTCTCTCTCTCTCTCTCTCTCTCTCTCTCTCTCTCTCTCTCTCTCTGTGTGTGTGTGTGTGTGTGTGTGCGCGCGCGCGCGCGTGCGATGTGAGGGACATGTGTACCCTGGGATGCATGTCGAGGTCCCAGAGCAGGTCTGGGGAGCCTGCTCCCTCTCCTACTTTCTGTGGGTTCTGGAGATTGAACTTGGGTCCCCCAGCTTGCATGGCAAACACTTCACCTTGCTGACCTATCTCACCAGCCCTCAAGCATGACTCTTTTGAAAGTGGAGACCAGTTTCCAGAAAGCAACAGTCCTGTGAAGATGTTTACACAACCCCACTGTCACAACCTATGGTTTTAGTACTATTTTAAAATTTGAATCTCTGGTTACTAAAATGTCTGTGGGTCACTGGCTAGGGGTGTCTCTGCGCACCTCTCCCCTCTGCCCCCTCAAAGCTAAAGGGCAGGGCTAAGCGGGGAAACAGGGAAGGTTGGGGTGATCCATGACTGAGGACAGGCTCCAGTGAGGTGAAGTATTCATGGCTGCCAGTCAACAACCAGGAGGTCCTGCATTCAGGCTTTAAGGAGTCTGAACTCTGACCTTTTCTTCTGGGGGGCAGGGGGCATAACTATTACAACTGCCAGAATGTCTTCCAGAATATTCTAATTATTAATTCCCCTAATATCTATCTTCAAATCCCTCAGCTTTCTCTTTAAACCATATGATCATTCAGGAGAGGCTTTCTTATGACAGAATTATAGAAATACAATTAAACCAGGGCCCACAGCATGCCAGGCACCGTGCCTCGCCCACTTCTCTTATGTAATCCACGCGAGCAAGCAGATGGTTCACTGTGATTAAATATGCATATATGCATCTAAACATGTGTTTAGTAATACTCATATTTAAATTAAGTCGAGGAAACGGAGGTCTAAGAAAGTTACATAGTACAGGTCAGAGGGCACCCAGCCTGTAGGCAGAACAGGGTCAAAGTGTGCCTGTCTGCCTGCCTGTTTTTTCCTACAACACTCTGGCAAATCTCTAGCCAATTAGTGCCTGTCTTACCTGAGACCTTGCCTACTTCCCTAAGGGCAAAAATTCACTCTCAAGCATAGGAATGTAGCAGCTGTTCTTAGTTACCTACCCTCAGGGACTGACATCATCCTCCTCTCTCCATCATCTTCAGCACTGTTTTGTCTGACGAGAGTCAAGCCGGACAAACAATCCTACATGAGGGGTTCTAAGAGCTTTGCCTCCCTCGGCAGTGTTTTTATTTTGTTCCGCCCTTCTCGAGACAGATGGAGCCAATTTGCATCACTTTCATGCCGTGGTTCTGCATTTTCCCTTAAGTTTCTGGGTAATCACTTCAAGGACAATACACGGAAGTCCCAGAAGGCAGAGTTGTCCCCAGGCAACCACAACTTCTCTGTACCTGGTAGAAGTTCTGGAACAAACAAGTATTCAAAGTGCCAAATAAGATGGCCATTAAAATTAAATGGCCGCTCAGCAGTTCAGGCTGAGCTCATATTTTGATGGAAAGGATTCCGCTATCATCATAGAGCAAAGAATGATTTAAACTGTCACTATAGATGTGCTTATAACCTCCGGAGGCTCCTACTGCACCCAGGCCCCACCCAGATCACCTTTAAGATGAGTAGTGTAACTGTCTTGAATGGGTTTAAGATAGGAGGGAACTGGAGAGACAATGGTTTTCCAAGGTAGCCGGAGGGTCACAGAAAACTAGTTATTTCTAGTTCAGTCAGCCGCACTGTCCACAGCCTGATCCTTTATTTCTCTGAGAACTGAATCTGTATCCCTTTACATTATCTTTGGGGTTATGAAGCCCTGATACAAGACATGAGATGGTGTTTTCTATTAACAGTAATCAAAGTGCATGCTTTCTGGGGTTTGAGACTGAAACTTGGTTTTACTCCAGGAGAAATCACTTAATATAAACCAAAATATATCTATACATTTCATTATATCACTCAGTATTACATGATATGTGATATAATATAATGTGCAATGATATATTTGATTTTAATCTCCTTAGCATTAGTATCTAATTGTTATAATATATATGAACGAATTCAGATAGATGCCATTCTTGTAACAATGTCTTGGTTGACAATGCCACGGCCCTTCTCTCTTGGGGGTGGGGAGTGAGAAAGGGTCTCATGGTTCTCAGGCTGGCTTTGGGCTTACTGTGCAGTCAAGGCTAGCCTTGAACTCCTGAGTCTACCTCCTATGGACTGAGGTTACAGGTGTGGAACACCATGCCCAGCCTCTCATTTCTGAAATGTCCCTTCCTTGGCTCTCCACAGCACCTCCTGATGGGAACTACCCACTCTCTCATGAGTCTTAGCCACAGGCACTCATTCAGAACAGAGGCTGAGAATCAGCTTGGGCAACAACAACACCTGTGTTTTTGGTGACAATAATTGTCTCCAAACTGATGAATAACCCCATGTTTGCTGACTTAAGTTGAGAAGGAAGAATTTTCTTCTCAGGCACAGTGATTGTCTGGAGGAGAACCTGCATCTGCAGTCATATCCCCTGGGTAGAAATGGCGAGCCCACAGTTGAGGAGAAGCAGAAGAGAGAAGGGCTTTGGTGGCATTTGGCTCTAGTTCCTCAGGGTAGCTTCCTCAGCCCTTGTTACATTTGGAAATGTGATTAATACCCACCCCACCTTGCCATGTTAGTGCAGAGTTTCTGTCACTCACGGCAAAAAAAAATCTGATGAATACCATTACTGTGAGAAGTTGAAAATGAAGTAAAGTCATGCAAACAGTGCAGGGGTTGGGGTGGGGCTCAGCTGGTAGAGGGCTTGCCTAGCATGCAAGAAGCCCTGGGGTTGATTGCCAGTATCATATAAATTGGGTGTGGAAGTACACACCTGTAAGGCAAACACTTGGGAAGTGGAGGCAGGATGATCAAAGGATGTTTGGTTACATAGTGAGTTCCAGGCCAACCTGAAGATAAATGAGACTTTGTCTCAAAATAATAATATTTTTTACAATGTAAATCACTATTTCTCTAACTCCTTCTCAAGGGGTACTAGATAGGATGTGATCATATGATTAACATAAGTCCAATCAGAGGCAAATTAAACAAACGGGAGACCCATTCACTCATCCAACCAGGGCTGACAGTGGCCGTGACCTAGTCCTGGGATCTTTGTGGACCAGCGACTCATGGCTACCCCAGTGTCCTTCCAACTTTTCTTTGTACCTTAACTCCGTCTCTCAGCCTGCCTCTCTTCCAGTAGGTGTGAAATGGCTGCCAGCATGTTGAGAATAATCATCATGCCTTCAAACTGTGGACATCTTCTTCCCCTCCTAAAAGAAGTCAGTGAACCTCTGATTAACCAGAATTAGTCAGAGTAAGTCCTCTGGTTCGTCAGGCTCGGTTAAAAGGTCCTCTCTGAATCAAGTACAGTGGCCAGTGGTTCCTGTAGCCAGAGTCACCACACAGGAAGGGAGCCAGAGCCACTGGTAAAGAATAGATAGATAGTCAACAGAGGCCTTGGCTCAGGAAAAAAGTATGACACAAACACATGTCTCCGCTCTCCTGCACTGACAGTCGGCCACATGTTCTCCCAGACTTTTCCTATTGTGAGCAAACTTAGAAATAGAGGACAAATCCCAGTGGGTCTGCACTATCAGCATTAGCAGCAAGGAATGGCCAAGGGGGTGGGGAGGCGAGGGGAGCTCAGAGGCAGTGAGAGTGGGTCCCTATGCAGAGGGGCCTGGGCCCACCCCAGCACCAAGAGACAAAGAAAGGAAGGAGGGAGGGAGGGAGGAAAAAGAAAGGAGGGAGGCAAAGGGAACAGAGGAGAAAAGAAAAAGGTGGAATGGAAAAAAGTACATGTAGAATGTCTGTTCTTCTGTCCTAGGGAATAGCTTGTACTCACTCAGGACCAAGAAAAAACCAGAATTTCCCAAAGAAAGCTGGAGGCACAGGCGTAGCCTCAGACGGGGGCTGAATTCCTTGCCTGACTTTTGGCAGAGGACATCATTCTGAAAAGATCTTACAAAGATGCCCTTCAGATAAAACTGACATGATGGTCACATGCCCGGCGGCAGTCCTGGGCACGTTCTCAGTGAACACTGAAGTTGCAGTCTGGAAATCTAAGATGGGTACACATGTCATCAGGATTTTGCTGTAAAGCAGCAATGTTTTTGTTATAAAAATATGGATATATCTAAATGGATTTTTATATTTGAAAAGACAACAATGCTTTTGTATTTTGGTCACCATTAAAAAGTATCCATGAGTTCTTATGTTATAAGCTGTGGGAACCAATGACCTGCATGGCATCCAGGGCTCATGTCTCTGTATAGTCTGTCCTCACTGAACCAGGGATCCTAAGTGAAACCAGGATAGTAAGACAGGTGTGTGTGTGTGTGTGTGTGTGTGTGTGTGTGTGTGTGTGTGTGTTCAGACCTGTGCAGCTTACAGAAACACACCACCACTCAGCTGTGTCCTCAGCCCTCCAGACATACAGTTCCTGAAGTAAGGAGACTCTGCCACAGTCGCCAGGCTTCTTGCTCTTCGGAATGCTGGATAGTACATTGTTCTCTCTATAGAGAGGCTAATGAGGAGGGAAACTGAGGCCTGCCAACAGCCACCAGCAACTTGCCAACCATGTGTGTGGGATGCTTGTCCCTTCAGTGCAGCCGTGACATCAAACTCAAGTCTTTTGAGAAGGAGTTGAACTACCTGGGTAAGCACTCCTGACCCCTCACGGTCTCATAGTTACCGTTTTAGAGCCACTGAGTCTCAGCATTACCTGTCACACAGCTGGAACAGGTAACACACACACTAAACACACAAAAATCTAACAACAGAGCAAGCTGGGCTGGGGAGAGGGCTCAGCGTGTAGACATCCTTGCAGCGCAAGCCTGGCTGCCCGAGTTAAGGGCGGAGAAGAAAGCTAACAAAGTCATCCTCTGACCTCCATGTGGGTGTTCTGGCATGTGTGCTGCCACCACATCATTCACACACGTGCAAAATAGCAAAAAGGAGTCCCCCCCCCTTTTTTTTTGAGCTGAGGATCGAACCCAGGGCCTTGTGCTCTCCAGGCAAGCACTCTACCACTGAGCTAAATCCCCAACCCCAAAAAGTTTTTAAAAGCTTATTCTTCTGCAATATTAAGTCAATGTTAGGGTGTTAAATTCCATCACATTAATTCTGAGAAATCACGTTTTCAAGGCTTGTATGTCTAGTAATTAGACATATGAAAACTGGCTTGCAGAGAAAACGAGATGTATTGTTTGCTTTACCCTAAGTGAAAATTTAAGTGAGGGGCTGACGGGATGCTTCAGTGGGTAAAGGAGCCACCCCTAAGCCTGACGACTTGAGCAGGGCTGGCAGGAGAGAACTGGTTTCCTCAAGTGGTCCTGTCCACAGATACACAATGGCACCAGTGCTTACACATGCACACACACATATATATACACACATACATATATACTCATACACATATACACATGCACATACATACACATTCACAGACATACATATATATGCACATACATATACACTCACACACATGCATACATATTCATATATATGTACACATATACATACACATACATATATACTCACATATATACACTCATACATGTGCATACACACAGACATATATCTATACATGCATACATATACACTTCCACATGTATACATACATACATACTCATACACATAAACACATGCACAGACATATATATATACATACTTATACACTCAACACATACACACAGACATATAATACACACACATACATACTCACAGACACACAAATACACACTCACACATGTGCACACACACAGACATATCTACACACACATACATATACACTCACACATGTATACACACACACAGAGACATACATGCACACACTGAAAACAGGCAAGTAAACTGAGGTAATGTCCCTTTAAAAGAACATAAACCAGCAGTGAGACTGCATCTCCCCACCCCCCCACCCTACAGTTTGTCCATTTCAAGGCTGAACACCCCAAACAAGTGCTGCTGCTGGGTGTTTCCAACTGTTTGCTTCTGCAGTGAAGACTCACACTGCTGGAATATCTGTGGTTCTGTAAATGCGGTTGATGGCAGAGGAGGGACGGGGGAGTCCATGCAATGTTTGCTCTCTTGCACCGCCTTCCTCTGGAGGACTCACAGGCCCAGGACAGGGAGAAAGGAAGGCTCTGGTTTACAAGTTAGGTCAGTCTGGAAAGGAAAGAGCTGCCGGGCTGGGGTCTGACGGTGCAGTTAGCACCAGGGAATTTGACGCGGGTTCCACCAATCAAGGGGCTTGAACATGCAAAAAACACAGCCCACCTCGGGCAGGCAGAGAGGACTCCAGACACCCCACTACACTGCCCAGAGCTAACACACAACCGGGATGCAGGGAGGGCACATGACCCTGGCTCAGGTAGCAAACACCACAGACCCTGAGCTAGCCTAGACCGGAGGATCACATGAGCCAAAGCAAGCCCAGGCCAGAATGTGAGCCACAGAGGGGCTGCTTCCATGGTTCTGCATTTTCATCCAGTCAGAGGGCTGAGACTTGACCCCTACGGGATTCCTCTTCCTCGTCATTAACGTGTTAGCGCATGAAGTGACGTGTTTCGTCACAGGATCCACGGCCATGTGTCACTGTCTCTCCTGTCCTGGTCTTCACACACACACACACACACACACACACACACACACACACAGACACACACACAGACACACACACAGACACACACACAGACACACACACCACACACACCACATCTGTACACTCACACTTACAACACACACACCATACATACACACAGAACACATACACATATACACAGAACATATACACATACACGCACTATATACACACAACTTGCACATATACTACACACACCACACACAGAGAACACACACACACACACAACACATACCACAACCTCACACACACCACATATACACAACTCACACATATACCACACACACTACATACACCACACACATACAACTCATATACTATATATACACACCACACACACAGACACACACACAACTAACACATACAAACACACTCACAGGTATAGTTGAACCTACTTTTCACATAGAAGTGAAAAACAGAATTTGTCTTTCTTTCTGATATGGCTCACTTTACTGAACATAACGATTTCCGGTGTGTCCATTTTCCCGAGAATGTCAGTCATCATTGCGTGTTTCTTTACATCTGTACTGTGTGCACGTCCACATCCTCCTCATCCCCCATTGGTTGCCCCGCATCTAGGCTGGTTCCATTTTCCGGCTGCTGGGAACAGAGCGGCAGTGAATGTGGACGAGTCCCCAGTAATCCCTCTCAAACCGCAAAGCTCTTGATATTTTTGGTTAATTTGGGTATTTTTGTTTTTCACTTTTGGAAATGTAGCAAGCACATCTTTGAACTAGATCTTGCTGACTGCCTGTAATGTAGATGTTTTGAAGGGAGAAAGGGTTAAGTCTCAAGGAAGAGACAGGCTAACCATGTGTGCCAGTGACAGCTCTGTGTTTATAACCTAATAAACCAAATTGTTGCTACTAAATGGCCAGATTCACACTGCAGGGAAAGGCAATCAGGTCCCTCTCTGACCTTGAAGCCACTCTGTAGTGCAAGATAGTCTCGAACTTGTAATCTTCAGGCCGCCACCACCAAGTCTGGCTCAAGAAAGTATCAGTTTGTGTATGTACATGTGTGTGCTGGGACCCGTGCCTGTTTATGTGTGTGCTGGGACCCATGCCTGTGTACATGTGTGTGCCGGGACCCATGCCTGTGTACACGTGTGTGCCGGGACCCATGCCTGTGTACATGTGTGTGCCGGGATCCATGCCTGTGTACTTGTGTGTGCTGGGACCCGCGCCTGTGTACACATGGGTAGCCAGAGGTGAACATTGGATGTCTTCTGTGATCGTTCTCTACCTTATTATTCTGATTGTCCTTTTGAAAGCGAGGCTC